>NC_136067.1:1613964290-1614617183 GCF_964261635.1 Lissotriton helveticus | reverse complement strand
TGGGTGGAGTGGGTGGATGGATGGATGGAGTGGGTGGAGTTGAGGGAGTGGATAGATGGAAAGGTAGAGTGAGTGGATGGGTGGGATGGAGGATTGAGTGGGGGGATGGATAGATGCAATTGGTGGAGTGGGTGAGTGGAGTAGAGTGGGTGGAGTGGGTGGGTGGAGTGGATGGATGGCTGGATGGATGGAGTGAATGGATGGATGGATGTAGCAGGAGGATGGATGGATGGATGGATGGATGGAGTGGGTGGAGTGGATGGATGGATCGAGGGATGGATGGAGTGCATGGATGGATGGATGGATGGAGTGGATGGATGGATGGATGGAGTGGATGGATGGATGAGCAGGAGGATAGATGGATGGATGGATGGATGGAGTGGGTGGAGTGGATGGATGGATGGAAGGGGTGGGTGGATGGATGGAGTGGATGGATGTATGGATGGATGGAGTGGGTGGATGGATGGAGTGGGTGGAGGGATGGAGTGGGTGGATGGATGGATGAATGGAGTGGATGGATAGATGGAGTGGATGGATGGAGTAGATGGATGGATGGATGGGTGGATGAATGAAAAGGAGTGGGTGGATGGATGGATGGATGGAGTGGGTAGGTGGATGGAGTGGGTGGATGGAGTGGGTGGGTGGATTGGGTGGGTGGAGTGGATGGATGAATGGGGTGTGTGGAGAGGATGGATGGATGGGGTGGGTGGAGTGGATGAATGGATGGGGTGGGTGGAGTGGATGAATGGATGGGGTGGATGGATGGAGTGGATGGATGGATAAATGGATGATGGAGTGGGTGGGTGGGGTGCATGGAGGGAGTGGATGGATAGGTGCAGTGGGTGGATAGGTGGGGTGGGTGGAGTGGATGGGTGGGTGAATTGGATGGATGGAGTGGGTGGATGGGTGGGTGGATGAAGTGGGTGGATGGATGGATGGGGCAGAGTGCATGGATGGACGGAGTAGGTGGGTGAATGGGGTGGTTGAAGTGGATGGATGGATGGGGTAGTTGAAGTGGATGGATGGATGGATCGATGGGGGTGGGTGGAGTGGGTGGGTGGGTCAATGGAGTGGGTGGGCGGGTGGATGGAGTGGGTTGGTGGATAGATGGAGTGGGTGGATGGGTGGATTGTTGGAGTGGGTGAGTGAATGGATGGATGGATTGGGTGGATAGGGTGGGTGTGAGGATGGAGGGGTTTGATGGATGGATTGGGTGGGTGGAGTGGGTGGGTGGAGGGAGTGGATGGATGGAAAGGTGGAGTGGGTGGATAGGTGGGATGAATGGGTGGGTTGGATGGGTGGGATGGATGAAGTGGGTGGATGGATGGATTGAGTGAGTGGATCGATGGAGTGGGTGCATGGGTGGAGTGGGCAGGTTGGGTGGGTGGATGGAGTAGGTTGGGTGGGTGGATTGGTGGATTGGGTGGATGGAGTAGGTGGGTGGAGTGGGTAGCTGGATGGATGGAGTGGATGCATGGATGGAGTGGGTGGAGCGGAAGGATGGGTGGATGGGTGGATGGATGCAGTGGATGGATGGAGTGGATGGATGGAGTGGATGGATGGATGGAATGGGTGGAGGGATGGATGGATGGATGGGGTGGGTGGGTGGATGGATGGAGTGGGTGGAGGGATGGAGGATGGATGGAGTGGGTGGAGGGATGGATGAAGTGGGTGGATGGATGAATGGATGAAGTGGAAGGTTGGATCAAAAGATGGATGGAAAGGTGGAGTGGGTGGATAGGTGGGATGGATGGAGTGGGTAGATGGATGGATGGAGTGGGTGGATCAAGTGGATGGGTGGGTGGAGAAGATGAATGGGTGGAATGGATGGGTGGGTGGAGTGGATGGATGGAGTGGGTGGAGTGGGTAGATGGGGGTGGGGATGATGGGGTGAATGGGTGGAGTGGGTGGGTGGGGTGAATGGGTGGAGTGGGTGGATGGAGTGGATGGAATGGATGGAGTGGGTCTATGGGTGGAGTGGGTGGATGGATGGGGTGGGTGGATGGATGGGGTGGGTGGATAGATGGGATGGATGGATGGAGTGTGCGGGTGGATGGTTGGGGTGGGTGGGTGGATTGTGTGGGTGGATTGGGTGGGTGGGTGTAGTGGGTTGATTGGATAGAGTGGATGGATGGATGGAGTGGGTGGATGGGTGGATGGATGGATGGAGTGGGTAGATAGATGGAATGGATGGAGTGGGTGTATGGGTGGAGTGGGTGGATGGATGTGGTGGGTGGAAGATGGGATGGATGGATGGAGTGTGTGGGTGGATGGTTGGAGTGGGTGGGTGGATTGTGTGGGTGGATTGGGTGGGTGGGTGGATTGGATGGAGTGGGTGGATGGATGGAGTGGGTGGATGGAGTGGATGAATGGATGGATGGATGGATGGAATGGGTGGATAGATGGAGTAGGTGGATGGATGGGGTGGGTGGAGTGTGTGGATTGGGTGGATGGAGTTGGGTGGGTGGATGGAATGGGCGGGTGGATGGATGGATGGAGTGGGCGGGTGGATGGATGGACTGTATGTGGTGGATGGAGTGGGTGGGTGGGTGGGTTTTTTGGGGTGGTTGGGTGAATGGGCGGGTGGATGGATGGATGGAGTAGGTGGGTGGATGAATGGAGTGGGAGGATGGATGGATGGAGTGGGTTGGTGGGTGGATGGATGGATGGAGTGGGTGGGTGGGTGGATGGATTGGATGGATGGGGTGGGTGGATGCAGTGGATGGATGGATGGGTTGGGTGGGTGGAGTGGGTGGGTGGATGGATGGATGGAGTGGGTGGAGTTGAGGGAGTGGATAGATGGAACGGTAGAGTGTGTGGATGTGTGGGATGGATGGAGTGGGTGGATGATAGATGCAATTGGTGGAGTGGGTGAGTGGAGTAGAGTGGGTGGAGTGGGTGGATGGAGTGGATGGATGGATGAAGTGCATGGATGAATGGATGGATGGAGTGGATGGATGGATGGATGGAGCAGGATGATAGATGGATGGATGGATGGAGTGGGTGGAGTGGATAGATGGATGGAGGGGTGGGTGGATGGATGGAGTGGATGGATGTATGGATGGATGGAGTGGGTGGATGGATGGTGTGGGTGGAGGGATGGAGTGGGTGGATGGAAGGGGTGGGTGGATGAATGGAGTGGATGGATGTATGGATGGATGGAGTAGGTGGATGGATGGAGGGGGTGGAGTGATGGAGTAGGTGGATGGATGGAGTGGGTGGATGGATGGATGAATGGAGTGGCTGGATGGATGGAGTGGATGGATGGAGTAGATGGATGGATGGGTGGATGGAGGGATGGAGTGGGTGGATGGATGGAGTGGGTGGATGGAGTGGGTGTGTGGATTGGGTGTGTGGAGTGGATGGATGGATGGGGTGGGTGGAGTGGATGGATGGATTAGGTAGGTGGAGTCGATGGATGGATGGGGTGGATGGATGGAGTGGATGGATGGCTGGATGGATGGATGATGGAGAGGGTGGGTGGAGTGCGTGGAGGGAGTGGATGGTCATGTGCAGTGGGTGGATGGCTGGGGTGGGTGGAGTGGATGGGAGGGTGTAGTGGATGGATGGAGTGGGTGGATGGGTGGGTGGATGGAGTGGGTGGATGGATGGATGGGGCAGAGTGCATGGATGGACAGAGTAGGTGGGTGAATGGGGTGGTTGGAGAGGATGGATGGATAGTTGAAGTGGATGGATGGGTGGATGGATGGATGGGATGGGTGGAGTGGGTGGATGGATGAAGTGGGTGAAGTTGGTGGATAGATGGGGTGGAAAGGGTAGGGTGGATGGGGTGGATGGGTGGATGGATGGATGGGTGGATGGAGTGGATGGATGGATGGATGGAGTGGGTGGATGGGGGAGTGGGTGTAGTGGGTGGATGGATGGGTGGAGTGGGTGGATGGATGGGGTGGGTGGATGGATGGATAAGTTGGGTGGGTGGATGGATGGATGGAGTGGGTGGGTGGATTGTGTTTGTGGAGTGGATGGATGGATGGGGTGGATGGATGGAGTGGATAGGTCGATGGAGTGGATGGATGGAAGGAGTGGGTGGATGGATGGATGGATGCAGTGGGTGGAGCAGATGGATGGATGATGGATGGATGATGGATGGATGATGGAGTGGATGGAGTGGATGGATGGGTGGATGGATGGATGGAGTTGATGGATGGAGTGGATGGATGGATAGAATGGGTGGAGGGATGGATGGATGGAGTGGGTGGGTGGATGGATGGAGTGGTTAGATGGATGGAGTGGGTGGAGGGATGGAGGGATGAATGGAGTGGGTGGAGGGATGGATGAAGTGGGTGAATGGATGAATGGATGAAGTGGAAGGTTGGATCGAAAGATGGATGGAAAGGTGGACTGGGTGGATAGGTGGGATGGATGGAGTGTGTAGATGGATCGATCGAGTGGAAGGGTGGGTGGAGTAGATGAATGGGTAGAATGGATGGGTGGGTGGAGTGGATGGATGGAGTGGGTGAATGGGTGGGTGGAGTGGGTGGATGGATGGATGGGGTGGAGTTGATGGATAGATAGACTGGGTGGATAGATGGGGTGGGTGGATGGATGGGGTGGGTGGAGTGGGTGGATGGAGTGGTTGGAGTTGATGGGGTGGATGGGTGGAGTGGGTGGAGTGGGTGGGGTGGATGGGGTGGGTGGATAGATGGGGTGGGTGGATGGATGAAATGGATTGAGTGGGTGTATGGGTGGAGTGAGTGGATGGATGGGGTGGGTGCATAGATGGGATGGATCGATGGAGTGTGTGGGTGGATGGTTGGAGTGGGTGGGTGGATTGTGTGGGTGGATTGGGTGGGTTGGTGGAGTGGGTGGATTGGATGGAGTGGATGGATGGATGGATGGAGTGCGTGGATGGGTGGATAGATGGAGTGGGTGGATGGGTGGATGGGTGGATGGGTGAATGGAGTAGATGAATGGATAGATGGATGGAATGGGTGGATAGATGGAGTGGGTGGATGGACGGGGTGGGTGGAGTGTGTGGATGGGGTGGATGGAGTTGGGGTTGGTGGAGGGAGTGGGTGGGTGAATGGATGGATGGAGTGGGTGGGTGGATGGATGGAGTGGATGTGGTGGATGGAGTGGGTGGGTGGGTGGAAGGGGTGGGTGGGTGAATGGAATGGGTGGGTAGATGGATGGATGGAATGGGTGGGTGGATGGATGGATGGAGTGGGTGGATGGTTGGATGGAGTGGGTTGGTGGGTGGATGGATGGATGGGGTGGATGAAGTGGATGGATGGATGGGTTGGGTGGAGTGGGTGGATGGATGGATGGAGTGGGTGGAGTTGAGGGAGTGGATAGATGGAAAGGTAGAGTGAGTGGATGGGTGGGATGGAGGATTGAGTGGGGGGATGGATAGATGCAATTGGTGGAGTGGGTGAGTGGAGTAGAGTGGGTGGAGTGGGTGGGTGGAGTGGATGGATGGCTGGATGGATGGAGTGAATGGATGGATGGATGTAGCAGGAGGATGGATGGATGGATGGATGGATGGATGGAGTGGGTGGAGTGGATGGATGGATCGAGGGATGGATGGAGTGCATGGATGGATGGATGGATGGAGTGGATGGATGGATGGATGGAGTGGATGGATGGATGAGCAGGAGGATAGATGGATGGATGGATGGATGGAGTGGGTGGAGTGGATGGATGGATGGAAGGGGTGGGTGGATGGATGGAGTGGATGGATGTATGGATGGATGGAGTGGGTGGATGGATGGAGTGGGTGGAGGGATGGAGTGGGTGGATGGATGGATGAATGGAGTGGATGGATAGATGGAGTGGATGGATGGAGTAGATGGATGGATGGATGGGTGGATGAATGAAAAGGAGTGGGTGGATGGATGGATGGATGGAGTGGGTAGGTGGATGGAGTGGGTGGATGGAGTGGGTGGGTGGATTGGGTGGGTGGAGTGGATGGATGAATGGGGTGTGTGGAGAGGATGGATGGATGGGGTGGGTGGAGTGGATGAATGGATGGGGTGGATGGATGGAGTGGATGGATGGATAAATGGATGATGGAGTGGGTGGGGTGCATGGAGGGAGTGGATGGATAGGTGCAGTGGGTGGATAGGTGGGGTGGGTGGAGTGGATGGGTGGGTGAATTGGATGGATGGAGTGGGTGGATGGGTGGGTGGATGAAGTGGGTGGATGGATGGATGAGGCAGAGTGCATGGATGGACGGAGTAGGTGGGTGAATGGGGTGGTTGAAGTGGATGGATGGATGGGGTAGTTGAAGTGGATGGATGGATGGATGGATGGATGGATGGGGGTGGGTGGAGTGGGTGATTGGATGAAGTGGGTGAAGGTGGTGGATATATGGGGGTGGAATGGGTGGGGTGGTTGGGTGGAGTGGGTGGATGGATGGATGGAGTGAATGGATGGATGGATGGATGATGGAGTGGGTGGGTGGAGTGCGTGGAGGGAGTGGATGGTTATGTGCAGTGGGTGGATGGCTGGGGTGGGTGGAGTGGATGGGTGGGTGGAGTGGATGGATGGAGTGGGTGGATGGGTGGATGGGTGGATGGATGAAGTTGATGGATGGAGTGGATGGATGGATAGAATGGGTGGAGGGATGGATGGATGGAGTGGGTGGGTGGATGGATGGAGTGGTTAGATGGATGGAGTGGGTGGAGGGATGGAGGGATGAATGGAGTGGGTGGAGAGATGGATGAAGTGGGTGAATGGATGAATGGATGAAGTGGAAGGTTGGATCGAAAGATGGATGGAAAGGTGGACTGGGTGGATAGGTGGGATGGATGGAGTGTGTAGATGGATGGATCGAGTGGATGGGTGGGTGGAGTAGATGAATGGGTGGAATGGATGGGTGGGTGGGGTGGATGGATGGAGTGGGTGAATGGGTGGGTGGAGTGGGTGGATGGATGGATGGGGTGGAGTTGGTGGATGGATGGACTGGGTGGATAGATGGGGTGGGTGGATGGATGGGGTGGGTGGAGTGGGTGGATGGAGTGGTTGGAGTTGATGGGGTGGATGGGTGGAGTGGGTGGAGTGGGTGGGGTGGATGAGGTGGGTGGATAGATGGGGTGGGTGGATGGATTAAATGGATTGAGTGGGTGTATGGGTGGAGTGAGTGGATGGATGGGGTGGGTGCATAGATGGGATGGATGGATGGAGTGTGTGGGTGGATGGTTGGAGTGGGTGGGTGGATTGTGTGGGTGGATTGTGTGGGTTGGTGGAGTGGGTGGATTGGATGGAGTGGATGGATGGATGGATGAGTGGGTGGATGGGTGGATAGATGGAGTGGGTGGATGGGTGGATGGGTGAATGAATGGATAGATGGATGGAATGGGTGGATAGATGGAGTGGGAGGATGGACGGGGTGTGTGGAGTGTGTGGATGGGGTGGATGGAGTTGGGGTTGGTGGAGGGAGTGGCTGGGTGAATGGATGGATGGAGTGGGTGGGTGGATGGATGGAGTGGATATGGTGGATGGAGTGGGTGGGTGGATGGAAGGGGTGGGTGGGTGAATGGAATGGGTGGGTAGATGGATGGATGGAATGGGTGGGTGGATGGATGGATGGATGGATGGATGGAGTGGGTGGATGGTTGGATGGAGTGGGTTGGTGGGTGGATGGATGGATGGGGTGGGTGGATGGAGTGGATGGATGGATGGGTTTTGTGGAGTGGGTAGATGGATGGATGGAGTGGGTGGAGTTGAGGGAGTGGATAGATGGAAAGGTAGAGTGGGTGGATGGGTGGGATGAAGGATTGAGTGGGGGATGGATAGATGCAATTGGTGGAGTGGGTGAGTGGAGTAGAGTGGGTGGAGTGGGTGGGTGGAGTGGATGGATGGCTGGATGGATGGAGTGAATGGATGGATGTAGCAGGAGGATGGATGGATGGATGGAGTGGGTGGAGTGGATGGATGAATCGAGGGATGGATGGAGTGCATGGATGGATGGATGGATGGATGAGCAGGAGGATAGATGGATGGATGGATGGATGGAGTGGGTGGAGTGGATGGATAGAAGGGGTGGGTGGATGGATGGAGTGGATAGATGTATGGATGGATGGAGTGGGTGGATGGATGGAGTGGGTGGAGGGATGGAGTGGGTGGATGGATGGATGAATGGAGTGGATGGATAGATGGAGTGGATGGATGGAGTAGATGGATGGATGGATGGGTGGATGAATGAAAAGGAGTGGGTGGATGGATGGATGGATGGAGTGGGTAGGTGGATGGAGTGGGTGGGTGGATTGGGTGTGTGGAGTGGATGGATGAATGGGGTGTGTGGAGTGGATGGATGGATGGGGTGGGTGGAGTGGATGAATGGATGGGGTGGATGGATGGAGTGGATGGATGAATAGATGGATGATGGAGTGGGTGGGTGGGGTGCATGGAGGGAGTGGATGGTTAGGAGCAGTGGGTGGATAGGTGGGGTGGGTGGAGTGGATGGGTGGGTGGATTGGGTGGATGGAGTGGGTGGATGGGTGGGTGGATGAAGTGGGTGGATGGATGGATGGGGCAGAGTGCATGGATGGACGGAGTAGGTGGGTGAATGGGGTGGTTGAAGTGGATGGATGGATGGGGTAGTTGAAGTGGATGGATGGATGGATGGATGGGGGTGGGTGGAGTGGGTGATTGGATGAAGTGGGTGAAGTTGGTGGATAGATGGGGGTGGAATGGGTGGGGTGGATGGGTGGAGTGGGTGGATGGATGGACGGAGTGAATGGATGGATGGATGGATGATGGAGTGGGTGGGTGGAGTGTGTGGAGGGAGTGGATGGTTATGTGCAGTGGGTGGATGGCTGGGGTGGGTGGAGTGGATGGGTGGGTGGAGTGGATGGATGGAGTGGGTGGATGGTTGGAGTGGGTGAATGGATGGATGGGGCAGAGTGCGTGGATGGACAGAGTATGTGGGTGAATGGGGGGGTTGGAGAGGATGGATGGGATAGTTGAAGTGGATGGATGGGTGGATGGATGGATGGGATGGGTGGAGTGGGTGGGTGGATGAAGTGGGTGAAGTTGGTGGATAGATGGGGTGGAATGGGTAGGGTGGATGGGGTGGATGGGTGGAGTGGGTGGATGGATGGATGGATGGAGTGGATGGATGGATGGATGGATGGATGGAGTGCGTGGATGGGGGAGTGGGTGTAGTGGGTGGATGGATGGGTGGAGTGGGTGGATGGATGGGGTGGGTGGATGGATGGATAAGGTGGGTGGGTGGATGGATGGATGGAGTGGGTGGATGGATTGGGTTTGTGGAGTGGATGGATGGATGGGGTGGATGGATGGAGTGGATAGGTTGATGGAGTGGATGGATGGAGTGGGTGGATGGATTGGGTTTGTGGAGTGGATGGATGGATGGGGTGGATGGATGGAGTGGATAGGTTGATGGAGTGGATGGATGGAAGGAGTGGGTGGATGGATAGATGGATGCAGTGGATGGATGGATGATGGAGTGGGTGGAGCGGATGGATGGGTGGAGTGGATGGATGGAGTGGATGGATGGATGGATGGAATGGGTGGCGGGATGGATGGATGGAGTGGGTGGGTGGATGGATGGAGTGGGTGGATGGATGGAGTGGGTGGAGGGATGGAGGGATGGATGAGTGGGCGGAGGGATGGATGAAGTGGGTGAATGGATGAATGGATGAAGTGGAAGGTTGGATCGAAAGATGGATGGAAAGGTGGAGTGGGTAGATAGGTGGGATGGATGGAGTGGGTAGATGGATGGATGGAGTGGATGGATCGAGTGGATGGGTGGGTGGAGTAGATGAATGGGTAGAATGGATGGGTGGGTGGAGTGGATGGATGGAGTGGGTGAATGGGTGGGTGGAGTTGGTGGATGGATGGATGGGGTGGAGTTGGTGGATGGTGCGACTGGGTGGATAGATGGGGTGGATGCATGGGGTGGGTGGAGTGGGTGGATGCAGTGGTTGGAGTTGATGGGGTGGATGGGTGGAGTTGGTGGGGTGGATGGGTGGATGGGGTGGGTGGATACATGGGGTGGGTGGATGGATGGAATGGAGAGAGTGGGTGATTGGGTGGAGTGGGTAGATGGATGGGGTGGGTGGATAGATGGGATGGATGGATGGAGTGTGTGAGTGGATGGTTGGAGTGGGTGGGTGGATTGTGTGATTGGATTGGGTGGGTGGGTGGAGTGGGTGGATTTGATGGAGTGGACTGATGGAGTGGGTGGATGGGTGGATAGATGGAGTGGGTGGATGGGTGGATGGGTGAATGGAGTGGATGAATGGATGGATGGGTGGAATGAGTGGATAGATGGAGTGGGTGGATGGATGAGGTGGGTAGAGTGTGTGGATGGGGTAGATGGAGTTGGGGTGGGTGGATGGATGGAGTGGATGTGGTGGATGGAGTGGGTGGGTGGATGGGGTGGGTGAATGGAATGGGTGGGTAGATGGGTGGATGTAATGGGTGGGTGGATGGATGGGTGGAGTGGGTGGATGATTGGATGGAGTGGGTTGGTGGGTGGATGGATGGATGGGGTGGGTGGATGGATTGGGTGGATGGGGTAGGTGGATGGAGTGGATGGATGGATGGGTTGGGTGAAGTGAGTGGGTGGATGGATGGATAGAGTGGGTGGAGTTGAGGGAGTGGATAGATGGACAGGTAGAGTGGATGGATGGGTGGGATGGAGGATGAAGTGGGTGGATGATAGATGCAATTGGTGGAGTGGGTGAGTGGAGTAGAGTGGGTGGAGTGGGTGGATGGAGTGGATGGATGGATGGAGCGGATGGATGAATGGATGTAGCAGGAGGATAGATGGATGGATGGATGGAGTGGGTGGAGTGGATGGATGGATCGAGGGATGGATGGAGTGCATGGATGGATGGATGGATGGAGTAGATGGATGGATGAGCAGGAGGATAGATGGATGGATGGATGGATGGAGTGGGTGGAGTGGATGGATGGAAGGGGTGGGTGGATGGATGGAGTGGATGCATGTATGGATGGATGGAGTGGGTGGATGGATGGAGTGGGTGGAGGGATGGAGTGGGTGGATGGATGGATGCATGGAGTTGATGGATGGATGGAGTGGATGGATGGAGTAGATGGATGGATGGATGGATGGATGGGTGGATGAATGAAAAGGAGTGGGTGGATGGATGGATGGATGGAGAGGGTAGATGATGGAGTGGGTGGATATAGTGGGTGGGTGGATTGGGTGTGTGGAGTGGATGGATGAATGGGGTGGGTGGAGTGGATGGATGGATGGGGTGGGTGGAGTGGATGGATGGATGGGGTGGATGGATGGAGTGGATGGATGGATGGATGGATGCTGGAGTGGGTGGGTGGGGTGCATGGAGGGAGTGGATGGATAGGTGCAGTGGGTGGATGGGTGGGGTGGGTGGAGTGGATGGGTGGGTGGAGTGGATGGATGGAGTGGGTGGATGGGTGGGTGGATGGAGTGGGTGGATGGATGGATGGGGCAGAGTGCATGGATGGACGGAGTAGGTGGGTGAATGGGGTGGTTGGAGTGGATGGATGGAAGGGGTAGTTGAAATGGATGGATGGGTGGATGGATGGATGGGGTGGGTGGAGTGGATGGATGGATGAAGTGGGTGAAGTTGGTGGATAGATGGTGGTGGAATGGGTGGGGTGGTTGGATGGAGTCAGTGAATGGATGAATGGAGTTGAAGGATGGATGGAGTGGGTGGATGGGGGAGTGGGTGTAGTGGGTGGATGGATGGGTGGAGTGGGTGGATGGAAGTGGTGGGTGGATGGATGGATAAGGTGGGTGTGTGGATGGATGGATGAATGGATGGATGGAGTGGGTGGATGGATGCAGTGGGTGGGTGGATTGGGTGGGTGGAGTGGAGTGGATGGATGGATGGGGTGGATGGATGGAGTGGATAGGTCAATGGAGTGGATGGATGGAAGGAGTGGGTGGATGGATGGATGCAGTGGGTGGAGTGGATGGATGGATGATGGATGGATGATGGAGTGGGTGGGTGGGGTGGGTGGGTTGGGTGGAGGGAGTGGATGGATAGGTGCAGTGGGTGGATGGGTGGAGTGGGTGGAGTGGATGGGTGGGTGGATGGATGAATGAATGGATGGAGTGGATAGATGGATGGATGGAGAGGGTGGGTCGATTGGGTGGGTGGATGGATGGATGGATGGGGTGGGTGGAGTGGATGTATGGATGGGGTGGATGGATTGAGTGGATGGGTCGATGGAGTGGATGGATGGAAGGAGTGGGTGGAAGGATGGATGGGTGGATGGATGGAGTGGCTGGATGGAGTGGGTGGTGGATTGGGTGTGTAGAGTGGATGGATGGATTGGGTGGGTGGAGTGGAGTGGATGGATGGATGGGGTGGGTAGAGTGGATGGATGGATGGGGTGGATGGATGGAGTGGATGGGTCGCTGGAGTGGATGGATGGAAGGAGTGGGTGGATGGATGGATGCAGTGGGTGGAGTGGATGGATGGATGATGGATTGATGATGGAGTGGGTGGGTGGGATGGTTGGAGGGAGTGGATGGATAGGGGCAGTGGGTGGATGGGTGGAGTGGGTGGAGTTGATGAGTGGGTGGATGGATGGTTGAATGGATGGATGGAGTGGGTGGATGGAGGGGTTGGGTGGTTTGGGTGGGTGGATGAATGGATGGATGGGGTAGTTGGAGTGAATGGATGGGTAGATGGATTGGGTGGGTGGAGTGGGTGGACGGATGGCTGGATGGGTGGAGTGGGTGGATGGATGGGTGGGGTGGAATAGGTGGGGTGAATGAGGTGGGTGAGGCGGATGGGTGGAGTGGGTGGATAAAGTGGATGGATGGATAGATGGATGGAGTGGATGGATGGATAGATGGATGGAGTGGGTGGATGGATGGATGGAGTGGGTGGGTGGATTGGGTGGGTGAAGTGGATGGATGGATGGGGTGGGTGGAGTGTATGGATGGATGGGGTGGTTGGAGTGAATGGATGGGTTGATGGATTGGGTGGGTGGAGTGGGTGGACGGATGGATGGATGGGTGGAGTGGGTGGATGGATGGGTGGGGTGGAATAGCTGGATGAGGCGGATGGGTGGAGTTGGTGGATAAAGTGGATGGATGGATGGATGGGTTGAGTGGAGTGGGTGGATGGATGGATGGAGTGGGTGGAGTTGAGGGAGTGGATAGATGGAAAGGTAGAGTGGGTGGATGGGTGGGATGGAGGATTGAGTTGGGGGATGGATAGATGCAATTGGTGGAGTGGGTGAGTGGAGTAGAGTGGGTGGAGTGGGTGGGTGGAATGGATGGATGGCTGGATGGATGGAGTGAATGGATGGATGGATGTAGCAGGAGGATGGATGGATGGATGGAGTGGGTGGAGTGGATGGATGGATCGAGGGATGGATGGAGTGCATGGATGGATGGATGGATGGAGTGGATGGATGGATGAGCAGGAGGATAGATGGATGGATGGATGGATGGATGGATGGATGGATGGATTGGGTGGAGTGGATGGATGGAAGGGGTGGGTGGATGGATGGAGTGGATGGATGTATGGATGGATGGAGTGGGTGGATGGATGGAGTGGGTGGAGGGATGGAGTGGGTGGATGGATGGATGAATGGAGTGGATGGATAGATGGAGTGGATGGATGGAGTAGATGGATGGATGGATGGGTGGATAATTGAAAAGGAGTGGGTGGATGGATGGATGGATTGGGTGTGTGGAGTGGATGGATGAATGGGGTGTGTGGAGTGGATGGATGGATGGGGTGGGTGGAGTGGATGAATGGATGGGGTGGGTGGATGGAGTGGATGGATGGATAGATGGATGATGGAGTGGGTGGGTGGGGTGCATGGAGGGAGTGGATGGATAGGTGCAGTGGGTGGATAGGTGGGGTGGGTGGAGTGGATGGGTGGGTGGATTGGATGGATGGAGTGGGTGGATGGGTGGGTGGATGAAGTGGGTGTATGGATGGATGGGGCAGAGTGCATGGATGGACGGAGTAGGTGGGTGAATGGGGTGAATGAAGTGGATGGATGGATGGGGTAGTTGAAGTGGATGGATGGATGGGTGTTAGAAAGGCGATCCCGGGGGGAGGCAGAAGATGTCTGACTGACCACTCCTAGGTCCACCCCTCCGTCAAGAGGTAGCCGAGCGGTACCGAGAGGCCTCCTGAGTGAGGGTCCTCTCCTAGGATCGTACAGCAGAGTAATCACAACACTACAAATGGACACCACACAGAGGTTAAGTTCTTAAGCTTTATCGATAATACAGGTTGCTTGTTCTTCGTGATATGTACAGGCAGATCGAGGGATCTGTAGAGTGTCGTAAAAGGGACAGGGTAGCGGGACAGTCTCAATATGGGTGCAGGAAGGGATACCCTGCGCACAGCTCTCAATCCTCGAGCCGGGGGTTCCGAGAGGTCGAAGCGCGGCAGCGCCAGCAGGACTCGACAGGTGGTTGGCAACGGAGGGGAGGCCGCGGCAGTGCCAGCAGGCCTCGAGGTGGTTCCGGCGAAGATGGGCCGCGGCAGCGCCAGCAGGCTCTCAAGATGGTTCGGCAAGGATGGGCCGCGGCAGTGCCAGCAGGCTCTCAAGATGGTTCGACAAAGGTGGGCCGCGGCAGCGCCAGCAGGCTCCCAAGATGGTTCAACAAAGGTGGGCCGCGGCAGCGCCAGCAGGCTCTCAAGATGGTTCGACAAAGGTGGGCCGCGGCAGCGCCAGCAGGCTCTCAGGGTAGCTTCGGGTTTACGGGAAAATGAGTTCTTCTGGTGTCGGCCGTGACAGCGTCAACAGGGCTTCCAGTCCAGGATACAACTGGCGTCCTACTCCGGGGCTGGCCAAGATATAGGGGTGGAGTCCTTTGATGTCCGGACCCTCGCGCCTGGGGGCCAGAGAGGCCGGGACGATGGTGTCCAGACACCCAGCAGGGTGGTGGAGCCAGCGCCCAGGGAGGCCGGAGGGCGAGCGATACCAGGCGTTCCGGGGACAGCTGGAGGGCCATCGAAAGTCCTCTTCCTCTGGGATCCGTCGAGTGGCCACTCGACCACCTGGGTGGATCTTGGCGCCTCGATGTCGGGGCTTTGCTGGGGCCTGGGCCGGGGCCGAGGCCACGTGTTCGTGACATGGTGGCCCCACGATGGAGTCGGGCGAGGCCTCGTGCTCAGGACGTGATGGGCCCATGATGGAGTCAGGCCGGTAGTGGTGGTCCGGGATGGTAACCGGACCGGTAGTGTTGGGGCGTGCAGGGTCGGGCGAAAGGGGCCGCCCGAGGCTCGGTGGAGGCCCGATGTTGTCCTGGGCCCGCCATGCGGGAGGGGTAGGACCACGCCCTGAGGCCGGGTCCAACACGCGTCCCCCCCAGCTGAAGGATGGGGAGAGTCACCCATCTTCTTGGGGATTCTCCTCGCCGAGGCGGAAGGATCGGGACAGGCCGTCAGCATTGGCGTGGTCGTTGCCGGGGCGATGCTCCACAGTGAAGTCCATCCCCTGCAGGGAGATGGACCATCACAACAGTTTCGGGTTTTCTCCCCGCATCTGCATCAACCACCGCAGGGGCCGGTGGTCGGTCTGGACCCGGAAGTGGGTGCCGAAGAGGTAGGGCCGGAGCTTCTTTAGGGCCCACACAACGGCGAAGGCTTCCCGCTCGATGGTGCTCCATCGGTGTTCTCTGGCCAGCAGCCGCCGGCTGATGAAGGCAACGGGAAGGTCGGCCCCCTCAGGGTTTACTTGGGAGAGGACCGCCCCAATGCCGTGCTCCGAGGCGTCGGTTTGGACCACAAACTCTCGGCTGTAGTCGGGGGCTTGGAGCACAGGGGCGGTGCACATGGCAGTCTTCAGTGTTTCGAAGGCGGCTTGGCACTCGGGGGTCCAGCGCACCTTTTGTGGTAGTCTCTTTGAGGTCAGTTCTGTGAGGGGCCCCACAATGCTTCCATAGTCTTTTATGAAGCGTCGATAATATCCCGTGAGCCCCAGGAAGGCTCGGACGGCGGTTTGGGTGACCGGGGCCTCCCAGGCCTGGATGGCGTCAATCTTTGGCTGGAGGGGAGCCACCTGGCCGCCCCCTACTTGGTGTCCCAGATAGGTCACGGACCCTTGGCCTATCTGGCACTTGCTGGCCTTTATTGTCAGTCCGGCCCAGCGGAGGGCCGTCAGGACCTCCCAGAGGTGGGTCAGGTGCTCATCCCAGTGGAGGCTGTACACCGCAATGTCGTCTAGGTAGGCGGCGCTGAACTCTTCTAGCCCGGCCAGCACCCTATTCACGAGCCTCTGGAAGGTGGCCGGGGCGTTTTTCATGCCGAAGGGCATCACCTTGAAATGGTAGTGGCCATCAGGGGTCGAGAAGGCCGATCGCTCTTGTGCTCCAGGGGTGAGGCCGATCTGCCAATACCCAGCCGTGAGGTCGAAGGTGCTGAGATATTTTGCGGCCCCCAGGCGATCGATCAGTTCATCCGCCCGGGGGATGGGATGGGCGTCGGTCCTGGTGACTGCATTCAGCCCCCGGTAGTCAACACAGAACCGGAGCTCCGGGGGTGTGCCGGGGGCGGCGGCTTTAGGGACCAGGACAACGGGACTGGCCCAGGGACTGTCGGAGGGTTCGACTACCCCCTGCGCTAGCATCTTGGCCACTTCGGATTGAATGCAGGCCCGAACTCGGTTGGGCACTCGGAAAGCTCGGTGTCTTACAGGCGGGCTGTCTCCGGTGTCTACATCGTGGACACACCACCGGGTGACTCCAGGGGTGAGGGAAAATAGGTCTGCAAATTGCTCCAGCAGCTTCCGGCAGTCTCGGTGCTGTTCTGGGGTCAGGGTAGAGGAGAGCGTGACCCCTTCGATGGAGCCGTCTTTCTCGGTGGTGCTCATGAGATCTGGTAGAGGTTTGGAGTCGTCTTCAGCTCCGGCATCGGTCGCTAGTAGCAGACTTAGTTCAGTGCGGGCAAAGTGCGGCTTGAGCCGGTTAGCGTGTAGAACCCGGAGGTGGTTCCTGGGGGACTCCATGTCCACCAGATAGGTGACGGGGCTCTTGCGCTCCACCACCTTGAAGGGCCCCGTCCATTTGTCCTGGAGGGCACAAGGTTCAACCGGGGACATGACCCAGACCTGCTGGCCCGGCTCGAATTCGATGGACGAGGCGTTCTGGTCATACCAGCGTTTCATCTCCCCCTGACTAGCCTCCAGGTTGGCCTCGGCAAGTTCCCGGAACTTCCGCGTCTGGTTGCGGAGAGTCAGGAGGTACTGGTAGACATCGGGCGGAGCACCTCGGACAGCCGTCTCCCAGCCTTCCTTAACTAGGCTGAGGGGGCCTCGGACTGGGTGCCCATACAATAGTTCGAAAGGGCTGAACCCCAGGGACTTCTGGGGTACCTCGCGATATGCAAACAGGAGGCAGGGCAGCAGGACATCCCATTTGTGTCGTAGCGGCTCCTCGAGGCCCTTGATCATCCCCTTCAGTGTTCTGTTAAACCGCTCCACAAGTTCATTTCCTTGGGGGTGATACGGGGTGGTGAACTTATATGTGACCCCGCACTGTTGCCACAGGGATCGCATATACTTGGAGATAAAGTTTGTGCCCCGATCACTCACGACCTCTCGGGGGAAGCCGACTCTGGAGAAGATCCCCATTAGTGCTCGGCCCACCACGGGGGCCGTGATGGTTCGGAGGGGATGGCCTCAGGATAGCGGGTGGCATGGTCCACCAGGACGAGGATGAAGCGGTGTCCCTGAGAGGTGCGGGGGTCCAGGGGCCCCACGATGTCTATCCCCACTCGTTCGAAGGTGGTGGTCACCACGGGAAAAGGCTGGAGCGGGGCTTTGACTTTCCCCCCGCTCTTCCCGCTGGCTTGACAGGTCGGGCAGGTTCTGCAGTGATTATGCACATCGTTGCGCATTTTCGGCCAGTAGAAATGGGTCACCAGGCGGCTGTAAGTTTTGTCCTGTCCCAGGTGCCCGGCGAGGGGCACGTCATGTGCCAAGTTCAGGAGGAAGTCTCTGAATCGGAGGGGAACGACCAGCACCCGGCTGGCCCCTAGTTCGGCAATCTTCTGCTCGCTGTAGAGAAGGTCGTGGTCCCAATAGACCCAGTGGGACCCCGAGGGGTCTCCAGCGGCTTAAGTGGCGGCTTGTTGTCGGATTCCCTCGAGGGAGGGACAGGTTTTCTGTTCCTGCCGGAATTGTTCGCGGGTGGGGTCACCTTCTTGGTGCCATTCAGCTAGCTCTGGAAGGTGGCCGAGCTCGGTGAGGTCTTCATGGCTGGGCCCCTGGGGTTCGGGTTCAGGGTCGGCGTCCTCGGGGACGGCGGGCGGTGGAGGTGCGGGCCACTCCGGTTCCTCGGTCGGGGCCTCCTCCGTTGGGGTGGAGGCTCGGGCGGACATAGAGTGGGTGGTCGCACAGACCCACTCGGGAAGGCCTAGCATCCCCAGATGCTCTCTCCGCTCGACGCCGGCCCAGGGGGAACTTTCCAGGTCGTTCCCGAGGAGGCAGTCCACAGGGGCATCGTCCCGGACGGTCACCTTCAGCATACCCCACACCCCTCCCCATTCGAAGGGGATACAGGCCATCTGGCACAAACTCTCGGAGTTGTCTGCCGTTCGTACTGGGCACAGGACGTTGGGGAGGATTTGTTCTGGGGTCACCAAGTGGCAGCGGACCGCCGTCACGCTGGCTCCAGTGTCACGGAGGGCTTCGGCCCGGCGTCCATTGATGGTGACCCATTGGCGGTATTTCTGTGTGTTGCCTGGGATCGGGTCTCGGGGGATCATGTCTCGTTCACCCAGGCATGCTAAGATCATAGCGGCGGGCTCCCACTCGGCCTGTTCGGGGTCGTTGTCTTCTTCTTCGCCTCCTTCTGCCCCCAGGGCGGCGGCCGCGATCTGGCGGTTCGGGGGGGCCGGTGGTGCCGGGTCGCTGGTTCATCGGGCAGAGAGGGTCATTCGCATAGTGACCCTGTCGCTGGCATCTGTGGCACGTAACATTCGGGCGGGGCCCAGGTCTTGCTGGGGGAACCCCCCTTCGGCCCAGGGATGGCGACGTGGAGGTAGGGGAGGACCCCGAGGGGGCGTCTCGGCCCCTGCTCTGGCCTCCTCCGCCGCCTCGTGGTCGGTGGTTCCCCGGGGATCCCCGGCCGTAGTCTCCCATCGGACTCCGGGGAACTCGGGTGCTCACCCATCTATCAGCCTCGACAGCAAGCTTTCGTGGCTCTGTCAATTTGCTGTCGAGGAGGTGCTGCCGGAGTTCGATGAAGCAGTTATTGGAAAGATGTTCCCATAGGATGAGGTCGACCAACTGCTGGTAGGTGATGACCTGGCAGCCTCTGACCCACCCCTCGAAGGCTCTGCTGTAAAAGTTCACGTACTCCACCCAAGTGGTACCGGGGATTTTTTTACAGTCTCGGAATCGATGTCGGTACATTTCGGGGGTGAGTCCGTAGCGAGTGAGAAGGGCGGTCTTCATGTGTTCGTACAAGGTCATCTCGGCGTCGGGGAGTTCTAGCAGGGCGTCTCTCCCCTCGTTGACGAACTTCCCCCACAGGCCGGCGCCCCAGTCCTTGAGGGGTACTCGATGGGCGGTCATGGCGACCTCGTAGGCTTTGAACCACTGTTGGATGTCGTCGTTCTTATAGTACTCTTTGACGACATCCTTGGGTATGTGCACCTTCGTGTCCACCGGCGGGGGCGAGGTCTTGTCCCCGGAGATGCTGGTCTCGTTTGTCTTGGCCTTGATTTCTAGCTCTTTTAGGCCGCGCTCAAGCTCGAGCATGAGTTTTTTTTCCTCGAGATCTCTTTGTCTTCGCCTTTCCTCCAGGTCCCCTTCCAGCCGTAGTTGCTCGAGGGCTATTTTCCTTTCTGCCAGCTGTATCTCTCCTTCTTGTCGGAGTCGGGCGAGCTCCAACTCGTGGAGCCGGTTCCTCTCTCGTTCTCGGGCGTCTTCGTGGGAGATACCCGCGTCTAGATTGGCGGGTCTTTCCCCTGCTGGGGTCGTGTCAGTCTCCGGGCGTCCGTTCGGGCTCGGGTTGTCTTCATTCTGGGGTGGCGTGTCACCGGCGTCCACCCATGCTTGTAGGGCCGATTTAAAGTATTCCTTGGTGTTTAGGCCCGTGGTAGCGATGCCTAGGTTCTTGCAGAATTGTTTTAATTCCTTGTGACTGTAATCTTCCATTTTCTCTTTCTGGAATTCCGTAGTCGGTCTTGTTTCTTGCGTAGTCATGGTCGTAGTGTGTTTTTCTCGGTAGTGAGTGAATCACTCTCTGTACGATCTGCGTCGGCTCGGATCCCGTCGCTTGCCACCAATGTTAGAAAGGCGATCCCGGGGGGAGGCAGAAGATGTCTGACTGACCACCCCTAGGTCCACCCCTCCGTCAAGAAGTAGCCGAGCGGTACCGAGAGGCCTCCTGAGTGAGGGTCCTCTCCTAGGATCGTACAGCAGAGTAATCACAACACTACAAATGGACACCACACAGAGGTTAAGTTCTTAAGCTTTATCGATAATACAGGTTGCTTGTTCTTCGTGATATGTACAGGCAGATCGAGGGATCTGTAAAGTCTCGTAAAAGGGACAGGGTAGCGGGACAGTCTCAATATGGGTGCAGGAAGGGATACCCTGCGCACAGCTCTCAATCCTTGAGCCGGGGGTTCCGAGAGGTCGAACCGCGGCAGCGCCAGCAGGACTCGACAGGTGGTTGGCAACGGAGGGGAGGCCGCGGCAGCGCCAGCAGGCCTCGAGGTGGTTCCGGCGAAGATGGGCCGCGGCAGCGCCAGCAGGCTCTCAAGATGGTTCGGCAAGGATGGGCCGCGGCAGTGCCAGCAGGCTCTCAAAATGGTTCGACAAAGGTGGGCCGCGGCAGAGCCAGCAGGCTCCCAAGATGGTTCGACAAAGGTGGGCCGCGGCAGCGCCAGCAGGCTCTCAAGATGGTTCGACAAAGGTGGGCCGCGGCAGCGCCAGCAGGCTCTCAGGGTAGCTTCGGGTTTACGGGAAAATGAGTTCTTCTGGTGTCGGCCGTGACAGCGTCAACAGGGCTTCCAGTCCAGGATACAACTGGCGTCCTACTCCGGGGCTGGCCCAGATATAGGGCTGCAGTCCTTTGATGTCCGGACCCTCGCGCCTGGGGGGCCAGAGGGGCTGGGACGATGGTGTCCAGACACCCAGCAGGGGAGTGGAGCCAGCGCCCAGGGAGGCCGGAGGGCGAGCGATACCAGGCGTCCGGGGACGGCTGGAGGGCCATCGAAACTCCCCTTCCTCCGGGATCCGTCGAGTGGCCACTCGACCACCTGGGTGGATCTTGGCGCCTCGATGTCGGGGCTTCGCTGGGGCCTGGGCCGGGGCCGAGGCCACGTGTTCGTGACGTGGTGGCCCCAAGATGGAGTCGGGCGAGGCCTCGTGCTCAGGACGTGATGGGCCCATGATGGAGTCAGGCTGGTAGTGGTGGTCCGGGATGGTAACCGGACCAGTAGTGTGGGGGCGTGCAGGGTCGGGCGAAAGGGGCCGCCCGAGGCTTGGTGGAGGCCCGATGTCGTCCTGGGCCCGCCATGCGGGAGGGGTAGGACCACGCCCTGTGGCTGGGTCCAACAATGGGGGTGGGTGGAGTGGGTGATTTGATGAAGTGGGTGAAGTTGGTGGATAGATGGGGGGTGGAATGGGTGGGGTGGTTGGGTGGAGTGGGTGGATGGATGGATGGAGTGAATGGATGGATGGATGGATGATGGAGTGGGTGGGTGGAGTGCGTGAAGGGAGTGGATGGTTATGTGCAGTGGGTGGATGGCTGGGGTGGGTGGAGTGGATGGGTGGGTGGAGTGGATGGATGGAGTGGGTGGATGGGTGGATGGGTGGATGGATGGAGTTGATGGATGGAGTGGATGGATGGATAGAATGGGTGGAGGGATGGATGGATGGAGTGGGTGGGTGGATGGATGGAGTGGTTAGATGGATGGAGTGGGTGGAGGGATGGAGGGATGAATGGAGTGGGTGGAGGGATGGATGAAGTGGGTGAATGGATGAATGGATGAAGTGGAAGGTTGGATCGAAAGATGGATGGAAAGGTGGACTGGGTGGATAGGTGGGATCGATGGAGTGTGTAGATGGATGGATCGAGTGGATGGGTGGGTGGAGTAGATGAATGGGTAGAATGGATGGGTGGGTGAAGTGGATGGATGGAGTGGGTGAATGGGTGGGTGGAGTGGGTGGATGGATGGATGGGGTGGAGTTGGTGGATGGATAGACTGGGTACATAGATGGGGTGGGTGGATGGATGGGGTGGGTGGAGTGGGTGGATGGAGTGGTTGGAGTTGATGGGGTGGATGGGTGGAGTGGGTGGAGTGGGTGGGGTGGATGAGGTGGGTGGATAGATGGGGGGTGGATGGATGAAATGGATTGAGTGGGTGTATGGGTGGAGTGAGTGGATGTATGGGGTGGGTGCATAGATGGGATGGATGGATGGAGTGTGTGGGTGGATGGTTGGAGTGGGTGGGTGGATTGTGTGGGTGGATTGTGTGGGTTGGTGGAGTGGGTGGATTGGATGGAGTGGATGGATGGATGGATGGATGGATGAGTGGGTGGATGGGTGGATAGATGGAGTGGGTGGATGGGTGGATGGGTGAATGGAGTGGATGAATGGATAGATGGATGGAATGGGTGGATAGATGGAGTGGGTGGATGGACGGGGTGTGTGGAGTGTGTGGATGGGGTGGATGGAGTTAGTGGAGGGAGTGGGTGGGTGAATTGATGGATGGAGTGGGTGGGCGGATGGATGGAGTGGATGTGGTGGATGGAGTGGGTGGGTGGGTGGAAGGGGTGGGTGGGTGAATGGAATGGGTAGGTAGATGGATGGATGGAATGGGTGGGTGGATGGATGGATGGAGTGGGTGGATGGTTGGATGGAGTGGGTTGGTGGGTGGATGGATGGATGGGATGGGTGGATGGAGTGGATGGATGGATGGGTTGGGTGGAGTGGGTGGATGGATGGATGGAGTGGGTGAAGTTGAGGGAGTGGATAGATGGAAAGGTAGAGTGGGTGGATGGGTGGGATGGAGGATTGAGTGGGGGGATGGATAGATGCAATTGGTGGAGTGGGTGAGTGGAGTAGAGTGGGTGGAGTGGGTGGGTGGAGTGGATGGATGGGGTGGATGGAGTTGGGGTTGGTGGAGGGAGTGGGTGGGTGAATGGATGGATGGAGTGGGTGGGTGGATGGATGGAGTGGATGTGGTGGATGGAGTGGGTGGGTGGGTGGAAGGGGTGGGTGGGTGAATGGAATGGGTGGGTAGATGGATGGATGGAATGGGTGGGTGGGTGGATGGATGGAGTGGGTGGATGGTTGGATGGAGTGGGTTGGTGGGTGGGTGGATGGATGGGGTGGGTGGATGGAGTGGATGGATGGATGGGTTGGGTGGAGTGGGTGGATGGATGGATGGAGTGGGTGGAGTTGAGGGAGTGGATAGATGGAAAGGTAGAGTGGGTGGATGGGTGGGATGGAGGATTGAGTGGGGGGATGGATAGATGCAATTGGTGGAGTGGGTGAGTGGAGTAGAGTGGGTGGAGTGGGTGGGTGGAGTGGATGGATGTCTGGATGGATGGAGTGAATGGATGGATGGATGTAGCAGGAGGATGGATAGATGGATGGATGGATGGATGGATGGAGTGGGTGGAGTGGATGGATGGATCGAGGGATGGATGGAGTGCATGGATGGATGGATGGATGGAGTGGATGGATGGATGAGCAGGAGGATAGATGGATGGATGGATGGAGTGGGTGGAGTGGATGGATGGAAGGGGCGGGTGGATGCATGGAGTGGATAGATGTATGGATGGATGGAGTGGGTGGATGGAGTGGGTGGAGGGATGGAGTGGGTGGATGGATGGATGAATGGAGTGGATGGGTAGATGGAGTGAATGGATGGAGTAGATGGATGGAAGGATGGGTGGATGAATGAAAAGGAGTGGGTGGATGGATGGATGGAGTGGGTAGGTGGATGGAGTGGGTGGATGGAGTGGGTGGGTGGATTGGGTGTGTGGAGTGGATGGATGAATGGGGTGTGTGGAGTGGATGGATGGATGGGGTGGGTGGAGTGGATGAATGGATGGGGTGGATG
This sequence comes from Lissotriton helveticus, assembly GCF_964261635.1. Classification (NCBI taxonomy): domain Eukaryota; kingdom Metazoa; phylum Chordata; class Amphibia; order Caudata; family Salamandridae; genus Lissotriton; species Lissotriton helveticus. Next base: position 1,614,593,178 of record NC_136067.1, on the reverse strand, counting down.
GATGGAGTGGATGGATGGATAGATGGATGATGGAGTGGGTGGGTGGGGTGCATGGAGGGAGTGGATGGATAGGTGCAGTGGGTGGATAGGTGGGGTGGGTGGAGCGGATGGATGGGTGGATTGGATGGATGGAGTGGGTGGATGGGTGGGTGGATGAAGTGGGTGGATGGATGGATGGGGCAGAGTGCATGGATGGACGGAGTAGGTGGGTGAATGGGGTGGTTGAAGTGGATGGATGGATGGGGTAGTTGAAGTGGATGGATGGATGGATGGGGGTGGGTGGAGTGGGTGATTGGATGAAGTGGGTGAAGTTGGTGGATAGATGGGGGGTGGAATGGGTGGGGTGGTTGGGTGGAGTGGGTGGATGGATGGATGGAGTGAATGGATGGATGGATGATGGAGTGGGTGGGTGGAGTGCGTGGAGGGAGTGGATGGTTATGTGCAGTGGGTGGATGGCTGGGGTGGGTGGAGTGTATGGGTGGGTGGAGTGGATGGATGGAGTGGGTGGATGGGTGGATGGTTGGAGTGGGTGAATGGATGGATGGGGCAGAGTGCGTGGATGGACAGAGTAGGTGGGTGAATGGGTGGTTGGAGAGGATGGATGGGATAGTTGAAGTGGATGGATGGGTGGATGGATGGATGGGATGGGTGGAGTGAGTGGGTGGATGAAGTGGGTGAAGTTGGTGGATAGATGGGGGTGGAATGGGTAGGGTGGATGGGGTGGATGGGTGGAGTGGGTGGATGGATGGATGGATGGATGGAGTGGATGGATGGATGGATGGATGGATGGAGTGGGTGGATGGGGGAGTGAGTGTAGTGGGTGGATGGATGGGTGGAGTGGGTGGATGGATGGGGTGGGTGGATGGATGGATAAGGTGAGTGGGTGGATGGATGGATGGAGTGGGTGGATGGATTGGGTTTGTGGAGTGGATGGATGGATGGGGTGGATGGATGGAGTGGATAGGTTGATGGAGTGGATGGATGGAAGGAGTGGGTGGATGGATAGATGGATGCAGTGGATGGATGGATGATGGAGTGGGTGGAGTGGATGGATGGAGTGGATGGATGGATGGAATGGGTGGCAGGATGGATGGATGGAGTGGGTGGGTGGATGGATGGAGTGGGTGGATGGATGGAGTGGGTGGAGGGATGGAGGGATGGATGGAGTGGGCGGAGGGATGGATGAAGTGGGTGAATGGATGAATGGATGAAGTGGAAGGTTGGATCGAAAGATGGATGGAAAGGTGGAGTGGGTAGATAGGTGGGATGGATGGAGTGGGTAGATGGATGGATGGAGTGGATGGATGGAGTGGATGGGTGGGTGGAGTAGATAAATGGGTAGAATGGATGGGTGGGTGGAGTGGATGGATGGAGTGGGTGAATGGGTGGGTGGAGTTGGTGGATGGATGGATGGGGTGGAGTTAGTGGATGGAGCAACTGGGTGGATAGATGGGGTGGGTGGATGCATGGGGTGGGTGGAGTGGGTTGATGCAGTGGTTGGAGTTGATGGGGTGGATGGTTGGAGTGGGTGGGGTGGATGGGGTGGGTGGATACATGGGGTGGGTGGATGGATGGAATGGATAGAGTGGGTGATTGGGTGGAGTGGGTGGATGGATGGGGTGGGTGGGTAGATGGGATGGATGGATGGAGTGTGTGAGTGGATGGTTGGAGTGGGTGGGTGGATTGTGTGATTGGATTGGGTGGGTGGGTGGAGTGGGTGGATTGGATGGAGTGGACTGATGGAGTGGGTGGATGGGTGGATAGATGGAGTGGGTGGATGGGTGGATGGGTGAATGGAGTGGATGAATGGATGGATGGAATGAGTGGATAGATGGAGTGGGTGGATGGATGAGGTGGGTAGAGTGTGTGGATGGGGTAGATGGAGTTGGGGTGGGTGGCTGAATGGATGGATGGAGTGGGTGGGTGGATGGATGGAGTGGATGTGGTGGATGAAGTGGATGGGTGGATGGGGTGGGTGAATGGAATGGGTGGGTAGATGGATGGATGTAATGGGTGGGTGGATGGATGGATGGAGTGGGTGGATGATTGGATGGAGTGGGTTGGTGGGTGGATGGATGGATGGGGTGGGTGGATGGATTGGGTGGATGGGGTAGGTGGATGGAGTGGATGGATGGATGGGTTGGGTGGAGTGAGTGGGTGGATGGATGGATAGAGTGGGTGGAGTTTAGGGAGTGGATAGATGGACAGGTAGAGTGGATGGATGGGTGGGATGGAGGATGAAGTGGGTGGATGGATAAATGCAATTGGTGGAATGGGTGAGTGGAGTAGAGTGGGTGGAGTGGGTGGATGGAGTGGATGGATGGATGGAGCGGATGGATGGATGGATGTAGCAGGAGGATAGATGTGTTGGAAGGGGCGATCTCCGGGGGCCAGGTTGTGCTCACCCGGTCACCCCCAAGATCCACCTCTCCCACAGAACTTGCCGAGTCTTGATTGGGAGGTCCCCACCGGGGAGGACTTCGGGTCTAGGATCGTACACACTGAGCTCACACCACACTACGAACGTACACCACACCGTTGGATTCTAGTAACAAGTTCTTTATATAGCAAATAACGAAGGAAGCACTCTCATATACACTGTGGTCCAGGGACCACAAAGTCTTGGAGGATTCGGGAAGGGGGAAGCGGGACAGTCTTTTAGTATCTGGGTCAGTACGCGGCGTACCCTACGCACAGCTCTCAATCCTCGAGCCGGGGGGTACGGCATGATGGTCGTACTGGCTGCCTCACCTCCGTCGAGTCGGCTCGGTCGTGATGGTGGTCTCGATGGTCCAGCCAGACCAGAGTACTCCTCGAGCCGCGACGAGGTCAGCTGGGCTCGATCTGGAGAGGTTCGTGAGAGCCGCGACAGCGTCAGCAGGGCTCCGATAGTCTTAGAGGTCGAGCCGCGACAGCGTCAGCAGGGCTCTGATGGTTACAAGTTCAGCTTGAGCCGCGACAGCGTCAGCAGGGCTCCGATGGTTGCAGGTTCAGCTCGAGCCGCGACAGCGTCAGCAGGGCTCCGATGGTTGCAAGTTCAGCTTGAGCCACGACAGCGTCAGCAGGGCTCCGATGGTTGCAGGTTCAGCTCGAGCCGCGACAGCGTCAGCAGGGCTCCGATGGTTGCAAGTTCAGCTTGAGCCGCGACAGCGTCAGCAGGGCTCTGATGGTTACAAGTTCAGCTTGAGCTGCGACAGCGTCAGCAGGGCTCAGAGGTTCAGGCGGAGTCTTCTTAGGGTCAGCCACGATCAGATCAGCAGGGCTTCAGGTCCAAGATACAACTGTCCGCTAGTTGTCGGGCCGCCCCAGTTATAGTCCTTCTGCTCTTTGATCTCCGGACCCTCGCAGGCGGAGGTCTCAGGCCCTGGGGGCTGGTCGCTGGCGAGGTCCGGCGGTTGGCTCTTTGATCCCTTTGAAAGATGGGTCCGGCAATTCCCAGACGCCCAGCGGGTCTGGAGCCAGCCCTCGGGGAGGCCAGAGGTGCGATCGAAACTGGCCCACAGGGGAGGGCCAAAGGTGTGACAGAAACCAGCCCCTCAGGGGAGGCCGGAGGTGCCATCGAAACTCCCTGGCTTATCTCACTCGGGAGCTTTTTACCCCCCAGCCGGGACTGGCGCGCCTTTGGAGTCTGGGTTTCGCTGGGGCCGGGGTCACGCTAGGCCCAGGGAGACAGGGATGTCGGGAAGGGGAGATGGCATCCGGGCCTTGTGGGGCATGCAAGGTTAGGCGCTGGGAGTGGAGCGGGGAAGGCAGGCCTGGTCGAGGTCCCAGGGGGATCTAGGCTTAACTGGGGTAGGACGACCAGGCTCGCAGGGGACTCGGGGTACAGGCCTACGCTCACAGGGTGTGGAGGGACAGAGGCGAACCACGCCACGAGGCCGGTTCCAACACGCGTCCCCCCCAGCTGAAGGCGGGGAGAACTACCCATCCTCTTGGGGGTTCTCTTCGCTGAGGCGGAAGAATCTGGACAGGCCGTCTGCGTTGGCGTGGTCAGAGCCAGGCCGGTGTTCAACAGTGAAGTCCATCCCCTGGAGGGAGATGGACCAGCGCAGCAATTTGGGGTTCTCCCCTCTCATCTGCATTAGCCACCGGAGAGGTCGGTGGTCGGTCTGGACCCGGAAGTGAGTACCGAACAGGTAGGGCCTCAGCTTCTTCAGGGCCCAAACCACCGCAAAGGCTTCCCGCTTGATGGTGCTCCACCTTTGTTCTCGAGGGAGTAGCCTCCGGCTAATGAATGCCACTGGTTGGTCTAGGCCGTTCTCGTTCACCTGGGACAGGACAGCTCCGATGCCATGCTCGGACGCGTCCGTCTGGACTACAAACTCTCGTGAGTAGTCGGGGGCCTGTAGGATGGGGGCGGTGCACAAGGCGTCTTTCAACGTTTCGAACGCCTCTTGGCAGGCGGAGGTCCAGCTGACTTTCTTCGGCTGGTTTTTGGAGGTTAACTCCGTGAGGGGGGCTACGATGCTGCCGTAACTCTTGATGAACCAGCGGTAGTACCCCGTGAGCCCTAGAAACGCCCCGCACTTCCGTCTGGGTCGTGGGTGCCTCCCAGGCCACGATGGCATCGATCTTGGGCTGGAGGGGGGCTACGAGACCGCTTCCGACCTGGTGCCCGAGGTAGATTACGGACCCTTGTCCGATCTGGCACTTGCTTGCCTTAATGGTGAGACCAGCCCTGCTCAGGGCGGTCAGCACCGCCCAGAGGTGCTGGAGGTGCTCAGGCCAGTGGGAACTGTACACTGCGATATCGTCCAGATACGCAGCGCTGAACTCTTCCAACCCCGCCAGGACCTGGTTCACCAGTCGCTGGAAGGTGGCGGGGGCGTTCTTCATTCCGAAGGGCATCACCGGGAAATGGTAGTGACCATCCGGGGTGGAGAAAGCGGATCTTTCCTTTGCTCCCTCGGTGAGGGCGATCTGCCAGTACCCACTGGTCAGGTCGAATGTGCTGAGGAAACGAGCAGCCCCGAGGCGATCGATAAGCTCGTCTGCTCGGGGGATGAGATGAGCATCGGTTCTGGTGACTGCGTTGAGCCCGCGGTAGTCAACGCAAAACCTCAGCTCGGGAACAGCACCGGGGGCGGCTGCCTTCGGAACCAGGACCACGGGGCTAGCCCATGGGCTGTCAGAGGCTTCGACCACCCCGAGAGCTAACATCTTCGATACCTCGGCCTTGATGCAGGCCCGGACTCGGTCAGGGACGCGGTAGGCTCTGTGCCGTACCGGTGGGCTGTCCCCGGTGTCCACGTCGTGGACGCACCAGTTGGTGACGCCGGGGGTGAGGGAGAAAAGGTCCGAGAATTGTCCCAGTAACTGGCGACAGTCCTCGCGCTGCTCGGAAGAGAGGGAGGAGGAGAGACTCTCCCCCTCTACGGAGCCATCTTTTTCTTTTGTGGACAGGAGATCGGGGAGAGGCTCCGTTTCTTCTTCTTCCCCATCTTCCGTGGCGAGGAGTAAGCTCAACTCGGATCGGGCAAAGTGGGGTTTGAGGCGGTTTACGTGAAGGACCCGCAAGGGGTTCCGGGGGGACTCCACGTCGATGAGATAAGTCACCTGACTCTTGCGTTCTACCACCTTGAAGGGCCCTGTCCACTTGTCTTGCAGGGCACAGGGCTCCACGGGGGCCATCACCCAGACCCGCTGTCCAGGCTGAAACTCGACCAGAGTGGCATTTTGGTCATACCACCGTTTCATTTCTTCTTGGCTGGCCTCGAGGTTTGCCTCGGCCAGCTCTCGGAACTTCCTCGTCTGGTTCCGGAGGGCCAGAATGTATCGAAACACATCGGGAGGGGGCTCTGGGGCCGCCGTCTCCCACCCTTCCTTGACCAGGGTGAGGGGTCCCCGGATGGGGTGCCCGTAGAGCAGCTCGAAGGGGCTGAACCCCAGGGACTTCTGGGGGACTTCGCGGTATGCGAAGTGGAGACAGGGAAGGAGGACGTCCCACTTACGCCTCAGGGGCTCTTCGAGTCCCATGATCATTCCTTTGAGGGTCCGGTTGAAGCGTTCCACCAGACCGTTACCCTGGGGGTGATATGGGGTGGTGAACTTGTACGTCACCCCACATTGTTGCCAAAGGGACTTCATGTATTTCGAGATGAAGTTGGTCGCTCGGTCGCTGACGACTTCTCGAGGGAATCCCACCCGGGAGAAGATGGCCATGAGGGCCCGCCCCACGACGGGGGCGGTCACCGTTCGGAGGGGAATGGCTTCGGGGTATCGGGTGGCATGGTCTACCAGCACCAGGATAAAGCGGTGCCCCAAGGAGGTCCGGGGGTCGAGGGGGCCCACAATGTCGATTCCCACCCTCTCAAAGGGGGTACTGACCACGGGGAAGGGTTGGAGAGGAGCCTTGCGCTTCCCTCCGCTCTTTCCGCTGGACTGACAAGTGGGGCAGGACTTACAGTGGGCCTCCACACCGGAGCGCATGCCCGGCCAGTAGAAGTGGGTGACCAGGCGCTGGTACGTTTTGTCTTGTCCCAAGTGTCCCGCCAGGGGCACGTCATGGGCCAGGTTCAGGAGAAAGCCGCAGAAGCGTAGGGGGACCACCAGCACTCGGCCGGACCCTAGTTCGGCGGACTTTTGCTCGCTGTATAAGAGGCCGTTTTCCCAATAGACAAAGTGGGAGCCAGACTGGTCACCGGCGGCCTGGGCGGCGGCCTGCTGCCGCGGCCCCACCAAGGATGGACAGGATGTCTGCTCTAGGCAGAATTCTTCTCGGGACGGTCCCCCTTCCTGGCGCCATTGGGCCAGCTCAGGAAGGTCGTCCAAGCTCGGGGTCAGTTCAACACTAGGGCCGAGGGGACCTGCGTCGGCGGGGAAGCTCTCCCTGGGGAACAGCTCAGTGGTCTCAAAGGATTCAGGGACCTCGGGGTCCTCGGGGGTCGCCGGTGCCACCTCTAAGGTCGCCCCTTCGGGGGTGGTCCTTCGGGCGGTCATCGACCGGGTACTCACACAGGCCCACTCGGGTAGGCCCACCCTCTCTAAGTGGGTCCTTTTCTCAACCCGCTGCCATGGGGAGCTCTCTAGATCGTTGCCGAGCAGGCAGTCCACAGGCATGTCGGAGCGGACTGCCACTCGTAACTCCCCAGAGACGCCCCCCCATTCGAACGGGACTTGAGCTATCCGGCAGGTGTGGACGGAGTTATCAGCTGCGATCACCCTGCAGGAGATGTGGGGAACAATCTGGGCTTCGGTGACGAGGTGCCGTTTGACGGCGGTGATACTGGCCCCAGTGTCTCGGAGCGCCCCTATGTGATGGCCATTGACAGTCACCTGCTGTCGGTATTTCTCTGTGTTGTCGGGTAGGGGAGCTCCGGGGACCATCTCCCTATCACCCAGGGAGACTAACATCATAGCTGCGGGGTCTGCTCCCTCGAACTCTTCCTCCCCCTCCTCTTCTAGGGCTACTGAGGTGATGTGGCACACTGGGAGCCCTGCAGCGGCAGGCTTCTGGAACAAGGGGCAGCGGGGGTCATTGGCATAGTGCCCGGGTTTCTGGCAATGGTAGCAGGTTTGGCTGACTCGGGCCCTGGCTTAGCTGGGGGAAACCCTGCGCGCGCTGTGGGAGGTGAGGTGCCGGGCTGGTTTCTGGGGGGACTACGCGGGGACCCTACCTGGGAACCCCTCTGTCTATTCTGATTCCCCCCTCCCCTCTGGCGGGACGATCCCTGTTCATTTCGGCCAGAATCTCCCCCGGGCCCCCGGGGGACTCTGGTGCTCACCCAGCGATCGGCCTCGACGGCCAGCTTCCGGGGGTCAGCCAACTTGCTGTCCAGGAGGTGCTGTCGGAGTTCCACAAAGCAATTCCGGGACAAATGTTCATATGCAATGAGGTCGATGAGCCCCTCGAAGGTGGATACTTTGCTGCCCTTGATCCACCCTTCCAGGGCCCGGCTGTAGAAATTGACATATTCCACCCACGTGGTGCCGGGTATCTTCCTGCATTCTCGGAAGCGTTGGCGGTACATTTCTGGGGTGAGCCCGTACCTTGTGAGGAGGGCCTCTTTCATGTGGCTGTAGGAGGTCTGTTCGGCAGACGGTAGGTCGAGTAGGGTGTCTCTCCCCTCACTCAGGAATCGACCCCACAGCCCGGCTCCCCAATCTTTCTGCGGAACTCGGTGGGAGGTCATAGCTACCTCGTAGGCCTTGAACCATTGCTGGATGTCATCGTTTTTATAATATTCTTTGACCACATCCTTGGGGATGTGGACCTTGGGTTCCACTGGGGGAACAGACTCTCGGGTCGCTGCTGTTTTGTTGCCTTCGTTCCGGGCCTTTAGTTCTATTTCCAATACGCTGCGCTCGTGCTCCAGCTGGAGCTTCTTTCCGTCATGTTCTCGCTGGAGTTTCTTCTCCTCCAGTTCTCCTTGCAGCCGTAGCTGCTCGATGGCTAGCTTTTTCTCGGCCAGCTTGAGTTCTACCTCCATCTTTAAACGGGCTAGTTCTAGCTCGTGGCTTCGGTTGCGTTCTCGGTCGGTCATCTCTTCTCGAGATAGACCTCTCTCCGTGCTGTGAGTCCGCGTCGGGGACTCTGCTCTTTCTTGCTCTGGGGCGTGGGTTTCGATCAGTGGTGCTCCCCCTCCATCGGCTTCTGTCCGTGCTGGAGGTTGGGCTCCGGTCTCCACCCAGGCTGTTAGAGCTTGTTGAAAGTCCTCTTTGGTGTTTAATCCCATTGACGGGATACGGAGATCTTTGCAGAATTGCTTGAGCTCACGGTGCGAATAGTCTCCCAGCAGCTCCATCTGGAAGGTGGTCTTGTCGCTCGTGAGGCTCATGGTTGCTCTTCGTTCGGGTAGTGTGTCAGTGCTGTACGATCCCTAGACGTAGGTTCTTATCGCGACGCTGCCACCAATGTTGGAAGGGGCGATCTCCGGGGGCCAGGTTGTGCTCACCCGGTCAAAGTAGTGTGGCTCACTGGTTAGAGGCGGCAGACACGAGAGCAGAGGACGGCCCGGGACCAGGGTTCGATTCCCAGCGCGGCAGGTTTCTGGACCAGGGTCAGCAGACTCGATAATTCTCTCGCCTCGGTGCCCACTCTGATCAGCGTTCACACTCGGCAACTCTGGGCATTAGCTTGCCTCATCTTCACTAACGGCCCCACCAGACCGCCGGGGATGCCTGGTCTCACCCTGGAGATACCCATTAAGGGACCATCTCTCAGGGAAGCCAGGAAGGGTTTCGCAGCGGTCGAAGCGCCTTGGGACCCTACGGGTAAGTAGTGCGCTATATAAATGCCTATACACACACCCCCAAGATCCACCTCTCCCACAGAACTTGCCGAGTTTTGATTGGGAGGTCCCCACCGGGGAGGACTTCGGGTCTAGGATCGTACACACTGAGCTCACACCACACTACGAACGGACACCACACCGTTGGATTCTAGTAACAAGTTCTTTATATAGCAAATAACGAAGGAAGCACTCTCATATACACCGTGGTCCAGGGACCACAAAATCTTGGAGGATTCGGGAAGGGGGAAGCGGGACAGTCTTTTAGTCTCTGGGTCAGTACGCGGCGTACCCTACGCACAGCTCTCAATCCTCGAGCCGGGGGGTACGGGATGATGGTCGTACTGGCTGCCTCACCTCCGTCGAGTCGGCTCGGTCGTGATGGTGGTCTCAATGGTCCAGCCGGACCAGAGTACTCCTCGAGCCGCGACGAGGTCAGCAGGGCTCGATCTGGAGAGGTTCGTGAGAGCAGCGACAGCGTCAGCAGGGCTCCGATAGTCTTAGAGGTCGAGCCGCGACAGCAGGGCTCTGATGGTTACAAGTTCAGCTTGAGCCGCGACAGCGTCAGCAGGGCTCCGATGGTTACAGGTTCAGCTCGAGCCGCGACAGTGTCAGCAGGGCTCCGATGGTTGCAAGTTCAGCTTGAGCCGCGACAGCATCAGCAGGGCTCCGATGGTTGCAGGTTCAGCTCGAGCCGAGACAGCGTCAGCAAGGCTCCGATGGTTGCACGTTCAGCTTGAGCTGCGACAGCGTCAGCAGGGCTCAGAGGTTCAGGCGGAGTCTTCTTAGGGTCAGCCACGATCAGATCAGCAGGGCTTCAGGTCCAAGATACAACTGTCCGCTAGTTGTCGGGCCGCCCCAGTTATAGTCCTTCTGCTCTTTGATCTCCGGACCCTCGCAGGCGGAGGTCTCAGGCCCTGGGGGCTGGTCGCTGGCAAGGTCCGGCGGTTGGCTCTTTGATCCCTTTGAAAGATGGGTCCGGCAATTCCCAGACGCCCAGCGGGTCTGGAGCCAGCCCTCGGGGAGGCCAGAGGTGCGATCGAAACTGGCCCACAGGGGAGGGCCAAAGGTGTGACAGAAACCAGCCCCTCAGGGGAGGCCGGAGGTGCCATCGAAACTCCCTGGCTTATCTCACTCGGGAGCTTTTTACCCCCCAGCCGGGACTGGCGCGCCTTTGGAGTCTGGGTTTCGCTGGGGCCGGGGTCACGCTAGGCCCAGGGAGACAGGGATGTCGGGAAGGGGAGATGGCATCCGGGCCTTGTGGGGCATGCAAGGTTAGGCGCTCGGAGCCGGGAGTGGAGCGGGGAAGGCAGGCCTGGTCGAGGTCCCAAGGGGATCTAGGCTTAACTGGGGTAGGACGACCAGGCTCGGGTTGCAGGCTACACTAACGGGGGGCTGCGCAGGGGACTCGGGGTACAGGCCTACGCTCACAGGGTGTGGAGGGACAGAGGCGAACCACGCCACGAGGCCGGTTCCAACAAGATGGATGGATGGATGGAGTGGGTGGAGTGGATGGATGGATCGAGGGATGGATGGAGTGCATGGATGGATGGATGGATGGAGTAGATGGATGGATGAGCAGGAGGATAGATGGATGGATGGATGTAGTGGGTGGAGTGGATGGATGGAGGGGGTGGGTGGATGGATGGAGTGGATGCATGTATGGATGGATGGAGTGGGTGGATGGATGGAGTGGGTGGAGGGATGGAGTGGGTGGATGGATGGATGCATGGAGTTGATGGATGGATGGAGTGGATGGATGGAGTAGATGGATGGATGGATGGATGGATGGGTGGATGAATGAAAAGTAGTGGGTGGATGGATGGATGGATGGAGAGGGTAGATGGATGGAGTGGGTGGATATAGTGGGTGGGTGGATTGGGTGTGTGGAGTGGATGGATGAATGGGGTGGGTGGAGTGGATGGATGGATGGGGTGGGTGGAGTGGATGGATGGATGGGGTGGATGGATGGAGTGGATGGATGGATAGATGGATGCTGGAGTGGGTGGGTGGGGTGCATGGAGGGAGTGGATGGATAGGTGCAGTGGGTGGATGGGTGGGGTGGGTGGAGTGGATGGGTGGGTGGAATAGATGGATGGAGTGGGTGGATGGGTGGGTGGATGGAGTGGGTGGATGGATGGATGGGGCAGAGTGCATGGATGGACGGAGTAGGTGGGTGAATGGGGTGGTTGGAGTGGATGGATGGAAGGGGTAGTTGAAGTGGATGGATGGGTGGATGGATGGATGGGGTGGGTGGAGTGGGTGGATGGATGAAGTGGGTGAAGTTGGTGGATAGATGGGGGTGGAATGGGTGGGGTGGTTGGATGGAGTCAGTGAATGGATGAATGGAGTTGAAGGATGGATGGAGTGGGTGGATGGGGGAGTGGGTGTAGTGGGTGGATGGATGGGTGGAGTGGGTGGATGGAAGTGGTGGGTGGATGGATGGATAAGGTGGGTGTGTGGATGGATGGATGAATGGATGGATGGAGTGGATGGATGGATGGGGTGGATGGATGGAGTGGATAGGTCAATGGAGTGGATGGATGGAAGGAGTGGGTGGATGGATGGATGGATGCAGTGGGTGAAGTGGATGGATGGATGATGGATGGATGATGGAGTGGGTGGGTGGGGTGGGTGGGTTGGGTGGAGGGAGTGAATGGATAGGTGCAGTGGGTGGATGGGTGGAGTGGTGGAGTGGATGGATGGGTGGATGGATGAATGAATGGATGGAGTGGATAGATGGATGGATGGAGAGGGTGGGTTGATTGGGTGGGTGGATGGATGGATGGGTGGGGTGGGCGGAGTGGATGTATGGATGGGGTGGATGGATTGAGTGGATGGGTCGATGGAGTGGATGGATGGAAGGAGTGGGTGGATGGATGGATGGGTGGATGGATGGAGTGGGTGGATGGAGTGGGTGGGTGGATTGGGTGTGTAGAGTGGATGGATGGATTGGGTGGGTGGAGTGGAGTGGATGGATGGATGGGGTGGGTAGAGTGGATGGATGGATGGGGTAGATGGATGGAGTGGATGGGTCGCTGGAGTGGATGGATGGAAGGAGTGGGTGGATGGATGGATGCAGTGGGTGGAGTGGATGGATGGATGATGGATGATGATGGAGTGGGTGGGTGGGATGGGTGGAGGGAGTGGATGGATAGGTGCAGTGGGTGGATGGGTGGAGTGGGTGGAGTTGATGAGTGGGTGGATGGATGGTCGAATGGATGGATGGAGTGGGTGGATGGATGGAGGGGTTGGGTGGTTTGGGTGGGTGGAGTATATGGATGGATGGGGTGGTTGGAGTGAATGGATGGGTAGATGTATTGGGTGGGTGGAGTGGGTGGACGGATGGATGGATGGGTGGAGTGGGTGGATGGATGGGTGAGGTGGAATAGGTGGGGTGAATGAGGTGGGTGAGGTGGATGGGTGGAGTGGGTGGATAAAGTGGATGGATGGATAGATGGATGGAGTTGATGGATGGATAGATGAATGGAGTGGGTGGATGGATGGATGGAGTGGGTGGGTGGATTGGGTGGGTGGAGTGGATGGATGGATGGATGGGGTGGGTGGAGTGTATGGATGGATGGGGTGGTTGGAGTGAATGGATGGGTAGATGGATTGGGTGGGTGGAGTGGGTGGACGGATGGATGGATGGTTCGAGTGGGTGGATGGATGGGTGGGGTGGAATAGGTGGGGTGAATGAGGTGGGTGAGGCGGATGGGTGGAGTTGGTGGATAAAGTGGATGGGTGGATGGATGGATGGAGTGGATGGATGGATAGATGGATGGAGTGGGTGGATGGATGGATGGAGTGGGTGGGTGGATTGGGTGGGTGGAGTGGATGGATGGATGGGGTGGAGTGGATGGATGGATGGGGTGGATGGATGGAGTGGATGGGTCGATGGAGTTGATGTATGGAAGGGGTGGGTGGATGGATGGATGGATGATGGATGGATGATGGAGTGGGTGGAGGGAGTGGATGTATAGGTTCAGTGGGTGGATGGGTGAAGTGGGTGGAGTGGATGGGTTGTTGGATGGATGGATGAATGAATGGATGGAGTGGGTGGATGAATGGATGAAGGGGTGGGTGGATTGAGTGGGTGGATGGATGGATGAACGGATGGGTGGGTGGAGTGGATGGATGGATTGGGTGGATGGATGGAGTCGATGGGTCGATGGAGTGGATGGATGAAAGAGTAGGTGGATGGATGGAGTGGGTGGAGTGAAGTGGATGGATGGATGATGGAGTGGATGGGTGGGGTGGGTGGAGGGAGTGGATGGATAGGTGCAGTGGGTGGATGGGTGGGGTAGGTGAAGTGGATGGGTGGGTGGAGTGGATGGATGGAGTGGGTGGATGGGTGGGTGGAGTGGGTGTATGGAGTGGGTGAATAGATGGATGGGGTGGAGTGTGTGGATGGATGGAGTAGGTGGATGGATGGGGTGGTTGGAGTGGATGGATGGATGGAAGGATGGGGTGGTTGGAGTGGATGGATGGGTAGATGGATGAACGGGGTTGGTGGAGTGGGTGGATGTATGGGATCGGGTAAAGTGAATGGATTGATGGGTGGGGTGGAAAAGGTGGGGTGGGTGGGGCAAATGAGGTTGATGGGTGGAGTGGGTGGATGCAGTGGATGGATGAATGCGGTGGGTGGAGTGGATGGATGGATGGGGTTGATGGATGGAGTGAATGGATCGATAGAGTGGATGGATGGATGGAGTGGGTGGAGTGGATGGATGGATGGATGATGAAGTGGGTGGGTAGGGGGGGTGAAGGGAGTGGATGGATAAGTGCAGTTCGTGGATGGGTGGGGTGGGTGGAGTGGGTGGTGTGGAGTGGGTGGGTGGGTGGAGTGGATGGATGGAGTTGGTGGATGGGTGGGTGGAGTGGGTGGATGGAGTGAGTGAATGGATGGATGGAGTAGGTGGATGGATGGGATGGTTGGATTGGATAGATGGGTGCGCTGGTTGGAGTGGATGGATAGATAGATGGATGGATGGGTTGGTTGGAGTGGGTCAACGGTTGGATGGGATGGGTGGAGTGGGTGAATGGATGGGTGGGGAGGAATTGGTGGGGTGGGTGGGGTGAATGAGGTGGATGGGTGGAGTGGGTGGATGGGTTGAATGGAGTGGATGGATCGATGGATGTAGTGGGTGGAGTGGGTAGAGTGTGTGGATGGAAGGATGGGTGGAGTGGGTGGAGTTGGTGGGTGGATGGATGGAGTTTGTGGATGGATGGATTGATGAATGGAGTGGATGGGTGGATGGATAGGTGGATAAGTGGTTGGATGGAGTGGGTGGATGGAGTTGGTGGATAGATGGATGGATGGGGTGGGTTGATGGATGGGGTGGGCGGAGGGATAGATGGGGTGGGTGGAGTTGATGGGTGGAGTGAATGGATGGATGAATGGAGTCGGTGGGTGGATGGTTTGGAGGGGTGGATGGAGTGGGTGGGTGGATGGAGTGGGTGGATGGGTGGTGTGGGTGGGTGGATGAATGTGGTGGATGGATGGATGGAGTGGATAGATGGATGGAGTGGATGGATGGATGGAGTGGGTGGATGGATGGATGGATGGAGTGGGTGGATGGATGGATGGAGTGGATGGGGTAGATGGAGTGGGTGGGTGGGTTGGTTGATGGGGTGGGTGGATGGAGTGGGTGGGTGGATGGATGGAGTGGGTGGGTGGATGGATGGATGGGTGGAGTGGGTGGATATATGGTTGGAGTGAGTGGGTGGGTGGATGGATAGAGTGGGTGGATGGATGGATGGATTGGGTGGTTGGATGGCTGGATTGGGTGGATGGGGTGGGCGGGTAGATGGAGTGGAAGGATGGACGAATGGGTTGGGTGGTTGGAGAGGGTGGGTTGGGTGGGTGAGTGGGTGGGTGGGTGGGGTGGGTGGAGGGAGTGGATGGATGGAAAGGTGGAGTGGGTGGATAGTTTCCCAGGATGCTTGTTTCTGGTCCAGGGAAGACATGGCTTGGCAGGTCGGACTGGACTGTTCCCACAGTTCGTACACCAGTCAAAACGACAAAGTGATCACAGAACACGGTAGTTTTGTGTTTCTATGATTTTTGGGCACAGTGGTTGGACAGATTGTACATTAAAAACTGGATATGTCAGTGGCACTTTTCAAACGATGCATGTGGTTACCACGATCTCTGTTGAATTAAAACGCATGTCAATGACAAAAACAATGAAAACCGAAATTTGAATAGACAATGATATTAGGGAGAGACTGACGGTTTGTTTTCTTTTGAAAATGTTACAGATAATTTACACCCCTGAAGAAGGGCCACAGCCCGAAATGCATTGGGCAATGTGATATTTGATTATACACAGGAGATTTCAGTTATGCTTGCATAATTTACTGAATTGAAAGTACTAGCAAACTAAAAATAAACTTTCATGAGAAGAAGAAGAATTAAGAATTAAAATTTGATTTCAAGTCACACTGGTTTGAAAGATTTCTTTACCTTTACTACAAATGTTGTTTAGAGTGTGAGTGTGGGACGCCCTCTGTTGTGGAGGGCTGCGCATGTAGTGGAGAAGCGTGGCTCAGTGGTTAGAGGCGGCAGACCCAGAAGCTGAGATCGACCGTGGACCAGGGTTTGATTCCCCGCCTCGGCGGGTCTCGGGCTCAAAAATTCCACGGACTCGACAATTCTCGCTCCGGTGCCTACTCAAATCATGGGGTCACACTCTGCAACTCTGGGCAATAGCTTGCTTAATCTCCACTACGGCCCCTCGTGGCGGGATGCCTGGCTTTCACCTTGTGGACACCCTGCTGGGGTTTCTCACAGGGGAATACCAGGACGGGTTCCCTAAGCAAGCGCCAGGAT
Organism: Lissotriton helveticus; assembly: GCF_964261635.1. NCBI lineage: Eukaryota > Metazoa > Chordata > Amphibia > Caudata > Salamandridae > Lissotriton > Lissotriton helveticus. The sequence goes on along the minus strand of NC_136067.1, from coordinate 1,614,577,113 downwards.
GCCCTTTGGGTGACAGGTTTGCGCTATATAAGTACACCTACATTCACATTCACATTCACATGTATAGTGTTCTTGCAATGTTCAACACCGTCCATCATCCCCCTTTGGTTTTACTTTGTTCGCTCACTAACTTTTAGCCATGCTGAACAGCAGCCACGCTTGTGTACAACATGGCTACAACATATTGGCAAAGCCAGTAGCTCTTGTCTAGGTGAGAGCTATTGGCTTTTCCAATGCTCCTTCACTCTTGCAAACCCACGCATGGCGCGTCGAGCTGCACTGTTGCAGATGTCCACCAGTGTTTAGCCTTACATTGACACTAGTGACATTCCCACGGTGACCTTTGAAGAAACCACATTTACAAATGACTGAGTTAGCCTTCTGCAATGAGCCACATGCCCAAAGAATCAATTTACTCGTCAGCGGTCACCAAAAATCACCGAATACACTTACAGGTTCCTGTAACCCTTTGGAATATTATAACTCGTAAATTTAAGAATAGACAAAATAGTACGATCTCAAACCCTTACATAGTTTTAAGTTAAAGAAAATGAGTACTTTGTACTTGATATTCTGTGTTATTCACAGCTATCGGAAGCATTGTTTTAATTTTAAACGAGAACCTCGTTCGTTTTCATTTATGAAAAGTATTGGGTTTACATTTTACCACTAGAGGGCGGCATTGTATAACGTAACCCTAGTCTTTTCTGAAATGTATTCCAAATCCTCGCACTGAACTCTGGTAGCTGACAAGGCTACTCAAACTGACATGCTTAGTGAAACCTGAGCATTTTAGTTTTGACTATGAAATATGCTGTAACAAACGTGCTTAAACTTCTATATTTACATAGTATATTCCCACGAAATTCTGACCAGTAGATACAGTGATGGAAATGAAAATAATTACATCGGGATCCCATAAATTGGGATCAGGTTGTGCCAGCAGAAAGAACTCAAAAGGCAGAGTCTGGAAGAACGGATGCTGACAAGGAACTTATACACGTGTTTTGCCCCAGAAAACAAAGGCAAATGAGTTACTACGGGGCAGATTTACAAGCCCCTTGCGCCACTTTTGCGTAACTTTTCCTATGTTAAAAGTGACCCAAAAGTGGCGCAAGTGGCTTGTAAATCTGCCCCAAAGTTTGTTCTGGTTTACGTAATTCGTGACAGACTGTATTTCAAAATATCTCACAGGATTAAGGTATAGTCAGTTCAGAGAGTTTTATGTACCCAGAAGGTTCCAGGGCACAACAGCGATAACTCTAGTGGTAAATGCACTTGCTGGAGAAATCATTGTGCAATTGCGCAGTGGTGTCAAAGGTTGGGCTTTTCATCAAATAGCACTGAGGATTAATGTGCCTGCTGTAAAATACAGTGTGTAACACGCAGGTCACGGATTGGTATATTTTGTGTGAAGTGAAAAGCTAGGGGCCTCATTTATGAGAAATGACGCATCGCTGCGTGAAAGCAGCGATGCGTCACTTCTCAGTGCGCACTCCTTGCGACATGATTAAGGCGTCATATTTATAATATGACGCATCATGTCGCAAGGAGTTACAGATACGTCAGTATTTCTGACGTATCTGGAGGCGCAAAAGTGACGCATTGCTGGAGTGTGTCACAAAAGTGACGCAACTCCAGCAATGTGTACTTTCACATGGGCTAGTCCCATGTTGTTAGTGCCTGTGTCAGTCTTACGGCTGCCATGAAGCAGGCGTAAGATTTTGACGCATTAGCGGCTAAGAAATGGCGCAGTGAAATCTGATAGATTTCACTGCGTCACTTCCATGACCCTTTCTTGCGTGAAAACGCCCCCCTTGCATACATTATACCTGGCGCAGGTATAATGTGGCGCAGGGGTTTACAAAGTGACGCATCTAGTTAGATGCGTCACTTTGTAAATATGGCGCAACAAGGCGCATTTTTTACGCCACTGGTGCGTCACAAAAAGTGACGCACCAGCGGCGTAAAAGTGACGCATAGCCTCATAAATGAGGCCCTAGGTGTCTTTGTTATGTAGAGGTGGGCAAGCCTCTGTAAGCTCGAGCCTTAACCCTGGTTCTGGCTCAGCTCGAGGTCCTGTAGGAACTTCAAGCCCATAACGAGCCGAGCTTTCATAGGGCTTCTGTCTGCCTCCCTCTCTCTACCCAAGATGTGGCATTATGGTCAGAGCTGCTGACTGTGGAACAGGGGAATCAGGTTCAAGTCTTGTGGTTGGCTCAACATCCTATTATTCCGGGCAAATCACTGGAACAACAAGGGCTTTATCTCCACTTTTTTGGCTTACAGAGCCAAAAAAGCTGAGATAAAACCAGCACCCTATTTACAAGAGGGTAATAACATGCATATGTTAGCCCCCTTTTTCCCAACGCCTCCCTTTGCATCTCCAATGAGATGCAAAGTGTGCGTTACTGGGCGTACCCCAGATCGACTACCTTGCAAATACTGCTGATGTATCGAGATGGAAGACCTGGTGGCCTCCTGACATGTACCCTCCGGCAGATGCCTCTTCCAAGGCGAAGAATCTTGGCTTCCAGATTGTAAATGTAAAAGTAAATTGATACTTGTATAGCGCACTACTCACCCGCAAGGGTCTCAAGGCGCTTGTACAAATACCGCTGTGGAACCCATCCTGGCTTTCCCTGTGAGGTGTCCACTCCTGGGCACCCCCAAGGTGGAGGCCAGGCATCCTTAGCGTTGTGGGTGCCGTTGTGGAGATTAAGCAAGCTATTGCCCAGAGTTGCAGAGTGGGACTCCATGATTGGAATAGGCACCGAGGCGAGAATTATCAGGTCCGTGGAATTTTGAGCCCAAGACCTGCCGAGGCGGGGAATTGAACCCTGGTCCCGGGCTAGACCTCTGCATCAGGGTCTGCCGCTCTAACCATTGAGCCACACTTCTCCACACAAGATTGATGAAGGCCTTTCCTTTGGGCCTCAGATTCGCGAGCTCACAGGGAAATGCTTTGGCATTTTAAAAATGCTAAGGAAATTCCTTCCGATCTTGTCCCTGGAGCACAGAAAGACCACAGTACAGGCTTTGATAGGCTCCCGCCTAGATTATGCGAATGTGCTCTATCTGGGATTGCCAAAATTTCTTCTTGCGCGCCTTCTGCTAGTGCAGAACTCCGCTGCAAGGGCCATTTTCGGCCTTCATCGAAGAGCAAGTGCATCGGAGCTGCTTAAAAGGCTTCACTGGCTCCCTGTCGCGAGACAGATTACTTTTAAGGCGCTGACTCTCGCCTTTAAGGCACTTCATCTTGCAGGGGCTAGATACATCAGAAGGCGTCTTGCCTTTTATCGGCCCTCCAGAACTCTGAGATCGGCTTCTTTGGCCATGGCTTCTGTTCCTCCCATCAGACGGGCTAGAATTGGAGGCCGCTCTTTTCGATACTTGGCACCACGTTGCTGGAACTCCTTGCCCGTCTCCCTTAGGAAAATCAGCAATCTACTGGTTTTCAGGAAGGAACTGAAGACATGGCTTTTTACCCAGTAATTTTCTCTGCTGCTCTGCATCTGCCCTGGATTGTCTCTCCTTCGGGTCTTTGTCTAAGCGCCGGGACACTCCATGGAGTAGCCGTGCGCTATAAAAGAGACAAAATAACATAACATAACATAACATGTTTACATCGTGATATTTACAAGGCAGCCCACATGATTTTAGCACACATTAGATTAGAAATCTAACGTCTGCTAAAATCCGGATTTAGCCATCCCAAACATAGGGGGTGGATTATGCTGATACGACACTGTGGGTTGCATCAGCAAGGTTATCGCCCTTTTGCAGGGAACATCGCTGGAAAACCAGAGATGTTCCTTACAAAATGGAGATAACCTCGCTATCTCTGGAATTTTTATCGCCCTGGAGTAACGCGTTGTTAATTACGCGCTACCAGGGTTATAAATACCAGAGATAGCCTGCGATAATATAATTATCGCTAAGCACGGCCATTGATGATAATTGCTGGCCATTGTTAACATGCCCCTGTATCTCCCCATTCCTATAGACAATGCATGGGACTTTTATAATGTAACTGATGCTCATGTAAAGCGCTCCAATGCCTTTGGGCTGGGTTCCCTCTATATTTCAAAAACTACAGAAACATGCCCTAAGAGGTAAAAATACTTTTTCAACAAGGGGTGGTGAGGGACAGAGTCTCTGAATTAAGCAGAATACTCTCACCCAGTCAAGAGATCAGGGCTAGATCCAACACCGTTTTTTAGCTCATTGCACCATCCCAGTTTCAGAACCTGGCTGTATGCAAATTAGTCTGTTCCTGTCCCAGTGCATGATAGGAACAGGGCAAACCAAACTACAAAAGCCAATTCTTACACTGGGAAGGAAACAAGCTTCCGGGGACCGGTTTCTGGCATTACAGCCGTCTTCGGCCCGGCTTGCTTGAATCCTGATGGTGCAATGAGCAAGGGACTCATGTCTGAGTATACCCTTCCACGCTTAGGGTGGACAAAATAATTTACAACAAGGGGTGGTGAGGGACAGAGTCTCTGAATTAAGCAGAAAACTCTCACCCAGTCAAGAGATCAGGGCTAGATCCAACACCGTTATTTAGCTCATTGCAACATCCCAGTTTCAGAACCTGGCTGTATGCAAATTAGTCTGTTCCTGTCCCAGTGCATGATGGGAACAGGGCAAACCAAACTACAAAAGCCAATTCTTACACTGGGAAGGAAACAAGCTTCCGGGGACCGGTTTCTGGCATTACAGCCGTCTTCGGCCCGGCTTGCTTGAATCCTGATGGTGCAATGAGCAAGGGACTCATGTCTGAGTATACCCTTCCACGCTTAGGGTGGACAAAATAATTTACAACAAGGGGTGGTGAGGGACAGAGTCTCTGAATTAAGCAGAATACTCTCACCCAGTCAAGAGATCAGGGCTAGATCCAACACCGTTTGTTAGCTCATTGCACCATCCCAGTTTCAGAACCTGGCTGTATGCAAATTAGTCTGTTCCTGTCCCAGTGCATGATGGGAACAGGGCAAACCAAACTACAAAAGCCAATTCTTACACTGGGAAGGAAACAAGCTTCCGGGGACCGGTTTCTGGCATTACAGCCGTCTTCGGCCCGGCTTGCTTGAATCCTGATGGTGCAATGAGCAAGGGACTCATGTCTGAGTATACCCTTCCACGCTTAGGGTGGACAAAATAATTTACAACAAGGGGTGGTGAGGGACAGAGTCTCTGAATTAAGCAGAATACTCTCACCCAGTCAAGAGATCAGGGCTAGATCCAACACCGTTTTTTAGCTCATTGCACCATCCCAGTTTCAGAACCTGGCTGTATGCAAATTAGTCTGTTCCTGTCCCAGTGCATGATGGGAACAGGGCAAACCAAACTACAAAAGCCAATTCTTACACTGGGAAGGAAACAAGCTTCCGGGTAAAAATACAGCCTTATTATAAAGAAACATAAATAGATTCCCATTTACTTGCTGATTTGTACAACGTGAAAACAGTAAATCTGAATAAAACGCTGGTTTCCCGCTCAAATTGTTGATTTAAGCAAATATTTTATTTCACCAAGTCCTTTTTCGCCATTATCGCGCATATAAGAGTTTAGGCTACCAGTTGTACATAACTGTAACTTTTAATAAATATTTGTCAGTGCAGTGCTTTAATGTGACCTATTAATGTCAGTTTCTAAATGTTAAGGAAATACACGAATTTTGAAGAGACCTCATCATATTTGATGTGATGTTTGTTGAGTGATTTACATAGCAAATATTTTCATGGCTCTGTTCATGCACGGGCTCTAAGATCCAAGCCAGAATTTTGTCTCGGCTCTCGCTGGTAATTTGTTGGCTCGCCCACCTCTATTGTTTAGTCACTGGCATAGTCATTAAGGTGTTTGACTCCCACAAGCTCCCAGACAGGATAGGACACAAACAAAGGGAGTGCCGATTGCCCTTTAAGTGGGGTATCTGTGTTGGGCCCTGTTAGAATTGTAAGAGACCTCTGTGCATCAGGGCAGAGTCAACACAATTCACTGGGGCGGGCTCATTCCTGGATTCACCTGAATAATTGCTGCCAGAACTGGAATACTGCAGGATCCCTCTCTATTCGAACTTCATGTACAGAAAATCACTATAGGCCCAATTCACAAAGGTAAACTGAGACGAAAGTCTAACTTTACAGCTTTCGGTATTCACAAAGGGCATTTACGAGCAGTAAAATTAGACTTTTGTCTCAGTTTACCTTAAGCTTTGGTCTTAAGTCTAACTGAGACAAAACTTAAGTTAAACTGAGACAAAATTCTAACTTTACTACTCGTAAATGCCCTTTGTGAATACCAAAACTCGTAAAGTTAGACTTTCGTCTCAGTTTACCTTTGTGAATCTGGCCCTATGTTTTTCGTGCTTTAACATAACACATAATGCAATGTGATATTCACAGTAAGCCATATGATTGTGACACTTAGGTATTTCCCAACTAAATACAAGATAAAATAAAATACAAATTAAATAATAAAATTTCTAGCAGTCACTCGAAGGGTGTCAGTCTTTGCTTGGGTTGTGCTTCATGAGGTAGATTCAGGCATTAAGAGGGTGCAGAGATGAGGGGCTCAAAGATGGAGCCTGAGTAGTTTGCTGTGCCATCCTCAGCTGTGACCATGCTGTTTTAGTCGTTTTTCAGCGATGCGGGCTGGACTTTGAACTCTGTTATGCGTATTGTGGCAGCTCACACTGGGAGGACACCGGCACTTGCATCCCGGTCTGGAATTCGGCCTGGCGGCCACTGCTGTCACTTCAATTCTTCATCTTCTTGCGGCGCACGAGCCCAGGCCAACGCAGACTGTGAGGGCATACGCAAACAGAGCCATGGCGATGAGGGCAGGGAAGAGTGCCAAGACATGTGGCCCCCTGCTGACAGCTGGGATAGAGGGTGCTGCTCCTATGGCTTCGTCTGACCCAGGTCACGAAGCAGGCTCTCAGGAGGTGCCTAGCAGAGGCAAAAGACATGCAGGAGGATGTGAAAAAACAGTGCAACGAGTGACTGTGGGTTCTGTGCATACCGAAGCGGGAGGTTCACAACTCTCTATTGCCAACCGTTTACCCCCTTCTTGCATGGTTAGCTCCAAGGGGAAAAATGTGGATGAGACTCTGGTGGCTGGTGCGTCCACTGAACCTCATGGCTTGGAGTGAGAGACCCGATCCACCGTTGTTACACACCTTCTGAGTACCAATCTTGCTGGAATATGTCACGTTAGTATGCATGTGTTTACAACGCATACCATTACAACGCGGTTGTTACAACAACCACACTGTTACATCACATAACTTTACAACGCATGTTGGAACAACGACTTGCTGTAGGGGGCGCTGGATGGTGTTGGATTTTAAATGCAACACCTTCTGCCCCCTAATGCAAGTCATTGTTCTGACTGGCTTTGTAAAGGTATGCGACGTAACAACGCGGTTGTTGTATTCACCGTGTTGTAATGGCATGCTTTGTCTCGCATGCGTGGTAAACGCTGTTTACCATCTGGCTGCTGACCAAGAACTGCCATTGTGTCCCTTTCAGGAAACGCAAATGGGTTCCCTGGTGGGAGAAATGTCACCTAGGGTATAGGAGGATCCAAAACACAGCTTGAGCGCTTCCCAAAATAAGGCCCAACCTTGGGATGTGACACATGGATCCTTGAAAGAGCCTGGTTGTGAAGATAATAAACCTGTCACCCGATTGCTTGAATATGGGGGTCCCTCTGAGGGTAGGCAACAGCGAGCGCTTCCCTTCCCTGAGGTGGCTGGGGATTTTTTTTCATTAACGGACGGATCTGAATCTTCCTTGGATGGAAATCTGTCCTCAAGTGATGATAAGCCCTTAGATTCAAACAGCAGCCGCATCTCTAATGAGGCAATCTCAACACAGCGCAGGAAGTCAGCACAGAACAAGCAAAAGGGGAAATGGAGCAGGAATAATCGCCAACTAAAATGGCACTATTCAGCCACGCAGCTCCCCTTCCCCAATGGAGATGCATCCTTCAAAGAGCCCGGACAAGAAGATAGAAGCAAGGTAAGTGTGGATATGAGTGAGCCCTGTCCTCAATTTTTCATTTGTTAAAGCACTTTCAAGAACATGTGCGGAGCGATAATATTAAAATTGGCAGCCAAAATACTCCAGAGCGGGATAAGGAAGCTGAATAAAACTTGCTTACACATAGCAGAACGTGTAGCCATGATTGAAGATCACTCCAAGAGACTTGAAGTAGAAGGTTGTGCGGGGAAAACACAAAGCACCTCTCATGGAGCTTGGATGACTGACGCCATGTGGAAGCCAGAGGATCAGAAGAATAGGCAGCACCGGAATAATCTTTGATTGTTAGGGATCCCCGAAGGGGCTGAATGTGACAAACCCCTACAGTTCATGGTAAATCTTCTGAAAGGTGCATTCCCCAATCAATCTAATTGGAATTGGGACAAAGAAATACAATGAGCACATCAATTTCCTTTCATGATAAAGAAGCAGCCACCAACCGTAGAGGCGAAACCTAGAGCCGCGCTGGTCTATTTTGGAAACTTTCTGCTAAGACAATTGGTCTACAAGCAAGCTCACCAGAATTCATAAAAAGTATATGAAGGGATGTTGTTCTTTTCTCAAGCCTGATTCTCGCATGGTACAGTTGAGCTCAGATGGCGTCAACGCCAAATGTTTGATCCATTTCAGCAGATTGGTGCAGAAGTTTTTTGATTGAATCCCGCGAAGCTAAAAGTTAGTTTAAATCGCTTTTCCCACAGTTTTACATCAGAAATTAAGGCTCAAGAATACCTCAATGAACTCAAGTCGAAACTCGGCAGCCCTAATCATCCAAGTTGACTATAACATTTGTACTATAGGTTTCCCGACCTTAAGATACCAGGCTGATTAGAAATAAGTTTAGCATCGACGAATGGTTGAATGCATTTTTCGTTAGCACAGTGGGGTTGGGCGGTGGGTTTACTAGTCAGGCAAACATCATTCAGGGTTGTCCATATTGCTCGGTTTTTGGAGGGGGGTGGCAGGAGGGTTAGGGGGTGGGGTGAGGGCAGGGGGCACGGAGGCCCACACAATGAGGTCGGTATGTTTAAATAGAAGTGTGTATTGGTTATGCGGTATATTCATAGCAACAAGAGGAATTACTGTGTATATTACACTGGTGCTATGGGGAGTAATCCAGGTCTGTTAGATTGCCAGGTATAGAGAATATTAGGATTGTCACTTTAAATGTTTGCAGATTAAACGATCCGCAGAAAAGGCAGAGAGTCTCACAGGGGTTGCAATTCTTGGGTGCAGATTTAGTCCGCCTGCAAGAGACACATATCGAAGAGGCACAGAAGGGAGTATTAAACTTGTTGGGATATACCTTGATTGGTGGGACTTCTCAGAGTGTACTTATTTGAGGGGTAGCAATTTTAGCTCGGAGTAAGTTGCTACAATGCATGCAAACTAAGGTGAACCCTCATGGGAGGTGGGTTTTAAGTGAGTGTTGGCCTTCAGCTTTTTCTCCTTTTACTTTATGTTCAGTTTATGGCAGTACTGCTGATGGCTCTGGGGTTTTCGACTGGCTCTCAAACGAGCTATCAGCCTCTACCAATCATATTCTGTAGAGATTTGAATATTAACTTTCCTTGTGATTGGGTTATAGATGGTCATCAGAATTGCACCAGCAGGAAAACAAATGTTTTACAATCCCTGAGAAACTTATGTCGTGACCATGGGCTTGTTGATGTATGGTCTAGCCTGAGACCAACCAATTATGGGTAAAACATATTACTCAGTGCCACACCAGACGCATGCCCATTTAGATAACTTTTTGGTATCTTCTATGATCCAGGATGTCAATATAGACCTTCTCCCCCGGATTTCGTCAGATCATAACCCATTAATATTAGGGATCAAGAGGAAAGGACCCAGTAAGATGGCTTCTGCTTGGAGCTTTGAGAGAGCCCTATTATATAATGAGTATTATAACCACATTAAAGGGTGGATTTTTGATTTTTTTATAGAAACATTGGCTCTGCACCAATAGGGGTGGTGTGGGACACTCTTAAGGCATGCATTCGGGGTGAAACTCTTCAGTTTTCAATAAGGAAGGGTTAAGAGGAAAAATGCTTGTTACAAGAACTCCAAAAGAGATTGAAGATTGCAGAAGAGAAGCTCCTATTACCCTTCCAGCAAAATAAGGAAGTGGATGTTACCCAATTGGAGGTAGCAACTGCCAAGGTGGCAAATGGGGAAATTCTTGCTGAGAAAGCTGCCTCCAAGTGGGCCGCTTCCAGGGAAAAGACCCACAAATTTAGTGAACAAATTCGACACCACCTAGCCATGAGAACTAGGCAGCAAATTACAAGTAATGAGATACGGTCTATCAAGGATCTGATGGCCTCAGTGGTAATAGAGCCAGACAACATAAGGGCAGCTTTCCACAAGTACCATCATGCACTGTTTACTGAGAAATGGGCTGGTGATGATCAGGCTAGACAGAAGGCCATTGATAAGTATCTTGACAATACCTTGCTGATTCAACTGAATGGGGAGGAACAAGAGTTATTAGAAGGTCCTCCCACTTGGTAGGCGATTATCATGGCATTGGCCAGCTTGCCTGACTGGAAGGCTGCTGGTTTAGACCTTATACCTGTTGAATTTTATAAAGTTTTCTCTGACCAACTTAAGGAGATTCTAAATACCCTTTTTGAGCAAATCTTTAATGGTGCAGTCCCTCCTCATTCCTGGTTGTCTGCCAAAATTGTAGTTTTTCCCCCAAAAGATAAATCCAATCAGGAATTGGGCTCGTATTGCCCAATTACTTTAATCAATGGGGACTCTAAATAAAATGTTCTACAAAATACTAGCCTCTCGTCTGTTGCAAGTAAATGATAAACAGGTCTCTATGTGGCAGCATGGGTTCATACCTGGAAGAGGTACAATTGATCATGTAAGAAGGGCAATTGCCCTGTTTGACGCAACAAAGGTTACAGGAGTCCCAATGGTGCTGATTTTGCTTGATGTCAAAAAAGCCTTTGATAGGGTCTCCTGGTTTTTCCTTGGGCCGTTATGCAGAGAATGGGGATCGGTTCTGGTTTTATTCAGGCTGTACTGGCACGATATATTAAACCTACTGCCAGTGTTTTGATAAATGGGGTGTTGACAGAGCAATTTCAAATTTCACAGGGGACTCGGTAGGGTGTCCTTGTTCTCCCATGCGTTTTTGCAATGTACATCAACCCTTTTATCAAGAGGTTAGAAAATAATTCAATTATTCGTCCAATCCATAAGCATGGGTACGATACGAAAATTAAGGCCTACACTGACGATATCCTACTGATAACCCCCAATCCGGTAACTTCAAATGAGGAGATTCAATTAGAGGCCCGAAGTTTTGGGGACGTGTCAGGATATGCTCTAAATGAAGAAAAGAGACACATCATCCTAAATGAGATTTTAATGGGCTGACCCCAGAGTGGTGAAAAAGGCAAGGTATCTCGGTGTGAATATATTGGCTAATACTAATTTGATCGTTGATGACAATCTATCCCCTCTAGCCATTGACACTAAGAGCTCATTGCACCTTTCTCTAATACTACTACATTCATGTGCTTTTGAATTTGGCTCCAGATTCCTTTTTGCGGCTTCTAAAACTATTAATGATGCTTTACCAAAAAGCTGTTCATTGTTGGCCACACACTCTTTCACAAGTATATCTATTTCATCATCAGAACATGTCTGCTTTCTTTTCCATCCTGCATCCTTTTGTTGACCTTTCTGACTTGCCATACTTATTGATTGAAGTTGATTGTATGCCTAGTAAGTCTTTCCTAGCAGCTACTTTGATTTTCAATGTGATTGTAACAATGTATTTCCTGATTCTTTTGTCATCACTATGGGCCATATGTCTGAAAGTTACATTTTGCGAATCTCAAATAGCGATTTTTAGAGAATTGCTATTTGAGAATCGCAAAATGCTATGTATGTAGGATTTGCAAATAATTCTGCGAATCCTACATATTCCTTAATTGCGATTCGCAAATTGCAATTCGCAATTAAGGAATACCTCCCCATTCATTCCTATGGGCCTATAGGCCCATAGGAATGAATGGGAAGTCATTCTCAATTTGCGATTCTCAATTAGAGATTTGCAAATTGAGAATGCAATTTCAAGGGTGCCAGGGTGTCAAAAGGACACCCTGTTGCACCCCTGAAATGTGCATGAGTGCCCATGCCCTAAGGGCATGTATGTGTGCCACATGGCACTTTGAAAAATGCAAAAAAGTGAATTTTTCAAAGAAATCGCAAATTACCACCAACTTGAAGTTGGTGGTAATTTGCGATTCCTTATGGCCAAACTGCACTTTTTCTGGGCCTCACACATTGCATTTAAGGAATCGCAATTTGCGATTCCTTAAATGCAATCGCAAAATAGGGATTTCTTATTTTGTGAGGCTGTTTTGCTTACATACATTTCACTTAGCTATTTTGCGATCGCAAATGCCGGAATTCGGCGAATTTCGGCGTTTGTGATCACAAAATTGCCTTCATACATATGGCCCTATGGGGCATATGTAGGAAGCCGTTTGCGATTCGCAAACGGCGTTTTGGTATGTATGGGCCACATAGCAAAATAAGGAATCGCAAAAGTTGTGATTCCTTATTTTGCAGAGTTTTTTTTTTTTTTATATAGCGCGAACTAGAACCGAACCGAATCAGTTATCAGAGCGCTTTACATAGCACCAGTTACGTTACATGAGGACACTTTCATTTTTAGGCACGGGGAGATTAAGTGATTTGCCCAGAATCACAGGGGGTTTTTGGCGTCGTTATTTTGCTCAAGCATTTAAGGAATCGCAATTCTGCGATTCCTTAAATGCTATGTAGGGGTGCCTTTCAAATTGCGATTTTGACTTAAGGATTCGCAAAATACCGCCTACTCCAAGTAGATGGTATTTTGCGATTTCCTGTCAAAATGCATGTTTAAAAAACAAAAAACAAAGTGCCATGTGGCGTACAGACATGCCCTTAGGGCATGTATGTGCGCCACATGTACTTAGAGGCACATTCCAGGGGTGCAACAGGTGTCCTTTGGACAACCTGGCACCCTTGGAATTGCGATTCTCAAATTGCGATTTTCTCATAGAAAATTGCAATTTGAGAATGTATCCCCATTCATTCCTATGGGCCTCTTGGCCCATAGGAATGAATGGGACACTCATTCCTTAAATGCGATGCGCAATTTGCTAATCGCAATTAAGGAATTTTAGAGATTCGCAATAAAATTGCGAATTATTACATACATACCATTTTGCAATTCTCAAATAGCGATTCCTTAAAAATCGCTATTTGAGAATCGCAAAATGTAAATTACCTACATATGCTCCTATTTATGTTAGCAGCGTTCGCACTTTGTGCACGTGACCAAAATGTATTTTACACTTCAATATTTTTGGAAACTGAATCTTAAGGAATCAATATCAAATCATTAATTTAACGATTCACAAAATGTCATTCCTTAATTTCAAAATATGAATCTGTAAATTACAAATTAGTGCATCTGACCCATAGCTAGAGTGCTCATATCAGGTTCATTTTGTGGCTTTGACAAGACGTGTTATTATTTCTTGTGGTGGGCAGTCACCCACCCCCAAATAATATTCCACTTTCTTAATGGGAGCTCTACTATGAACATTCTGAGAACAGCTTTGAAGAGAGTTTGATTTCTATCAAGAGCTTTATTTCTCATGAGATTTAGTGGTCTTATTGGCCAGGCACAGTCAATTTAAGTCATGCTTAGTCACCTTTAAGACGCTTCCCAATGAGATACTGATCAGCACTTAGGGAAGATACAGAGGATAATTGGTACCAGATCAGACTTCAGATTTGTGTGAGAACTGATCGGAGTCCACACAGATCAGTGCTGTATCCTTTATTAAGTGCACTAATAAAATGGCAGGCGTCGTTGTGACAATACCAGGTTACATATTTGCATTGGCATTTCGAGCAGACTGCTTCAAGGAGTACCCTAAGCATATTGTAAGATCACAAATTGTAAGTGACCTATTCTGTATCATTTTCTTTGTTTTCTCAAGGATGCACTCTATGATATTTTCTTTGCTTCTTTGGGAATTGTTCGGAAGACATTAAGAATTCACCCCTATAAGAACCAAGGAAACGAGAGCTCTCTGGTAGAGCAGTTCACAAGACTCTAAAGGCAACACATTGCACAGCATTCTCAGGTATTAGAAACAGGAAGAAGTGAGAGCATTGATATGTTTTGTAAAAGTTAGAAAAGCATACCTAATAACTCTAGAGTTTTTTGCCAAATCTTTTGCTGGTGTGGTGTTGTCCAGGAGGCAGACTGATTCACAGAAGCCCTCTGAAAAAGTAACTGCTCAGTCTTATCCCCATCCCATGTAATAGAATGCTTTTTATCTAGGGCTCCACAGTCATAATTATTGTTTCAGCTATCAGCCTTACAATGGTTAACATTGTGATTAAAACAATAGAAAGTGCACAGACTTACTTCTCAAAAAGCAGATGCAAAACAATCAACTGGGCGACATATTAACATTTAAGCACTGTATTCCACTCCAATAAAAACAATCAGCTATTTCATCAATACTTAAAAGTATGTTAAAGTGCAAATGCAAAGGAACGTTTAGGAGAGTATTCAGTTCTGTCAAGTATTCGCAGCTCAATAATAAAAATAATGGGATGTGCATAAATCAACAAAAACAGTGAAGAAATAACTCAGCATGGGTTATTTGGTTGAGTTGATACCGAGGGGCAGATTTACAAAATTTGGGCATAGGGCAGCGCTGCAAGCCTTCTACAGAAAAAAGCACAGGATGTAACCCATAACTTCTGTATGTAAGTACCCAAGTACAAGTTCTCTGCTAATTAGATCCCCAGGTAATCAAACTGATTAATGGTTTTTAAGCGCACACCATGAATGACTTAAAGCTGAGGGACAGCCTCATTACCATACTCTTCGTTTTACTGTAATAACTGAATTTCTAAATGTTGCCGTGTATGAACTCCATCTTGCTCACAAAACCCTTTCTTGACCTTTCACAAAATTGTCTTCTACGTGACCCTGTGTTGATGCCCTGGGCCGGTTTCTACTGCACCCACGCATTTATCTCTGGAATCTGTATAGGCAACAGAACAGGTCTGTCCCTAACCGGTCTGTCTCTGCCAACGGCCTAACACCTGGCCAGGTCACAAAACCCTCCTCACCTGCAAGGCATGAAAGCTGTCTCCAAACAGGAAAATGTCCAGTGCACTCCTGAATTTCAACATTCCATGGACTTTCCGTTGGCCCCAAAACCTGAAATCCTGCTGCACACACCTAAATTCCTGCATACCAACTGACATTTCTGTCGTCCCCCCACCCCAGAGGGGAGGGTCTACATCCTATAAAAGATGCTGCTTGCCATGGACACATTGAACAGTCTCCTGACACCTACGCAATCCGTGGGTCTCGGACACTCTTCCATCTCTAGAGATTATCTTTTTGTTGTACTAAAATAAATCTTTTGTTTCCTTGCTTCCAGAAGTGTGGTCTCCCTTTCTTTGGAATTACAAAATTGGCGCATCAACTTGGGACCCGTCAGAGACTCGGTGGCCCAGGCTTGACGACCCGGAGAGGAGGGAAATATCGGTAACTTAGGAGCGCACCTACGGAAAAGCAGATTCAAGTCCCCGTAGCCGACGTCGTCAATATCTCCTTCCCTCAACGGTGTCCTCTACAACAGTAGCCCCGGTCCTGACTGGGGATCCCTTTTTGATCCACCTGATTTGGTTTTTGGGAAAAAGAGGAGAACCCTCTGGGAGCAGGACACATCAGTATTCTGGTAAGGTCGTCTTGAGCGACATGTTTTTTCTATTCTGAAAGTCATATTAGGCATGCCTTTGGCTATTCTGATTTTGGATTAATTATTCGGTCTTTTCAAACACCGAAGGGCAGGTAATGTGTTCTCAATTTTGAACAAACTGCAGTCATAAGAGAATATCCTTGTTAATACCTATATCTTAGACATGCCTGCCTCTAACAGATTAAGGAAATTCTGTTGCTGTTTTTATGGCCAAACTACTCTCAAAGACAGTCAGCCGGCTCCTCCGGAAGGAACTCCTAATAAGGAAATGTACATAAAGTATGGTAATTCCGGCATTATTTACACAAAATCGTGGCGGAAATACACAAAATCAAATGTAGAATTACAATGGCCAGAGTTTGGGTCATTTGAAATTCCACAAATAACGTACCTAGAAGAATAACTTCACCGGCGGAAGGTTAGAGCAAGTATGTTTGATTCTTTCAGCCTTTGGAAGAAAGAAATACATGAGAGAATTAGGAAGGCCCAGGCTAAAGAGAATAACCAGAACAAGAAAACATCCCAATCAGACATGGCAGCCCTTAAGGGGAAGGAAATAGAGCAAAATAAAGAGAGACATGACAGAGAATATAGGTTAAATAGAACAGGTCAATATCCGGTACTACCCTCTAAACAAGATGAAGAGGATGCAATATTGTATTCTAGACCCCCTGCTTATCAACCACAATTGTTAATGCAACCATTACAGCCTCCACCCGTCATTCCTAATGTACTCCCAAACGCACAAAATCAACCTGTTCAACCATTTGAAGCAACTGCCCCGATTCCTCCGTTTAGCGAATCAGATTCCGTGCCTCTTACCGTTGCCGAACCAGTGGTAAGATTAAAAGTAAAAAAACAAAAGAAGCGAGTCCCGTCTGCTGCAGATTCAGACTCTGAGTCAGAATCCCTCGTACTAGGTCATGAATCCGATACTAGTGAATATAGACAAAACCATCCCTCACGATTAAGAGGCCATGACAGGAAAAGAATAAATCACAGAGCCCAGCAGCTAATATCCAAAGGTGCCACCCCAGCAGACATATACAGTGCAACTGATGAGCAGATCCAAGTAGCAGGAAAAAACTATCTACTAGAGAGGATGGCTTATCACCTAATGGCTAAAAACTATGATACTTATGTAGATACACCAACGGCGTTTCGCAAACTCTATCGTTCGGTAGAAAGTGGTGGGTCAACAAAAGATGAAAGAGATACTTTATTGACAATGATTAAAACAGCTTTACATAAAGAAAGTCTTTCCAACGAGGTAGAACCTATTGAAAAGATACAGAAAATGCCTGTTAAAGAAGCAGCACCCGTTTTTGTCCCACCTCGGGGCTATGGGTCTAATGTTACTAACCCTAATGATCTCAATGCGAGTTCTAGATGGCTGTTCAATTTTGTATACACCCCCTGGACCAAAGCAGAAATATTGCAACTGCGGAAGGACATCCCTGATATCCGAAAGAATCCCACAGGATTCTATGAAAGCGTTCAACAGGTTCTAAGTTCATATACACTAACTTTAACAGACATAATGCAGTTTTTTGGACTTATACTTCCAGGCGAACTGTGGAAACCCCTACGGTTTACAGATGACCAGGCAGTCCTTCGGGATACATGGGAAGAATTGGCACTCAAACATACAAATAGGAAACCAGGCGAAAAACCACATGACAATATTTTAAATTTGCCCCAAAGATTGTTGACAAAATTAAAAACAATGGCACCTGAGAGGAAAATAGACTGGACATTACTTGCTGCCTGTAAACAGAACCAGGATGAGTCAGTCTCTGACTATTTCACAAGGCTGGGAAAAGCATATGCTGACTTCAGTGGTCAGGATGTGACCACTGAAACTGGCAGACATCTCTTAATCCAAACTTGTGTAAAGGGTCTGTTACCTTCAGTAGGGAACAGACTAACATCTAGTGAAAGTAGTTGGCCAGTAGCCACTCCGGCCACTATTCTAACTATGGCTCAATGAGACACGGAATAAAACAGCAGAGGATGAGAAAGAGAACAAAAAGAAGAAATTAAAAGAACAAGTGTTGCTTAGTCAAATAGATATGCGTCGCACAAACAGCCATATGCCAAGACCAACGGTCTCAAACACCCAACCCAAACCATATACCTCAGATACCCCACGCCAACTACCCAGACTACGCCCCCAACCTACTGACATCTGCGCTTATTGTAAAAAACCAAGACACTGGAAAGGTGATTGTAGGATCCTAGCAGCTAACATCGCTTCGCTGAAAACTCAACCCAGAACACATAATACCCAGACATGTGCTACACCACTTTACAGGGAGAATAGATTTGATAGAGGCCTAAGACAGCAGGAACTTCAAGCTACCCTTCAGGACTATACCGAGGATGATCCTGAAATGTCATCCATGTATTGTGCAGCATAGGACAGTCTAGGATGGGGGAAGGAACCAGTGGAAGTACCTGTAGATCAACAGGGACCATATGTTACAGCATCAGTTGCAGGGTCAGCGGGACCTTTTCTAATAGACACCGGAGCATCCCGTAGCACTCTCACCACACCACTGATCCCGAGGGCTCCTACATCCGGCAAACTCATTACATCGACTGGATTCGATGGTCAGCCCTCTGTCAATTCCCTGTCCTACCCAACCCCATTCTCAATGCAGGGTGAATAGACTTCAGCTACCTTTTTACTATCTTCCCAATGCTCAGAGAACTTGCTAGGCTTGGATCTGTTGAAACACTATAGAGCTACCATTCGGTTTTCACGAAATAACGTTCGGCTAATACTGTACGATAACATTACACCTTCTGCTTCTGCCCAGCTTTTACAATTATCACACATACAAGATGATTTAGCGACTATTTCCCCCTGTCTATGGGCGACCTCTGACATGGACGTTGGGTCCATCCAAATGCCTCCAGTGCATATCACTGTAAAACCAGGAGTAACTCTGCCAAGGATCCCACAGTATAAAATATCTAAAGAGGGAGAGGTCGCCCTCCAAACCATTGTTCAGGACCTCATACTCGCTGGTGTAGTGGAACAGGTTTCAGGAAATGCCTGTAACAGTCCTATTCTCCCAGTTCTTAAACGTTCCCCTACAGGACAAAAGATATATAGATTTGTGATTGATCTTTGAGCTATTAACAAAATAGTGCAGCCTCAATTTCCTGTAGTTTCTGACATTACCACCATTCTCACCATGATCCCACCAACAGCTAGAGTATTCACAGTTATAGACCTTAAAAATGCATTTTTGTCTATTCCTATACACAAGGATTCCCGTTTTCTCTTTGGATTTACATTATTGAATGTCTCATATAGATTCTGTAGAGCACCTCAAGGCTACACTGAAAGTCCCAGCATCTATGGCCAGGCTTTAAAAACACAACTGGATCAGATTCAGCCTCCACAAGGAGTAGCATTAATTCAATATGTTGACGACATTCTTTTAGCAGCAGACACAACACAACTTGCCTGCAAAGCATCCATGATCACACTCCAGTTTCTTGCTACTAAGGGAAACAAGGTCTCTAAAGACAAACTACAGTATTGTAAACAACAAGTGACCTACTTGGGTCACTTATTGTCTGAGGAGGGACGCACTCTTACACCAGATAGGATTCAAACTATTCTAAATTTTCCAACTCCTGTCACCCAACGAGATGTCAGAGCACTCATAGGACTAACTTCCTTTTGTAGACAATGAGTCCCTAATTTCTCCCTCATCATTAAACCACTCCTTTCTCTAGTCACCAAAGATGTATCTGACCCCGTCCCCTGGACCACCCAACACACAAAAGCATTCACGACACTACGCCAGGCCCTGTGCTCTGCTCCTGTACTAGGTACCCCGGACTACCACAAACAATTTTTTCTTTTTGTACACGAACAATCTGGATGCAGCCTTTCACTCCTCTGTCAGACACATGGCACACACAAGCGACAATGTGCATACTTTTCTGCAGTCCTGGACCCTGTTGCTTCTGATTTGCCCACCTGTCTACGGCAGTAGCTGCCACTGCAGTGGCAGTGTGCCAAACGGAGGGTATTGTTTTGGGATCACCCTTGACGGTTTTTGTCCCACACTCAGTGGACATATTGCTCAACAAAACCAAGACACAACATCTCACCAGTGCCCGATTACATGGATATGAACTCACCCTTCTTAATCCCCATATCACAATACAACGTTGTACCACCCTTAACCCAGCCACACTCTTACCCTTACCAACTACTGATCCCCTCACACAACCACCCCACCATGACTGCGTATTCCATACTGAAGCTGAAACAAAAAGTCGGGTGGATCTGAAAGATTCAGCTTTTCCAGAGGCAGAAGGCCACTTATGGGTGGATGGGTCTTGTCTAAAAATACCGGACGGTACTACTTCCGCTGCCTATGCAGTCACTACAGCCCTTACAGTGATAGAAACAGCAAGAATTCTCCAGAATTCAGCCCAGGCAGCAGAAATAACAGCCCTCACACGAGCATGCATCCTTAGTACTAATATGTCAGTCAATATATATACCGACAGTCAATATGCCTTTGGCGTGGTACATAATTTTGCACTCCTATGGAAAGAACGAGGTTTCCTTACTTCCCATGGCACCCCTAGTCAGCATGGCGACCTTATCAATGCCCTTTTGGAAGCAATCACTTTACCAACCAAATTGGCAGTAATCAAATGTGCAGCTCACAAAAGGGTGACAGATGAAGTAGGGCAAGGGAATGCCTTAGCAGATAAGATAGCAAGACAAACAGCATTGGGGGAAGTACCAGCTAGAGTATACGTCCTAAAGTCACAAGCTCGGAAATGGCATGACGCTAGACAGCAGATAATTGACATACAGCGTTCAGCCACTCCTGAAGAAAAGGCCCAGTGGGAAAGAGAGGGAATAATGGATGAACAGGGGTGCTGGAAGTCCCAAGATATGCTCAAATGGAAGTTACCACAGGCTTACGTAATCCCCTTGCTCACTATGACTCACTTACCCGCACATATTGGTTCCCAGGCCATGTGTACCATGCTCAAGGAAGTATGGGATTACCACTGACTCCGCCCAGCAGCAGAGCGGTTTGTCAAACAGTGCCTCACATGTCTCTGACACAACATAGGTCAGGGAACTAAAGTCCCAATGGCAGGATTCGCCCTTCCTACTGCACCATTTGAAGTCCTTCAGATGGACTATACACAGTTAAACAGAGTCAATAACTACAAATATGCATTGGTGGTAGTCTGTGCCTTTAGCAAATGGGTTGAGGCATACCCCACAAGGATAACACTGCCATCACTACAACTAAAGTCTTATTGAAATAATTTTTCCCTAGATATGGCCTTTGTAGATTAATGCAAAGTGACAGGGGGTCCCATTTCATTGGACAGATAGTTAAGAACATCTTGGGAGGGCTTGGAGTCAAACAAAAATTTCACGCAGCATTCCACCCACAGGCAGCAGGGCTAGTGGAGAGGTACAATGGGATTCTTAAAGAAAAACTGGCTAAAATAACAACAGAAACAGGACTGAATTGGGTCTATGCTCTCCCCTTGGCACTACTATCTATTAGATCAGTCCCACATTCCAAATCTCATCTTACCTCATACGAGGTAGTTTTTGGTAGGCCCATGAACATTTGGAATGCACCCTCTCCAAAGTCTATTTCACAACTACCGCAGGAGATATTGACTGATTATTTGTATGAACTTACTGAAACCCTGTCTTTAATCCATGAACAGGTGCGGGCCACTACTGAGGACAGATCCCAGGGTCCAGGCCATCACATCCTCCCTGGCGAATTTGTCCTGGTGAAAAACTTCGCCCGCACCCAATCTCTACAACCACGCTGGAAGGGGCCTCTGCAGGTGCTCTTGGCCACTAGGACAGCCGTCAGAGTGGAAGGAAGAAAATCGTGGGGGCACGCTTCCCACTGCAGGAAAGTGGACCCTGTCACCAAAGAACAGCTACAAGCCCCAAAAGAGGTCCTAAGGCACGAGAAATCAGCATCACCACACCTTGAGTCGGACACTGAGTTGGAACTTTGTGACTAAGGAACAGACGGATACTACCTCCGGTCCAAGGCTAAGCTAAAGAACAAGTCCAGCTCCAAGACTGAAGAAAGTTAGAATGAGAACTTGTAGTACCCGGACAATAGTACTGTTTATCCTGACTGCAATTTCTGTCCTGTTCAGTGTAGTATTCAGGATCCTCGAAGAAATGGTCCCCGCCAAACATACTGTATTACCCCAAGCAACAGTTCCACCAACGCCACCTGAACATTCTCATGTACCTTGGCCAGACACACATCTTGAACTGGTGCTCATGTAAAGTGCTCTGATTCCTTCGGTCAAGTTTGCACAATAGAAAACTCCCCAAAAAACAAACCAACAAAAAAAATCCCTCCTTTTTGTTATAGCAGGAATGTCTAGAGGTTCTTACGCCAAGTACTCTGCTACGTCATTTAGGAAAAGGCAAAAAAGTTAGGGCGCCAGCACACAACCTTGCTGGATGCCCTTTTCTACCGGGAAACGTTCTGTACACTCACTCCCCAGTCCATACCTAACTTGTTGCTGGGGTGAAGTGCCTCTTGCTGGAGTGGAGTGCAGCAGTAAAAAAAGATGATGGAAGTTGATGATTTATCAGAAAATGAGATGACAATCTGTGGGTCATCTGCAGAGGGCATTAATGAAAATCTGTAGCTGTGAATTAGGACATCCCTTCACTTTTTAATATCTATCTCACTCCACTTGCTAAGAAAAGAAGCTTATGGTTCTTGTCAGGTTCAGAGAGTGTGGACCTGCTGAAAACCAGTGAGATCCCTGAATACCTACTCCGGCGAGCAGAAATAGACACGTTACTGGTGATAGGACTCTGGCGAGAGACAGGGAAGGGAAAGAGAGAGAAACACTGGACTGGAGCTTACTCACAGGTGGAACAATCAAGTGATGGCACTGTGCAAGATCGATATTACGGAGAACCTTTCCTCACTGGAAAACAAAGAAAAACAGGTAAGTATATCGAAGGAGCCAGAGAGATATGTTCACATATATAGATACGAGCTTACTGATTTTGGCAGCAGAGACTACTGTGTTGAGCCTCAGGCAGACTAGCAATCCATCTATAAACCCCGGGACGCTGGCACACACACACACTGGTAAATACAGAACTACAAGAGGCAAACACTCCAACAAGAGGTAGTGAGGCAGAAGGAACAAGGGATTCAAGAAGGGTAAGGACTTATGGAACAAAATTTGGAAAACACTGTAAATGTTATCTGGTAAGTAAATGTAGAGAGCCAATGCAAACAGAGACGTGTTCAGGTGAAGACTCTCTGCCCTGAATTAACCTAAATAGGGATTTGCGACTGTTGACCCGGGCACGACCTTAACACCAGGAAGTGAGAATGTGAATTTATGCATTTTGAAATCTAGTGTTCTCAATCTAATGAGCTTCGATTAACATGTCTTCTGTCTTTATCAACCCAGAGCATGATATGATGCCTTTATTTGCCCTGAATCCTGACAATACACCACATTCTAAAGGATTGTGACATTAAAGCAACAGATTGGAGGCAGTTGGTCAGAAAAGAAGAGTCATTTCAATGCTTTACCCAGATGCTGACAGAATAACAAGAGAAGGAATCCCACTGACTTGGCCCCACCCCTACTGGCCTGTCCCCACCTTGAACCTGCTCCAGCAAAATTCCGGGGTGTCCTGCTGCCAGCAACCTCGAGAAACCCAGAGGACCTGCCTGCCTTCAATCCCAAAGGCTGTCTCCTGTGAACACCGGATTTGTTCAAACCACAGACTCCAGCTCTGCAAGGATCCGCGAGTTTGCACCACTCTGCACCTGATGCCCACGGCCCGAGTTCGAGTGGCTCAATACCAAGAGGAGGTCTCCCCGGCAATCCTGACCCGAGTTCCGGTGACCCCATACCTGCCTCAAGCCTCCAGCCGACACCTGCAGCCTCAAACCGGAAGGTCCCGCCAACCGCGACCAGGAGCTGGTAAGGAGATCCGACCCTAAAAGGAACCTCTGAACACGACATCCCATGGCATTGCTTGGCCCAACCGAAGGTGCCTAGCCAACCCCAAAATCCCAACTTACCTCTTGAAGTGGTGGTCGCACCCAGAAGACCTTCGTCCTGAGCCTGAAGTGCTTTTGCAAACCGGAGACTCCCCGTTGAAAGCAACAGGGCTTCCGACGCCAAAACAGCACTCTGCACCCGGCCGCCCCAGTGCCGCTGAGGGTGCATATTTTGTGCTGGCCTAAACTATCATTTGCCCTGAGCTTAAGTCCAGGAGCTTTGCTCCCACAACCCAGTGGCCTGCTCATCAGTAGCCACCATCCTAAGGCCCCCTATCCCCCTGTGGATATAATTGGGCCTCAGCACTCTGCCCCCGCCAACCTATTGCCGCTGAGGGTGCAACAAGAGTGCATCCTTGACCCTGGCGGCCCCCTGAGTCTAGCCCCAGAATTCCAACTCCCACAACAAAGTACTTACCTTTAAACCATTAACACTATTTTCCTCTATAGGATAACATTGACTGTTTTTCTATGAAAAGTGTGGAGTTGGAAAACCTAAGAAATCCTTTTAAAAGTGTACTGAATAACAAAAACAATTGTACTTACTGTCCCAGTGTAGAATCCAGGTATACTACACTGTATAAGAAAAGTAATCTGAAAGTAATGTACTGGTCATTTTACTAAAAAGCGCGTTCAAAGTATATGTACTGTATTTACAAAGCATTGCATTTCTCAGTAACAATAGTGTAAGTTAAAACAAAGTGCATATACAATTAAAATCTAAATTGTATTACAACTGTATATTTACTGAAAAGTATTTATCCCTTACCTGTGCCAGGCTTGCTTGGTTCTAGGAAATAAAATAACTAGAAAAATAGTTTTATACAAAGACAATTGGTCTGAAGTTCAGTCTTTGAGTGTGTGCATTAATTTGCTGACTGAGTGTGTACAACAAATGCTTAACACTGTCCTCTGATAAAGTCTTACTGCTCGACCACACTACCACAAATAGAGAGTAAGGTGCTATCTAACTTTACCTCTGCCTACCTTTGGGGTTCCACTGGACTCGGTGCACACTATACCTCATTTTGGTATAGTGGCTCTGTATATACTTTCGAAGCGGGCAGAGTGTGTGGAAGCAGGCTGAGGAAACTGAATTGATTTGGAGATTCATTGTGAGCAATGGATGTACGTTGTTACAACGCATGCTTTTACCACGCATGCTTTTACAACGCAGGTTTTTCAACACAAGTCGTTAACACGACTTGCGTTGGGGGGTGCTGGATAGTGAATAGTTCAATTTACTATTCCAACTCCAGTCCCCGTGGATAGTAGGGAAGGTGTTAGATAGTAAATTAAACTATTACCTATCCTAGAGCGCCCCCCAGCGCAATTCGTTGTAATGACTTGCATTGTAAAACCTGCGTTGTAAAGGCACTGCGTGGTAAAAGTTGCGTCGTAAAGGCTGTTTCCCATGAGCAATGAGTCCAATATGATGCCGAGGTTGCGTGTGTGGTCCATCGGGGTGGGAGGGGCTCCCAGGGCGGCTGGCCACCAAGAGTCATCCCAGGCCCTAAGGCATGGGTCCTAGGATGAGTACTTCAGTCTTTTCAGAGTTGAGCTTGAGGCAGCTGTCTTTCCTCCAGGTAACGATGGCCTTCATTCCGCTGTGTAAGTTGGCTCTGGCGGTTGTGGGTTCGTTGGTGAGGGAGAGGATCAGCTGGGTGTCATCAGCATAGGAGATGATGCTGAGTCCGTGGCTTCTGATGATGTCTGTGAGGGGGGCCATGTAGACATTGAAGAGGGTGGGGCTGAGGAAGGAGTTCTGGGGCACTCCGCAGGTGATCTCTGTAGCTTCTGAGAGGAACAGGGGTAGTCTAACATGCTGAGTGCGGTCGGTGAGGAAGGAGTGAATCCAGTTCAGTGCCTTGTCACCAATGCCGGCGTCAACATTTTTGTTCTTGCATTTATTGAAGCATTCTCTGTTCAGTTGATTTTTATAATAATTTATATTTGTAAAGCACAAACATATCATCCTAAAGGGTTTCCAGGTGCTTTTGGCCGTTGGGGAGATTAAATGAGCTATTGCCCAGAGTCACATGATGCTGAGCTGGCGTCGAGAATAGAACTGTGAGCCCTGTGCTCCGGTGTCAGCCACTCTAGCGGCTGCGCCACACCTCTTAGGACACCGGTAAATTTTGCTATGTGGTGGTCGGCAGAATTTTTGCCAAACTTCGTGCTCCAAGCAAAGTGCGGAGTTGCTAACCTCCCTGAACTCCACCTGCGGAGCGCAGTTTACTGCACACCCCTAAATATTAGCCATGTTAGAAGTGGAGAGTGATTTAGACTTCCTTCACCACTTCTCTTAAGGCACTAATGTAAGAATAATACAGCACTCAGTTTTGAACATACACTTCACTAGTACAGAACTGATACAATTCTAGCTTACTCAATTCCTTTCATTTATGCAGTTTAACATGACTCATGATGTACAACCATATCCGCTTGTCACTAGTGATCTTTATTTAAATATTGTTACCAAATATTTACATTAAAAGTATAAACATTATTAGCTTAAAATTGTTAAGTAAGAGGTGTGCAATTACCACAATCGGTGGTTGGAAGTCGACAGATGACGGAATAGGGAAAGTTAAATAAATAAATAATTCCTATTCCGTTGTCTGTCAACATTCCCCCCGCCCCACAATGCTTACCTGCACTGACTGCTGCTGGTCCTAGCACCAAAACTCCTAATAAATCTCCTATGTACTCCCCGATTCAAAACACCTCAATGTATATACTGCCTGAGGAGCATGCACCTTCCGATAGCTCCAGGTAGCAGTTTCTGGTGAGAGGGGCATGCAGAATGCACACACACAGTGTTCTGTCAAGTGCACTATGCTCGCAACTCCCCTGCTGATCACGAAAGGAGGCACTGCTACAAAGGGTCTTCTCAACGGGACACCGACCTCCACAATTTCTCCAGCCACACATTTGAAAAATGCTGCTTCAAAGTTCCTTGTCAAAATCAAAGAGGTTCACAAGGAGACACCAGCTGGGCATACGTTGGTTCATAAATAAGGCTTGGCCGCAAATCGTCGCCAATTTTATGCAGTAATACACTACGCAAATGTAAGTTAAATAAAATCCTTTATTATGTAACTAAGCACTTCTCATCTACCAAGCAACTCATTTTTTCTACTGTCATTTCTCTCATTCCAACTTCAACATTCTACGTTATACGGCTGTCATCACTTCCATTACTTCACCTCTACAATAAACTATACTGACACTGACATCAACTGATAATAAATATATAAAAGCTCACAACAAATCAAATCTATAATTTATTGAACCAAGTTTAAGGGAGTGATTATATTGTAATCCACTCGACATATTTCAAAAACTGTGCAAAATTGAAAGACATGTATTATTTTGTAATCTGCAACACCACTTGGTTACAGATATAAAGTACCAGTGATTTTTTTCATCGCTGTCACTCTGTAGAACTGACCTCCCATGTTTTGAAACAGGTTTCATATACCATCAACATAAAAATACATACGTTATAAATTCAAATATACTATCTACCATCTCAAATGGCAACCTACAAACAAGCTGCGTTGATATCAGAACCCAAACTTAAAATGATAACATGAACTTTGACAGGAACTGACAGGTATGAATAATTTCAGAATTCATAATTTCTAGAAAAAAATATATTCATAAACCTTTATGGTGATATTAGTACATATATATGTTTTGGAATTAAAGCATGTTGTAAAGTGCTATTATTGAAGATTTTACGTAAAGAGAGTATGCAGTTCCTATCAGAGGGGGAAGGTCAAAGGCTGCCACTTACTTAGGAGTAAGGGCCCTCATTCACCCAAAGGGGTGTCCTGCTTCATCATCGGGCAACTCCTTGTTGGACCAGAACTGCAGCGCCCAATGGGTCCCGCAGGGGGGCTCATTACTGGAGTTTGTTTGTTTTAGCCAATGTGAAGATGCAAGTGTGCTGTTGTGTGTGGGGAGTGAGAATCCAAAATACCATTTAATAACCTGGTTCTCTTGTTATAGTTAAAAACATATGAACTGCATAGAAATGGATATAATGATCCAATCAAGCACAAAGTGATATTATAAAAGAAGGTCAACATGTTTCATGCCCTATTATTGTCATAAAGAACATGGCATTTCATCAGGACTGGTGTCCTAATCTACTCATATGAGGGTCAGAAACAAGTACATGTGATTAGTACCGTACTCTCGGGTAAACATCCTTTGCCACAAAACTTTTACAACGTGGTACCATTACCACGCAGGTTTTACAATGAAAGTCGTTACAACGACTTTCGCTGGAGGGCGCTCTAGGATAGGGAATAGTTTAATTTACTATCCAACACCTTCCCTACTATCCACGGGGACTGGAGTTGGAATAGTAAATAAACTATTCACTATCCAGCGCCCCCCAATGCAAGTCGTTGTAACGACTTGCATTGTAAAACCTGCGTTGTAACGGTACGCGTGGTAATACCACACGTTGTACCGTCATACATCCGTACTCTTGATAGATCACAGTAAAATGTAGTATACCTTCAGGAAAAGAACAACCAAGTTAGGCAGAGAAAGGGCCCCAATCATATTGGCAAAATGGAATGCTCACTGGTGTACCAAATTGCCGGATATTGGCGCGCACATCTACCAGCTGACCAACCCCTAGTCATGCAGGTTTTTTCTGCTTCAAATATCCTTCATATTTAAACAGGATGTGCATAGGTTATCTAGTACCTCTCACTACACCATTATATGTGGTATCGGGAATCGTTAGTAGAATTTCCTTGGTTTTACACTTCTTACGCTTGTACCTCAGAGGAGCATGCAGACATCCCAAGGACCACTGCCTATTCCCCCGAGGTCATCTGACACAATTCAAGGTGAAGCTTTCTTACTTTGAGAAGTTGATAACTGTTCCATGGTTTGTAATTGCAGTTATGGTCATAAACCATTGATACTTCTCATTGTGAATCACAAATATGAGGGATGCCCTTTCCTCTGTCGCCTATTTGTGATTTGGAATTAGTTGCAAAACCCCTCCAAGACTCAGAAAGGCGTTTCATACTTGCAAAAGGAGTTTAGTACATAGTAACAAACATTTTGCAGACACAACCCCTTTTCCATTTGCAAATCACACAGTTTGTAACTACAAAATGATATTGTACATCTGATCCTAGGTCGGATAGAGGGTCCTGACTATTTATGGCAAGCCACACAGATACAGCAAACAATTAACAGACAAATCAAAAACAGCCCACTTTTGTCACCTGATGTGAATGGAGAATTATAATTACTTATCTTAACTCCCAAAATAGTTACTAATTTACGTGGTATCCTTTACTATTTAAAAATGTAGGACCCAGTGTTAGAAAATGTCACTTCATTGACTTTCAGAGTTTAGAGTAAGAGACAATCACAACAAAATACTCCATATGCCAAAGAAACAATACTTCCAGGTCTCACTTAGGAATGCATTGATTTGTAAAAAAAGGTGTGAGCCCTCTGTAGAGTATAATATAACAAAATATCTGGCTGCAGAATAAATTCTGATGGTGAATTTCTTACCAGTTTCTCAATACAATATCCATTCTCAACATTGTATTTTACTAAGTTTCCTTTCTTATTGTTGCTTCTCTAAGATGGAATCTTTGATGGGTCACAGGTAGCCTTTTATCTTGCCCTCATTTTAGTACTATGATTGTGATGAAGAGGATAATGTGACACTGCCTTTGTAAAATAGTGTACAAGCTGGAGATGAAGTGAGTGAGAGTAAAGTTTTAGTCAGTGAAAGTATAAGAGCAGGAAGAGGAAAACATGCAGGGGAGAATGAGGTTAGGAATAGACATGGGCTAGGACAAGACAGGCCAAGACCGGACAAGACTGGACATTTTAAAGTACCAGTGATTTTTTTCATCGCTGTCACTCTGTAGGACTGACCTCACATGTTTTGAAACAGGTTTCATATACCATCAACATAAAAAGAGATACGTTATAAATTCAAATATACTATCTACCATCTCAAATGGCAACCTACAAACAAGCTGCGTTTATATCAGAACCCAAACTTAAAATGATAACATGAACTTTGACAGGAACTGACAGGTATGAATAATTTCAGAATTCATAATTCAATAAACAAATATATTCATAAACCTTTATGGTGATATTAGTACATATATATGTTTTGGAATTAAAGCATGTTGTAAAGTGCTATTATTGAAGATTTTAAGTAAAGAGGGGGAAGGTTAAATGCTGCCACTTACTTAGGAGTAAGGGCCCTCATTCACCCAAAGGGGTGTCCTGCTTCATCATCGGGCAACTCCTTGTTGGACCAGAACTGCTGCGCCCAACGGGTCCGCAGGGGGGCTCATTACTGGAGTTTGTTTGTTTTAGCCAATATGAAGATGCAAGTGTGCTGTTGTGTGTGAGAAGTGAGAATCCAAAATACCATTTAATAACCTGGTTCTCTTGTTATAGTTAAAAACACATGAACTGTATAGAAATGGACATAATGGTCCAATCAAGCAAACAATTAACAGACAAATCAAAAACAGCCCACTTTTGTCACCTGATGTGAATGGAGCATTATAATTACTTATCTTAACTCCCAAAATAGTTACTAATTTACGTGATATCCTTTACTATTTAAAAATGTAGGACCCAGTGTTAGAAAATGTCACTTCATTGACTTTCAGAGTTTAGAGTAAGAGACAATCACAACAAAATACTCCATATGCCAAAGAAACAATACTTCCAGGTCTCACTTAGGAATGCATTGATTTGTAAAAAAAAAG
This sequence comes from Lissotriton helveticus, assembly GCF_964261635.1. NCBI lineage: Eukaryota > Metazoa > Chordata > Amphibia > Caudata > Salamandridae > Lissotriton > Lissotriton helveticus. The sequence goes on along the minus strand of NC_136067.1, from coordinate 1,614,546,376 downwards.
GTGTGAGCCCTCTGTAGAGTATAATATAACCAAATATATCTGGCTGCAGAATAAATTCTGATGGTGAATCTCTTACCAGTTTCTCAATACAATATCCATTCTCAACATTGTATTTTACTAAGTTTCCTTTCTTATTGTTGCTTCTCTAAGATGGAATCTTCGATTGGTCAAAGGTAGCCTTTTATCTTGCCCTCATTTTAGTACTATGATTGTGATGAAGAGGATAATGTGACACTGCCTTTGTAAAATAGTGTACAAGCTGGAGATGAAGTGAGTGAGAGTAAAGTTTTAGTCAGTGAAGGTATAGGAGTAGGAAGAGGAAAACATGCAGGGGAGAATGAGGTTAGGAATAGACATGGGCTAGGACAAGACAGGCCAAGACCGGACAAGACTGGACATTTTTTAGGAGATGTGGGAACAGGGAAGGTTAGAAACTGTTTGATAATGAGTCAGGCAGAGCAGAATTAACATTTGCAAGGGTGTCTGCCTGATCACGGCTAGTCCAGTGTTTCTGCACCTAGTTTTGCTGGGTGCTTGAACACCAGACTTGGTTTTACCAAACAGTAATTGTAGCCAGTAAAATTGCATATGGTTTGGCTGTGACAGAAGTCAAGCTTCACCCCTTGCTCCCTAAGAAATACATTTTTGGGCAAGGGGAGAGCATGCAATGCTCCCCCTGCAAAAATATTTTTGCCTTTCCCTCCGCTACCCTCTCGTTCCCCCTCCATACCACCTCACAGGTTAGCCACTGCACCACTAGTATTTGAGAGTGACTGATCTGGTATCATTGGCATGTACCCCTAACATTTTTGCCTTCAACCCTCCTGTTTTGCTGACTTTGGGTTTGCTGGCTTTAGGACTCTGCACATCTTACCACTGCTAACCAGTACTAAAGTGCTTGTGATGCCTGCTTAAAACATGGTAGAATTGGCTTATACTCAAATTGCATATTTAATTTACCTGTAAGTCCCTAGTAAAGTGGTACTGCCTGTACCCAGGGCCTGTAAATTAAATGCTACTAGTGGGCCTGCAGCACTTATTGTACCACCCACTTAAGTAGCTTTTCAAACCTATCTCAGGCCATTGATTGCACCCTGTATATGCAATTTAAAAACTGATATTTCGACCTGCCAAATAAACCTTTCGCTAGGCCTAAACTTTCCTTTTTAACACATATAAGCCACTCCTAGGCTAGGCCCTGAACAACCCAGAAAGCAAGGTGCAATGTATTAAAAAAAGTAGGGTATGTACTTTTAAGCTTTTCATGCCATGGCAGTGAAAAACTCCTACAGTGGATTTTCACTACTGCAAGGCCTACCTCTCCCAAAGGATAACATTGGAGTTACCTTATTACATTTAAGAAGTTGTAACTTCCAATTGGTAACAGGTCAACAGTTTGAGTTTGATGTCTAAAGAATGTTTATAAAAGTACTCTTTAATGGTATGCCCAGACATAGTGCCCTTGCGCGCTGGATTTAAGCTAGCCTGGCTGACGAAGGGTCATAACCCAAACCCAGTCCCAGGATGCTTGTTTCCATTACAGGGAGGACCCAGCTTGGCAGTTCAGGCTGGACTGTTCCTATGAGGAACAGGGTCAAGATTGATTTGCATATGGCTGGGTCCAAACTGTGGTGGCATAGTGAGCAAAAGATCAATGGATTTAATTCATAACTCTTGACTGGAGGTGAATGCTTTATTTATCCAGCATTCCGTCCCTTTGTTGCTGCAGCATTTTCTTTCTCTAAGTTAGATTGGTATGCTCAGATGTGGGTACCTCGCTTGTTGTGCCGCTGAATTCAAGCTAGCCTGGCTGATAAATGGTGATATCCCGAAACCGTTCCCAGGATGTTTGTTTCCGGTCCAGGGAGGACCCGGTTTGGCAGTTTGGGCTGGAATGTTCTCATGGGCACAGGGGCAAGGCTGAATTGCATATGGCTGACACTAAGCACGCTTCAAGTATCGACTGTGTACGGTCAACACTTAATAAAGAGAAATGGACCTTGTCTCTAGCCTTAGGCGAACCAACCCTAGGTGACCTTCCTAATTCTGCCAACAGTAAATTCGAAGAATGTATTAAACACTCGCTTGATGATAACATCAAAATTACTACAATCAAAAGAGGTCAAAAAGAAAAATCTACATCCTAGTTCACCTCCCACCTTGCTTTCTTGAAAAAAGAATGTAAAAACTGGAAAGGAAATGGAGGAAAAAAGTTGGAGGAACACCTAAAAATTGCCGGTCGGCTCACAAATAGGAATTAACATCTTGAAATTAAAAGGTCCAAGCATCCTACTGCGAAGCCAAAATTAACATATCAGCCAACTATCTAAGGGAACGTATTCAAATCATTAAATCTCTCACCACACCAAAAATAGAAAATACTCTTCCTATGCCGATAGTAGCATACTGCGAAAAATTGGCAGCTTTCGTTCAGAAAATATCTCTGATATATCTTATGTTACTTGCAAAAACACAGTTGATGGACAGAATGTAGAACAATGTCATACATTCACCCCAGTACAAGGAACTGGGCCTAAATCCATCGTTTTTTTGCACTCCACACCACCCTGGGTTAGACACTGGCTATATGCAAATCAGCTCTGACCCTGTGCCTCATGGGAACAGTCCAGTCCGAACTACCAAGCCATGTCTTTCCCAGACCGGAATCAAGCATCCAAGGACCGGTTTCTGGCTATCAGCCTTCATCAGCCTGGATAGCTTGACTCCAGTGGTGTGGAGAGCCTGGGACTCACGTCTGAGCATCCCCAGCACACTCGGGGTGAAAATTGCAAAAAACACAGTTGATGGACAGAATGTAGAAACATGTCATACATTCACCCCAGTACAAGGATCTGGGCCTAAATCCATCGTTTTTTTGCACTCCACACCACCCTGGGTTAGACACTGGCTATATGCAAATCAGCTCTGATCCTGTGCCTCATGGGAACAGTCCAGTCCGAACTACCAAGCCATGTCTTTCCCACACCGGAATCAAGCATCCGAGGACCGGTTTCTGGCTATCAGCCTTCATCAGCCTGGATAGCTTGACTCCAGTGGTGTGGAGAGCCTGGGACTCACGTCTGAGCATCCCCAGCACACTCAGGGTGAAAATTGCAAAAAACACAGTTGATGGACAGAATGTAGAACAATGTCATACATTCACCCCAGTACAAGGATCTGGGCCTAAATCCATCGTTTTTTTGCACTCCACATCACCCTGGGTTAGACACTGGCTATATGCAAATCAGCTCTGACCCTGTGCCTCATGGGAACAGTCCAGTCCGAACTACCAAGCCATGTCTTTCCCAGACCGGAATCAAGCATCCAAGGACCGGTTTCTGGCTATCAGCCTTCATCAGCCTGGATAGCTTGACTCCAGTAGTGTGGAGAGCCTGGGACTCACGTCTGAGCATCCCCAGCACACTCGGGGTGAAAATTGCAAAAAACATAGTTGATGGACAGAATGTAGAACAATGTCATACATTCACCCCAGTACAAGGATCTGGGCCTAAATCCATCGTTTGTTTGCACTCCACACCACCCTGGGTTAGACACTGGCCATATGCAAATCAGCTCTGACCCTGTGCCTCATGGGAACAGTCCAGTCCGAACTACCAAGCCATGTCTTTCCCAGACCGGAATCAAGCATCCAAGGACCGGTTTCTGGCTATCAGCCTTCATCAGCCTGGATAGCTTGACTCCAGTGGTGTGGAGAGCCTGGGACTCACGTCTGAGCATCCCCAGCACACTCGGGGTGAAAATTTCAAAAAACACAGTTGATGGACAGAATGTAGAACAATGTCATACATTCACCCCATTACAAGGATCTGGGCCTAAATCCATCGTTTTTTTGCACTCCACACCACCGGCCTGGGAAAGACATGGCTTGGTAGTTCGGACTGGACTGTTCCCATGAGGCACAGGGTCAGAGCTGATTTGCATATAGCCAGTGTCTAACCCAGGGTGGTGTGGAGTGCAAAAAAACGATGGATTTAGGCCCAGATCCTTGTACTGGGATGAATGTATGACATTGTTCTACATTCTGTCCATCAAGTGTGTTTTTTGCAATTTTCACCCCGAGTGGGCTGGGTATGCTCAGACGTGAGTCCCAGGCTCTCCACACCACTGGAGTCAAGCTATCCAGGCTGATGAAGGCTGATAGCCAGAAACCGGTCCTTGGATGCTTGATTCCGGTCTGGGAAAGACATGGCTTGGTAGTTCGGACTGGACTGTTCCCATGAGGCACAGGGGTCAGAGCTGAATTGCATATAGCCAGTGTCTAACCCAGGGTGGTGTGGAGTGCAAAAAAACGATGGATTTAGGCCCAGATCCTTGTACTCGGATGAATGTATGACATTGTTCTACATTCTGTCCATCAACTGTGTTTTTTGCAATATCTTATGTTACAGCAGAACAAGACTTCTAATGCTCCCTCATCAAAGAATCAAATGCACAACATATCTTCCATTTGTCATAATCCCTCCTCATCAATGAGGAATGACTTCTTGTAGTATTTAGCAAGGTCAAATCGGGATCCCCTCTGGATCCCCTACCAACACATACTTCTGCAAGGAGCTCAAGTTATTTTCCCCACCGCACTGGAACACCTCAATCTCTCTCACTCCACTGGAGTAGTGCCCCCAAGGTGGAAACATGCATTAGTCAAACCCCTGCTAAAAGAAGCAATCTTGACCCTTCATGCCCAGGGCATTACAGGCCAATGTCCCAGCTTCCAGTTAAAGGGAAGGTGCTGTAAAAACATGTCAACCAAAAGTTGTCCTTATTTCTTGAAGAAAAACATCTCTTGCACCCTACTCAGATGGGATTCCGTCCAAAACAAAGCATAGAAACCACCCTTCTTACAGTCAGGGAGGAACTAAAAAAGCTGCTGGACTGGGATGGAACAGCTTCTATCATCCTCCTGGGCCTGAGCTTATTGTGTGATATTGGTAGCCATGAGATCCTTGTACAAAGAATGGGTGCAGCCAGAATAAAGTATGTCGCTCTTAATTGCCACATCCTTCTTAAAGGAGAGACCTTTCAAGATTTGTAATAACTCATGCTACTCTTACGTCCTTCCCTTGAAGTGTGGGGTACTGCAGGGCTCAGCCCTTAGCCCCACACTTTTTAACCTGTACATACGCCGATTGGCGGATATTGTTCATAGGTTTGGGCTATCAATTGTCTCATATGTCAATGGCCCATAACTGGTTGTCTCTCTTACTCTTGGAAAATGATTACAGCACGTTCATTTGATTCCCTTCTTGGAAAAAAATAAACCTCTAGAAGCTTCCTTGATTTTAAAGAGGGCACCACGTATAAATGTTGGACCCTTGCTGAATTCTACATGGTAATTCTGTGATTGCTGAGTTAGTCTCCATTCTGAAGGGTTCAACTCATAATAGATGGAATTCCTTGCGGAGATACTGGACAGTAATGATAATTCTGGACTCTGGGCATCTCAGCATATAATTCTACCTAACTGATAATCAGTGCTACTGTGAACAGACATCCTCCAGATTATCCATAAATGCTATACCATAATACATTAAACTCTTTGGCACTTCTTGCTCTTTCCCAGCACAAATGTATTCCACAAATCCAGAAAATTCAAACGCTCCAAATGTGGACTATGCCCAGACTATTAAACAGTTAGACACCACAGAGCCTTCAGCAAGACATTGAAACTCTCTTAGTTTATCCCTTTTATCAACATGACCCTGTAGACATCACAAATAAACAATACAGTTTTCTTAGTTGTGCTATGTAGCTTTATTTATCAAATTATTTATTCATTTGTTTGCCTGTTTGATAATTCATCCCAGATTTAAACCGAAATTCCTTCTTAACCGAGAGGACTGCTCTTCTGTCCAGAGTGGTTAAGAGGTCTGAATTGCTGTCTTTTCATGGGTAATAAAAAACTGCTCACGTGAGACACACCCAGATTCACAACTATAAATAATTCAACCAAAGTGGCCTGAATATTGACTCAGCGAGTTAGACACTCACTGATGACATAAGTGGGGAGCCTCCTTACAGTGGTTACAATAGCGGCAAGGCCGACCCAGCCTACACACCTTTTTGAATAATTTCTTTCCTTTTCTCCCTTTCTTTTCCTATCATTCTTTTTCTTTTTCTATTCTCTTATCCAAAATACCATAAAATGCTATTTGTTTTACGGTGCAACTTTTCATTATGCTTCCATTTTCCAGTTTTGTTTCTTGACCTGGGTTGTTCCTATCCGTTTTTATCCCTCTATGATCTTTAATCTGCCCGTTTGTTTTCCCTTTTTGTTATAACGGTTGCAGTACTGTTGTATTTTTGTTCCTAATTGTCTCAATAAAGCTTCTTAAACACAAAAAAAGAAGCGATCGCTACACCTCTTATTCACAGTGCTTAGAAGCGATATATAAAAACAACCCTTAGGTAGTGACAGTTTCTGGCCTGTAGGCCTAGGGTCTCCACCTCATCTGATCAATTTGATAAAAAATGTAGGGCTCAATATTGACAACCACCAGTATATGGAGATGTAAATCAACTCTCTAGTACTTGCATACTTCTACCAAATCAAACTATATAGGATAGACTATTGATGGAGCAAGGTTTCGTGCGTAAGAAACATGCTCGGATTCAATCCTCTCAAATAACATGAAATAATGTGACCAACATGTTGTGTGAATACTAATAATTGCACTACACAACATTAAATTTATCTGGGGGAAGCTTATCAATGTACTTTACTAACAAGTAACCCGAGTGGCTTAATATGGCTGCGGAAAACGCGGGAATCTTCTGCGAATGCGTCTACTGCATCTACGTAGTATGACGTCTTTAGCTTTGGTGGGAATCTTGGCAGCTGCGCAGTAGTATTAAAGATGGCCGCTTTGAAGCTCACATGTTAATGCACATGGCTATGCTTAAACTAAACCTTGCATGTCTTACTAAACTGCTAATGCAATAGTTGAAATAAATTAAAGGAATTACAGTAGGAATAAGTGGTATACCGTGTATACATTTATTTTTGTATTCTAACATGTTTTTCTTTGACTTTGTTGTTAGTTTGTTTTTGGGCCTGGAGGGTGACTGAAATCTCCATCTTGCCCGGTTGTGCACAGGTGCGTTGGACTTTGTCAAACTTCGAGCTGTGACATTGAAACTCTGCCAGGTACAGTTTAACCAGAAGACATGCCTGGGAACAGCACCTCTTGACCCGGAGGGGGGAAGAATAAAAAGTCAAATTTATATACAATGTATAAATTCTAATGTGAAATGCAGGTGGAATTAAAGAATGGGAAAGTGAAATGAAGGGGAGGGAACATAGAACAATAAAACCTAAGAAAATGACATTACATTAGTATGGTGTGATGACCTCACCCCATCCCATTGTCTAATCAAAAGTAGGGGATTCACGAATATTGAAACATTGGGGGGGGGTGGTACATACACTGAGAATAGTATAACTAAGGTAGGCTCAGTCAGTTAGATTGTCAGACTTGTCACAGACCTGTCACCGACCCATTACTGAAGCTGACGACGGCGGATGCCACGGAGGTCAGAGGCGCTGTTCGAGCACTCTGACAGAAGAATCGAGAAATGAGAGACAGAGAGAGATAAGAACCGGGGAGATCACTGAAGAAGACAAACCTGTCCATCTAGAAGGGGAGAATTAAGAATAGTACCAGAGAGGGGTGTGACGTTGGCGTTGCACTTACATGAGGTTCCATGTCTTGTACTGAACCGGTCATCAAAAAGAGAGGACGGGAAAAATGTAATAAATACACTCTTAATCCCCAACAATATAGTTCAAACAAAAAAAGAGTGTAATTCCTGTAATCAAAACCAAGAAAGCATTGACAAAAGAATACAAATCCTACTAGATTTGTATAGAAGGCCCTCACTCACCAACCTGGTTGGTGACATGCTTCATCATTGGGCCCCACCGGGGGGGGCCTTGTCTTAAGTTAGTTCTGTGAATCGGGCCCTAAGTCTTTATATTTTATTTTGGTCATTATTTTCCTTCTTTAAAGTTGGTGTTTGACATGTAGTGGTATTGACTCACAAAATTATTGCATAGATAAAGTTATTAAAACTCTCCCGAGTCTGTGGTCATTTAAAGGTATAAAAAGTAAATGTAAATTTGTACCTATTATTCTAACATCCTGATCTATTGACCAAAGAAAATTGAGAATTAGGGTGATATGGTAAGAATTGGTGTACAGGTAAATATTATTACAGATACAATAAGTCCTGATCCCCAACAGATATTATCAGCTTATGTATGAGTGTTTTATGGGCCCAGGTGAGTGTGGTAGTTTATGAGTAACCCAAGCTGGTAATCTCGCTGCAACAGTTTTACTTGGTAGCAGAGCTATGGTTAGGGTTTAGTTAAGATAGGTAGAACATTGTGTATTGAAATATTGACTCATGTATTAACCAAAACCCGTATGTATTGTTTCGTTTTGTCCAGAAGTCCCCGGGGATGTTGAAAAGCAGGTGGTAAATGGAAGCCACACTGCAGTGAGGTTATTTGCCTTGATAAAGAAAGTGTGAAAAATTAGGTAGAACTTGAAGCACTGGTTAGGGATTATTTTCAAGTATAAAAGTGAGAGTAATTGATAGCAAAAGAGTTTGCTGGTGAAACTTTGGTGTTATATAACCTAGAAAGGGTAATAATGAAGGAGTAACAGGTTCTTTGATGCTTGAGTGAAGAGTAAGCAGAAGAGGTTTTACTCGTAGTGTGTGAAGAGTAAGCGGAAAGGTTTTACTCGCAGTGGAAGAAATTGACTTTTCTTTGAATTTAGTAAATCAGGCACAGTAGCAAATGTTTTATGTTGTTAATTAATGAAATTAGTAAGTAAAATTGAAAAATATTGAGTTATCGCATTACCTTGCAAAGGAGGAGTCAGTTGCGGGTGCAGCACTGACGTCATTAAGGGCCGCTGTGGAATTGGTTGAAAAAAGCGGACATGTAGCTGAGGTAAAATTGTAAAGGAGGGGTGAGTACAGAGGAGCGGAACTGACATCACAGAAAAGCAGCGCAAACATTGGTTAAAGTAAATAAGTAAACTAAATGTTGATTGGTCATCAGGATAAAAGACACGCTGGTATTGGAGAAGCATTAAAGTAGAAGTAAACAGTTAATTAATCTTCAAAATAGTAGTTTCCGTGTTAATAGACAGTGGGGATTGCATGTGGAGTGTAGACAATTTATTAGAGGGATTCAAAGCATAATGTACGGAGGAAAAAAGAAAATGTCATTTATGAAGAGAATCAATAACTATTTTAAAAAGGATAAACCCATTAAAATTAGAGAAGGAATTATTATTCCTCCCCCAAAAACACCTGCATCCCACATGATGATAGAAAGCGGCTACCACCCTTGTGAATGGTTAGAAAATTGGATAGAATACACAAAAGATGATGGAGCATTAGCATTCCCTGAATACGGAACATTTAATGGAAGAGTTTTACACAATTTACGAACTCGCTTGAAAGAGTTAGAACCAAGACCTAGGTTTACTCAGTATGAAGCTCTAGAAGAATGGGAAACTGAGGCTTTGAGCGAGACAGATCACAATGTAGTGGTAACATAAGTACATTTTATCCTAGATTTCCCCGAGAGACTTGAGATAATCAGATGAAACAATGGAGACAGGCCATGGTAGTAGAAGGATTATATCCTGTAACAACCACAGAACAAACGACAGGAAGTAAATGTACAGAAAAACCAAAACATTTAGTGACTGGTAGTGGAGATTCAGAAGATGATTATTTTGAAGATATTTTAATGAAAAATCCTTTACCTGACCAAGAAGAATTAAATAGAATTACACCTAATGTCCCGCTTCTGAAAACCCCCATGGTTCCGCAGATAGTACATGAGACTACACTAGAAAGGGTACTTCGAGAAAAAGAAAGAGAAGCAATAAATACAAATTGAAGTGTGTTAATCCAGAAAATAACCTAATTGAATACAAATCCTGAAGCACTAACGATACCAGTGACTATAGGTCCTGTTCCCTTATATAGGGATAAGCAACATTGTCCTAAAACACCTGCCCTGACTACACCGATCACACAATTAAGGAAAAAAAATATAATAATTGATGATCAGGCAAGTGAGTGTGAGTCAATCATTTCTTTAATAGATTTGCCTATAAGACAGCCAACAAACGATTCATTCAGAAAAATCAACCCTGGACGCTCAAAAGAGGTACAGATTGAAACACCCACAGAGATGAAGAGTGCCACTGTAGAAACCTCAGAAGAAATAGAAAGATGGACACGAGAAATAGAAAAGCCAAAAACACAGCCAAAGGAATTGGATATATTTAAATTAAGAGTAGAATTGGAAGAAATGATAGCTGGAAATGTAGGGGTAGAAAGATTAAACACTTTTAGCGAAGAAGAGTTGTTATTCATATGCAGAAGCATTACTCTAAATACAAACATATTTCATGAAAAATGAATGAACTTGGTTTTCATAAATGGGCATCGACATAGGGAAATCCAAAGTATTAAAGAAACCCTATAGAGCAGAATTTTCTGAAAAAGATTTAGAGAACATGAATGTGTCAGGAAGGAAATTACAGATAAAGGAATTGTTAACATTATTACAAACGTGGGGAGATTTGGATAGATGGAAAACTAGGTGGACAAAGAAAAAGGAAGAAGCACATGCAAATCAAACAATGTCCGAATATTTAATGAAAGAAACAGAAAAAGTTGAAAGGTTGTGCCCAATGAGAGAAGTTCGAGGGGGAGGTTATGTGCATGTTCCATGGACTCGACAGGATATTTTATCTTTCACAAATGATTTCCCAAAGCTTAGAGAAAAACCAGTAGCATGGTACAGGCAAGTTGAAAGGTTTGTGAAAGTCTCGAAAGTTTTGTTGAAGGATTTAGATGGTTTATTTGACATAGTTGTTCCTGCTGATTTATGGGCAGAATGTAAAATTAGGATAGATAGGCTTAATGATGAGTACCCAAGAGATGAAAAGACAGGAGCTCCGTCAGCTGAGGTAATAAAGAAATATAATCAAGTAATTACGTTCCTGAAAGAAAAGATTCCCTCAAAAGAAACTGATTGGATGAAAATAGATAGAACAACGCAAAATAAGGATGAGTCAGTACATGCATATTATCAACGTCTTTTGCAAGTGTTCAAGCAGTACAGCGGGTTTGAGAATATTGAAAATAAGGACATGATACATTTTGAGTACCGGTTTGTGTCTGGACTCAAGTTGGACATCTCCCAAATGATTAAACAGCACATTTTATGTTGGCAAGCAAAGCCTATAGATGAAATCCTCAAGTACGCAAAGTATTGTGGGGATGAAATCGACAATAGACTAAAGAATTTAGAAGAAAAGGTAATGTGGGCCCAAGTTAAGTTAGCAGAGCAGCAAGAACTTCAGTTAAGTAATCAGGCTGAAAACCAAGGGAAAGGGCAAGGCGAAGGTGAAAATAGCGGGGGCAAACCAAGAGGGCAGCTGCATTCCTTAAAGAAATGTTGTTTCATTTCTTCTTTGTTTTATACTTTATTGTCAATATTCAATCTTTTCGACAATATAGGTATGAAGTGATAATCACATGTGCGGCAGTTTCAATGTGTTCTCAATTCTTCAAATGATGCAGTTTGCCCATGCAGGCCTTTTCTTACTGCAACACGATGAGTACATATTTTTTTGTCATCCTTAATCCAATGCATTTTGGGCTATGTGTCTGCCCTTCATCAGGGATTTCACTGCAAATATTTTAAAAAACAGAGTTACACCATGTGGCCTATTCAGTCTATACCATTCACATTAATATCACTCCCTTGTCTATATAAGGTTCCTATGACACGTTTTCCCTCTAAATTACACAGCGCTCAATCAAACAATGTATTTCAAATGACTCTACTCCCACGCAAAACGCGTGTTGAATTTAGTGCGATACTAGGTTATTGCCCACTTTTTCTACCATGTTACACAAAATTGTTTTTGGGATGAAACTTTAACTTTAACTTTCAGTATGAATTGGGTGTGCATTTCGTCATTCATGTATGTAATTAATAATTATTTTCCTGCCGGACATGTTGCACCCAGAGATGGACTAAAAGAGAATTAGAGTAACCGCATGTGAGACAGTAATGACATCTGTTTTTAAGATCAGCATGTTTTTAATCAACACGTACGCTCGTAAATTGCGCCTGTATTTAACATCATAAGGATAAGTAAAATGCCGAGGGTTCTATTTTCACGTGGTTAAACATCTAAGGGAGGGCGGGGCAATAGACTTATGTTTTCAATGCATCAAAGTAAAATGCAGATGGACTCTGGGATAGGGAGTATGTAAAACAAGGGTAGTCAAATGATTGGAGGACTGAGGGGGCAGAGAGGAGGTTAACGTAACGTAAAGAACGAGACATCATCAAAGAGGAGGTTTTTTGCATTGGTAGCAATAAAGAAGCGAAAACGCTGTGAAGAGCTGTATTTGTAAGTACGAGGAAGCTTTGATTGTGTAACATGGTAGAAAAAGTGGGAAATAACCTAGTATCGCACTAAATTCAACAAGCGTTTTGCGCGGGAGTAGGGTAATTTGAAATACATTGTTTGATTGAGCGCTGTGTAATTTAAAAGGAAAACGTGTCATAGGAACTTTATAGACGAGGGAGTGATATTAATGTGAATGGTATAGATTGAATAGGCCACATGGTGTAACTCTGTTTTTTAAAATATTTGCAGTGAAATCCCTGATGAAGGGCAGACACATAGCCCGAAATGCATTGGATTAAGGATGACAAAAAAAATGTACTCATCGTGTTGCAGTAAGAAAAGGCCTGCAAGGGCAAACTGCATCATTTGAAGAATTGAGAACACATTGAAACTGCCGCACATGTGATTATCACCTCATAACTATGTTGTCGAAAAGATTGAATATTGACAATAAAGTATAAAACAAAAAAGAAATGAAACAACCTTTCTTTAAGGAATGCAGCTGTGCGTCCGAAAGGGAGTGCCAAGGCATGATGCTTCACTCGTGTTTGAACTGTTTTCTATGATGACACCAAACGAGTTACCAGATGAGGTCCAAAATACTGTAAATCCTGTTGTGTGGGATTTTACCGGAAAGGAAGTAGGATTAATGGCAAATGTAGACCCAGTAAAAGTAACTGTAAAGGAAGGTGCAGTTTATCCAAATACTCAACAATATAAAATGAGCCCGGAAATTAAAGCTGGTGTTGCAGCAGAGATTGAACGATTGGTTGAGCAAGGCATCTTAAAAGAGATAATGAGTAGCCCTTGTCATTTATTTAATTGGTATAAAGAAACCTAACGGAAAATATAGAGTGGTCCAAGATTTGAGGAAAATTAACAAAATTGCCATACCATGTTGTCCAATAGTACCAAATCCAGCAATAATTTTATACCTGATACCATGTAATGCAGGAGGGTTTACGGTAATTGATTTATGCCAAGCCTTTTTCTCCATTCCATTGCATCCTGATAGACAATTTTTATTTTCGTTCAAATTTGATGAGCATGTTTACGTTTGGAATTGTGTTTCACAAGGGTACACTGAAAGTCCTTCAATTTTTAACCACATTTTGAAAAAAATTCTTGAATCTCTGGTGTTGCCCAGACAATCAGTCTTGGTCACATATATTGACGACTTATTAGTCGCATCAACAACTTGTAGTGTCACTTTTAACATGGGAAAGTGACGCAAAAGTGGCGCAAGGGGTTTGAAAATAAGCCCCTCAGTACCTTACTCCTAGTCGACTGACTAAATATGAGCGAATCATATTAGGGGCTAAGAATGTAACAATAGACAGATGTACTGTCCGAAACCCAGCAACATTGTTGCCAGATCCATATCATGAAGAGGTAAAGGATGAAGTCGATCATGAATGTCTCAACGTCACTGAACTAAGTACCAAACCTCGACCAGACATACAAGAAGAACTCTTAAAGAATGCAGAACATGAGCTTTTTGTAGATGGCTTGTGTATGCGCCTGGAGGAAGGAGGATTAAGTGCTGCTTATGCTGTGTGCACATTGGCTGGAATAGTCGAAGCATCCTATTTACTAGGAGTCAAGTTAGCACAAGTAGCCGGATTGATAGCTTTAATTAAAGCAGGCAAAACTGGGAAAAATTGGAGAGTAAGCATTTACACTTATAGTCAGTATGGTTACGGGGTTGTGCATGACTTTGGCCAGCTCTGGATGCAGAGGGATTTCATGACTTCTTCAGGAACCCCTATTAAAAATGGAAATTTCGTAAAAGAATTAATTGAAATAATTCAATTGCCAAACGAAGTGGCCGTGGTCCAGTGTGCTACCCACCAGCCAGGAAATGATAAGGTGACAGCTGGTAATCGTTATGCTGACCAAGTTGCCCAACATTGTGCTAAATACAAAATAGCAGTAAACAAGAAAATTGAAGCATGTGGAATCAGCTGCCAACTTACGCTACTTGGGGGTATAGGGACATGGGAAGAAGTGAGAGAACTACAAAATGAAGCAGACATAAAAGAAAAGGAGGAGTGGGAAAAATAGGTTGTCAAAGAAGGGCTGATGATGGTGTGTGGATTTACCTAGATGGAAGACCAGTGTTGCCAGACTATATGCTTGCACCCATGGCTAGAATGAACCACGGAGATACTCACATAGAGAGAAATGTTATGATTAGACTTTTCAGACAAGATTGGTTCAGTGCAAGGTTCAGGAATGTCGCAGAGAGTCTTTGCCAGAGATGCCTAACTTGTCAACAAATGAAACCAGGCAGAAAGACTGTAGTCTGCACTGGAAAAATTGGGGAAACAGAGGGTCCATTTATAAGACTTCAAATAGATTTCAATCAATTACCTATCTGTCGAGGACTAAAATATGTACTTGTTATAGTTGGTCTATTTTCCAAGTGTGTGAAAGCATACCCGACCAGAAGGATTGACAGCTTGACAGTGGCCAAACCCCTAATGAGTGAACTCATTCCACGATTCGGTTTTCCAGTAATGATTGAATCAGACAGAGGGTCTCATTTTAATAATGAAATGATTTGATTTATTTGTGAAGTATTTAAAATTGAACAAAAGCTGCACTGTGAATACTGCCCAGAGGCTTCTGGAGTGGTATAACAATTGATCGGCACAATCAAGTCAAGACTGGGGAAAGTATGTGCATCCACCCCACTGGAGTGGCCTGATGCTTTACCTCTTGTCCTGATGGGACTCAGAAGTATCCCAGACAAAAATACAGGCTTGAGTCCCCATGATATACTCATGGGAAGGGCAATGAGGCAAACATGTATTCCAGGACACAAGCTGTTGAATATATCTGATGATTTGGTATTAGAATATTGCAAAGAGTTGGCTGACCAAGTGCGTTCTATCTCTCACCAGGTTGGGAAAGACGCTGTTGTCAGGCAGCCGAACAATGTGCATGATCTGAATCCCGGTGACTGGGTCGTAGTGAAAAATCACACTTGAGAATCGTGCCTAGCACCAAGGTGGGAAAAGCCACACCAGGTTATTTTGGTTACAACAACAGCTGTAAAATGTGCAGGCTTGCCTAATTGGATTCATGCATGCCATACCAAGAGAGTACCAGCTCCGATGAAATAGAACCACAACAAACTCAAGAAATGGAGATGGCTGATGGCTGTACAGCTGAAGGATCACGAGTAACAGATCCTGAAGTAGCTGAACAAAAACAACCTAGCACTAGTCAGGATGGCTGGATCCCAGTAGTGGACATACCTGAAATCAGTGTGAGAACAAGAAGTCAAACTCGATTAGAAAGACAGAACGAGAGTGAGGATGAGACAGGATTAGAAGAACATACTCAGAATACAGAAAATAAAGCTAACATCGAATCTGAGGAGGACCAGATAAGGAGAGTGCAATGTACTCAGATAGAAGAAAATAAATGCAACATCCACAAGTCTGAGGAGGGACAGATAGGCCTTAGAGATAACGCCCAGACAGAAGAAGATCAAGAAATTATAAGAGCTGAGCAGGACCAGTTATGAAAAGAAAAGCAAGTTCAGGAAGAAGAAAAAAAACAAATCTAACAAAACCCTGAGAAGGGTCAGAATAGAAAAGAAGAATACATCCAGGCAGAAACAGCTAAGGTAATAAACTCTGGACAAGGTCAGATAGAGAGGAATTCAGAAGACGGAATTAATCAAGTTGTGCCACAAATCAATGAAAACAAAAGAGCACTTGAAGGAGCCGAAAGCACCAAGTTATCTATCCGAAAAGTTTATTCCCTACCATCCATTGAGAGCCTTGCGCTCTAGTACCAAATCTTTGTTGACAGTTCCTAGAATCAGGAGAGCAAGACTGGTGGGTAAGTCTCTTTCATACCTCTGACATAAGTACTGGAATGACCTCCTTCTTCCACTAAGAATGCTCGAACCATCTTTCTTTTAGAAAATTGCTTAAAACCACTCTTTTTTGTTCCTAAATAATTTAATAGCCCCCCTGGAATAATATGCACCCACTTAAGCGCAGAGATACTCCTCGGAGTCGATTCTGGCGCTATACAAACCCAATACAATATAATATACAGTGCCAGCTAAAAGAATTAGGAAAGGTGATACTTGGTCTGAAGTCATTAAGAGACTGAAATATCGTCTGAAGACAATAAGTGAAGAACCTGATCAAGTAAATGAAGTAACTAGCCAATCAGGACCGTCAACAGAAAAGCCAAGAAGGAGAAGTCCACGATTGCAAAGACTGAAAACTAAATTCAAGGGTCCTGAATGGACATATGTAATTCTTGAAGATTTCGAGAATCTGGAAATAAGTGGAGATAGTGATGAAGAATTAAATGCTGGTCAAATTAATGAAGAAGTGAGACCAACTTGAAGAAAGACAAATCCCCAGATTGTATTCTGAACAAAATTTAAAAAGAGGGGAGAGATCTTCTTAGTCTAAAATGGCTGATAATAGAGCTGCTGGGAAACTGAAACGAAACTGTGTAAAAAGATGCTGTAGTATGTGTATATGTAGCATATTTTTTGTACTCATAATATGGTTAGCGACTACAATAGCCATTCCCTATCTAATCATTGCAAACAAACATAATGACACTAATGCATATGGAAAAGTAGCTAACATTAAACAAGACAGAGTAGATTTAGAAGCACCAGATGAGACAGATTTACTTATTGTGAATAAAAATAATACAGACTTAAATGTTTTTACTAACCTGGTGGTACATTATGTAGAAACTATGGAAGTTAGTGATTGTTATGTATGTATGAAATTGCCGCCATCAGTAGCAGAAGGAGTAACATATCATCATTTACCATTGACATATGGTATTTCACGTAGTATTTTAGCTAGCCTATTCTACTGAACTGGAAAGTTACAATATTATTATTCTAACATAGATGTGATTTTTTCTGAAGTCCCCCTGCGAAAAATATGAACCCTGTCCTTAGCAGTAGAGATTCACAATTTATGGGTGATCATTTTCTAACGATGGAAGCAATAGATATAGCTGAAGCACATAAGCACAATCTAACATGTAAATTACATGAAGAAGAAAAGATATTTTTTAATTTAGTAGAGATAAGGAGACAGGATTTCCATAGAAGGGCCTCTGAACCGAAACCTCAGCTACCTAAGTGGGCTGAGAGAGAAGAATTTATTGCAACTGGCAAGACTCATGCTGCTATGTCCCTGGACCTTGAAAAGAAAGGGAAACTCTGTCTCCATAGGTTAAAAACAGAATATAACAATATATTGATTGGTTCAAGTAAATGTGAGCACAATTTTCTGATAATAGGGGGATGGGGATTAAAAGGTGGAACCGATCCAGTATTTCCTGAAGTTTATTATGTTTGTGGAAACAAAGCTTACTTTAAGCTGCCTGATCATTGGTATGGGTGTTGCTATTTCGGAATAGTATTCCCAAAAATATATCATGTAAAAAGAATCACTGGAAGCAATGAAGAAAATAACGGACTAACACGCAAAAAAGGGCTAGTTTTTCAGAAATTGTAGGAGATATATTTAGTGCATTGATACCTTCAGTGGGAGCAATTCTGAATACACAAAGAATTTGTAAATTATCTACAGTGGTGTACCGCTTGTCGACTGACAATGCTGGAGGATTTTTATTGATCAATACCAAACTAGTAGCGGTAAGATCTATGGTTTTACAAAATCGACTTGCGCTTGATATATTATTGGCAAAAGAGGACGGAGTCTGTAAAATGTTGAAAGCGCAACATTGTTGCACCTACATACCTGACAAAAGTGTTGAAATTGGGAAATATGTCAAAAATATCACAAATTTGGAAGAAGAATTGAAACCACTGGAAGTTGACAGTGTATGGAAGAAACTAACAAATAGTATTCCTTCTATAGGTAGTTGGTTTTCTAATGTAGGGAGAAGTATAATAGGTCAAATACTGATGCCAATAATGGGAATACCTTTATTAGCCTTAACAATAATGGTTTGGTGCAAATGCTGCAGAAAAAAAAATGGTATGGCGTGAATGAAAAGGGAAGGAAAAGAAAATATGAAGAAATACAGATGGAAGAGATAAAAGGAGATATTTACAAAAGAATTAAAGGTTTTCAAAAGAGAAAAGGAAAGGGAAAATTCTAAAAGATTTGAAGAAATAGAAATGGAAAACTGCTAAAGTTGGCATCTGGTTTTGTAATTAGTGATGGCATAAAATACCATCAAAGAGGGGATTGATGGAGCAAGGTTTCGTACATAAGAAACTTGCTAGGATTCAATCCTCACAAATAAAAGGTAATAATGTAACCAACATGTTTTGTGAATACTAATATTTAACCCTAGGCGTTGTTCGCGAAGTAGAGCTACGCGTAGCTCTGCGAAGTGCACTTCGCACTACGAGAGCTACCCGTATCTACGCGAACTGCGTAGTGCACTGTGCAAAATGCTGTACGCACTGATTGCACAGTGCCGGATGTTTGTCCGCACTGTGCAATCAGTGCAAACTGCATCTTGCACAGTGCAAGCGGTCGTTTTCTACCGCTCGAGTAGATTTCTACTCAAGCGGCAGCTTTCTCAACGCGGACTGGTAGTTTCTCATCGTGAGTGGTCGTAAGCACACGCGACCACTCACAATGAGAAACCTGACCTCCCCGCATTGAGAATCTCGCCGGAAGGTTTATTTTCCACGCTCGCGATTGGCAACTTGATGTTGCTGATCGCGAACGAGGAAAAAGTCTCGCCGGGATGTCATTTTGCTTGCTCGTGGTCGCCAACTTGATGTTTAGGACCACGAGCAAGCAAAAAATGGCCGCTGCACTACGCTACACTAGGCTACGTGTGTTTGCACTGTGCTACGTGCAATTCGCGTAGTGCGAAGTAGTGCAAACTTCGCAAACTACGTGAGCGTAGCGTAGTGCTTTGCCCAGGGTTACTAATAATTGCACTACACAACATTTACTTCATCTAGGGGAAGCTTATCAATATGCTTTACTAACAGGTAACCCGAGTGGCTTAATATGGCTGCCGAAAA
Source organism: Lissotriton helveticus (assembly GCF_964261635.1). NCBI lineage: Eukaryota > Metazoa > Chordata > Amphibia > Caudata > Salamandridae > Lissotriton > Lissotriton helveticus. The sequence continues at coordinate 1,614,526,882 of NC_136067.1, read as the reverse complement.
CGCGGGAATCTTCTGCGCATGTGTCTACTGCATCTACATAGTATGACGTCTTTCACTTTGGTGGGAAATCTTAGCAGCTGTGCAGTAGTATTAAAGATGGGCGCTTTGAACTTCACATGTTAATGGACATGGCTATGCTTAAACTAAACCTTGCATGTCTTACTAAACTGCTAATGCAACAGTTAAAATAAATTAAAGGGATTAGAGTGGGAATAAGTGGTATACAGTGCATTCATTTATTTTCGTATTCTAACATGTTTTTCTTTGACTTTGTTATTAGTTCGTATTTGGGCCTGGAGGGTGACTGAAATCTCCATCTTGCCCGGTTGTGCGCAGGCGCATTGGACTTTGTCAAACTTCGAGTTGTGACATTGAATCTCTGTCAAGTACAGTTTAACCAGAAGACGCGCCTGGGAACAGCACCTCTTGACCTGGAGAGGGGAAGAAGAAAAAGTCAAATTTAAATACAATGTATAAATTCTAATGGGAAATGCGGGTGGAATTAAAGCATGGGAAAGTGAAATTAAGGGGAGGGAACATAGAACAATAAAACCTAAGAAAATGACATCACATTAGTATGGTGTGATGACCTCTCCCCATCCCATTGTCCAATCAAAAGTAGGGGATTCACGAATATTAAAACATTGGGGGTGGTACATACACTGAGAATAGTATAACTAAGGTAGGCTCAGTCAGTTAGTTTGTCAGACTTGTCACAGACGGCGGATGCGAAGGAGGTCAGAGGCGCTGTTGGAGCACTCTGAGAGAAGAATCGAGAAAGGAGAGACGGAGAGAGAGAAGAAGGGGGGAGATTGCTGCAGAAGACGAACTTGTCCATTAGGAGGGGAGAATTGAGAACAGTACCAGAGAGGGGTGTGACGTTGGCGTTGCACTTAGAAGAGGTTACCTGTCCTGTCCTGAGCCTGTCCTGAACTGTTGACTCCTGACTACTTGGGAGTTCCTTTTTCCAGCCCTTGGCCAGGGGTTGGTCCTCGCACCATTCTAGGTAAATATAAATCTGTGTGGTATGTCTTTGTGCCGTTTTCCTTTTCCACCCTTTGTAGATACCAATGTCATGAGATTGTGAATACGAAAATGGTAGTAAGTTTAAGATTTTGTCTTAAGTTAGTTCTGTGAATCGGGCCCTAAGTCTTTATATTTTATTTTGATCATTTTTTTCCTTCTTTAAAGTTGGTGTTTGACATGTATTGGTATTGACTCACAAAATTATTGCATATATAAAGTTATTAAAACTCTCGAGTCTGTGGTCATTCAAAGGTATGAAAGTAAATGTAAATTTCTAGCTATTATGCTAACATCCTGATCTATTGACCAAAGAAAATTGAGAATTAAGGTGATATGGTTATGGTAAGAATTGGTGTACATGTCAATATTATTACAGATAAAATTAGTCCTGATCCCTCTGTGATTATCAGCTTATGTATGAGTGTTTTATGGGCCCAGGTGAGTGTGGTAGTTTATGAGTAACCCAAGCTGTTAATCTCGCTGCATCACTATGTCAGTGCCCTTCATTTGTGCCTGCCGACATTTTTCTGCCCAGGTTTTATTTTAAATTGAGAATACAGCCATAAGGCAAGATCTTTGAATGCTAAAATCTGAGCACATCACTGAAGCCAAGTCTGACTAGGATTAAACCATTTTTCAGTTCACACCTCTAAGGCTTGGAAACAACTATCAAGTGACCTCTGAGCAATTGAGATTACAGGGTCTTCGTAATTTGTCTAAATATAAATACACTTGTTATCCACCTCATATTAGCAATTCCGACTAGTCTGTAAGACCCTTCCATTATTTAGTTCCTTCTTTTTACTCTCACTCTCTTAGCGCCAAGATGCCTCCAAGCAGGTGTATGCTTGGGATCAATAAGTATATTCCCTCATTCCTTCATTTTTATTATGTCATGTGCTTCTAATGCACACCTGGTATTCTATACATCAGATTCAGAATCAAAGACATTGTAAAATTAATCTTTCAAATATATGCACAGTTTACAATGCCATAGAGCCTAGAGCGAGGAAGGCCCCCAATTTCTCGTTCTTGTTTGCGCACTCGGATGAACGGAGTCCCTTCCTCGCTGTTTATGGCCTGACATGGAATGAAGAAAGAAGGAGTCTTGGGATAGAGTCGTCAGCCCGCCTCCTCGTTGCATGCGCTCGTGCCTGCCTTCTTCCGGCACATTGCGCTGCAGTAATTTATGTGTCATGCAAAGCAATAGAGGCATCTGATTAAAAATGCCTTCATTATGATTTATGGTAAAGAACGAGCTAACTTCTCCGTGGAGTCTGCAGCCCTTGGCTTCAGCAGCTCCGAAGCTCACAATCAGTGCAACGGAACAATGCTCTTTCTAATGACCAAATAACCATTAAATAAAACTCTAGCTCAACCCTGTGCAATGTTTACAGCCGTATGAAGCCTTTATCAAAATTGAATTTTTAAGGAAAATGATTCGGAGCTCTGTAAATGTTTTATATACTGCAGACGGAATAGCTGGTAATTATGAAGGTATTATGTTCTAACGCTGTATTCTTTCTCATATCCCTCCCCGAGGGGGGACATATAATCTTTTTATGGGCACAATCCTCGTGTGCTTGGAGAGAAAAGTTGTTTTCACGGGGAGACATATTGCTTTTAATATCAGCGCAATCGTACTTAAGAAGTACAGACAATACACATGTGTTTTAAAAAGCCGAACTTGAAATGGGTTACACTTGCAAGAAAAGTGAACGATGCATAAATCATTAATGCGCTGCATTATATTTAGGACTATTTACATAGCCGCTTCCTGGAGCGTGTCTCTGAAAAAGGTTGAAATATAGTTTTGGAAAAGCAAACAATTCGGAATTTAGAATAGCTCCTGCAACTGAGGTCTCTGGCAAAATATTCTGCTTTGCACTGCTTTTAATAGCCACTAAAGCAGATCAGTGGGTTGAAGACCAGAGGAAGAAGTATTTGCATACATTGCGGGTCACAGATTGGGTTTACTAAAAGGATATACGTTTGCAGAAATATGCCTATTTCAAAGTGACAGGTGGCAATTGTTTGAGGTGTGTGCAACAAAAATGGATATATCTATGAAAAACTATTTGCGCCTGGTTCACAAAGGTAAACTTACACTATTGTGTAAGTTTGCAGATTTTTTTAATTTCACAAACTACCAGTTAATAGGAAGTTCATAAATCCACGGTCGGGAGAAGAATTCCGCCCATAAAAAATAGGACTGTCCTATCTTTTTATCTGCTGAGTTGCAGTTTAAGAACACAAAAAGCCCCTAGCCCCTTCCACTTGGGGCTAATTCCCCCACGGTGCGGGAGGGAGGGGGGGCGCGCGTGGCGCCGCTCGTGACGAGCGAGCTGAGCTCGACACGACTCCACCCACTCAATGGAACGCCCCGCACAGGAGGGGAATTATTCCCGCATGGGCGTTCCGCGGCTTATATGATGAGCTCAGCTCGTCTTGAGCACAGCTCCCGTGTGCCTCATGATGAGCTGAGCTCGTCATGAGCGTCGAACGGTTTAAACTGACACAAACGTGTGCGTTTATCTTTGTGAATCAGGCCCTTTGTTTAACTCCAACTGATGAGTAGGTTGAAAGAGGCCTGTTTTTGCCAATGTTCTCGTCTAGAGGGAACATGGACTGGCAGATCGATATGGGCTATTCCCATTGGAGCAGGACCAAGACAAGCCCTTGTTTGTTGCAGCTGGTGCCCTGAGCGCGATCAGTATGCACTGCGGTGAACGGATGTGCCCAGACATGTGTCCTGTGCTCAGTGTGCCAGGACTCCAGCTATACCTTACTAATGAGACCTCAGTAGGTGAAAACCTATCTGGGATTGCTCATGGTGTTGTCTGGAGTGGACCATGCCTGGCAGTTCCCACTAGAGCAGGATGAATATTGACTTGCATATGTAGGTCTTTGTCTTAAGCAGCATGGTTGGCAAATAACAGAGGTCTGGAATGCAGCCCGGATTATCAACAGAGGCTGAGATCAGTTTAATAATTTCTTCCATCACCTTGTTGTATGTTTCAGGTTTCTAGTCAAGGCACACTTAGGCAAAGTGTTGCACCAACAAGGAAGACTCCCTCAGATGCATTCCCTATTACCACTATATGGGTCTAGAAAAGCTGTAGTCTGCATCACGCTGCAAGGAAATGAAGATTTGACAAAGCCAATAGATCTCGCCTATGCAAGGTCTAGTGGCTTTACCAAATAGTTTTAGCTGTGTTGTACACCAGCGTGGCTGCTGTTCAAAATGGCTAAAAGTTAGTGGCGTAAAAGAAAGTGGAGTCGAGTTGTGTAGTAGAGTGGCGTTTTATGGAGTGGCATGGAGTGGCGTAGAGTGGGATGGAGTGGCATAGAGCAGAGATGAGTGATGTGAAGTGGTGTAAGGTTGTGGAGGGTGTAGAGTGGAGTTGAGTGTCGTAGAGTTGAGTGGTGTAGAGTTTCATAGAGCGGGGACAATCTTATAGAGGGGAGTGACAGAGTGCTGTTGAGTGGAGTACTGTAAAGCAGAGTGGAGTGGTGTAGACGGTGTTGCATAGAGTGGAGTAGAGTTTTGTAGAGTAGAATGGCGTAGAGCAGAGTCAATTGTCATACAGTGGAGTGGTATATAGTGGCACATAGTGGAGTAGCGTGATAGAGTCAAATGACATAGAGTGGAGTAGAGTGTTGTAGAGTGGAGTGGCGTAGAGTGGAGTAGTGGAGTGGAGTAGGGTATCGTAGAATAGAGTGGTGTGAAGTGTCATGGAGTGGCGTAGAGTGAGCTGCATAGAGCGGTGTAGTGGAGCGGCATAGAGTGGAGTAGTGTTTAATGGCATCAAGTGCAGTTTCGTAAAGTCCAGTGTCATGGAATAGAGTGTCATAGAATGGAGTAGAGAGGCCCAGAGTGAAATGGTGTAAACTACAGAGTAGATTGGAGTAGAGTGTAGTGGCATAGAGTACATTGATTTTAAGAAAAGGGGCTTAGAGCGCATTGATGTAGAGCATAGTGATGTAGAGTAGAGTAGAGCAGCTTAGAGTGTAGTGGCATTGAGTGCATTAGTTTTAAGAAAAGTGGCTTAGAGCGCATTGATGTAGAGCACAGTGATTTAGAGTAGAGCAGCGTAGAGTTCAGTGGTTTAGATTATCAGTAGAGTGAAGTGCTGAGCATAGAGTGCAGTGGCACAGGGTGGAGTGGTGCATGGTGGAGTGTCACAGGGTGGACGGTTCAGAGTGAACAGGTGCAGAGTGGAGTGGCTTATAGCAGAGTGGTACAGGGTAGAGTTCAGCGGTGTAGAGTAGAGTGGCATAAAGTAGAACGCATAGAGTGCAGTGGAGTGCAGTGGTACAGAGTAAATTAGAGTGGTGCAGAGTGAAGTGGTGTAGAGTGGAGTGATGCAAAGTGGAGTGGAGTGGCGTAGAGTGAGTAGAGTGGTGAGATACGTAGACTCCAATAAGCTACTGGATCCATCACAACATGGTTTTCGACCTTGTTACTCAACAGAGTCCGCCCTGATCATGGCAACAGAAAACATACGAAGGACAATGGATGAGGGCGGCAGAACGGCCCTGATCTTATTAGACCTTACAGCGGCGTTCGACACCGTGAATCATCCGGTCCTAATAAGCAGACTGAGAGCTCTTGGTTTTGCCGGCACCGCGCTGACTCTTTTAAAATCTTTCTTGGATTCTCGAATTCAGCAGGTGCACTGGGATGGTCTACCATCCGATGAATTCACCCTGCCGGGCGGGGTTCCCCAGGGCTCTGCACTATCACCTACACTATTTAATTTGTATGTCACTCCTCTGGCCGCTCTAATCCAAGCTCATGGCCTACAATTAGTGTCGTACGCAGACGACACTCAAATTGTAGTGTCAGTATCCCAGTCAATCGAAGCAACAGCTGAGCGCTTCAAGACTTGCCTCATTTGAGTAAAAAATTGGATGAGTGGTAATTTTCTAAAATTGAACACGGATAAAACCGAGATAATTGAGTTCGGCCAAAAACCTTCCATTTGGAGTGACCTTTGGTGGCCCCCTGAGGCGGGCTCTTGTCCTAACCCTGCAGATAAGGTCAGGAACCTTGGTTTTATGCTAGACAAAGATCTCTCGTGCAAGGCGCAAATCAATCAGGTGACTTCCACCTGTTTTTATACCATCAAGATCCTCAGAAAAGGGTTACCATACATTCCGTCAACACTAAAAAAGACGGTGATGGGTGCCCTGGTAATGTCCCGAGTGGACTATTGCAACTCACTCTACCTGGGCACTGGAGAAAAACAGCTGACAAAACTACAGGCAATCCAAAATGCCACAGCCAGGGTCCTGCTGAACCTACCACGTCGCCATCCAACCTCTAAAGCCATACGCGAGCTTCACTGGCTGCCAATTAGAAGCAGAATACAGTTTAAAGCCCTCTGCCTGGTCCACAGGTCCTTGTATGGCAAGGGACCTGATGACCTTACCAAACTCCTTCCTCAGTACTTGCCAGCTCGCACCTTGAGATCAGCCAACCAAGACTTAATTTGCCAACCTAGAATTAGGAGAGCTCGTTGGGGTGGAAAATCCTTTTCCTACCAAGCCTCTAGATTGTGGAACTCTCTGCCCCCCGCATTGCGCTCACAAAAATCCAAAATGTGTTTCAGAAAAGCACTGAAAACCTGGCTTTTCTCTCTGCAGTAGAATCTTGCTCACACCGCTTTCTTTGTACTACAGCGCCAAGACGCCGCGGCATTCGAGCGCTTTATAAATGTTTCAGTCAGTCAGTCAGTCAGTGCATTGGCATGAGTACATTGGAGTGGCATAGAGTTGAGTGGTGTAGAGTAGATTGCAGTGGCATAGAGTGCAGTGACACAGAGTAGAGTGGCATAGAGTTCACTGGCAGAGAATGCACTCTTGTAGAGTAGAGTGTCAGAGTGCATTGCGTAGAGTGCAGTGATGTAGAGTAGAATGGTACAGAGTACAGTGGTGTAAAGAGCGACTGTGTTGAGTACATCAGAGCAAAGTAGAATGGAGTAGCTTAGAGTGTAGTGACATAGACTGCAATGGCATAGCATACAGTGGTGTAGAGGGAAGTGGCATATAGTAGAGTGTTGTTGAGTATAGTGGCATAGAGTGCAATGGTATAGAGTAGCTGGCGCAGAGTGCAGTGGTGTACAGGGCATTGGCTTTGTGTAAAGTGCATTGGTGGGGAGTGCAGTGGTTTAGAGTGGAGTGGCATTGAGCACAGTGGCATATAATACAATGGTGCAGATTAGAGTGGAGCAGCTTAGAGTGCAGTGGCATACATTTGAGTGGCCCAGAGTGGGCAGAGGGGTGTAGTGTTGTGGTATAGAGTGAAGTGACATAGAGTATATTGTTTGAGAGTAGAGTGAATTGGCTTGGTGTTGCGTGGTGCAGGGAAGAGTAGAGTGATGCAGGGTTGAGTGCAGTGGCATAGAGTAGTTGAGTAGAGTGCACTTTCATGGAGTGTTAAAAAGTAGAGTGCATTAACATAGAGTGGAGTGATGCAGAATACAGTGGTGTAGAGTGTAGTGGCATAGAGTGCATTAGAGTGGCATAGAGTTGAGTGGTGTAGAGTGCAATGACATAGAGTGCAGTGGTGCAAAGTAGAGAGGAGTAGAGTTCAGTGGTGGAGAGTGCAGTCTTGCAGAGTAGAGTGTCATGGAATACAATGGTGTGGAGTAGAGTGCATTTGCATATAGTGACGGGGTGTAGAGTACAGTGGTGCAGAGTAGAGTGGTGTGGAGAGCAATGTCATAGAATACAGTGGTGCAGAGTAGACTAGAGTGGTGTAGAGAGCAGTGGCATAGAGATCAATGGTGTAGAGTAGAATAAAGTACAGTGGCATAGAGTAGAGTGTTGTAGAGTATAGTTGCGTAGAGTGCAGTGGTGCAGAGTAGTTGGCATATAGTGCATCATCATACAGTGCATTGTTTTGAGGAAAGTGTGGTGTAGAGTGCATTGGCTGAGAGGGTAACGGTTTAGGGTAGAGTGCAGTAGTGTAGAGTGGAATGATGTAAAGCAGAGTAGAGTGGAGCATTATAGATTGCAGTGGCAAACAGTGGAGTGGCACAGAGTGGGTAGAGTGGCATAGATTGTAGAGTTAAGTCGTGTGATGCAGGGTGGAGTGAAGTGGCATAGGGTAGTGGAGTAGAGTGCACTGGTATGGAGTGTTAGATTAGAGTGCATTAGCGTAGAGTGCAGTGGCACAGAGTGCAGTATTGCAGAGTAGAGTGGCATACAGTGGAGCTGTGTAGGATAGAGTGGAGTGGCCTAGACTGGAGTGGTGTGGAGTGCAGTGGCGAAGAGTGCACTGGTGTATAGTAGAGTATAGTGGGGTAGAGAAATTGGAATAGAGTAGAGTGGTGCAGAGTGTAGTGGCATAGAGTGTAGTAACATAGAGTGCATTGGCATAGAGTGTAGTAGATTTGTACAGAGTAGAGCACAGTGGCATAGAGTGCTGTGGCACAGAGTACAGTGGCATAGAGTTCAGTGGCAGAGAGTACAGTGTTACAGAGTAGAGTGTTGAGTGGCAGAGGGCAGTGTTACAGAGTGCAGTGGTGCAGAGTAGATTGGCATAGAGTGCGGTGAATAGAGTGCATTGGTTCTGAGTAAAGTGGTGTAGAGTGCATTGGTGTGGACCAGAGTAGCGTTGGATACAATGGTTAAAGTAAAGTGCAGTGGCATAGAGTAGAGTTGTGCACAGTAGAAATGAGTAGCACAGAGTGGAGTAGTGCAGCATAGAGTGGAGTGGTGCAGATTAGATTGTTTCAGAGTAGAGTAAAGTGGCTTATAGTGGAGTGGTGCCAGGTAGGATGGAGTGGTGCAGGGTAGAATGCAGTGGTGTAGTGGCGTAGAGTGCAGAGGCATTGGTGTAGATTAGATTAGAGTGGCATCGATTTGATTTGCATAGAGGTCACTGGCGTAGAGTGGAGTGGTACAGAGTAAAATGCATTGGTTTAGAGTGCAGTGGTACAGAGTGCAGTATTGCAGAGTAGAGTGGCGTAAAGTGGAGTGGCGTAGGGTGAAGTGATGCAGAGTAGAGTGGATTGGCCTAGATTGGAGTGGTGTAGAGAGCAGTGGTGAAGAGTGCAGTGGTGCATAGCAGACTATATGGGGTTGAGTGCATTGGCATATAGTAGAGTGGTGCAGAGTTAAGTAGAGAGGTATAGAGTGAAGTGACATAGAGTGAAGTGTGCAGAGTAGAGTGCAGTGACGCAGTGTGGAGTGGCATAGTGTGGAGTGATGTAGAGTAGAGTGCAAGGGCGTGGAGTGGGGTATAGTGGAGTATGCCTGGTGTGGTAGCGCATAGCCATTACAGACAACACATCTTCAATTCAATTCAATACATTTGCACAGATATAGTTTTACTGATAGAAGTATACAGTGCACAAACATTGTGTGAAAATGTCATCACCTATTATATTGATTTTTATATATTGAATCATATCATAATATTTGTTTCCACCACACTTCATAATGGGCTTCACGTGTGTTTCTCTAATTCTGATATATCCTGAAATATCTACACAGTTAATTTACAGACAATTACATTTTGTTGTGTGCTTGAACAAAATAACATTGTACAGCCTTCATTCCAACCCCACCCCACCCCCAGGAGCCAGCATGATTGTCACATAAATCTTCGCACTTGGAAGTCAGAGGGAAAAAAAGTAAACACCAACCTCCCTCAGAAGACAGAGCCTGACATTTGACCTCTGTCTTTGAATGCACAGCAAATGTGACATGCGACAAGATAAGAACAAGATTTAAAAGCCTGTATACAGAAATCGAGCCCCAGTGAAAGGATACTGTAAATAGTGTATGAACCACAGAAGGGACAGACTCAAGCTGAGCATCCTAAAAACAAATAAAGACAGCGAATAGAAAGCAAGCAAATGTGAGCTACACACCACAAAGAAAATGGCAAGCAATGGGTGGAATGCATTCCCAGGGAAGCTTTCCGAATGGTTAAACAATGGAGTAATCATTACATTATTACTGCCAATATGGTATAACAAATGAATCACAATTAATAATAGACCATGCTCCTATTTATTTCCCCCAATTTAGGCATTTCTTCTTGTTTTTTAATCTGATACAATGGCGTGAATTTCAAACTGCAGTTTTGTTTTTCATATTTTACATAGTGTTCTAAAAGTGGTTTACCTTGGTTGGGTTTATGGATGTTCCGGTAGTGCTTTTACATCCTCATTTTGAATGTATGAATGGTTCTTCCTATATTATGTTTGTTCCACGGGCATGTCATCTGGTATATTGCAAAAGGACGGGTGCAATCTAACCATTCTTTGATCTTTTAATTCTTTTCACGTTGCATCCATAAATGTTGTTTTGTGACTTCCCGGTTTGCATATTGAGTAATCATGACCGATGTGAAAGTCCAGTGGCTTCTTCCATATGTTGCTTCTTGATGTTACTTTTTGGTGTATGAATTTGGTTCTTGGATCATCGATCAGAGTAGGTTTGTTTGGACGATTTCTCCCAGGGTTAGGTTGTCTGTAAGTAGGTTTAATTCTTTATAGTGATTTTAATATATAATGATGTCCCTCAATGTATTGTGTAATACATATTAGAGATTTATCCTGTGTTGAGTTTTTCTTTTTAGTTTTAAGAAGAACATTGTCAGACCCTCTTGTTCATGAGATGTTGTTTCAGTATCTTCATTTTTTTGTTCACATTCCATGTTGTCACTGCAATGATATCAGACATGCATGCTTTCTCCTGTTTGGATGTTCTTTTAAGAAAGCAGATTATTAGTTGGAGAGAGCAACTGCTCACCTCAAGGAATAGTAACACTCCTTGTCAGAATGAACCGTCAAAGTAGCTATGCCATAGAGCTGACAGGCTTAACTTAAGGCAACGTGTAAAGTATTTATGCAGTACCAAAACAGTAATAAAGTCGAAACACCAAGCAATAAAAATTCCAAACCAAATTGGAAAAATAGAGTAATATTTAATACGCTAATTGGCACCAAAATGACAAAAATCAAAAACATGAAATTGGAGATATACATTTTTTGATTTTTAAATAGAAATAGCACCAGAAAGCACTAAGCACCGATGATTTTCTTTAGAAGTGGATCAATGGGAACAGGATGTGATTTAAGGTCAAATGTGATAGAACCAGGGTGAAAAATAGCAAGTAGATGGTCCTGGTGAAAATTTGAAAGTCAAAAAGTTCAAAAATGTTTAAATCGACTTTGTCATTTATTTATAGAAATGTGTTGAAATAGCTTCTATGGCCCAATGCAGAATGTGACTTTGTCACTTTTTGTGAAGAAAAATCCTTCGGCAAGGGACTTGCTGGAATTGTAACCGCTGCTGTGGAACTGAACGGCACATATTTAAAGCAGGTTTTTCTTGCTGTGGTTCTTCAGCTTTGGAGATTTTTAGGTTAAAATATCTAAGTCCTAACTTAGAATGCGAGTGTGAAAAGTTGGCCTGGTATATGCTATCCTCTAATTAAAGTGGGCACCTTGTACCACTCCAAACAACCCTTATGGTGATTTAAGAGGTCAAACATAACCTTAGAAAGCTATCCAAGTGGTAGCTGTGGAGAGTAGCCTTCAGGGTCAGTCTCGAAAGAATTTTAAGCAGCTTGTTTTACCGGAATGCAATCTTATAGTATTGTTTAAATGAAAGGAGAACCACACAGTAGTTATAAAAATATGTATTTATTAATATAACACTCTCTAGTATGACACAGTATCTCCTACACACAGATAATCACAAAGCACACAATCTTGTAGCACAGAAACAATAGTAAATAGCACTAATACACAGTGGGCTATAGGGGGAGATCAGACCATATACTAAAATAGTGGTAAAAGAAGCACGACTCGAGTGAAGACAGTGTTTAGAGGATGTAGAATCATTGGGACCCCAAGGAACCACCCAAAGTGAGTAAGTAGGGACCCCACGGAGGATGGGTGCAGTGTGGGAACACGACTGTGGCGCTGTACAATTCCATGGGAGAGTCGCAGTAACAGTTTTAAAGTTTAAGGACCTTTCCCAATGGACTTCGAAGAAACCCTGTGGAAGTTTAAGAGGTTGGAGAGCCACCCCATTTGTGGATACTATAGTACCAGAGTTACCTATCCCTGGGAAGCCGGATGCATAGGTCTGAATTGGCATCGGAAACCGCCATTGATCTCCAAGGAGGACTTTGAAGAAGAGCCACTGCTGGGAAGAAGAAAAGTGTCCAATGGAATTCAAAGGTGGATTCTAGTTGAAGAGTTCCTGAAAGCAGAGAAGACAGAGTCTGGGTCACTCAAGAGTGACCAGGGGCTCGGTAGACAAATGCCAACCAATGTCGGGTGCTTCAGGGGCAGTGAGGAGGTTCTTGACTCTGCAACCACAGGGACCAGGAGACATTGAGGATGACCAGGAGCCAAATACAAGCTGTCCCACAAAGGATGTCATGTGCTGAGGGGTCAGAGTCCGACTGGAGCACCAACAAGCTTTGGCAATGGCAACCTATGAAGGAGGTCCAGAAAGGTTACGGTTCGGACCAGCAAGGTCCAGGACACTCACCAAACATATGGAAGTCAGGGAAAGCCTGGAGCAACCAAAGGAGCCCAAGAAAATCAGTGTTGACCCTCAAGAGGACCCACAGGCCAGAGGCAAAGGAGTTGCAAGGGGACCTCAAGCCATTTTACAAAGCAGCAGCCCACGGAGCACTCGGTGCAAGGAGGCCAGAGTTCTTTTGTAGAAAATGGTGCCAAAGGTTGGAGCTACTTGTAGCCCAGTGCACTTGTTTTGGAAACTCCCACACACCTATGCACTTGCAAATGAACGCTGTGCACAGGAGTACAGGTATTGCAGCCCCCACAAAGGATTCTGAACTAAAACTTAGTGAGAGGACAGCTTGAACCTTGAGGGACTTGGAAACCCACCTTCTGTGCTTCTGGAGCCTTTGGAGTCTGTAGGAGCTCAGGTGCAGCAGACCAGTCAATCGTGATGTGGCTGCTTACAAAGAGGAGCTAAGGGGATCTAAGAAACAGGTCATCCCCCTCTCACCATAACATGTACAACACTAGACCTGTTCTGTGGGTGAGTGTCCTTCTCCTAGCCCTTGCCAACTAATAAAGTTATTTCGTTGGGACAGCGGCTTTCTCATCAACTGTCATAACTTACTGGGTGGAGATCGTCCTTATCACATTTAGAGCATCAATTTAAAAGATTAAATTTAAAAGATTGCGCTGTTTTCGCTCTAAATTCTCTGTTTCTCAACCCTCCCGTCCCTAAGGAATTGAAAGGATGGGGTTCAGAGAATAGGAAAAGTGTAGAAAGGGAGTGATGGAGCCTCACAGGAGCGACACCATGGAGGCTAGCAGGATGGTACTCGCCTGCTGCCTAGGTTCTCATCATCAGCATTCACCACTCGAAAGGAAAAGTGAAGATGTGCATACAGAAATATAAAGGTGTAGGTGCTAGGGTATCTGTGCCTGTCTATACACCAAGCCTGGTGTGTTGCAGGTATGGACCCAACGTGAGGAGAAGATGTGACAAAGACTATGACACTCTAATCCTGTAATAGTAAAACCGAACTTTATCACACTAGCCTCCTGTACTTTATTCTGTGCTGTGTGACAGTTCAATTTAAAAAGCCGACATGTTTCGTTGCCCCAATAAACTTACGGCAACTTCTTCAGGGCGCGGGTCTGTCACTCCACCCTACACCAACTTTCATAAATGTGCCATATGTTGATGCTCGGCAGGTATACCTATACCTTGAGCATGGGTATGCTGACGTCACTCCTTGATGTTTTTATGTTTTTATGTTTTTGGTCCCTTGTGCTGCCCACGTCAGCCGGGAACTCGTGTGTCGCTGAGCGTTGTCTCGGCCCCTCAGCGACACACGAGTGTTAGCCTCCATGGTGTCTTTCCCGTGAGGCACCATCACTCCCTTTCTACACTTCTCTGCACCCCATCCTTTCAATTCCTTAGGGACGGGAGGGTTGAGAAACAGAGAATTTAGAGCAAAAACAGCGCAATCTTTCAATCGTGATGTGGTGCCTGCAGTTGCAGGGGAGTGACTCCTTCACTTCAAGGGAGATGTCTTCAGTTGCCCTTGATGTTCCACAGGTCTTGCAAGTAGCCTGTAGGGTGAAATGGCACAAACAATGCTCTGGACAAAGTGGGAGGTGAGGTCAGGCCCAAACGAAGTCCAGAGTGTCCAGACAGTCGAAGTTCAGTGGTTTCTGGTTCAGAATCTTGTCCATGTCGAATCTAGGGTCTTACAGCCAGGTAGGCCCTTTTGTACCCACAGGAGAGGGTTGGACAGATTCAGGGGACCTCCCATGGGAGGGGCGGACAGTGGGGAGGTTACTTCTATGTTCTTTGTCCAGTTTAATGCCAGAGCAGGAGCCAGCGGCTCCCAGGACTGGTTTGAACTGGACTATGCACAGGGACACCAAATCTGCCCCTCATGCAGACTTTTGGTCGCTGGCAAGCACATCCACCCAGCCCTAATACACTAAATTCTGTCTGGGAGGTGGTCACACCTCCCCACCTCCCTGTGACAGGATGCCTATTGATCCACCTTCCTCTGCTCGAGGAGGGCAGAAATGTGTCTCTGGTCAGCAGCAACCATTTTGTACTACCACGGACTAGAAGGCTGGTACTGGGAACACCAGGGACCCAACTAAGCTCGCGTCTTAGGGCTTGAATCATTCCTCCCACATCGGTTACCGGTGTGGGGTATGATTCCACAATGTTTGACACCAAACACGATTGGGTTACTTTCAGCCGTTTTTGAGTTGGTAATCACGTGGTCGCATAATGCCACTCTATATGTCATAAATGGCTGATACACTGACAACCCGGGAGAATGGACTCCATATGCTGCAGGGGTGTCCTGCTCATGCAGTGGTATCCTCTCACTTGGAACCAAGCACCCTGCCTTCAGGACTGTTAAGGCCCGCTATAGGGGTGACTTATAGGTTTTAACTGATCCTTGGATATGGTAAACCTATATCTAATGTAAGAGGTGCGTGCACCATCTCACACAGGCTGTAATGGCAGGCCTGTGGTTCCATTTTGCATGGCCTCTCATGGGTGGCATAACACATGCTTCAGCCCATGGTAAGACTCTGGGATACCTATGCCCTGGGTACATGGGTACCATATACTATGGACAGACAAGAGTACCTCAGTATCCAATCTGGAGTGTACCTAATTACAAGACATAACAGTTTAGGGAAAAAGCAGATAGACTGGGGTCCTGATTAGCAGGATCCCAGTCAGACTAGTCAAAACCAGTA
Organism: Lissotriton helveticus; assembly: GCF_964261635.1. Taxonomy (NCBI): domain Eukaryota; kingdom Metazoa; phylum Chordata; class Amphibia; order Caudata; family Salamandridae; genus Lissotriton; species Lissotriton helveticus. The sequence continues at coordinate 1,614,511,598 of NC_136067.1, read as the reverse complement.
TTATATGAAACAAAAAGTGGGGGTAACCATAAGAAGCAGATCCTACTTTCCTACACAACCCCCAGCCTAACATAAGGAGATGAAACTAACCTTGCCCAGTTGAATCTTCCTTTCCTAAGTGGAGATATCTGGAGAGTCCATCTGCATTGTGCATTGGCATGGTTTCTCCCTGGTCTATGCTCCACTGTATCGTCCATCCCCTGTAGGGAAAAGGACCACCTCAAAAATTTGGGGTTTTCACCCTTCATCTGTCTTAGCCATAGGAGGGGCTTATGGTCTGTCTGAACAATGAAGTGAGTGCCAAACAAGTATGGCCTTAACTTCTTCAGGGCCCAGACCACAGCAAAGGCTTTCCTCTCTATAGCTGACCAACGTTTCTCTCTGGGGGTCAACCTTCTGCTGATAAAAGCTACTGGTTGATCCTGACCCTCTGCATTCAGTTGTGATAACACAGTCCCTACATTCAACTCAGATGCATCTGTGTAGACAATAAATTGCTTGGAGTAGTCAGGACTCAGCAGAATGGGAGCAGTGTACATAGCTTGCTTGAGTTCAATGCCTTCTAACAGCTAACTGTCCGCTGAACCTTCTTGGATATTCTCTTTGTTGTGGGATCATTCGAGGGAGACACTATAGACCCATATCCTTTAACAAATCTCTTGTAATATTTATTTATTTTGAAAGTTTTATATAGCGCGAACATGACCACCGAGGGTTTCAGAGCGCTTTACAGATTAAGCATCACGAAGGTTATAGGCAAACAAAACAGAATAAACAAGGCAAAAAAACTAAGTCTAATTGACAAACATTATCCTGAGTGAAAAACAGACACAACAGAATAGACAGCACGACAAGGTCACAATCTAGAATTGTCCAAGAAATTTGTGTACCAGATGGCTGGGCCAGAGTCAACGGGTATGGACCTAGAACCAAATGAAGGACCTATGCTAAGAAAGAAATGTCTTCATCAAAAGTCCCTTGACTTCTTTTTTAGGTTTAAATTTCTTTTATTGATTTTATTCACAAAAGGAACAAATGAGCCAGTGTGCTTCACAATCATCGGGTAACAACCCGGCATGTTTCGGTCAAGCGTTTCAGGCCGAAAGAACAACAAACGGGAATACAAAACCACCCTCCCCTAACCCCCCTCCTCCTCCTCAAAGAAAAATGAGCTTGTGACAACAGGATTAGTGCGGCTCGATAGGTAGGTCCCAAAACTGATTAAGAGTCTGGTGTGGCAGATGTGGGTGCCTGCGGGGGGTCAGTCAGTCGTAATAATCTAAGGTCTTTGGGACAAGTAAGTTCTGTAAATTCTGACGTCAAAAACGCTAAAAGGGGAGCCCAAAGTTCGTGGAATGAATCCCCAGGGTTAGTGAAAGAGAGAGAAGTCTTTTCCATTCCTAGAATGGACCATAGCTTGTGTTACCTGCCTAATCGAGTGGGCACTGTTGTGGAGCCCTAGTGTTTGAGAACATTCTGAACTGCCGCCCCCAGGGTCAGGGCCATTTGTTTTACTCTCCTAGATTGTAGCGGGAAGATGATGGTGTTGTGCAGGCCAAGGAGGATATATGCTGGAAATCTTGGAATCTGTATATCAAAGTGGGAATGGATCTCATCCAATATTTGTGGCCAGTAGGTCCCTAATGAGGGACAGTCCCATAGCAAGTGGGTAAGCGTACCTGGCATGCCACAGCCTCTCCAACGCAACTGGCTACGCGAGGGATTGCCCCAATGGAGTCGCACCGGGGTTAGGTACCAATAGGTGGCCAGTTTAGTAGCCATTCAATGGAAGTGACATTGCGGGCCATACGGCGGGCCCGGTAGTGGATGTCCCTTCATTCCTTCAGTGAAAGCTCCCTTACCAATTGGCCCTCCCAACACAATTGTCCATATGATTTCTCAGTGTCTGGGGGGACCTCATAAATTTGTACAGGACTGATGTCAAGTGAGCGTCGCTATGCCTCGTGATTAAAAACTTCTCACATGGCGTGAGCAGCGTCTCCATACCCTACCTCACCCCTTTCTGTAGCACCCAATGCCTTATCTGTAAATAGTGGTATCGCTCCCTTTCAGGAAGCCCGAGATCTGTGCGGAACTCCGCAAATGGGCATGGACCAGAAAGATTAAAAAATGCCCTATGGAGCGGGTAGCTTCTGTCGTCCAGTGTTGAAATTCCCCATAGTCAAGACCAGGTGTAAAGGCTTGGTTCTTTACAATGGGCGTAATGGGGGATGGGAAGGTTGTGATCCTTCTAGCAGTTGCTGTTCTATCCCAAGCCGCCATAATGGGCCGGGTCACCTCCGATAAGTATAAACTGCGGTGTCATCGCTGACGAGGGAGAAAGGAGACCCCCCACTGCGAGCAGGGCGCAAGAGCTCTGTCCATAAATAACCAGTGTTTCTCTGATTCGGGCGCGACCACTCCATCAATGCCCGCAACTGAGCTGCCTGCCAGTAGGCCAACAAGTCTGGTACCCCTAAGCCTCCCTCTACCGGGTCTCTATACGTAAGAACATGGTGCATCCAAGCTCTTTTTTCCCTCCAAATATAGCGCTCTATGTTCCTCTGCAGGGCCCGTATGACCCCAGTGGGGGGCATCAATGGGAGGGTGTGAAAAATATAGAGATTTTGAGCCAGCAGCACCATCTTCACAGCTGCTATCTGCCCACAGATCAATCTGCGGAGAGAATCCTGCACTAATTTCAAAAGGGTCAAATAATTCAACTGTCTGGTGAGAGAAATGGAGGAGCTACCCGGAGGCCTAGGTAGGTGATGACTTCATGTATCCATTGAATCTGGAAATTTCGCTGAAGATGTTCAAACGTCTCGGGCTCTAAGGACAGGTTAAGAGCTTGCGACTTATGCGCATTCATCTGGAAGACCGAGGCCAGAGCAAATCGGGCTAATTCATCCAAGAATGCCGGTAAGGAGTCCCGCGGATGTTCCAGGGTTGCTACCACATCATCTGTATAGAGGCAGAGTTTGTGCTCTGACCCTCCAAAAAGGACCCCCCAGATGGATGGGTCATCCCTGACTCATTGGGCTAGTTGTTCCATATAAAGGGCGAAGAAGAGTGGCGAGAGCGGGTAGTCCTGCCTCATCCCTCTATGTTTTGGTAAGGTTGCTAATGCCACACCATTCACCCGCACGGTAGCAGTGGGGTTTGCATAACTCTGAAAGATCCAGTCAATGAAGCGTTTGGGTAAGCCAAAGTGGATCAAGGGTGCTCGGAAATACGGCCAGTGGACCCTGTCGAACGCTTTTTCGCCGTCAACCGAGAGTATTACACGTTCCACCGGAAAGCGTTCGGACCTGTCCATCAGATGTAGAAGTCTTTTAGTGTTATCCAAACACTGGCGCCCGGGGACAAAGCCGGATTGGTCCGGATTTATCAGGCCGGGGAGGTGACGGGAGAGCCGGGCCGCTAGGATGCCCATAAAAACCTTTGAGTCTACGTTAAGAAGGGATATTGGGCAGTACGAGCTGCAAAGGTGAGGATCCTTCCCAGGCTTGGATATCACAGTTATTAATGCCTCCAGTATAGAGGAGGGAAGGGGAGAAGCCGCCGCTGACCCGACAGGATTATAAACACGTGTAAGGGGGAGGGCCAGGGTACCGCAGAATTTCTTATAAGAACCGGAAGGGAACCCATCTGGGCCCGGTGATTTATTGTGCTTGAGGCATGCAATCGCTGAAATAACCTCCTCTATCCATATGGGGGCCTCCAGATATGCTGCCTGGGATGGGAACAATTTAGAAGTGGCAACACCGTGAAGATACTGAGTCGGTTCATCATCAGGCAAAACTTGAGCCAAGTATAATGATTCATAGAAATGCCTGAATGCCTTTAGAATCGTAGTATCTTCGCTACACTACTCCCCTCCAGGGTCCTGTGTCAGCGTCACCTTATGTGCTTGATGTTGTGCTCGGAGGCGGTTTGCAAGGAGGCACCTGCAACGATCACCCCCTGCATAGAAGGCATGCTTAAGGCACAGAGCGGCGTGCTCTGCTCGATCAATGTCTAACCATGCCAGTTGTGCCTGAGCCGTCTTTAATCGTCACTAGACCCGTGGCGCAACGGTTCACTGGTGAATACGGTCTAACTCAACGACCTCTGCCGTTCGACGTTCATGTTTTTCCTTTCTGTCTCTATTGTCGGCTGCTGCGATGCTAATGAAGACGCCTCTAAGAACCGCCTTCATAGCCTCCCAGAGTGTTGTCATAGACATGTCCGTGGTATCATTTAAGTCTAAGTAATCGGCTATGCTCCCCTCAACCTGTCGCACCACAGAAGGATGCTGGAGCATGGTTTCCCGCAGGTGCCAGTATCTGCGAGTGGTACGCTGTGTGGGGAAAGTCAGGGAAAGTCACAATGCAGAGTGGTCGGACAAGGGACAGTGGAGAATCTCCACTTCCCATGCGAGCTGAGTTAGTACGTCTGAGGTGAAAATGTAATCAATCTGATTGTAAGTTTTATGAGAATGTGAGTAGAACGTATAGGCCTTAGTGTTAGGGTGTCTAAGTCTCCATATGTCAGTAAGCCCTGCTTCAGTCAGTAATCACTGCCCGGATTTGGACAGAGTCCCCGCCTGGCCCCATCGCTGTACAGAGCGGTCCATGTCACCATCTAAAACCATGTTGAGGTCCCCTCCCAGCAAGCCAGGCCGATCCAGCAGACCCGTGATCTCTTGAATGACCGTCCTTATAAAACCCTCCTGCCCACTACTGAGGCTAGCACAAACGTGTCTGTGTCTAAGGTGAAGATGTGGGCCAAAAACCTCCCTTTAATCTCAGCCTGTTTGCTACCAACCCGCCCTGGGAACCGGGGGGAAACCAGGATGGCTACCCCAGCAGTCTTGGAGGTAGCTGACGAGAACATCTGGAGTGGAAACGCCCTTGTTCGCAGACTGTGGGTATCGTCTGCGAGGAGGTGCGTCTCTTGAAGCAGGCATATATGGGTGTCAGATCGCTCTAAGTATGACAGAAGTGCTCATCGTTCAGTGGGATTGTTTAAGCCTTTCACATTCAGGGACACAACGTTGATATCAGGGGCCATGGGTATGGGAGACCAAAAGCACTATGGTTAACAGCGTCGGACTGGTGAATATAGGAGACACGCAAGGGCCTGTGGAATGAGCCTGCAATGACATCAAAGGAGGAGAAGGCCACCTAAAAAAGTGGTAAAAGAACATAAAACACCGTGGATGCCCTGGGAAGTGGGAGAAAATATGGGGTGCATGGAATAAGTTCAGAGGCTATATATGTGAGCCAACACGTTTAGACGAAGATGAGGTCACCTCGGACTGAGGGCAGTACCTGTTCTCATATGTGACAATGTGCAGTTGGGCCCAAACAAAAAACTTTATTTCGCTATGTAACTAGAGTAATAGTTAAGATTGAATTGTACCTGCAATGTATATGATTCAAATTGCTGCAAATGTATGTATCCTTGCCTTGCCAGTTCATTTAATAAAAACATTTTTAAAAAAAAAGAACATAAAAGAAATACCCCAAACTAACAAAACAGTGAAAACTTTCATAAGTAAAATTCACAAATGTCCCAGGCGGATCGCCTTTGGTGAGAAGTGGGATGAATAGCAGGAGCCCCCCTGCCCTGGCCATGTCAGCCAGGGTGGTCCCACCAGGCATCTGGAAAAAAGGAAGCAAAGCTGAATGATACATCGATAAGGAACCTAAATCACTCTGCAGAAGTGAGGGTGGAGTCCTCCGACAGGGTCCATAGGACTGCGGAGCGCTCCTTGGCAATAGCATCCTGGTCTGGTTGAGAAACCGGTGATGAGCCCCCCACTCTCTGCCAGTGACCACCGTCTTCTCGTTGGGTGGGGCTGACGTGTTTCACAGGACTGTCGTGAGCTGCCGCCAGGAGTCTCAGAAGAGACAACGCTTCTTCCAATGAACATATTTGGCGGAGTCTACCTTCCCACTTGAAAATAAGTCTGAACAGGTGCCCCCAAGAGTAAGCAACATCTTTAGAACGAGGAACACAGCAACACGCCAGAAATCACGCCGCTTTTGAAGAGTGGAGGCCGCTAGATCCTGGAAGAGAAGCAGTTTGCAGGACCGGAATTAAATTGGGTGCTTGGACCTGGCCTCGCGCAGAATGCGTTCCTTAAGCTTGAAATAATGGACGCATGTCAGGATGTCAGGCGGCGGGGCTGTCGGCGGCCTCCTGAGTCCCACTCGATGTGTGCAATCAAGTCGGATCTCCTGGTCTGGGGGACCCCCTAGAATGTGGCAGAACAGATCTACAACAAAAGCTTCAATGTCCTGCGCCTCTGCCCCCTGCAGAACTGCCTGTATCTGGATATTGTTTCGGTAAAAGCAGTTTTCCAGATCCTCTGTGTGGGATTGGAGATCTAGATGTTGTTCATGCAGTCGGAGTTCCTCCAGCTGGAGCTGGGACACCTCCTCATCTCTGACCGCCGTCTGATTCTCCAAGGCATCTACCCGTTCCCCCACTGAGTCAAGATCTTTCCGCATATCCCGGATTTCAGCCGTAAGATCCTTTTTCATAGTATTGAACTCCCTGGTAAGGTCCACAAAAAGTGATTCCAGGACGCTACGTGTAACAGGGCCATTGGGCTCCACCGGGTCCCGCCGGACCATGGCCCCACCAGGGTGCGACATGGCATCTGCTCCACCGGCCCCGGTCTTGAGAAGTAAGTCTTTAACCGATCTGTCCTTTTGGCCTCTGGATGTTGCCATGTATAAAGGCCTCAAAAGAGGGATGTAGATGAGTGGGTAAGGGCTATGGCAGCATGTGCCACGCAGCACAGCCTGGTGATGGTCCTGACCAAATCCGTCAGAGGTGTGCCTCCACAGTCGACTGTGTCCCAGGGAAAAACCCGCTGTACACTACTCTGACTGCCATTCCTCAGCGATGGAAGCGGTCAGCAGGCCATGTTGATGTCCCGGGAGGGGGCCGGGAGTGACCCCGGGGGCCGCAATGCAGCCCAATTACGCAACTGCAGCGTGTTCCCTGGGATGATGGTCACAAGAATCGATGCCAGCAAGGAGGGTGCACCCAGGCAGTCTCAGTCCGTGTCGCAAATGATCTTGCCCTCCTAATGGCAGTGACTGTAGCTGGGCCCCCGGCGGGGCATTCGGGGCCTACGGACTCAGATTAGGGTGCGTGTAAATAACCTCAACATGGTGAACTCCACCACATCCACCTGCACCCTCAATTCAGCATCCAGGAAAGCAAAGGGGCAGGCAGGGCCGGACTCAACCACCCCGCAGTTTCAATGGTTGCTGGGCACTAGCTTCAAGAGCAGTAGGTTGGCGGACCTCCAGTGCGGGTGTGCGTGTTGAGGCGAGGCGTGTCCGAGGAGCCTGACGCAGCTAATCCCGGCACACCTCTCAAAAATGACTCCAGTGCTATATTCACAGCACTCCACTGCCGGTAACTACAGGGGCTGAGCAGACTCCAGTGCAGGGTGCCTATGTCTCATCACACCCCCTGAGTGATCGTGACCCCCTCTGCGGGGCCACAGGTCTCAGCGCTGGTGCGCCGGGGTGGTGAGACAGGCCCGGTGGTCTAAGGCCCGCCCGATCGCAGGCCCCCTCTGTACGGCCACGCTTCTCCTCTGGGGTGCGGCTGTGACGTCTTCAGTCCTTGGCCCACACCGCCATCTTGGGACTGCCGCGACTGAATGCCATGTGGGCCGAGGGTGTCTTGATTGCTTAGTCATGGAACAGTTCTAATTACGCCAACCGCTGGCAGCGCTCCCCTGAGGCTCCCGCAGGCTGAGGCGACTGCCTCTGCCGCCGCCAATCGCTCGCCAGGCACGTTCATCCATAAACGCTACCGGAACTGGGAGCCAGAATTCAGCGTTCGCTTCCCGACAAGGCGAACCAGAGCTGCACACGGGGATTACTGTCTCTGCCCTGGTCTGGATATGTTGGTAGTGTACCGCTGTAAACACTGTGTAAGCAGGGACAGCGAGTAGTTGGGACCTATTCGTCTGCCATCGGTTATAGGTCTTTTTTTTCTTGAATTTTTGTGGTTTTAAAAAAAGGGAGCTGCCACTTCTGAAGGCTCTAGAACCGCAGGAGAGCTCCAGTTTCCGAGCAAGGTACAGTGGTGCCTTAAAGTGGATGGCCTTGTTAGCCATACATGCAATTTTTAACTGTCTCCGACCTTTATATGGAAGCCAATTCAGGTCCCGCAAGTCAGGAGAGATGTGGTGGAATTTTGTTGTGCCAGTTAAGAGCCTAGCAGCAGTATTTAGGGAGGTCCTAAGAGGAGCAGTCCAAACTCTAGGCAGGCCGCAAAGTGTTGCTCTACCATAGTCTAGCTTTGAAATCACTAATGCTTGTACTGCAACCTTTAGGTCATGAGCAGGGAGAAAGGCTTTGAGTTTCCTGAGTAGGCTGAGTTGGAAGTTCGCTCCTTTAGTGAGGGAACTGAAGTGCTTCTGCATGTTCAAGCTTTTGTCGAGAATGATACCCAGAGAAGAGGCCTAGTCCACAAGGTGCGGTCTACAGTTAAGAGCAGTCAGCTGATTCAGCCATTGCTCCATGACAGGGGATTGGTTGTGGGGTGATATCAGTAAGAATTGCGTTTTAAGAGCATTTTAACCAACTTTGTGTTTCCAGCAGGACCGAGTTGAGGGACTCAATGTCTTCGGGGAAGGCGATCTTCAGATATAGTTGGGTATCATATAATAGTGAATGCTGGATGATTTTAGAATTTCTGTCAGAGGTTCCATGAACAGATTAAAGAGCATGGGGGACATTACTGAACCTTAGGGAACCCTCAAGGTGACCGGTGCAGGATGTGACAAGGAATGGTTCACCTTGAAGCTTTGGGATGTGTTGTGAAGGAACAAAGAGAACCAGTTAAAAACCGGCCCAACAGCCCCATCCTATGTTCCAAGCGGTCAATTAGGTGATCGTGTTTTATAGTATCAAATGCTGATAAGAGGTCAAGAAGGATCAATAGGCACGCTTCATTGTGATTCAACATTCTAAGTGCATCATCCACGATGTGTGTTAGCGCAGACTCCGTACTATGACCTGGGCGAAAACCAGATTGCCATTGGTCCAGGAGCTGGAAGTGGTCGATGCGATGACAGAGTTGGGCGAGCACACATTTCTCCAGGAGTTTTGCTAAGGTGGGGATGTTGGTGATAGGGCAAAAGTTAAGAAGGTCCATAGGATCAGCATTTGGTTTCTTTATGATTGGGGTAACTTGACCTGATTTAAGGCAATCCGGAATAGCACCTTGCATAAGAGAAGCATTGACGATCGTCATCCAGAGTGCTAGTAAGAAGGATCTCACTTCCGGGAACAGGTTCGATGACAAAGGGTCGTTATAGTGATTGGAAGCTTTCAACATCAACAGCATTTTGCGTATAGTGGCTTCATCCAAGGTTTGGAACAGACTCCAGATGCATTATTTTTGGGGAGGAAGGGCTGTGAAGTGTCAGTGCTAGTCGACTCTGAAGGGCGTAGGGTGTTCAGAGGTCCACTCGGGAGGAGATCACAGGCCAAGCTTAGTTCCTTCTAAATATTAGTAGACTTATCCGTGAAAAAAACTGCGAATTCTTCGCAGTTCGGGAGTGTCCCTTGACTCTGAGAGCAGAGGTTAGGGTGACGTTAGCTTGGGACTTGATGACTCAGTCAGGCCTAAGAAAGCTCTGACCTGAATCTGGGTAGTTAGATCAACCCAGTCCATGATGGTCTGGATTTTGCTCCGTAACGGTTGAACCTGGCCTCCACTCACAAGGTGGCCCAGGTATGCAACCTTGCTCTGCCCTATCTGGCACTTAGTAGCATTGATAGTGAGGCCTGCTTTCTGCAAAGCATCCAAAACATTCTTCAGGTGGAGCAGGTGATCCTCCCAGGTGGAGCTAAAGACAGCTATATCATCTAGATGTGTTAAATTATAGACTACCAATCCTGTAAGGACTTTATTCACCAGCCTTTGGAATGTGGCAGGAGCATTCTTGAAACCAAAGGGCATCATAATAAATTGATAATGCCCACTCGGGGTTGAAAATGCTATTTTTTTGTTTGGCATCCTCAGCTAGTCTGATTTGCCAATAGCCAGCAGTAAGGTAACATGTGCTCAAGAACTTGGCTGAGGCCAAAGTGTCAATGAACTCATCTGCCATTGGAATTGGGCGAGCATCAGTCCTAGTGACTGCATTGAGTCTCCTGCAGTCCACACAAATCCTCATCTCTCTCTTACCACCATGGGTGTGAGGTTTAGGCACCAGGACAACTAGGCTAACCCAAGGACTATCTGAGGGCTAAATCACTCCCAGTTCCAGCATCTTTTAGGCCTCTGTCCTGGTGCAATCTCTGACATGTTCAGGCTGCCTGTAGATTTTATTCTTGACAGGTAGACTCTCACCTGTGTCCACTTCATGGGTACACCAGGTGGTTTGACTGGGTGTCAGAGAAAACAAAAGCCTGCATTGATTGAGTACTTTACTACAATCAATCTGCTGTTGACCGCTGAGGACTACACCATCAACTGATCCATCATCAGGGTTCTGTGAGAGGAGGTGAGGGAGTGGGTCACTCTCTTCCTCCTGTCCCTCACCAGTTGACATGGGCAAGCCTATGTCAGCCTTTTAAAAGTATGACTTGAGCCTGTTCACATGGAGTACCCTATGGGGGCTCCTGGGAGTACCAAGGTCTACCAGGTAGGCGACGTCTCCCTTTTGCTCACGAATGGTATGGAGTCCACTCCACTTGTCTAAGAGAGCTGCTGGGGCCACAGGCTACAACACCCAAACCTTATGCCCTGGCTGATAAACAGTCAGAACAGCCTTTTGGTCATGCCAAGCTTTTTGTAATTCTTGACTTGCCTCAAGGTTTTTACTGGACTTCATGTACTCAGCTATCATGGAGCGGAGACCAAGTACATAGTCCACTATGTCTTGCTTAGGAGGTTTGAGAGATAACTCCCATCCTTCCTTCACTAAACACAAGGGACCTCTAACTGGATTCCCAAGCAGAAGTTCATAAGGGCTGTAGCCAACTCCCTTCTGTGGGACCTCTCTGTAGGCAAAGAGAAGGCTCATGATCATGCCCTTGAGGGTTTTGTGGAATCTTTCAACTAACCCATTGCATTGTGGGTGATAGGGTGTGCTGAACTTGCAGTACACTCCACACATCCTTCCACATTGTAGTGATATAATTGGACATGAAGTTTGTACCTCTGTCAGTTAAGACCTCCTTAGGGAAACCCACTCTGGAAAAGATTCCCAGGAGGGCCTTGGCCACCACAGGGGCTGTGGTGGTTCTAAGGTGTATTGCCTCTGGACACCTAGTGGCATGGTCCACCACCACTAGTATGTAACTGTGTCCAGATGCTGTAGGAGGGTTCATGGGACCAATGATATCAATCCCAACCCTCTCAAAGGGAACCCCCACCACATGTAGTGGTATGAGGGGGGTCTTTGTGGTACCACCTGACTTACCACTGGCTTGACAGATGGTACAGGAGCGATACAACTCCTTTGTGTCCTCTTACTTTTGAGGCCAGTGAAAGTGAGGGACAAGCCTGTCCGAAGTCTTACCTTGGCATAGGTGTTCTGCTAAGGGAATATCATGTGCCAAGGTGAATAGGAAGCCCCTAAACATCAGAGGTATGACCAACCTCCTGGTGGCACCTGGCTTGGGGTCTCTACCCTCTGAGTACAGGAGTCCCTCATCCCAATAGATCTTGTGGGATCCACTGATACTCCCAGCAGCCTCAGCAGCAGCTTGCTGTCTAAGGGGTTCAAGAGAAGGGCAGGTTTGCTGCTCCAGACTCAAGTCTGCCTTGGAAGGGCCCCCTGCCCCCTAAACTCAACCTGATCAGGCTCCAGTTCATCTGAGACCGTTTCTTCACAGGGACTGAGAGCATCTCCTTCAAGAGACTGATCCTCACACTGAGTTTGGGGGGAAGACACAGCCTTACCCTTCCTGCTCTTTCACTTGGAAGGCCTTTGGTCCATTGTTCACGGATCCAACGCCTGTTCAGTGTGAGTCAGTTTGGCCTGTGACCTGGTCATAGCAAACACATCTTCAGTGATGCCCAGCATTCCTTCATGAGTCATTAATTCCAGATCAGCCCAAGCTGATTTCTAAATCATTGCCCAACAAACACTCCACTGGAAGGTCTGTGTAACCACAACTTTCTTAGGGCCAGTAATCCCTCCCCAGCTAAAACTAACAACTGCCAAGTAATGTTCAGTTCTGACATTGTTAGCATTGGTCATTTGGTACATTTCTCAAAGTATGATTTGGTGAGGGTCCTCAAGATTCTCTGTCACCATAGTGACACTTTCACCTGTGTCATGGCCGCTTTACCATTGATCAAAGGCTGTTGTCTGATTTTGCCAAGGTTACTGGGACTGACAAAAAAGGTTGCAAGATCCATGCCACCATCACAGACAAGCACAGCCTGAGCTGGGGTTGTGACTAGGCCAGAACCCATCTCAGAGCCCAAGGATAACCCTACCAATCCCCTGTTCCCTGTACCACCACCTGTACTTGTGCTAGGGGGCACAGTTGCCTTAGGGGCAGTGGGGTAGGAGGGTTTTCCTTGGCTTTTGGACAGTCTACATCTCTTGTCCAATGAGTCTTTACTTTACACAAGTAACACCAAGGTTTCTTTTTGCCTTTATCTTTGTTGGATTGTGACTCCACCCCAGATGTAGGTTTCTGGGGCCCTGATGAAGACTTCTGATCTTTACCCTTGTCCCCACCCTTATCTGGAGTTTTAGCATCTTGCTTCTTTTGGTCACCACCAGGTTCTGACCCACTTACCTCCTTCTTTCTTGGGGAGAAGTCAGATCAGAGTCAACCAGGTATTGATGCAATAACTGATTTTGGAAATTATTGAGGATCTGCTCCCTCATAATCAAACTGTACAATCCCTTAAATCATTCACTTTGCTGCCAAGCAACCAGCCTTCCAGAGCCTTAATGGCACTAACCACAAAGTCTACTCAATCGTGATTCTGTGTCTTCTGGTTGTCTCTGAAGTTAATCCTGCACTGTTCAGTGGTTAAGCCAAACCCATCAATGAGAGCACTCTTCAAGATTGAGTAGTTGTCAGCATCCTCTTCTCTAACAGCGAGGAGCTTATCTCTACCTGTGTCAGCAAAGGAGAGCCACAGGATAGCTGCCCACTGCTCTTGAGGAACCCTCTGAACTTTACAGGCCCTCTCTAAAGCAGTTATCCATTTATGGATGTCATCCCCAACATGGTAGGGAGGGACAATCTTGCTCAGGTTCCTATTATCAAAGGAATGTTCCTTAATTCTAGGGACACTGTTGCTACCACCATGGCACCATGGTAGTCCCAACCTTTTTCTTGCTCTCTGGACTTCTAGGGACTCTTTATCAAGGGGCAATTGCTATTGTCTAAGCCCAAGCCTAGCTTTCTCAAGTTCAAGAAATTGGTATTCCCTATCATAAGAGTGGTCCCTCTTGCTAGATACAGAGGTCCCTACATACTGTCCTGAGTGATTACTCTCTGCAGAGGGAGATCTATATATCCTTGGTAAACTCTGCACTCTTCCAGGAGGGATAAAGAGGGGCCATCATGGCCTTCTCCACTTCTTTCTGGAAGATCTGAGTTATCCAGTTGGGACCCATCTTGGTCCCTTTGGTCAGGGTTTAATTTAGGTCATAAAAGGTGTCACCTCCTGACCTGACCTCATTTCCTGTCCCACCCACTCTGTCCTGTTCATTGGCCCAGGAGTCTTCCTTAGATCATCTTACAGTAACCTCTCTATTAGACGTTGAGTGTTGGCACTTATCCCTGTTTTCAGCTTTGTAGAGGCACACAGGGCTTTCAATTCTTGGAATGAAAGCTCACTGTATCTAGAGGGCAGAGAGCCACTGGCATCTCCTTTAGTAGACATACTAAGTGTGGTGAGGAGTTTCACCTACCTAACCTAGTGGGAAATAAACTCTCTGCTAGCATGCCATGGAAATCTGTTACACCATAACTACCCTCTCCCCGAAGTAATGTTCATCACTGAAACCTGGATCACCCTTGCGTCATCAACCAATATCGCAACCTCAACACCTCCCAGATACAAGATGATCCACCGTGGTTGCAGCAACGGACTCAGTGGAGGCATCACAATCATCCACAAGGACTCACTCAACTGCACCGCCTCAGACAATGACACTATCATGGAACACCTCAACTTCCAGATCAAACTACACACCAAAACCACCATCAAAGGAACCCTCGCCTACAGACCCACTGTCCCTCGACGCAGTTTCTGCATGGCCATTCTGGACTTTATTGCCCCCCTGGCAATCAACTCCAACCACTACATCTTCCTAGGAGACCTGAACTTCCATCTAGAAGAAATGACTGATACCAACTCCACCACGCGCTTTGAAAATATGAGTATCATCGACCTCTCACAACTTGTCACCTCCTCCACGCACAGGGCCAGTCACACACTGGACCCCATCTTCTCCACCAACATCAGAGCCAAAGTCTCCCACACCACAGTTGACCTGGACAAACCACAGCATTGTCCACTTCACCATCGATGAGCCATGCGAAGCCCCGACGAGACCCCCCTCTGACCCTCGATGCAACTGGGGCAAAGTCAGAGAACCCCTCTGAATGACCAACCTCAAAGAAACAAGACTCATCCTCTCAGACACCCCTGAACTCAACATCCAATACCTCTCCAACTGGGTATCCACAGCCGCTCACACCATCGCCCCCTCTAAAGAATAACCACTGTCAGCAGACCCGCCAAGCACGCCAGATGGTTCACTCCAGAGCTGCTGACCCTCAAGAACCACTGTAAGAAATTAGAGAGACACTGGTGCTGCAACAAGACCTCCACCAACCTCGATTCCTTTAGATCTGTGCTCACCAACTATCACCACCATCTAAGAGAGACCAAGAAAGAAGCCCTCAATACCCGCATCGAGGCGAGTGCCAACCACACCATGGAACTCTTCAGCATTGTAAGAGAATTCTCATGCTCCTCCACTACTGAGAACACAATCCACCCCTCACAAGCCCTCTGTGATGCTCTAACAAACTATTTTCACCACAAGATCTCTGACATCTACAGCAACTTCGACCCCCAATCCGCTGACTTCAACCACTTCCACACCCAAACCACTGCCTCCCACTCCTACTGAATCGCTGACTGGAAGCAGCTCTGAACCTAATACATCATCTCCATCATGAACTCCATCCACTCTGGATCGCCCACATACCCCTGCCTGCACCACATCTACAACCTAGAAAGTGAAGTAATAGGATCCGACTTCGCAGAACTCCTTAACACCTCTGTCCCAAATGGCTGGAAGCTAGTTGCGGTGAAGCCCCTCCTGAAGAAACCCTCAGTCAACCCCAACAAACTCCAAACCTACAACCCTATCTTCCTTCTCCCATTCCCCGTCAAAGTCCTGGAAAAAGTAATCAACCACCTTCTCAAGGGCTGCCTCCAAGAAAACAACCTGCTCGATCCCGCCTGATCCAGATTCCAGCCCAATCACAGCACCAAGACCACCCTGATGGTAGCAACCAACAACATCAGACACCTCTTTCACCTAGAAGGTACTGCTGCCCACATCCTCCTTGACCTAATAGCAATTTTGACACATCCTCCCACCAAACCCTTATCACCAGACCCCATCACATTGGCATCAAAAGCTATGCACTCAGCTGGATCTCCTCCTTGCTCACCGACCGAACACAGAGGATCCACCGACCTCCCTTCTCCTCCGCACCCAAAGACAAACATAATATGTGATGTCCCACAGGGATCCTCCCTCAGCCCCACCCTCTTCAACACCTACCTGACGCCAATGGCAGACATCGCCAGCACCCAAGGACTCAACATCATCTCCTATGCTGACGACACCCAGTTTTTCCTATCCCTCACAGAAGAGGCATACACCACAAGAGCTAACTTCCAAAACACCATGACCGACAGTGCCACCTGGATGAAGACCAACTGCCTCAAACTCAACTTGGACAAAGCAGAGGTCATCATCTTCAGGAACAAGCTCTCCCCTTGGGATGACACCTGAAGGCCCTCAGCACTTGCAACAGCGCAAGAAGTACAATGTAGGGGTTATCTATGTAGAAGGACGGCGAGGACAAGGAAGGAGAGCGGCCATGGCGAGGAGGAGGAGCCATAGCCTTTTTTTAAATATTAAAATTACTTTGGGAGGGGGGAAGGAGTGGACCGGAGCGGAGAAGAGCGAAGCAAAGTTCCACGGAGTTGTTTTCCAACTCCGTGGAACTCCGAGTAGAAGCACTATGCCTGATCCGCCCGGCCTTACTCCAGACCATCCAGAACTTGGCAGCAAAACTCATCCTTGACCTTCCCTGAAGAACCAGCATCAGCCCCCACCTCTGAGCTCTCCACTGGCTCCCCATCCAGGAAAGATGCCTCTTCAAGCTCTTAACGGCCTTACTCCAGACCATCCAGAACTTGGCAGCAAGACTCATCCTTGACCTTCCCAGAAGAACCAGCATCAGCCCCCACCTCTGAGCTCTCCAAAGGCTCCCCATCCAGGAAAGATGCCTCTTCAAGCTCTTAACGCACGTCTACAAAGCCCTCACAAATCTGGACCCACCTACATCAACATCTGGTGACATTCCACCAACCAACCAGAGAGCTCTGATCCTCCACCCTTGCCCACGTCCCCCCATCTGTCATAGCCTCTGTGGAGGTTGCTTCTTCCACTACCTCACCGCTAAGTCCTGGAATGGCCTCCCCTTCCACCAGCACCTCCATATCTCTGAATAGCTTCATGAAGCAGCTCAAGACATGGTTGTTCGACCACCATTCACCCTCCAACCAAGGCTGGCATATCCTTCCATGCCTGGAGACCACCAGGGTGACAAGCCATGCTTTAGAAGTCCCACTGATTGATTGAAGTCATTAAACTCTGTTATAGCCAGAAGGCCACTCTGGTCGAGTTTCAACCTGGTCAGAAGCTGTGGGTGATGGAGCCAGTCGAGCCCCATGAAAAATGAACAATTGATGGACAGAATGCAGAACAATATCATACATTCACCCCAGTACAGAGATCTGAGCCTAAATCCATCTTTTTTTGCTCACCATGCCATTCCAGTTTGGACCCAGCAACATGCAAATCAGTCTTGACCCTGCGCCCAATGGGAACAGTCCAGCCCGAACTGCCAGGCCAGGTCCTCCTTGGACTGGAAACAAGCACTAGGACTGGTTTCGGGCTTTCAGCCCTCATCAGCCAGGATAGCTTGACTCCAGTAGCATGGAGAGCACGGGACTCACGTCTGAGCATACCCGTTCCACTCGGGGTGACAAATGCAAAAAGAACAATTGATGGACAGAATGCAGAACAATGTCATACATTCACCCCAGTACAGAGATCTGGGCCTAAATCCATCGTTTTTTTGCTCACTATGCCATTCCAGTTTGGACCCAGCCACATGCAAATCAGTCTTGACCCTGCGCCCAATGGGAACAGTCCAGCCCGAACTGCCAGGCCAGGTCCTCCCTGGACTAGAAACAAGCATCCTAGGAGCGGTTTCGGTCTTTCAGCCCTCATCAGCCAGGGTAGCTTGACTCCTGTAGCATGGAGAGCATGGGACTCACGTCTGAGCATACCCGTCCCACTCAGGGTGACAAATGCAAAAAGAACAATTGATGAACAGAATGCAGAACAATGTCATACTTTCACGCCAGTACAGAGATCTGGGCCTAGCCCCAGGCATTACAGGACTTCACAAGGTTTTTGACAATCCACGATGAAAGCCTATTCCAATCGATTCAAATGATAACTGGTTTCTTTTTGTATTTGCTGGCTTGCAAGCCCAGTCCCTCCTCTATACCCACTGCCATTTCATCATTCACAGACACAATCTCTAGTTTATGCCTTTGATGTTTACTACCCCCAAGGCTTTGAGAGCACAGTCCTATTTTGATGACCGCTTTCATGCTTGGAGTGCACTCACTCTTTCAGCAGTTATTTTCGCCATCAAATATAGATGTGCCTTTGGATTATTCCTGATCGCCCTTGCTCAATTGCCAATGTGGTTCTGGATATTCTTGAGTGCCTTCGCACCCCGAGCCCTGATTCCTTGACTCATTCAATTCAATAACAGAGGTATGGTTAATCCTTCTTTTCGTTCAATTTTTCCATTTAAACTTTAAATGCAGGAGCCCCCCACTGACTTGGTCCTTAGTTTCTTTTTTCCCATTTTTATAGATCATGGTGTGGACCACATCCGACTGGGACTTTATCATTACCTACTCTTCAGGTACTTATGATACTTACTCTTCCTTGTGTTCTTACCAATCCCCCATGTGTTTGTCCTGACATTTGTTTCCTCACATACACTCTTTTAACATACAGATGCTATTAATTCAATGAGTTGGGCACTGTGAAATTCCTCTACGCCATGGCACTTTGCTATCCTTGTATTACCTGAATAGGTATTGCCTATTCTTTCATACATATCTCTATATATATGTACTCTTCATAATCCGTTCATACGGATTTGATTTTTCCGCTGACATGCTTTTACCTTGTTTGTTATTTATTAGTATTATTGTCTTTTTCTTTCTGTCTTTCTTTTTGTGTATGTCTTTTATAGATGTATATTTGTGTACTAAGCAGGACCTCAGGCGCTTAGTTACAATTTTCCTGATGATGATCCTAATATTTGTAAACAATTGAAACATTGTCGACATCGCATACAGGCCCCTTTTTCGTATGTAAGAATATTTCAAATTGATTCAGCTGCATTGCTATTACTTATATCGTGACACAAACAATACACTCTTAAGTCACACTTATCACCCATCATGTCACGTTTGCTTCACTACGCACTTTTATGAGTGTCAATGAACGATTCTCTGTAATTTTGAATATTAATTCAGTGTTTTGGTGTAGGACTCTTACGTAAGGAGTCAATTTTTTGCTCTATGTTTGAAATTAATAATTGAGACATTAATGTTATTCAATTGTTTTTTTAATGTTTATAACTTTTGCTGTTAAATCTCATCTATGTTTTTTCTATTTCATGTCAGCAATGATCGCTAAACATTCTTCAATGCAATGGCAAAATTAAGTGTCTTAATATTCTGCTATAAATATTTATTTGGGCTAACGCATCTTTGTACTCCTTCTAGAGTGTCCAAGAGTATCTCCATTCTATTCTTCACTTCTCCATCAATCTTTTCCAGTGTCCTGTGGATGCGTCTCTCAAAGGTGACTTCTGGATTGTCTTCATAAACATAAACATTTTGTTGTCTTTGATTTGAAGAAGAGGCATTATACTGAATGAGAGATACTCTGATATTATTTTCCCTTACCAGGATTGGTGTCCAAATCATCCATAAGATTAAAGAGAGTCTGCTCATCCAAGGAGGGCAGGGTTGTCTTTAATGTATCCATAATTTCTTCCTGAATGAAATGTACATTAGAAGAATTGTCTTGACTTATAAACGTAGTAAAATGTAAAAAAATTAGACTTAAAAATATTCAAAAATGTATTATTGAAATATCCATTAATACCAAATAAAATCTACAAACATGTCAGTTCACAAAAGTAATATAAACAATAAGATAGAACAATGGTTCAATCTGACCTTTTTTGCAAGAAACTGCACTTTCTGCCTAACATTCGTTAAGCTTGTAGCCTTAGTTGAGAAATCTGTCTAGGCACAGCTTAAATGCAAAATTAGAAAACAGGCCATAATCATGCCTAAGGGGATATTAATATATTTAGACATCTTTTTAACGTATATCAAATTTAATAAATGACAACATGAAAAAGTATTAAAAATGTCATAAATATATTTACATATACAATTTATAGTGTGAAAATCTCAAACAAGATATTTAGGTTTTTAAACAATAACTTGCTTTTTAACTAAAATTAAATATAGTTTTCCTTTTACTTTCATGAGCAGCATGATGACCACACTAAAAGTAATGTATTTGTACCAATAGTCATTACACAACACAGTTGCATGTTTTTACTGTGATATTTTGGATAAGAATGAAGTAGCAGGGAATTGCCATTAAGCCTGGGCAGAGGTCACATAGTCGCGCTATTAGGATCTCCTTGCTACTCGGAACTCTGTGAAGTGGCACAAAATCTCCGCCGCACTACGCGGAGTTCCCTGATCGAGTGGAGCTCTCTTGTCACACCCATTTGAGTGACATTTACGTCATACGTCAATGCGAAGTGTGTTCTCGGGTGGAAATCTCGTGTGACATTGCACCACCTGGGTCGATTAAGCTCGGCCATCTTATTGTTCACTCTGTTTATGGTTCTGGGGCCTCACTTCTATTTAATTCTTGTCTTACAAAACTTTTTTCTCCTCATTTTTATTTCTTATCCTACCTTTTGTCTTTGTGAGTGTGCATTTAATGATTTTTCTACTTTTTAGTGTTTTGTACTTTTTTATTTTTTCACTTTACTTCCCTATTTTTACCATCCTTCCTTCTTTCCCTGTTTCTTTTTTTTCTCTCTCTCCCCCCAGTGCCATGACAGAGCAGGGTGCAAAAAAAGAGAAGCAGCTGCCTTCCTTGCAGAAGGCTGCACCAGGATGGTGTGCAGAACCGTGCCTTATTTTCAAAGGTGGAGGTGGCAGCATTGGTCTTTTATATCCAGCGCAATTTCCACTCCACCCTGGCAGCAGATGGCAGGCCTTGGTCTGGGTATAGACTCCGAGAGTGCCAGCAACATTGGGCAAGGGTGCACCGGCCAGTGTACCACTGCTTTTGGGCCCGGCGCACCCAGCAGCAGCTGATGTTTAGGTGGTCTGATGTCCTGGATCGAGACCATGATCTGCTGAACCTGCTAGGGGTTGATACCGCATAGCTCCGTGATTTATTATTAATATTAATACTATGCTATTGCTAATATTTTTTCCCAATAGCAAGCATGCTGCTCACATGCAAGTAAGTAAAATTTACAAATATTATGTGATCTTTATTCTAGACAGGTGCTCGGCGCTACCGAATCATACTTGTTGACGCTCGCTTGGGCTGAATATGTAAGAACCAAGTAATGCAGGAACTCGTTTGTCCTGTCACTAAAATAGTGAAATTTAGTATTAATAATCTAGTGCTTCCTCTCACTTCAATTCTCAGAGCCATTATTTTTTTGTAGCATGACAGTGTAAAGAAACCAATTTCCCAGTGATGTGTATGGTGCATGCATGCGTCCATCTATGCATTTAAAGAAAAATGCAGACTTAGGGAATTGGCCCGTCAAAGAGGGTTGAGAGATTGCGAATGATATGAGAAGCAAATATCATTTGTTGCAAATTATTACATTTGGAATAGGGTTAGGTAAGTTTAGGAAATTTGGAATACAGTAGATGGCCCACTACACTACCAGTCGATCTGATTTAGAAAAATGTTATGTTATTGTGATTGCTTTTTCCTGGCCCAAAATATTTTTGGAGAGATTATTTTATTTACCACCAATTATTTTGTCTTTATGTTTTACATCAGCATCCAGGGGCAAGAAGAGGGCTGAAGCGGGTGAGAGAGCCGGAGGTGCCTCCCAAAACCCCTGCAGATGGCTTTGCTGGCCGCAGTAAGTCCTCCTGTTGTTAACCTTAATATTTATTTCCCTAACTTTTCTCATTCATTATTTTGAATTATTATTTCTAACCGTTTCCAATATTTTTTCCAAATCCTCTTTGATCTGTCCATTTCTAAATTCTTGGTATCCATGCATTATCCTATTTAGTTATTTTCTATATTTCAAGTTTCTGTACTTTACTTCAAACTAGTCTTTCTGTAGCTTCTGTTCTTCTGCTTTGTCATTCAGCATTCCCTCTCCCCTTATATATTTTGTGGACTGCCTAGTGGTGGTACTGTAAGACTCAGAGAACCCATTGGTCATGTACTACTACTCTGCCATGAAGATTGCATGCCCAAGTAAGGTATTCTACGCATGTTTGTTGAGATGAGAAGGCTTTCTTTTACTTGCTCGTGCTCAATCAGCACAATGAGAGAGTGGCCATGGTCACGTTGGACACTCCAAAGTTGTGTATTAGCAGCAGTTAGTGATGACCATGCATCATGGCTGGAAGGAAGTATGAGGAGGATGACCCCATTGTATTTGCCAACCAAGACCATGAGGCCGATTCACAGAACTAACTTAAGACAAAATCCTAAACTTACTACTTTTGGTATTCACAGAAGTTAAGATTTTGTCTTAAATTTGTATTAAGAGAAACTTAAGAAAAACTTAAGACTGACTTAAGACAGACTTAAGACAGACTTAAGACAGACTTAAGAAAGACTGAAGACAATCTTAAGACAGACTTAAGACGAACTTAAGACAGACTTAAGACAAAATCCTATCTTAAGTCTGTCTTAAGTCTGTCTTATGTCTGTCTTAAATCTGTCTTAAGTATGTCTTTAAGTTTGTCTTAAGTCTGTCTTAAGTCTGTCTTAAGTCTGTCTTAAGTTTGTCTTAATACAAACTTAAGACAAAATCCTAACTTCTGTGAATACCAAAAGTAGTACATTTAGACTGTAGGATGAGTGCTATTCATTGCAGGGGACTAACTAAACTGAAATAAAAACAGAGATAATGTCGTTTATATATTAATATATGCAAGCTTTAAAAAAATTGAGACATTCACCAGACTAGACTACTACTAGTACACAAGAAGAGAAACTATATTGAAAATATGATAGCAATGCTAACTTGAATTATTCAAAACAATAGTGAGCTAGTAAAAGTTACAAAATGAAGTGGACTCGAACTTCAAAGTGGACAAGGGTAAGCTTTGACACAATACAATGCCTAAATGATGATGCTGGCAATGATGTTCCTCTGAAAATATTGAACATTGTTTTTATGCGTGGGTGGGTTAATATGGCCAGTGTCGGCAATACTCTGAGCTCAAGATCCTGCACTATGTTGGTGTTGAGTTCACTACATCCGCCCCACCAAGTGTCTGATCAATTAATGGTGTAAATTATGAAATCACACCTCAATAAATCACACAGCCCGGGGGAAAAGTGTTAGGGTTTTGATGAATGGATGGGAAGGGGGATTTAGGGAAAGGTTTGACAAAGGCAAACACTACACAAGGACAACATTCATCTGGGCAATGAGCAGCCAACCATCGTAAATCTGTTAAGAAAGGAAAAGGAAATGAAGGAATGAGTACAGGTAAAACAAACCAAATTGTCCATCTGCCCCCAAAGAGACCCAAGTTACATTATATATCTACATGTTCTGTGTTACCTAGCTTTGAAAGATAACAGATTTATTACAAACTATGTAGGAGTCAAGTAAACAATACACAGAGTTCTAATGATTATTAAAAGGAAAAATGGTACTGATGTGCCAAATTGGGAGTTGCATCTGCATTCCTCTTGGACTATCCATCAATCTTGGATGCCTGGCGGATGCGGTCCGGTAAGGTAAGTGTGAGTGTTATGCTACTTTTTCAGTTTGGCGCAGGGAAGGAGGGCCTGCAGATTGAAAAACAAACATGATATTGTAGAATCAAAGAGAAAGGAAAGAAATTAAACTTCATAAGGAGTGCATCGAGAAGGCTCAGAGGCAGCGCAAGAGAGAAGAATAGTTATTTTTGCACTCATTCATTTTATGCCTGATGTGTGAAAACGTAGGTGAGGGCAATTTTACAACAACCAAAAATCACTCAAATTTGGGCTCATATAACTATCAGTTTCGGGCTGATCAAACTCACAACCATTGTGATCATCAATTCATCATCATGAATCATAACAATATTATGTAGCCTAATAGCACATGATGTGATGATCCTTCATGACTAAATGTCTGTCCCAATTACCTTCAGCAACATCTCCCCCGCCCAACCACCACTGAGCTTCACATTTGAGCAAGACAGCACTGAGCACACACACCCAGCAACAATGCATTTTTCAATTCAAGTAAAATCAAAGCACCGCTGCCACCATTTACCACCACTCCACAGATTTGGGTAGGCTACTTTAAAGTCCTCACCAAATCGGTTGGGTTCAGTAAAGTTGAAAACTTCCTTTTTACGACGGCAGTTCTCCAAGGTATTACGCTCACGCTCTGAGACCTTCCTTCATCCCTGATCCTCCTCACTCAGAGGAAAGTGTCAAACTCCATACTGACTGTGTACCAACTCATATGCAACTGATCGACCGGAAGTACAATGCTGTTGATGCAAAACAAAAGAAACATTGACTCTTTTTATGTGTAGACTAGATTTGTGTTTGCATTATCTAATCTAAAGGGACTGGTAAAGTCTGACTCTTTGAGGAGTATAAAGAAGAAAACAAAGCAGTGTGGAGTAGTGTGGACCCGGTGAAAAATGTTTGCTAACTCTCAAAGGGGAAGGAAAAAGTCACCTTCAGGGAAAACATGATCAGCCGTCGGTAGGCCACCAACATTGTAAATCATCACAAATACATTTAAGAGTAATAGTTACAGATAAACAAACATCCAGTGCCACTGCCTGCCACCACATGCATCATGTCGAATTCACTTACAAACAACAATCACTCAGTGTGCAATGCGTGCCATTTACCTGTTCTAATTCAAACGTTGTCACAGTGGTAATGAGTGTCAGTCTGGCTAGGAGAATGATAAACTAGGAAAGGATAGATAGTCAAAGCCCAGGGTTGGAGGCAGGCATACATTTGTATCTCCAATGTCCTTGGAGAAAATGGGTGGTCTTCTTCACTGCATACTGTTGCAATTCCAATCCGACAATAAAATGTGTCTAAGAGTAAGACTGTGGGGCTGAATTAGTCATCTAGACACAAACAAATCAAATTAAATAATGTTACCCAAGCTATATATTTTTTTGGGGTGTCAAAACAGATCAGCGATAGAGAGAGTACATTCTATGGGTGTTCACCCAGGCCTAGTAGTCAGGGAAGTAGAGCTCATCCTCAAACTCAGATGGTTTGTCCTGAAGTAGGTCATCAAACACATAACTTCCATGACCTGAGTCTCCCTCATCTTCCTTCTGCCATACTTCAGGTATGGAGTAATCCAGTGGCATAAAGTGCTGATTCATTTTAATCATGGTTAATCTCTATACCTTTTGGGGTGAGAGACCAGTCCTTTTCACTGTGACAATGGCACCAGTAGCACTGAAAACATGCTCAGCGGAGACACTGGTTACTGGACGGGCAAGCCAAATATTTTATTGCCAGCCTGCTGAGCACTGGCCATTGGCGCCTCTTTTCATACCCATACTCCAATGGGTTTTATTCAAGGTAGACCTCTGTTGGGTCATTTAGATAGGCCTGGACCATCCGCTCAATGGCCATTGGTGCTCCACCTCTTTTGCCTCCACCTCTGCGCTGGATTTAAGACCCCCCAGTACAAACCATTCTTTTGCAGATTTTGGGGCTGATGCTCCTGTTTTTGTTGTTGATGGTGTTCCTGCTGTTGGTTTTGGATGCTGTGAGCCAACAGCATTGCCCTCAGGATCTGAACTTGAATGCTGCCCCACAGACCTTGTTCCCTGGAGGAGTGGGCCTCTAATTCCCAGCCATTCTTTTTCTAGCTCACTGGCTTGCTCAGCTATCCATGTTTTGTATTTTTCAACATCCCCCTCTGAAAAAGGAATGAAAGTGAACAGTAATGGTTTGTACAGTGGATGACGAATTGTGCCAGGGATCTAATGTTTGGATGACACAATATATCTCTTTGCACCCTTTAATTAACCAATAAGTGAAGGGCTAAGCTCTCCACCAACTCATACACATCTTTTTTTCCTCCATACCTGCGTACATTGCAGACTCCACCTTTAGCGTTCCTGTAGCATGTGCAACAACAGGATAGCTTAGTCTATGGTACTGTCCTCCTTGCTGACTTCCCGTGTGAACACATCAAAAGAAAGCAGCATCTCTGTCAGACATTTGACTAAGCCCCATTGACTCATCTCAATGATCACGACTTTCACAGTTGCACCCCTCTTTGCATGACATATTCATTGATCGGTCTGTACCGCTCAAACAGACATTGAAGCATGTAATTAGTTGAGTTCTAACATGTTGGCACCTCCTCTGTGAGTGCTTTAACTGGCATTCTATTTTCATGCGGAATGACCCTCAGCTGTTGCCGGTCTTTAAATGAATGGCTGAAATGGGTGCATATTCTTCTTCAATGAGGACATTAAGTTGCATACTTCGTCTTCCTTTTTTAGAGAGTCCAGTACAATGATGTTGATGCAGTGCGCCAAATACAGAACCTTGAACTAGCCACCATCAGCCATGACCTTAACTATATTACTACTACTGTCTGTGACAACAAGTCCAATTATAAACCCTCTTGGTCGCAGCCATTCAAAGACCTAGTTGTTAAAGTCTTCCAAAATGTTTGCAGCAGTATGGGATTCCTCTATGGTGAACATGGCTACTCTTGCATGCTGTTGAGTGCCATTAAAAATCTCAGCAGTGTCAACACCTGCAGATATCTTTTCTATAACCTCCAAAAAAGAGATCCAATGTGCAGTGATGCACATGCAATCAGTGTATTGGCAACTGGTACAACTGTCTGTTGTCAGGTGGATAGTACGAATAGCACTCTGCTGCAAAGCTTGTCCAAGTAATCTCAGCACATCGTGATGGAGTGCTGGAACTGCAAATCTGGCGAAACAGGACTGTCTGGGAACCTTCCATTTCGGGCAGATGGCTGCCACAAATTCAAGAAAACCCACCCCTCCCACAAAAGAAAAGGGGAGGAGGTCTAGCGCTAACATTTTAGCCAGCTTTGTGTTGTATAAACGTGCTGCTGGGTGGTTGCATTCATACTGCTCCTCCTGCCTAAACATGCCAGGAATAGTAGCCCGGATTTTATTTCCTTTTCTGGTGCCACTGATGCAGGTAGCCTTTTGAGAGCAGACATTGATAGGCTCAATGTGCGTTTCAGAGGCCTGAGTCTTTTGCCATTGTGATGTTGCTGATCTGGGCAATACTACAGCACTGCTGGGGACAGGGCTGCTTTGCGTAATAAGTGTAAAAGGAATTTCTCTTGGACGCCAATTCTCTTTACGGTTACTTCCAGGAACTACCTCATCTCGATCAAAGATTATATTCTAGAAGACTGTTGGTATTTATAAATTAATTCCTGTGTGAAAGAACCACTTTTGATGTTTGATGACATTTGTATTGGACCTTTTTTTACTATTTGTGTACTTTGATATATATTATAAAATAAATGATATCTGTGTTTTTTTTTTAAAAACTGTTTTTATTGATTTAAACATCAGGGCCTGAAATGTACACACATTATAGATTCGTAATTGGCTGCAATCACAACAAGACTTCTTGACAATGCCGTACATTTCTCAATCAGTAGAGATGGATTATTACAGACACCTCTCGTCCCAGACACCCCATCTTGTGCGTCCAGCTATGGCGATGTTACCTGCCCCTCTGGTGGTGGTGGTTCACAAATATAGCCTCTGTACCTGTTCCATGCACCCCATACTTTTTCCCACTTGTGAGGGCAACCACAATGTATGAAAACCGACTTTTCGGCCACCATTGCATCATCCATGTCTTTGCACCAGTGTCGGAGTGTGGGCGCTTCATCAGATCCCCACAGTCTAGCAATATTACGTTTGGCAATCAGCATTCCCAACATTACCCAATCTTGCCTCTGGTGAGTGAGTTTGTTTGCCTCCCACACATTCAAAAGGCAACGCCTTATTCTGGCACTAGCGAAACATCCACTGTCTGGGAGATCGTGCGCATTACCTTGACCCAGTATCCAGCAATGTTGGGGCAGTCCCAGATTGTGTGAAAGAAGGTACCCCTCTCCCCGCAATTCCTGAGACAGTATGGGTGTTGTGCTTTCTTAATGGCGTGAAGCGTCGTTCTGGTGTGGTATGTGCGGTGCAGTATTTTTAATTGGATCAGTCTGAGTCTCAACGATATTGCTGTTTCCCGTGGTGATGACAGGGCCTCTTGCCATTCTGATTCTTCAAAGTCTTCCACCTCCCGGGACCATGTGTGTTGCAATCTAGACGTCGGGTCAGGCAAGTTGTTGACTAATTTGCGATATATGAAGGATGCTGCCCTGGTAGTCATGTGCTCTGTCAGGAGTCTGTCCTCTAGTGGGGTGGCCTCGGGTAACAATGTGCCAGGCGCTATAACTGCCTGTAGCGCGTGCCGGATTTGGAGATACCTGAATTTTTCTGTGTGCTGCATTCTGTACTGAGTTTCTAATTGTGTGACTTCGACCATCGCCCCCTTTTTCCAAAGGCCACCTACCACGGAGATCCAAATATTGTCCCAGGCTTGAAACCCTTTACTGTTCTGGAGCCGTCCCAGCTTTTGCGAGTCCCAGAGGGGCGTCATTTGTGTGATTGTTCTTGCACATTTTAAGCAGGCCTTTGCTTGGTACCATATGTGAATTGTATGTGCCGTTGGGCCGGACAACCCTGAAAGTCTACGTGTGCTGTACACGGCCGACATCAGTCCGCCATCTTCTAGTTCCTGCCTGTCCGATCGATCCGCCGGCCTGTCCTGTGGGGCATGTAGCCAGAAGTTGATTATTTTAAGGTGCGCCGCCCAGTAATACAGTTGCACGTTTGGAAGCGCTATCCCTCCATCGTACCTACTGCGTACTAGTTTGTCCCGAGCGATCCGCGCCGACTTATTCCCCCAGAGTAAACCCGATACTTCAGCCGCAATAGTGTTGTGGTAGGCCTGAGACACTGGAACCGGCGTATTTTCTCGGATATATAAAAAACGCGGAAGAGACATCATTTTGTAGAGCGCCGCTTTACCCAACATTGTGACGGGAAGACCGTGCCAAACTGCGACGTCCCGTCTGAACCTTTCCAGTAGGGGCTTCAGGTTTTTGACATAGAACTCGTTAGGATCTGGTGTTACATATATGCCCAGGTACTTAAAGGCTTTGGTAGTGACTCAAAGCGGGCAGTCTGTCGGCAACAGTGGTGGCGGGCCGGTCAATACAAACATTACGGAATTGGACCAATTTATGGTGTATCCTGACACCCTGCCGAACTTTTCACAAATATTCAGCAGCATAAGGATGGATTTTCTCGGGGTGGTGAAATACAAAAGTACGTTGTCTGCATATAAAGATATGCGGTCCTCCCAGCTGTCAGTCCAGTGGAGTCCGCAGATTGAGGGCTCCCATCTAATCCACGCCGCTAAGGGTTCCAAAGCTAACGCGAATAATAAGGGGGATAGTGGGCATTCCTGCCTCGTTCCGCGGGATAGAGGGAAGTCTCGTGATATATGTCCATTGGCCACCACATGCGCTATCGGTTTAGAATAGAGTAGGCGGACCCAGGCGCAGAATTTTGGGCCGAAGCCCAAGTGTTGCAGCACTGAAAATAAATTTGGCCATTCAAGCATATCGAATGCCATACGTGCGTCGAGTGAGAGAATGGCTGCGGGTTCCCGGATCAACGATCTTCGAGCCATCACCGCATACAGTCGCCTCAGGTTGAGTGGCATGCTCATAAACCCAGACTGATCTGGATGCACTAAAGACTGCAAGTGAGGGGTCAGTCTCAGCGCCAGAAGTTTTGCCAGTATTTTGGCCTCTCCGTTAATTAGAGATATTGGGCGGTATGAGCCACAGTCCTCCGGGGGTTTGCCCGGTTTGTGAATCGCTATGATTGTAGCCAACCTCTGGTCGCGTGGCAGTTCTCCGTTCTGCAGACTATCATGTAACATATTCAAGAGGAAGGGGGCCGTGAGGTTCGCTGGATGCTAGAGAGCTGATTGCCGTCTGTAATTCTTCAACGGAGAGGTCAGCTTCTAGCAGCTGCGCCTCTTCTGTGGAAAGTGTCGGCATTGCAATATCCTAAATATATCCATAGGCCTCCTCAATCGTGAACGTGGAACTCGAGGCGTATACTTGTTCAAAATGGTCCGCCAGCGTCGCTACAATATCACTCGGGGCCGATACCAGGGAGTCTGTTGTGGTATATAAATAAATAATACCGGATCTATTTTTGTCTAGGCATAGCAATAACAGATAGCTCAATAAATAAGAGTCAAGATTCGAGGTAGTAGGAGTTTGCAGGTTTATTACAGCATAAAGGACAGGAACAGGACAACCTGCATAGGAAGAGGATGGCAGGGCCTGACAGGGGGGCCCCGACAGCTGCTGGGCAGGATCTGGGATGAGCGCGCTAACATTTAATAACAATACACGATCATATATACTAAAACAGTTGCATTACAATACATACGATAGGCGGAGCAGTGGGTGTGGTCAATAGCAGTCGCGAAAGATAAGGGTGAAAGTAGGTGTAACAGAGGCGTATACATAGACATGTGATGCAAACGTAACAGAATATGTCATAAATGGGGCGGAAACATGGAGGGGGCTACCTAAGGAGCCGGGACCTCTGACCTAATGGTGCGCGCAAACTGGCAATGACGTGTTACTAGGAGAAGCTGGGGGCTATGAACTCTGTGCTAGGAGCAGAGACTGAAGTCTGGAGAGTCAGGGCGACATGTACCTAAGCAGTATCTAGTATCTGATGTTTAGAGAACATGTTGATAGAATCCAAAAGTTATCGGGGTAAAGGCGAACAGACTCTAAGACTGGAACATGCATTATTCTACATGTAGTGCGTGATGAAGAATATTAAATGACCATTAAATGCAGTATTTCTCTTACATGGAGACGTAAAGGCTAGATAATGACGGAAACTATTGATGCGATTCAGTAGCTTAGGAATGCAGAGAAGGAGGGCTGGACTGATAACTAGGATCATAACATACTCTTGGCAGACTCAGAGGCAGAGCCAGGCTGAACCGGGCACTGTGAGGCAGGAAGTAAGTGAAGGGTCGAGGATACAGGTGGGGGCTGTATCGCTCCTCAGCGAGGCTCAGGAGACAGGAGCTGAATCTGGTGTCCAGGCCCTTTTGAGGCCTAGAAACGGGAACTTTACAATGAAATAACGTGTACACTGAGAAACGTGGCAACGTAGCTTTACATAGGCCTGATATTCGTAGTATTCACGAGAACTGGAAACTGGCATACTAGAGATGGACACAACTGTAATTGCGTCTTTAATCGATCATGGGGAATACATATGCATATCAATCATGCACACATAATCATATGATGGAGGACGCGTAGGGACACAGAACATGGCAAAATTTACTTTTCCACATTCCCTCCTTGTCACTACGTTTCCATCAGGAAACATCAATATTCATGATACCATCTATCATTTCATACAGTATCATTTGCTCGTCTCGAATTTTCTTGGAACTGGATTTAGGACGGGACTTGGGACTAGGAATACAAGAGGTAGCACAAATGCCGCAAATCGCAGGGCCACATTGTATACAGAGGCAGCAGCTGAATATGATCGCTACGGCAATACCTAGAAAGGACAAGACTTTCCATCCCCAAGCGGAAATTATATTCCAGAACCAACCGGACCATGTCCAGGTGCCTGGGTCTTGGTGTAACAGATGGGCAATTTTATGGAGTCTGGTTATAGCTGAATAAACAGACGGCGCGTTATTAGGAATGAAAATGCAGCAACTAGATCCGATGACTCTACAGGCCCCGCCCCTATCGGCCAATATGACGTCAAGGACGAGACGATTCTGTAAAACGACAAATCTCATAGCAGATTGCTCTTCGGTTAAGTTACCTAGAGCAGAGGCAGTCTCATTGACTACTGCTTCAAGGGTTCTGGTTAACCTACGAATTAGCTTACTATTCTGGATAGGGCCTATAAAGAAGAAGAAACCTCTATTGAAATCTGTATATTGTTCTAGAGCAGTTTCAGTATAATCGACAATCGGGGACTCCCTTCTATGTCTAATGTGTACTAGATGTGTGTTTCTATGATAATCAGATGGAGCTAGGAAAACAGGTGGCAGTAGGAAGGCAATGTAACAGGTTCCCTCCCAATCGAGGGGCAGACGAACATATGCGGTCTGACCACAAATAAAATAAGAATGACGTGAAGCTTTGAAAATAGATTTCCCACTGTCACTATATTTGACAATAGTATTACAATCACTATGTCCTACATGTACGGAACCATTATTTCTAACACATAATTCGCCTTTGACTGGTAGTACTGAAATAGCAGGTAAGTCTGGAGTGGAATCAGACTGAACATTCAGGACCATGAAATTCGAAGAATAATTACCTAAATTGTAAACTTCATTTTCTAGATCTAACCCTGTTCTGTGGGGAAGACCTTGCTTGTCTGGAAAACATGTACTGTTAAGAAAAGACATATCTGTTGAGGATGACGTTAACGTGGACCATGCTCCACACGAACCATTATGTGAAAATGGATAAGGAAAGAGTGGCAGAACTCCCTTCGGGGTCTGGAAAGGGGGGAGTCGACCACACACCCAACAATTAGTGGCATTGCTGGTCTGGTGTGAATAATGTAACATGCGGATAAAAGAATTATTACGCATAACGAGGCGGTAAGAGAGTTCATGAGGAGGCAGATCACTAAACGTGTGCTCTACTGTAACATTAGAGGACTTATTTACATGAGAAACTGGAAAATACAGATAAAACGCATAACTGGTGCAGGAAATCATAATACTGAGAAATAATATGAAACAGAAAAATGATACATCGGATTGAGTTTTGACTAACTCTCTCACTATGGGGGTCTATTTTATACATGTCAGAAACCGGTCTAACCGTTTCACCTAGGGGAGGACTTAGACAATCAAACTGGCTGACTTATTTTACTAGACCTTAACTTAAGTTTATACTCCTGTTGCGGAGTTGTCTCTAACAGGGAGGGTGCAGTATCAGTGTCTTTTGTGAGACAGTCCTTAAGAATAGTACTTTGGCAGTCCTTTAAATCCTCGGAAATGTTCTTTGAATCGGGCTGCAATCC
Organism: Lissotriton helveticus; assembly: GCF_964261635.1. NCBI lineage: Eukaryota > Metazoa > Chordata > Amphibia > Caudata > Salamandridae > Lissotriton > Lissotriton helveticus. The sequence continues at coordinate 1,614,478,751 of NC_136067.1, read as the reverse complement.
ATAAAACTTTTTGATGTGCGAAAGATGCACCCAGCCTTTTCGTCCCTCCAACTTCACGGCTGTACGGGTGGCCAGGAGGACCTGTCGGGGCTCCTTCCAGCGAGGCTCCAGCGGACTTGAGCGATCAAAATTTCTCACTAAGACCATGGATCCGGGAACGATTTCATGCGGTGCCACCTCGGTATTGTCTGGAAATGCGGCAGCAACCTGTGAACGACAAGAGTTGAGGGCAGACATCAAGGAAGCTAGGTAATCTGTCAGCATATTACTTGAAACATCGGTAATACTTCGGGGTCTAGGAGTACCCCACATGTTAGGGGGGCGGCCGAAAACGACCTCATACGGGGACAGACCTGATCTGGAATGTGCGACCATGCGCATATAGAACAGGGCGACCGGCAGAGCTACTAGCCAGTCCACACCTTTCTCTTGACAAACCTTTGCAATTCGAATTTTCAGGGTCTGATTATGTCTCTCTACGAGACCGGCTGCTTCAGGATGGCGTACACAATGGAATTTCCACTGGTACCCTAACAACAGGGAAACATGCTTCATGAGTTCAGATGAGAATGGCTGGCCGTTGTCAGAATATACGACCCTAGGGAGTCCATAACGGGGGAAGAACTCACGAACCAACTGCTTGGCAGTGGTCGCGGCTGTATAATCTGGAACTGGATATGCCTCCGTCCACCTGGACAAAGCGCATACAACTACAAGGACATACTTGAATCCTCGACATCGCTCCATCTGAATATAATCCATTTGGAGGACTTCAAAAGGGTGGTCAGGGGGCTGGAATCCACCTTGTTCCACCGGGACACTTTTACCTGGATTAAACTGACAACATATCATACAGGTACGGACCTTCTGCTTGGCTGCAGCTCGTAAATGCTTGTTGAACCAAATATTCTGGATACTGTCTAACATGGCTTTTTCTCCTAAATGTGCTGGACTATGTGCGGTATTGATAATGACTTGAACCATAGAGTCGGGGAGAAACCATGTGGCTCTGCCCTTCGTTAACCATCCTTGATCTGTCTGTACCCCTCCTTGTTCGGACCATTTCTTGATTTCATCGGGAGTAGCATGTAACTGGATATCTATGACATCTTGAGTAGGGTCTTTAACTGTCATACATGTAGTCGGATCTGGAGTGTGTGTCTGTGTCGGATTAACTGAAATGTCTGGAGTCTGAGCTGTAAGCTTGGCTGTGCGATCTGCTAGATCATTACCTTGAGAAATAGTGTCAGTAACTTTCGTATGTGCTTTGCACTTCATGATAGCAATGGATGTCGGTAAATGTATTGCATCTAACAGAGCTTGAATGAGGAGACCATGCTGAATCTTGGTTCCATGAGAAGTCATGAAACCTCTCTCTTGCCAGAGCACTCCGAAGTCGTGTACAACTCCAAATGCGTAACGTGAATCTGTGTAAACATTAACTTTCAGGTTCTTGGCGTGTATGCAGGCTTGAGTCAGAGCAACTAGCTCTGCTGCTTGAGCAGACAGGGTGTCAATGCGGTGTGTTTCAATAACTTCAGTGTCAGTAGTCACTGCATACGCGGCTACTAGTTCTCCTGTACTAGTTCTCATGCATGAACCATCCACATAAAGTGTCAGGTCGGGATCTGGTAATGGAATATCTGTCAGATCTTGTCTTGGCTTTGTCATGATGTTAACTACTTCCACACAGTCGTGTGTGGCAGAATTCGAAGTAACTGATGGTAACAATGTAGCAGGATTTAAAACGTTGCAGCGTCTGATTTCTATGTGTGGCTGGAACAGTGTCAGTTCATAACCTGTTAAACGTGCAATTGTCAAGTGCTGAGTTTGTGTTCGGTTTAAAAGAACTTCCACGGAGTGTGGAACTTGTACTGTCAGGGAGTGTCCTAATACTATGGAATCACTTTGTCTGATAGCTAGTGCTGTGGCTGCAACTGACTTGAGGCACGCAGGCAGAGCCTGGGCTACAGGATCTAATGTGCTCGAAAAATAAGCACAAGGCTTGTATTGTCCTGCTTGATCTTGTGTGAGAACAGATAATGCTGTACCTTCCCGTTCTGTGACGAAAAGTGTAAAAGACTTACTGTAGTTCGGTGTAGCTAGAACTGGGGCTTGACATAGGGCTTTCTTTAACTCATTGAAACTAAGTGTATGTTCAGATGTCCAAGGGAGGACAGTCGATACGGCTGCCTCCTGTGTCGTTAACTGTATCAGTGGCTTGGCTAGAAATGCATACTGAGGAATCCATTGTCTGCAATAAGAAGTAAGGCCAATAAAAGCACGTACCTCCTTCTGGGTCTTGGGCTGAGGAAGACTCGCTATTAACTGGATACGGTCTGGTGTCAACTGCCTACCCCTCTTGGACAGTAAGTGTCCTAAGTAGACCACTTGCTGGACACAGAATTGAAGCTTCGAAGGGGACACCTTGTGTCCCATCTCGGCTAGGAAATACAAGACTGTAAGGGATGCTCGCTCGCAAGCACGTTCAGAACGGGCTGTGATCAGGAGATCATCGACATACTGGAGCAGGGCAGTGTCAGTTGGCATGTGAATATTGTCTAGTTGTCTCTTAAGTGCTTGACTGTAAATACTTGGACTTTCTGTGAAACCTTGAGGAGCGCGTGTGAACATATAGCTCCTTCCATTTAAACAAAATCCGAAAAGGAACTGGCTGTCTGGATGAATGGGGACACTAAAAAATGCGTTCTTGAGGTCTATGACTGTAAAAAATGAGGCTTCGGAATCAATGGCTGTCAATAGGGAAGAGATATCTGGGACAACTGGATACTGGGGAATAATACATTTATTAAGTTCCCGAAGGTCAATCACTAAACGATATACTGGAGGTGCATTTGGATCAGTACGTTTCATAACAGGAATGATCGGAGAATTGCATACATTGGAGTCAGTTTCTACCACTACTCCTTGAGCCATGAGCTCGTCAATAATTTTGGATAAGGCTGCTACAGCCTCTGTTGGCAATCTGTACTGTCTTATTCGTGGTAACACTACACCTGGCTTGAGAGTCACACGATCAATCAATCCGGTCATTTGTAGAGCGCACTACTCACCCGTAGGGTCTCAAGGCGCTGGGAGGGGGGGGGGTGCCGCTACTGCTCGAACAGCCAGGTCTTGAGCTTCTTCCTGAAGGAGAGGTGGTCTTGGGTCAGGCGATGGGGTGTGATTTGCATAAAGCCAACATCAGTTGGACCTTGCGCCCATAGATGCTGCGGAACATTAGACAATCTTGGATCAAAATCTCGTAATACATAGTGACCCTTGAAGTCACGTAGGAACAATCGTATTCCCTCTGGGGAACAGCATATAACTGCACCTAACTCTTTCAGTGTCTTAATGCCTAATAGATTTTCTGGACATGACTTAGTAAGTAACAGATCAGTAGTGCGGGACAATGGACCTACTTCTAGAGTAACTGGCCTTGATATTTCATTTACAATAGGCTTTCCTGAAAATCCAAGGGAAACATTTCTAGAGCCTGAGAGCGGAGCCCCTGGAACTTCGGCGTGACTTATAGTGGTCCTACTTGCCCCTGTATCAATCAAAAACTTTCTGTCTTTCCCTAATACTTGACTATGAACATAGGGACCTTCTTGATCTACAGGTATCTCGATGAGAGGCAAGCCTACCTCCCTCTCTAGGCTGTTTCATGAATATGGCTGATACTCTGGATACTCAGACTGTGCATACTGGTACATCTGCTGTGTAACATGCTGTGTTGCAGCGATGGGCTGCGGTGCTGTAACTGTCTGTGGTGCATTCTGTGACTGAGGAGTCTGTGTAACTTGTTCTTGTCTCGGCGGACGTGGTCTTTCTTTAGTCTTACCGGTAGCTATGTTGTGTTTCAGAACTGCACACTCGTTTATAAAATGACCTGGCTGTTTACAATAATTGCAGTTTCCTTTAACGGGAGCTGCAGGATGACTGGCTTGATTCGGACCCCTTTTCTGACTGTCTTGAGGAACGGATTGTGCAACTAGTACTTTCATTTTCGTGTCTTTCATACGTTTCCTTTCGTGATCTTGCTCTTCTCTGATTCTATTCTGGTGATATTGAAGCATCTGTAACATCTGGGACGGGGTATTAGCTTGCCAGGTACTTTCGACTTTCAAAACTCGGTTTTTAATTTGTGGACTTGAATTCTCGACTAATTTAGTAACAAAAAGATGAGGGTATGATTCGCTACTTGTCTTGAGGCCACTGTTTATGGTAAAACATTTCTCAAATCTGGAATAATAATCACTAATATCTTCATCTTGTTTCTGTTTACAGGCTGAGATTGCATCCCAGTCTTCTTTTCTAGTTGTCAATAACCTAGGCAAAACTTGTATTAACAGTTCAGGTAATTCTTTACATTTATCTCCAAGACCGGTACCTGGTACTCGTGCCTTGTCTTCGGCTTCTAGAACTGCCCAATCGATCTTTTTCTCTCCCACCTCCCATTCTTTTTCTTTGAGTTTCTCATATACCCCTGCGGGCAACAAGACTTTTAACATTTTAATGATATCTGGATACGTGTATTCTCCCATACGGAGCATGTCTTTTAATTCTCGGTGGAACCCTGCTGGATCTTTATCATGACAGGGAATTAACTTTTTCATCTCTAGGAGTTCCATCTTTGTGATCGGGGTGTAAACAAACACTCGTTGCATTTCACCACCGTCTGTCTTAATTGGATGCACTTCTCGTAACGGATTCTGTCTGTCTATGTAAAAGGGTTTACTTTCTGGGGGTGAGACATGAACAAAATGTGGGTTCAAAAACATACTATATTTGTGGCGCTGTTCTAGAATGACACTAATTAAATCGGTACCTAAACCTTTCCATCTATACTGGAGTAACTTGTTCAGGACATCGTGTAACGGACCTGGATCAGAATGTTGACCCTCATACAATGTAATGAGGTGCTGGATCATATACATACCCACCAGTCGTTGCTCGGCTGGGGGCATTTTCAGAAACATTTGTGCCACTATTTCGTCTGGAAAAGTGGTAGAATCAGTAATCCATCGGACTGCTGATCGGACTATTTCTTGTTCATGCATAGTACTTAACTCGCTATAACCGATTCGTGACTTCAGAATGTGATCGGTAGCTTGAAATACTTGTTCCAGAGAACCTTGTTCTGGTGCTGGATGATGAAAAATTGACTTGTGTTCTAGGCGCAAATGGCGATCTGGAAATCTAGATTTTCCTACATACGCTATTCTGTCGGGATTCTCGTCCTCTACCTCTTCTGTAGAAGAGTCATTTTCTTTCTCGCTTACTTGTGCTTCTTTACGTTGTTCGTGTACCCTTATTATTTCTTTACGGATTTTCTTGTACATACTCTCTATACTACTGATGGTCTTATGCTTACCCTCGGCTATATTATCACTCCACCTTGTCAGGACTTTCATTTCGGCTCGATCTTTGGTCGGATAATCTTGTTCTCTTATTAGACAATTGATCAGAAACTTTAATAGCATGAGCTGGACTTCAACTTTTCTTTGGCACATGACGTCACTAATACTTTCTGGATCATTCCCTGTACGGATGAAACGATATATTCTGTCTAGATCTTCTTTCATATCTGGTAGGGTGACTAGATACTCGGTCACCTTTCTCACGCGTAATGAATATAAAACCATATTATCCTTGCCTGGGACTGGATCATAGCCACATTCGGTAAGGGCTTTTCTTATTTCTGCAACAGACTGATATCTGGGCGTACGCTGTGACGCTTGTGCATGTAATTCGGCTAACGTTAAACGCTTGTGTGGCGGCGGGGTCTGAGGAGGACCTCCTCCTGCGGCCCCTAAACTAGAGTCGTCTACTGATGCTCTTCGTCCTGGCAGAGTGGGAAATGGAAATGCAGGCTGGACTTGTATGGCGGGCTGGACCGGGGGTACTCCGGTGTCTGGAGGAGCGGGAAGTGCCTGATTTACAGGGACTGGCGGAGCAGGAACAGGATTTGCATATTCTGGGACTGTGTTGTCCAAATAGGACGAAATGAAAATATCAGCTGCGGTCGGTTTGTGACGTAGCTTGGTCGGAACTAGTGGTGGCGGAAAATTACTGAATGCCTCTGGGGTCGCTTTTGGCAAGCCCTCGGCAAGAAGAGGATACATACCCTTAATAAGAGCATGCCTCTGTCTGTCTGACTGTTCGGTTTTAACTCGTTCACCAATCTCGATTAATTCCCTTTCCTGGGCTCGTTCCAAGGATTCTCTACTTAGTTCTGACTTTCTGATTTCTTTTTCGGTTCTTTTATGAGATTCTTTGCGCCATAACTCGATGGCATCTTTCTGTGACTGTCTGGCTTTCTTTTTCCATAATGCTTCTTCTACTCTCATGATGCACTCGGCATCCCATGTACCCGATACGGGCCATCTATACTTTTCCTCTAACTGTTTGGTATACTCTACCCATAAATCTAGATACAATATGGCGCTTATGCCATGCTTCTGATACATGAAATGACCTGGACTGTCCCTAGGCGGAACAGGAACTGCTGCTTCTAGCAGACCTTTTCTGGTATTTAACTGACGCAGTTTTGAAAAGAGCGGCATGACTGAACTATAATCTGGACACAACACAATACACAATAAACACGATAATTACTTCACACTCATACCACGACATTAAAATACATGAATAACATTCAGAATAACAGTTCGAACAGAATACTACCTGGAATACGGGAAACAGAATACATGAATTTTCTCGAGAACAGAACTGACTAGAACAGAAACTAGATGCACTGCTGAAACAGTACGAAACTTACCGGTCTCATACAGAGACACGTCAGGACCCGCATCCACCGAAGTGGACACTTCGTTTGTGGGCCTGTGTACCACCAACCCACGGACCAGAGTCAATTAGATTGACCCTGTCTAGATACTACCCCAGCAACGGTACTCACCGGGTAGCAAGAACGGAAGGCCTCGGACTGGACTGGACTGCTTCGACGCCGGACGGACGAACTTCGGACTTCTGTTACGGGTGGGCCTCCGGATACCTCGGACCTTGGACTCTCGGCTTGGGCTCTGGTCGGGACTCGCCGCGTTCCTCCACCGCCTCGTCTGGATGCTGGACCGCCTCCTCCGTCTCCTCCGTGGGCCTGAGGGATACTTGAAGCAGAAATATCTGCACGTGCACGGTATGGTTCCGTCACGGCTGCAGAGGGTCAGGGGGCCGGCGTGGCTTCACCGGCGCGTGGGGAAAGGGCAAGTCCCTATTCGGGCGCCATTATGTGGTATATAAATAAATAATACCGGATCTATTTTTGTCTAGGCATAGCAATAACAGATAGCTCAATAAATAAGAGTCAAGATTCGAGGTAGTAGGAGTTTGCAGGTTTATTACAGCATAAAGGACAGGAACAGGACAACCTGCATAGGAAGAGGATGGCAGGGCCTGACAGGGGGGCCCCGACAGCTGCCGGGCAGGATCTGGGATGAGCGCGCTAACATTTAATAACAATACACGATCATATATACTAAAACAGTTGCATTACAATACATACGATAGGCGGAGCAGTGGGTGTGGTCAATAGCAGTCGCGAAAGATAAGGGTGAAAGTAGGTGTAACAGAGGCGTATACATAGACATGTGATGCAAACGTAACAGAATATGTCATAAATGGGGCGGAAACATGGAGGGGGCTACCTAAGGAGCCGGGACCTCTGACCTAATGGTGCGCGCAAACTGGCAATGACGTGTTACTAGGAGAAGCTGGGGGCTATGAACTCTGTGCTAGGAGCAGAGACTGAAGTCTGGAGAGTCAGGGCGACATGTACCTAAGCAGTATCTAGTATCTGATGTTTAGAGAACATTTTGATAGAATCCAAAAGTTATCGGGGTAAAGGCGAACAGACTCTAAGACTGGAACATGCATTATTCTACATGTAGTGCGTGATGAAGAATATTAAATGACCATTAAATGCAGTATTTCTCTTACATGGAGACGTAAAGGCTAGATAATGACGGAAACTATTGATGCGATTCAGTAGCTTAGGAATGCAGAGAAGGAGGGCTGGACTGATAACTAGGATCATAACATACTCTTGGCAGACTCAGTGGCAGAGCCAGGCTGAACCGGGCACTGTGAGGCAGGAAGTAAGTGAAGGGTCGAGGATACAGGTGGGGGCTGTATCGCTCCTCAGCGAGGCTCAGGAGACAGGAGCTGAATCTGGTGTCCAGGCCCTTTTGAGGCCTAGAAACGGGAACTTTACAATGAAATAACGTGTACACTGAGAAACGTGGCAACGTAGCTTTACATAGGCCTGATATTCGTAGTATTCACGAGAACTGGAAACTGGCATACTAGAGATGGACACAACTGTAATTGCGTCTTTAATCGATCATGGGGAATACATATGCATATCAATCATGCACACATAATCATATGATGGAGGACGCGTAGGGACACAGAACATGGCAAAATTTACTTTTCCACACTGTGGACGTGCGCAGTTGCGCGATCACTTTACGCGCCTTCTCCTTTTTGTCCAGCCATGCTAAGAACTTGTCCGTTTTATCCCCTAATTCATACACCCTGTGACGCGTGGCCTGAAGTCGGGCTGTGACCATCTCCCTCTGATATGCTACAAACTCGCTTTGTTTAAGGCGCACTCTTTGTGCAGTTTGGGGGGTCGAGCTGTCTGCGTGTTGGCTTGTCGCAGCATTTAGGTGTGCCTCTATATCATCCAGTTCGGCCCGCCTCTCCCTTTTGTACCCCGTGATAGCGACTATAGCCTGCCCACGTGCCACTGTTTTGTATGCTTCCCAAAGGATGCTGGGCGACTGCACCGAATTCGCATTCTCCTGAAAGAAGTTATTAGTAGTTTCCGTGAGCACTTTTAGTACTACAGGTATGCGTAAGTAGTTTGGATAAATGGGGAAAATGCGACGTCTGATCGGTTTATGGGTGGTGTATGATAACAGTATTGGAGAGTGATCCGATATGCCCCTATGGCAAATATCTGCCTCAGTCACCCCTCCCAGGCCATCCGCGTAGACCAAAAAGTAATCAATACACGTAAGGCTACCATGAACCTCTGAATGAAAGGTGTATTGTTTTGTGTTAGGGTGCCTGTATCACAATGCGTCTGTAAGTCCCAGTGCCTGGATGAAAGCGTTAATTCGGTGTTTGCTTGTTACGTTTGGTTTGGCTGGGTATCTATCAATATTTCCGTCCACTATGTCATTAAAGTCGCCCCCAATCACCATCTCCCCTTCCGGTAGTGCAGGCAAGAAAGCAGTGAGTGCAGGGTGTGCTAGTGCATGAAGCGCAGGCGAGACTAGATTGAACAATTTCCCTTCCCACTGACAGGTAATAGTCGCAAAATGTCCTTGATCATCGACTTTCGTCTGTTGTATTATGAGTGGGAATTGTTTCTTAAGAAGTATGCCCACCCCCCTCAATCCTGAGGAGAACTCGGAGTGTGCCACCATTTTATAGCCCCACCTATCCATGGCCCTGCACATTGAACCCATCAAGTGAGTCTCTTGTAAGAGAGCCACCGCGGGTGCGCACCGTTTCAGGTATTGCAGTACTAGGCCTCTCTTTACCTTATCTCCCAGTCCTCGCACATTCCAGGTGAGTATCATTAGAGGGGTACCCGAGGTTAGCCGAGACGTCTATTGAGTACTGTCACAATGAGTCTGTGTAGGCATGTCAGGCATAAGCAAATTGAAACTTCATTATCATATCTCATCAATCCAATCCCCTCAGAAAGCAGACAGTCGTTACAGCAAGTGTGCCCTTAAAAACAGTGCGAACAGTGCAAACAAACTCCCATTCCCCCTGGAAAACCGTCCCTACCCCCCCACCCCCTCCCTGCCTCCCTGCCTGACGGATTCATAACTACCCGCCTCCCCAACTGAGCAGAGTACTTAATCCCCTTCCCAATTTCAAGTGGACGGGGTGAGAGTAACAATCAGCACCCCCCAACCCCACATACTACCATAATGTCTTAAAACCTTCCCCGCCCCCCCCGACCCCAAGTTAACAGGTCATCTTCTGCTATTTTAAACAAGTGCCATGTAGAGCGAGTGGAACAGTTCCAGAGTCTCTAGGTTCCCAGTCTGTTTACCACCCTGCAATAATAAGCAGTCCGGTGAGTTACTTACTGCCTTCTCATATGGTAAGGATCAGTTTTGAGGAACAACCCCCATCCCTGCCTTGTCAAAGCCTGTGTATATTAACTGATATACACTTCTGTTTCCATTACTGAGGAGCACTAAGTGGCATAACAATTCAAGGTGCAAGCCAGTTCTCGTGTCACTCACGTTCCTCACTCAACTCACGGTCTCTGCGTCAGCTGCCTTTGCCGTCATTCCTTCCAGCTCGACCAGCCGTCCGCCACCCCTCCAGCCAGTCAGGCGCCTCTTCTGGGGGGGGGGGGAAACCATGTCTTACCCTCGGCCGCAATCCTCAATTTAGCTGGAAAGAGCATAGAGTATTTGATGCCTTGCTCACGGAGCGCCTTCTTAACTTCCATGAAACTTCGTCGTTGTCTCGTGACAGCTGCCGTGTAGTCAGGAAAGATGGTCACCGTTGCATTGTCGATCTTCAATGGAGGGGCCGCACGCACGGCCTGCAGTATCTCGTCTCTATCACGAAAGTTAAAAATCCGAGCTAGAATTGGCCGCGCTGGTGCTCCAGGCCTCATCTGCCACCAGGGACCCGATGCGCTCGCTCCACAGAAAAGTAGTTGGATAAACCACGTGGTTGCCGCTGGGTTGTGATCAGCTCCTTCACGAATAGATCAAGGGCTGGACCCCCTGTACTTTCCGGCACACCAATCAGGCGTATATTGTTCCGTTGTGATCGCCCTTCCTGGTCTTCCAGCTTGGCCGCGAGGATTTTGTTTTCCGCCACAAGCTGGTTCACTTGTTTTTTGAGCGTCGTAGTGTCTGTCGTTATGGTTTCTGCAACTGATTCGACTGCAACCACTCGTGTCGATATTTTGTTAAAGTCAGCGCGGATTAAGGAGAGATCCACCGCCAGAGTTTCAATGCGAGAGTCCACTTTATTTAATGCTGCCATAATATCGCACAGTGTAACTTCTTGCTCCCCGCCTGACGTCGCACCCTTTGATGGCACGGCGTCCGTTTCCAATGTGGTGGACTGTGTCTTGGTGTAGGCAAATTTATCCAGCTTTGGCAAGCTAGGTCCCCTGGTGTTTCTGCTGGCCATCCTGTTTAGGTATCTGCGCCCACTTGAGTTCGGAATGTGTGGACACCGGCTGCCTTTCCCAAAGACGGTATGTCTCCAAACCAAGTAAGCCGCTGGGATCAATCCCCTGTGCCTTCAGCAGCGGAGCAGGGCACACCAGGGCCACCCCCAGGTCCCGGTCGTTCCGAACTGTGGTCCCTCTTCACACGCCGCTGAGGCGCCTCCAGGTAGCGTTCCCCTCTTAGGCCAGTGAGCCAACGCTGGAAGGAACTGCTCTCTCAAGACGGATTTACGTGCTCATCTGGGTCTCAGCGGACCATCGGCCTCCCCACCAAGACAGGGCCAGGTCATCCCCCTCCGCTTGCCGCATGCACAGGGCCCGGGCCTTCTCCAAACTTGAGGCACCGGTCGCAGACCCCCGTAGGCCCTAAAGCTTGCCAATTCTCTCAGGTACCGGTTCACTGTATACCTGTGCGTCGGCACTCCTCTGCGCCACTTTCGTATGTACCGCTGCTGCCCCTCACATCCACTCAGCCACGGGCGAAGGATTATTGTCCAGTACTCAGCGCCGCTGCGTATGGTTCGGGTGCAATGTCCCGAGTAGTTCCGTCTCCTCCAGTTGATCGGCTGGGTCCCCGTGTGCCACCACTGTAGTCCCGGCAGGCAGGCGATGCCCGCTCCGACGCTCGTCGGAAGCGTCAGACGCGCCTCGCAGTTCCGCCTCAATGTAGGTGTTTCCCGGCCGGCGGATCCCGGCCGTCGCGAAAATCGAGGCCCCGGCTTCACTTGCCGCACTAGGCCTCAGGTGCGTTGCGTCGGTGGTTGCCGCCAGAACCCTTCGCTGCGTACCGGGATCAGCTTGTCCCGATCAGCAAGCTTTCCGCTACCAAGGCACCCGGTCAGGGGGGGTGCAGGACCTCCGGATCTGTGAACGGATAGCTGGGGGAATTACAGGGAGCCTCCCTAAGCTGCGGCCATCTTCGTCGGCCGGTAGCCACGCCCCCCTGTGTTTTTAATTTATTGATTCTAGTAATTTGCTATATACAACTGTTTCCTATGGGCCTTTGTCCCAACACGTTTTTAAATTTAACTTTTTCCTTGATTTCTGGTATGCATGTATAAATGTGTCTGATTACAAGGTTGGTTGTATGTTTGATCGAAGATTTGTGCTTTTCCAAGAGAAATTTCTTTTACACTCTGCCATAGTCCCCTGTCTCTTGGTTAGTGGGGTTACTCCCTTTTTCTATATACATGCTTTGCGTAATGAAAATGTATTCCTCTTCTTTACCTTCCACTGTGATCACATTGGATTCCCCGGGCAGCCGTTCACCCCCTTCACCAACAACACTTGCAGTTTTTTGGCGTCTAAGTTGCGCCTCCCAATCGATCATGTGGTGCATTCTCAAATGGGTTGTTTTGACCTGTGTACCAAAGTTTGTACCAAGCTTACCCCGACTAACACGTGCTCCGCAAATGGAGCATATGGCAATGTTCACCTCCATCTTGCTAACCGTAAAGAATTCACAAACTGGGGAGGTCAACTTTCTAATGCTGGTGCCACTGCCAATGTCAGATGAACTGTCGGTAGGTGTACTTTTTGACGTTTGACTCTTAGCAGTACCTACTTCAACTGAGGTGGTTGTGGATGTAGGTCACTGCTAGGACTTTGCAAATATGGTAGCTGGCAGTGGTGGTCCCACATCCCTCACAGCAAGTTGGTATGTGGTAATGTCGGTCTCCACTGGGGCTGGGCTAACATCCATGATGACTGGCCTGTTGTCATCCTCCTGTTCTACATCTGCATATGTAACTCTAAGGCTTTCAGGAACCTTCCTTTTTCTTAGCCTCTTGTGGCACATCTCACTCTCAAATTGAGGTGTCTAGATCCTCATAAGGGGGCTTGGAGAATAAGATGATGCACTAACCTTCCTCTTTCTTGCAGGAGATCTGGAAGACAATGGATCTTCTGGAAGAGTGGCTTCCTCTACTTCCTCAGCATGAAGGCCAATCTCCTGAACTGCGACTACTTCGGGAGGAACTACTTTTGGTGGTTGCAGCTGTTGTTGTCCACTTCTCTGAGTTTCCTACAATCATTGGGTACTACTTTGCGATAGAGATAAGTTAATTTCAACATCATTGCTCGTCGGCGTTGCCGTGATTAGACTGGCTGCCTCTGAACAGAGACATGGGCGTAGGCCTGAGTTGGGGCTGGGTCCACTGATGTGGGAGTGCTGCTCCCAGCTTGCTCCCCTGAGGCCAGTGCGACAGGCTCAGTTTTTTTTCCTGAAAAAGGCCTGGGTCGACATACCAGTGGTGGTAAGCTCCTGCTTCTTCTCACTGGCCTTCTTCTTGGTAGCACCTTTTTTTGGGGCCATCTTGAAGCTGTCCGTTAGCAGTGACACTTATCTTCACAAGTTGAAGTGATGTTTGTGATGTGTGGGCCATGCGTCACATCGTGCGCAGGTCTTCTGTCTGGCAATACTGTGGGTAATGTTGTCTCTTGTTTACTTGAAAGCAAAGAAGCAAGAAGAACATCAGTGAAATGTGGAATTGTTGCAGCTCAATTGGTAGTACAAACAAATAATATAATTTGGTGTGGTCACTGGTTACTTAAATATTTAATAATACAGTGTACCCATTCAGAAAACCACATCGACACTCAGGAAGGATAAGAAAGAGCAAAAGCAACATACAGATGTATCTGTAGGCTTTATGTGCATCATGTGGGATGTAGCACTCAGAGAAGTGCAGCTGACAAATGACAATGGAATAATCCTTAGACAATGGATGCTGCTGTGCACCTATAGCAGACATGAGTCATTGATACTAGATATTATGAAAATGGTTAAAAACAATCTAACAAAATAATGAATTAAGAAACAGTTAATAAAAATAATTATTTTAATACAAATAACAAAATTACAAAAAATTTACAAAAAGTGCAATAACAAAATTAACAACTAATAAAAAAATTAAATAACAAAATTAAAATTGAAAACATTAAAATACAAATAAATAAGTGAAATTATCCTCAAAGATGTAATAATAATAATAATGTATTAAACTGTTTTCTCATTGCTTAACCATACATGCAAGCAAATGCAAAGGGTCACACTGGAGGGGCACACAAAATGGCTGCCTGCTATTCTCACATGGTCATCAACAACAACAGCAACAACACTGAGCAAGAAGGCATTGGAAGCAAAGAGAAGACAGGCAGGCCTATGGCAAAAACACATTGGCTGGCTACACAAAATCTCTGCCAGCCACATTGTCATAACAACGAGCAAGAAGGTCTGGGGAAAAACTAAGGAGAACATATGCAGGCCTATCGGGAACGCTCACTGGCTGGCTATACAAAATGGCTAACAGCCACATGGTCACAACAATAACCAGCAAGAATGCATGGCCACAAACAAAGAACACCTGCAGGCCTATGGCAAAAGCACGCTGAATGCCTACATAAACTGGCCACCAGCAGCATGCCAACAAGAAGCAGGAGACCTGGAAAAGAAAGAACACATGCCGGCATATGGACAATGAATATAAAAAATGGTCCTGGCCACATGGCACAGGGAACAAAGGCAAATGGTGGCCTAACACAAACACAAATGGGAGGCATGATAAGAGAGAGAGAATACAGCAGTGAATAATTCAGCAATGCCAAAAATGAAAATCAACAGCGCTAAAACATTTTACAGCAACACACATCCTCCAAAGGATTTCCCCACCTGTACACTATTTGCATAAAAAAGAGAAATACCACCCCAAAAAACGTTTTGCATTTAATTCAATGCCCTCCATGGCCTAGTGTGAGAAAGTGAGTTTCTGTTGCAGTACCCTCCCACTTTTTGCCTGATACCTGATGCACTTTTCCTTGGTGTGCCCTGGGTCCCTACCAATCAGGTTCCCAGGGCCTCTGTTCCTTCCCTAAAAACTGTACTGAAGCCTAAACCCAATTGGCATCTCTGGCCACATGTCAGCCCCTAGTAAATGGTACCCTAGGTACCCAGGGCATTGTGGCCAGAGAAGACCACTAAGGGCTGCAGCACTTAGTGTGCCACCCTTGGGGGCCCTGTACCCTGACACACACACACTGCCTTAGCAGGCTGAGTGTCCTGGTGCAGAACTAAACGAAGAGTCGACATGGCACACACTGCCCTGGCATACATTAGCCACCCCTCTAGCTGGGTGCTCTATGCCAGTGGTGTGGGCACAGGTGCATGAGCCCTGTGCCCCTACAGCACCCAGGGCCTTTCCTGGGCACTGTAAGGGCAGTGATGCCATTAAGAGTATATGGTGCTGGGAGGTTGTCATTACGAACTCCACAGCACCATAATGGCTACACTGAAGAATGACAAGTTTGATATCAAACTTCTCAGCACATTAAACCCACACTGATGCCAGTGTGGGATTTAATGTAAAATGCAACACAAAGGGCATCTTAGAGATGCCCCCTGAAACCTAACCTACAATCCACGTCTTGCTGTGTGGCTGCCTCGGCTGCCACACAGCTGACATGTTGCTGGACCTCTGGGTGGAGAGCCCCCGCTTTCCTGGGCCTGCAACAATACACATACTAGGACGAGGTGCCAAGCCTCCTCCCCCAGGATGAGCAGGGGAAGCTTCAAAGGCAATCCGCCTTTGTGAGCTTCTCCAGACCACATGCTGTACTCAGCAACTGTCCTCCACCAGTTCTGACCCCCACTCTGGCGGGAAGACTGGCGGAAAACCCTACGTCAGAAAGTGGGGTGTGCCAGCCTGTGCCAACTCCACCCCTCAGGTGGGAGAGGCGAGGTAATACACGACCCCGGGCTCTGGCCATCTTGAACATGGGGAACCCTGCCCAATCACAGCTAGACTCCTGCCCCCCTCCCACAGGAGAGGAGCAGGCTAGGGGGTGTACCCACCCCAGGACAGGGACCCATTGGTCCCTGCCCTTGCCCTACCTGTAACGCCCCTAAATTTAGTATTTAGGGGCACCCTGAACCTTTCTTCCTTAGATCCAGATTACAAAACAAGAAAGAAGAACAAGGAACAAGAAGACCTGCAGTGCAGCTGCTAAAAAGAGTAAAACACCACCTGATTTGGTCTCAGCCCTACCGGCCTGTCGACCCTCGAATCTGCCTTGTGACTCTAACTACTTGGGTCTCCCACGAGCAGTGGTACTGCTCAAAGCAAGTAACAAGCCCTGGCATCAGCCCGGAACCGCAAACCCTGCACACTCTGCACCCGCCAAGCCTGGCCTGTTCTGGAGTGAATCAAGACCCTGAGGGCATCCCCTCGGCAATTCTGACCTGTAATCCAGTGCCCAAGGACCCTCCTCGATGACCCAGACGACGCCTGCAGCCTCAGGACAAGGGACTCCTCCAACCGCGACCAGCAGGGGGTAAGATTTCCCGGTCTCAAAAGACACCCCTGCACCCCCCCCGCCCCACGGCCACCTGTGCCTAACTCCTGGGTGCCTACCTATCCTCCAAGATCCCAACTTACCCCTCGAAGTGTTGGTCGCACCAGAAGATCCTCCGTCCCCGAGCCTGCAGCCTTTGTTCCCTTTTGAAGATCTCCATTGAATAACAATGAGCGCCCGACGTCTCAAAAGCACCCTGCACCCAGTCGCCTGAGTGCCCCTCTCAGTGCAACCTTATACCTGATCTACTTCCCCATTTGCCCTGAGCAAGTGACCAGGAGCCCAGCTCCCACACCCGCGTGGCCTGCTAGTCAGCAGCCACCAACCGAAGGCCCCCTGCCTCGCATTGGATAACATTGGGCCTAACTACCTCTGCACCCGGCTGCCCCTGTGCCGCTGAGGGTGTACCAACTGTACCTACCTGACCCTGGGGGACCCCTGAGTCTATGCCCAGAACCTTACCTTCACCAGTCGAGTACTCACCTGAAAAACGATAACTCACATTCCTTCCATAGGATAACATTGACTGGTTTGACTTGAAAAATCTTCTAAGTGTGAAGTTTTGAAAGTTTAAAATATTCATCTAAAATCAGCCAAATAACGAAGTCTGAAGCACTCACGTGTGATCAGGAGAGAAGACAGTACTGTACCTTTTAGCCCAGTACCGAACCGCAAAAGTAATCCTAGCCGTGTTTAGTAGTAACCTGACTTTTCTTCCATAGGAAACTATTGACTATTTTTCTGTGAAATTTCTTCTGTCTATTTTTTCAAACTACAAATATTCCTTAAAAATCGTACCAACTACTAAAACATAAGTACTTACCTGTCTTAGGTAGAGACCCCAGTGCTGAACCTAGGAGTCCAGTGCTGGATTACAAAAGTAACGGGAACCTACTTTACCAGTGACTTGAATTTCCTTCCATAGGATAACATTGCTAGTTTTTCTTATGATATAAAAACAATTGGCCTAGAGTTCAGTTCTTGAGTGGGAAACCTTTTGCTGACTGAGGGTGTACAACAAACGCTTTACACTGCCCTCTGGTGAAGCCTTACTGCTCGACCAAGCTACCACTTTAGAGAGTAAGGTCAGACCTGACTTTAACCTCTGTTTTACCTCTGGAAATTGTGTACTCTATACACACTGTATCTTACTTTGGTCCAGTATATATAGAGCCACTTTCTTACACCTAGATGATGTTTCAATTTAACAGACACCACAGAAACAGTTGTTTTTCATGAACCCATGGCTAGCACTGGGCCTACTGGCTGGAAAGCCCATTACATAGGCAGACTAGGCCACATAATGAATTAAAAGAATATAGTAAATGTATTAAAAAAACATGGAGAAAGTACTAAACTGTGCAACATTTTTCATTTACAAAAAACAGACCAATCCCATGCAAAAAACAAAAATAATCAGAAAGAATGCATGCCCACATACAAATAACACATTAAACCCTATGGCAAAAGCACACTGACTGCCTACGCAAAATAGCTGCCAGCCACATGGCCAGAACAACAACAACCAGCAAGAAGGCATTGCCACAAAAAAGAAGTCATGCAAGCCTATCGCAAAAACACATTAGCTGGCTACACAAAATTGCTGCCAGCCACATGATCACAACAACAAGCAGAAGGCCTGGAAAACAAAGAACACATGCAAGCCTGTGGCAAAAGCACACTGGGTGCCTACACAAAATGGCCCCGACCACATGGTCAAACAGCATGTAAAAAGGCATGGCCACAACAAAGAACACATGCAGGCCTATGGCAAAAGCACACTGGCTGCCTGCCCAAAATGACCACCACCCACACGGTCACAACAACAATCAGGAGGTCTGAACAACAAAGTACAGGCCTATGGACACTGACAATTCAAAATGGCCCCTGGCCACATGGGGAGCAAAGACAAATGGTGGCCTATGGCAAATACACTCACACTCTGACCAGACAAAGGTGGCATGGTTGGTAACACAGAGAACACAACATTAATTCAGCAATGCCAAAAACTAAAATTAACAGGACTAAAAATGTTTACAACACACATCCTCCAAAGGCATTACCCCAACTAAACACTGGTTGCAGGGGAAAAAAACTTGAAATACCACAAAAATAACATTTTGTTTCATGATTTGTTTGACATTATTTTCAATCATCAAAACACAAAAAAACATTTATAAAAAAAGAAAATAACATTTTGAATTTTAATCCAATGCCATCCATGGCCTAAATGATGTTTCAATTCAACAGACACCGCAGAAACAGTTGTTTCATGCACCAATGACTAGCACTGGGCCTACTGGCTGGAGGAAGTTCCATCGGCAGACTAGGCCACAGAGTGAATTAAATTAATATGTACAAATTCATTAAAAAACATGGAGAAAATGTAGTGAACTATGAAACATTTTCTCCTTATAAAAGAAGAAAAATTACTTGTAAAGAAATAACTAGGTCCCTATTGAAACAACAGGCCACCCACTGCAATACATTTTAAAAATAGCTTGAAAGTACAAATAACTCAGGTTCATGGCCCCAATCAATCAACCTAATAACACCGGTTTTTCAACTTACTTGTGAAATCTCAAATACAGAGTTCTCAAATCCAATGTTATATGCAGCAGACACAAAGAATGATCCTTCCAGCTACAAATCCAAATGAAAAGTGACCAGTAAATGGACAAAGTACTGGGAGGAGCCTGCTGGACAGGAACATGAAGTTGGAGAAAAAAAGGACTCCTCGCATAAAAAAAACCCAATGCCAATTGTCCATGTGAGGAGGTTTTTGACTCCAAATTGTCATTTCAGGTAGATTTTGATGCTTCTCGAGGAGAGAATCTTCCCCAGATCGCAGCCACAGTAGATCCTGGGTGTTCGGAATGGCGTACGGCACAAAACATGTGGTAGAAGTCGCTGGCACACCCGAATGACGTGTTGGCGAACACAAAATCCAGCAGGACAATGCGGCTGGCTAGCAAATCTTGTGGTGCTCCGGAACAAATCTGAAAAAGTCGTGAACGTTTGCAAGTGCCTGGCAAGCTGCTCCCGCGTTCGCGAAAGGTCATTTCGAGCGCTGCAAAAAACTCAGTTTGAAAGGTTTTTTCACCATTCTGTGGAGTGTTAGTTTACATCAGAAGGGATGGGCCTTTCTTTGTTTTTTGTAATAGGATTTTACTAATGCATTGAATTGCAAAGAAATTAAGTATTCATACCATTACTCAAACTAATTCCATAGTTGTGGGTTTAAAAAATATGTTATACATGTGAACGAGAATAGTCTTTTGCATAGAAAAATATTTGTATTTATTTAATAATTTATAATTAATACCTGGCCACATTTATTAAAAGTTTGCATTGGTGCAGTGGCTCTAAAAATGAAATAAACCAGCATAAAGATTTAAAATGGGATTTAATTTCCAAACACGTACATGGGGTTGCACATGCAACCGCCCATAGATGTAGATACAGATCTGTTAAAAAAGTTAGACTTGGACGGGCGTGGCTTCGGCTCCAACGCAGGATGGTGGCTGTTCCGTAAGCTCCGTTGCGGCCAGGGAGCTTCATTGCTGATTTTGCCTCTTTCTGGCAGTTTTGGCTGAATCCGGTTGTGGCACTATTCGTATGAACATCGGTGGTGAATCTGCACACCGTTTCTGCACCATGTGGGTCCTTTTTTGAAAATGTGAGCCGCTGCAGTGATTTTCCTCATCGAGACATTTTGGGTTGCCTACTTTTAATTCTTCTTGCTACATCCATGAAGTTTGGGGGGGGCCTTAGCCCTTTAAACTATCAGCAGTGAGTCTACAGGTTGAGTCTTCATTATAAAGGTACATTCTTGATCCAGTGAGCGGCGGTGGTGATTCTCCTCTTCCAGTCACAAACATGCGCCATTTTAGGCTGAGGTGCTCATGCTAAAGATTTTTATCCTTTGATATGCATTGTTTTTCTACCAGCCTTAACTGACATTGATATCATTGGTTTTCTGTAATGAGGATCGTCCCTTTGAGACCTGTTGGTCTATAGTTTCCTCTGGCAACTTGCTGTTTTCTAAAAGGAAAGTTCTTCTCCCTAACTGGGTTGCCTTTAAATGACACTACCTCATTGCACCCGGGGCCAACGTTTGTGATACTTCCATTTCAGGATATCTACAAGTTTTTATGATTACTTGTATTGCGAAAGGTCATTTGTTCGGAATATTTCCTCTTTGTTGCATGGGCCGGATTCGCCCTTCCCTATTTCCTACTTGACGTCATACTCATTACAGCATGATGGCCAGTGATTTACACGCAGCTTCCAAACCAACTTCTTTGGGTCCAAAACCAAAAAGAGCGAAGAATGGCCCGCCGTCTCCTATTTTATCTTCCCAGAATCCTGTCTTAGACTCTATCTTGGAGGAAGTACGTGGTCTTCAACCATTTATGGAGAATATTGAGGGCTCTGATATTCTGTCCTTCTCGAAGAAATTACTCCCGGATCTCCTGGATATTCAATCTTTGCCGCCTTTCAACACCCAACGTGCACACTGGTTGGGTAATCATCAATTCAACAAAACCATGTGGTATCATAATGCTCTTTTTGGAATTCACTTACCATATGCGTATCCTGAAGGCTGTCAAAATTAAACATTGTCTTATTTGGCCTGGTCACAATCTTTTTATTTGGCAGGATGTCTCTAATGCAACTAATGCCTGTCAAAAAGAATTCTCAGCTCTTCGCCCCAAGATGAGACACTTGAACATTCAATATGGCATTCTTCAACCAGGTCTCTGCAAGATTACCCATGAAGGCAACTCACGTCACGTTCTTTCGACGATCTGGCTGCTGAAACTTTTTCTGCATATTATTTTATCTCACAACATGGAGACTAATGATTGAGTTCTCTATCAGTTTTCTGATGTTTCCATTCTAAGTACATACTTATTTTTGTTTGTATTAATCCTCTTTCTCTTTTACTCCAGTGTAATCTCGTTTCTTTTTCTTTCTGCTGGTATCTAATTATTTTTAATTTTCAGTACACTTAGTTTTTCCTTTCTTATTATTCTCTATGTTTCCACTCATTAAGAGGCTCTTTGCTGTTTATTTTTTAGTTTCATTCTTGTTGCTGTCCTTGTTCTCGGTGTTAATATGCCCTTCGTTTACCTGTTAGCTGTTTCAATTCAGATCTGGATTTTTTCCCTTGATCTGTCTTCCATTGTACTCCTTCTTATTTCCTCTTCTCTGTCTTCTTCTTTCTTGCATTGAACTTTCTTTTTCTCTACCTTCTTTAACCTTTATTCTTGTTCTCACAGGAGTGTTTCTTTCTTTGTCTTCCATCCATTTTATCGCTTTCGTCTTCCATTATGTTGTGGTTATCATTAAATGGTGTCTGTTTGTCTCTTTTATTGATCATGCAGCCCATTGTACCTGCTTCCATATAACCTTCCTCACCCCGCAACATGTTTAATGTTGCTTTGTGGAATGCCCATGGTCTCGGTCACCCCGTAAAGTGCCAAAAGGTACTCTCTCAGTTATCTATACTTAACTCCCATGTCGTTTTTTTTACAGGAAATGCATTGTAATGATAATGATTCTCTCAAACGTAAACATCAATGGGCTAAACAGGTTATCTTTTCTCCTTCTTTTAATCGTAAAGGTGGTGTTGCCATTTTATTCCACAAATCACTTAACCCTAAAATGTTATCAACTGAATGTGATACGAATGGATGATGGGTTTTGGTTGATGATATTATATTTAAAAAACAAATCACTTTTTTAAATTTCTATGGCCCAATTAAATCTGACCCTGAATTTTGGCATAGTATCAAATTGAAACTTTCTTCTATTCCCAATCCCAACATTGTTGATGCTGGTGACTTAAATGATCTGTTAGATCCCTTTACTGATAGTAAATCTAAATGCAAGTTCAAACCTGATAATTCCCACAAAGCTTTTCAATCTGCCATCTCCTCTCATCCATTCTTTGAAGTATGGAAAACTTGTAACCCTGATATATGTAAAATCACATTTTTTTCTAATGTACATCATATTATGTCTCGTATTGATTATGTTTTGGTTTCCAGATCCTTACTTCCCACTATTCAATCATCAGAGATTGGTTCTATTTATATTTCCAATCATGCTCCTGTTTTATCTTCCCTTGATGTGTCCTTCATTACCTCTAAACAGGTGGGGCTTTAATAACACTTTATTATCAGACCAAACCTTTGTTTCGCAAGCGACCTCGTTTATTAATGATTTTTTTCAAATTAATCATTCTAAAGATATCTTTAGCCATAATAACTGGGATGCTTTTATAGCTTCCTTCAGGGCCTTTATATTTGCCTACTCTGCCAGAAAGAAAAAAGTATTAAATGCTAAATACCTCTCTACCCTCCAACATATAAAAGCTCTCGAACACACATACTTCACCTCCAAATCTTCCTCGAGTTTACAGGATTAGATTAAAGCAAAATCTTCCTAGAACAAAATTGCTACGATTGACGCTTGTAATGTCCTTCTTAAAATTAAGTCTAAATATCATAGTGGCCAAAATAAGGCTGGTAAAATGTTAGCCAATTATTTAAAAATTAAATCAGAGTGGAAAACTGTTGGCCCCATTCGATGTGAACATAGTAATAAGATGTGGGCTTCAGATTCTAACATTACCAATGCCTTTCAGTCTTATTATGAGCAATTATATACTCAGGATATAGACCCCCCTGAGGATGACATTGAATCTTTTTTCCGGGACTCCCTAATCCCCCTTCCATTCCTGACATTCTTTCCTCCCTCGAAAAGGATATTTCCCTTCTGGAAATTACTGATGCTCTTAAATCCCTAAAAAAAGGAAAAGCTCCTGACCCTGACAGCTTCTCTGTTGAGTTTCTCTTATTTTTTTCCTCCATTTTTGCTCCCAAATTACCTGAACTTTACACTTCGTTTTTGTCTAACTCTAAGGCCAGTGGTTCTTTTTTAAAAACCCTTATAATTATTATCCCCAAACCCGACAAAGACCCTACCTTATGTAAAAATTACCGACCCATTTCGTTAATCAATTACGATTGTAAGGTCTAGCATCTCGTTTGAATGATATCATCCCCCTTCTTATTAAACCTGACCAATCAAGTTTCATTAAGGGCAGGCTTGCATCTGATAATTGCAGAATGTTCTCTAGTATTCTTACCCTTGGGAAAAATTATTCTTCTCCCCTAGCAGCCTTGTCGCTTGATGCAGAGAAAGCATTTGATCGTATAAATTGGCAATTTATGTTTTCTACACTTCGTTGGTTTGGTTTTGGTCACAATTTTATCTCTTTAATCAAACTGTTATATACTGAACCATGTGCCTGTGTGTTTGTTAATGGGCATTTCCCCCTTTTTTAAACAACTCTATAGAGGCACTAGACAAGGCTGCCCTCTATCTCCAATACTTTTTCTCCTATGTTTGGAGCCTTTTCTTGAGCGGATCAGATGCTACCCTGGTATAACTGGATTTAAAATAAACTCTCAAGAAATAAAACGTTCTGCTTATGCAGATGATGTTCTAAAGTGTATATATAATCCCTCTACTTCCCTCTATCCTTTTTTTGCAAGAGATTACTCTATTTTCCAAGGTCTCTGGTTACAAATTAAATTTCTCTAAAACCGAGATCCTACCAGCAAATTCCTCTTGTTATCATTATCTGTTTCACAAGAGCAACTTCACATGGTGTCCCCAAAAGATTAAATATTTAGGAGTCTGGTTCTCTCCCACGATACCTGATTCACTTGTTCATAATTTCACCGTCCTAAAATCTATACTCCAAAAGTTATTATCTTCCTGGTCTCCCCTATTTTTATCCTGGTGGGGAAGATTAGATACTATCAAAATGATGATTGTCCCTCATGATCTTTTTTTAGTTTCTATGTTACCTTTTAAAATTCTTAATTATTATTTTCTCCAAATAAATTCCATCTGTACTAAGTTCCTTTGGAATAACAAGCGCATTGCTGACTTTAAGTTATATCACGCTGCCTTTTTAATCCATCAATTTTTTGCTATATCTAAAGATTATCATGAAGCTCCAATACCAAAATGGGTTGTTTTCGAGCGTTCTTTATTACATTAATTTTCTTTTCGAAATGTTGTTTCTATGCCCAAGTGTACATTTATATCTAAAACCCTATTCTTAAGTACTCCCACAATTTATTAAACACTCTTTTTAACCAAGAATCTGATTCTCATCAATCCTTCCTTGCATCCTCTATTTGGTACAATAAATGTATTACATTTCGCCACAAATCATTTTATTTCGAACATTGGATGGAGAAGGCTATTTTTATGTGCATCATTTGACCTCCCATAATTCTATTTTGTCCTTCCCACAATTGCCTTCCTGATTCTTGTCTCCAACAATATAATCAATTAACTCCTGTATTTCATACGTGTTTATTAAGCAACACCTTTACACCTGATGTTACACCATTTATTCTTGTGACACCTTTATACAATCTTCTTACTGACTCCACCCCTAAAGCTTCCTTTATATATAAATCTCTTTCTTCCCCTGTCACTATGAGAAATACATCTTCTATTGAACCATTATGGGAGAAAGATGTACCCCAATCATTATCTATGCAACAATGGGACTTATTATGGAATAAAATATTTAAAACCCCTAAAGCTGCCAATATAACACAATCTTTATTTTTTATCTATAATAGAGCTGTAATTACCCCTTTTTTCCTTCATAAAATTGACCCCTCTATTTCTCCCTCCTGCTGGTCATGTCTTTCCTCTGATGGTACTTTGAGTCATCTACTTTATTATTGTGCTGAAGTTATTGTATTCTAGAAAACAATTTGAGCAAAATGTTTATTGATTTTCTCATGTAATATTCCAATTTCTTTCCAAAAATTTTTTCGGTACTTGTCTGTTGATTTTGATAATTTATCTTCAAAACCTTTTTTACTTGACCTGTTTGTTGCTCTTGCTTTTAAAGTTATTTTATCATGTTGGAAAGATAACTCGGAGTTATTTATTATGGCTTGGTGGAACCTTCTTTGTGATGAACATAGAATATCAACGGTTTCATCTTCTTCTTTATCTCAAAAAATCAAATCTGAATTACTTTGGCTTCCCTTTACCGCTTTCTTATCTTCACACTCATCACCTCCCTAATAACTCATTTTCTTTATTTCCTTTCTTTCTTTCTTTCTTTTGTTTTTCTCTTTTTCCCTTTCCTCCTCTATTCCCTTTTGTAGAAAATGCATACATTGCATAAATAACCTTTCCTGTTTATTCTGTTTATCACTACACTTATACTTCATATTCCTATGTTGTTAATAAATTTCTAGTTCAACCGAATTTGTTAACATTATATTTTATTAAATAAGGTATATTTTCCTTAATTTGTGTAATGTTTACTATTTTTTACCTTCAATAAAAAGTACTTAACTAAAATAAAATAAAAAGAGTTAGGCAGAACTTTATGTCAAATATGTACATCTCCTCCTTTTCTTTTTATAAGCTTTTCTAACTTTGCATGTGTACTGAAATGTACAACACATTTAAAAACTTTTAAATGTTCTAAATGATGCTTAAGCATATTAATTTATATGGGCCTTTTGAGTAAAACCTTTTTATAGACATTATGTACCCATCTTTGCACTATAACGCAAGGCTGTATGTGTGAGGCAAGGCACTGTGTACCTATGTAGGTAAAGAGAGCTGCAGCACAATATCTCCGTAGATATGGAGGTGCTCTGTTGTCTACCTTTCATGTAACACAGCATGGCAACTACTGTTGCTGAAAGGTGTTCATGGTATCAAGTCCTCCTGGATGTCTGGGCCTCTGCCAGTTGACATCGCAGTCCTCAGGTTCTTTGCCAGCTTCTCTTCTGTCCTGTAGTTGTATTCATGCCACCTTGTCTCACACATTCATCCACAGTCCTGCGTGCTGGTGCCACTACATAAACGTTATCAACAACTGTCCTCCACAAAGGAGCCTTCTTATCCTGTGGGAGTTTTGAGGTGACAAGTAGATATTTGTTTTCATTTCTCATCTTAGAAATCAAAACCGCATTATTTTCATGGGAAAAGTTAAGCATTCTTTTCCTGGTGAACTCCCGCTGACCTTTTTGCAGAATAACCTCCATGTTGGTAGCACTTTCCTTGCTTCAGATCTTGTTGGGAGGAAAAATCTAGAAAGCTTGTGTCATATTTGCGCTACTTTTTATAGTGAAATGTGACGCAAGGATACCTTGCGTCATGCAATCACAATTTACTTGAGAATGATTTGCAACACAAAATGACAAGTTACAGTAGACCGTGTTGTGCACCATATTAAAAGTGACGCACCCGAGGCGCAAGGGGCTTATAAATAAGCCCCATAGTATATATGACTCTCCACACTTCAAAAAAAGTTACGCACCATGGCACAACTTTTCTCATGCAGCTCAGCACTGCAAGGCCTTTAGTGAAGCTGGCTCATGGCCTGGAGTTTAGGTGAGAACCCTGAAAGGGAGTTCAGCCCCATTCTTAAACCTTCAGCCTTACTATATGTTTCTTGTTTCCGATGCTTAGTGTATTTTTTTCTTCACTTTCTCACTTTTCAAATTGGCTTAATAGTAATAGTGTTAGGCACATATCAACTTGTAATCTCTTCCTTTAAGTCATTAATTGTACATTTTTGTAAAAAAAAAGCCTTCTCCTTTCTGGAGTATAGAAATGAAAAGTCTAATGGAGCCCCAGCCAAGATTTGCTGGAATAATACAAACTGCTTCGGAAAAACAATCAATTGCAAATAAAAGGCAGATGTCTTTTCTGGTTCCTAAATTCATTCTACCCAATACAGAGAGACAGCTTCAAAACAAGCCCATTTTCGGAGGAGATAGGTTTACTTTAATTGCACCGAGAGCCGTCAGTAGGTAGTATTGAATAGCATTTCTAATTGGTAACTGGTGTTACAGATGTGAGGTTAATTTGACGATTACACATACACGTATCACAAGCCGCTTATGAAGTAATTAGGCCCAGCATTCAGTATCATTGGTCTGGAATTATGTTGCAATTAATAAAGTTGCTAGTTGGTGTTACTATTTTGTTTTTTATGTTCCATGGCAACCTGCAAGTAAGACTATAGGCATTGCATAAAAACAGGCATATTAGTAATGAGTATCTGTGTTTGTGGTGTATCCATAGCAGTGTTGAATGCATTTCAAGCAGTGATTGTGCAGTGCATTTTCATCTGACCACGACAGCTAAGAATGAGGAGCTAGCACATGACCCCACAAGAGTAATTCACCAGTTTTGAAGATTTCAGTGAGACTTTGTACCACCAAATAAACTAAAAACGTGAAGAATTATGTTTTCATCACTGATTTTTCTCAGTTGGATTGCACAGTTCACACAAATAAGAACAGCAAAACATATAAGCAATGTTCTGTTTATGCCTGCAACAGTTTTTTTGGATGCAAATGTTTCTGTTTACAGATCTACCATCTTGACATATTTACCGGGTTTTTAGTTTCTATTTTTTCTGTAGATCGGTTTTGTATCTTGAATCTTGCATTATCAGAACCCTCTTACGTCTGGTTTGAATCTCCAGACCAATAGACCAGACTTTGTTGTATGGCACATAAAGTCAGACAGATCCAAAGGTTCGCTTAAAGAATATACAAAAATAACACATTCCAACATTACAGGCACTCACCCACACACACACAAAATCAAATTTTTATTCAAAAACTTTGTTTATTGGTTTCCAAGCATGGAGTTGGGCATTAAACTTTCCAGTGCAAGAATTACAGTGAAAATGAACTTCATTCAGGTTAAAGTACATTTTACGGTTCTCTAGGTATGCCCAGTTGTTTATATAGCTTGCTCAGCATGTCCCTCCAATTACACAGAGTAGGGTCTGTGCTGGGAGATAGTCTTTAACAAGTTGTTGAAATGTTTAATGGTATCCAGCTGTACAGATCAGTTCTAACCCCCGATATATAAAGAATAACATAAGAACTTTATATTATGTAACTTAGGAATATTAGCTTTGCTGAGGTGGTGGTCTCTAGTGGCAAGGGATGGGGAGAAGGAGATGGGAAAAGAAGGAGCACCGGACAAGAAGCATGAATACCCAACTTCCACCTCTCACCTCTCACCCAGGCAATTCCGGGATCAAGGTCCCTAGACCCATTGCCCAGGAGACAGGGGACCTCTGCACCATGCTGCGCCGACTTAGGACTCAGACTCGAAGAAGCCGATGACCACTTCCATCCATAGACCAGCCAGGGATTGTCCACGTAGCCCTTCGTATTTTTCAGCACGCAGGGCTGAACCCTCAGCCATATCCCAGTTCTCCACTTTCACTCACATTCTAGTTTGCAGGGGGCATGCAGGGACTTCCAGTGGCATGCAATATCTCTATGGGATATCACCAATGTCAGGTCCATGAATCTATTACCAGCTTTCCTCTCGGGTCATCTACTATATAGCCCAAGGAGACATCTCTCCGATGTGTGTAGATGGCGGCGAGCCAGCGCGCATTCCAAGTCTGCAGTGACCAGGTACCAGAAATGCTCTATGATTGGGCATCTCCACACCATATGGAGAAAGACTGCATTGGTCAGAATGCATCTCGGGCAGCCCAGGTCAGTAGTATGTGGAATGCCATTTAGTCTATGGGTGTGAGGTATGCACTGTGTAGATAATTAGACTGTGTAAACATAAACCATGTGTTACGAGTGAAAGTGTATGAGAGCTCAAGAATGTAGAATCTCCAAGCAGGTGAAGAGAGAATCTGGATTTAATTAAGGACTCGGAGGCTAGCATTATGCATATAACTTTTATTTGCAGCACTTTAAAGTAAAACATCATCACCAAAACATTCTATATCTTAGAATATCTAGTTAGCCTATATAAACTCCATCGCAGCAACCATCTCCCTCTTTTAAGCTGCTCCAGTCCCAAAACTCAAAACCTTTACATCATCCTAAAGGTAACTATATTACTCGACTCCTCCTTTAGTGGGTATCTGAGACAAACAACAGTTTTAAATATAAAAGATCGTGTAATGACACATCAGAATCTTATCTGCTTCCCTAAATATTCTATTCATCATCTACTCCCTCTCCCAATACTTACCTGGGATGGTGGGAGGGATAATGCTAGCCTCGGTGTCTTTAATGAAATCCATATTCTCTCTTCACCTACTTGGAGAATCTACATTTCATGTCAAGACCGGAGGGTAGCATTATGCATGTTCATAGCTGTGATAGCACCACAGACGACAAATGTTCCTTAGGTTTTAAATATTTTCTGCAAACACATCAGCAGTTGACCAATCAGCCACATGCAAAATCTACACCAAGCGTCCACCTGATGTGAAAACCTTACTCGCCATAGCCCCTCTCACTGAATGTGCGCCATACTCTTACAAATCAATACCTGCTTCAAACATGCAAGACCTTACTTACCCAATGTGCAATTGTTGCCGAAGTAACTGGCCTGTAAGGTTTTACATAAGAAATCAACAACTGGCTTTCCCTATCCTTCCTGAATTCTTCTGTTCTATTCTCATACACTCTCAAGCATATCTCACGAAGCACAACTTAGGATGTTCATCAAACTTCGGATAAAATATCGGAGAAGACATGCTCTTCGTCCTTTTAGTTATTCCAAAATTCACTCCATCAGGAATATATAATCTATTTCCCCTATCTAATGCTTTAACATCAGATACTCTTCTGAAAGATATCAAACACAATAACGTTGCCATTTTCCCTGAAAATTGCTTTAAATTTAATAACCTTTTTATAGGCCAACCCTCAAATGAACGAAGGAGTAAACTCACATCCCACACCGAATTGTTCCTAGGTCTGGGAGGTCTCTGCAAGTAATACCCTTCATAACTCTGCAAATAGGAGGCTCTCTACCTATAGAACCCCCTACTACATGACCTGCTGCAACAGCAGACCTATAGCAATTTATAGTTCTGTAACTTAATCCTTTCTGAAATCAAGCAGATAAATAATTTGATAATTGTATGGCACATGCTTCCACAGGATCCAACCCCCTTCCTATGCACCAACAAATCCATTTTTATCATGCACCAACATATCACTTTCTTGTACCTGGTACCCAAGATTCTCTGAGTAAATCCTGCGCCTGCTGTGAAAAGTCCTGCAAACTCCACTCCTCCCCTGAAATCTTCCAAACAAGAAGATTCAATGCCCTTTCCACGACCAAAAGATGTAAAACTCCTTCTGCCCCTAAAAGAAAGTCCTCTGATTCTGGAACTCAAAATGGTTCTTCTATTGTCACAAGAACTATTTGACACCTCTGTCTTCTCACCATCAACAATACCCTCTGTATCATTGCAAACGGAGGAGATGCATACTCCCGAATCTTCCTTTAATCTTGCTGAAATGCATCTACCTCCTCTGCTAATGATCCGGTCTTCAACTGTAGCAACAATATAACTCGAATGGTAGTCTTGAAGCAAAGAAATCCATCTCTAGAGGACCTTACACCTGAAATATTCTTGGAAAAATGTGTACATTCAGCTTCCAGTCGCTGAAATACCTGAGATATCTCGAATTCCATTCTGCTACAAAGTTCTCCTGCCCTGAAAAATATTCTTCCAGTAACCTTATTTTCTGCTGTAGACAAAAACTCCAAATCTTTTTTGCTATCTGAGTCAAATTCTTCGATCTGCTTCCTCCCAAGCGGTTCATGTAATGAACCATTGAAACATTGTGCATCTTCAATATAACATTGAAGTTCCTT
The DNA here is from genome assembly GCF_964261635.1 of Lissotriton helveticus. Classification (NCBI taxonomy): domain Eukaryota; kingdom Metazoa; phylum Chordata; class Amphibia; order Caudata; family Salamandridae; genus Lissotriton; species Lissotriton helveticus. The sequence continues at coordinate 1,614,447,418 of NC_136067.1, read as the reverse complement.
GGATTTCTCTCAAAACTCTGCAAAGCATACAGACCTGCTCTCAACTCCAAACCATTTATGTGTTCCGAATTCTCCTTCAGTAACCATCTCCCACCAGTTTCTTGATTTTCTAAAGACGCCCCCCATCAAAAGAGGCTTGCATCTATTCCTATCACATAATCCGGGCAAACACCAACATTTGCACACCAATTCCAAGCTCTATATTGTTCAACCACCATACCAGCTCTTTCAGAGCATCTTCTGAAAGAGAAATATGATCTCCATACCACAAGCCATTCCTCAATGCTTTCTTCTTCAATCTCTGTAATGCCCTGTAATGAAGGGGACCGGGGAAAACCGCCTGAATAGAAGAAGAAAACAGGCCAATCACCCTTGTCAATGCTGTCAAGGTTACCTCTTCCTTCTTTAATAATCTTTTACTTTCGCTTTTATCTTCACCACCTTTTTCTCTGGCAGACTCAGAGGCTCTTCTGTCATATTCACCTAAACCCCCCAAAATTCCAAACATTGATGGGGTATTAGTACAGACTTTTCCCTGTTGATCACAAACCCCGTCCGTCCAAAAGATCTATAGTTACATTCAGTTGCTCCTCTAATTCCCTCTGAATCTGTGACATTATTAAAAAATCATCCAAATACATGATCGTCTTATACCTCTCTCCCTGTGGAACTTCGCTTCTGGTTTCAGAACCTTTGTAAAACACCATGGAGCCGAAGCCAGTCCAAACGGTAGGCATGAAAACTGATATAGAATTCCTAACCACTTGAATTGAAGCAACTTGCGACTCTCCTCCTCTATTGGATTTGTAAAATACATATCCTTCAGGTCCAATTTCACTAACCAATCGCTGTCTTGCAAAATGTCTCTTAATAGATGGATTCCCTCCATCTTGACATGCCTGTAAATGAGAAACTAATTTAACCCTCTTAAATTTATCATGGGTCTCCAACTTTTCTCCTTCTTCCTGACCAAAAAGATTGTACTTACAAAACCCCGATCTACCTTGGATACTCTCTCTACAGCTCCTTTCTATAACATCTCCTTCAGTTCTTTTTCTACTAAAACCTGTAACTCAAGTTGAAAAACCAATTTCCTCGCCTCCCTCAGTTGTATTGGCTCTTTTCCGAACTCCTAAACATATCCTTGAATTGGCCGAAGAACCCACTGATCCTTTGTTATTACTTCCCAACTCTCCACAAACCACCTTACCCTTCCCCCTAACACTTTTGGGATTAAACAAAAAGCAATCCTCATACTTACCTTGAGTACCTTGCGCAAACTGTGCTCTTCCTCTTGATTGGCAGGGTCTGGTGGCTCAGTGGACTAATGCACCCGCTCCAGGAGCCTGTGTTTGACGTCATGGTCACAGGTTCAAATCCCGGCGGGTCCACTCAGCCTTTCATCCATGTGAGGTTGATAAAATGAGTACCATTGAGTTGGATAACAATAAACATTTGTTATTCAGCGCCAAGATGCCTACAGGTGAAAGTGCGTATTACAAATACACTTGATATGTTATGTTATTGCCAAATCCTGCCCACTCTACCTCTCTGGGGATAAAACCTCATTACAGACATAAAACCTCTGAATATTCTGCATTCCTGGGACTGATACTGTGCCCCTTGTGAAGGACCGACCAGGGTAACAGGTCCTTGCCCCGGCCCGATCAAAAACACCTCTTCCAAACACTCTTCTCAAAGAGGATTGGACCTTGTCTAGACTGGTGAATGTAGATACATGTTTGCCAACTCCCTTCACCAATCCTTCCCCGAATAAATAACCCTTAGGGTCTTCGGACGGCTCTTTTTTCCTAAAATCTCCCAATTTGGGACTTATCCTCATCAAAAACGCTTTGCTCCTCTCAGCTAATAACGCAGCATTTGTGTTCCTGAGGAAGCAAATTGTCCTCTGTGAACATCCACACAGCAATTCATTGTCTACTTGGACACTTTTCATTTTTGATTCCTCCGCCAAATCCAAAATTCTGGCTAATGGCCCCAAAATATCCAATATAGGAACTTGACACTGCGTTAGTGGCCTCTCTAATCCCTTCCTTGGATCACAACCCATCTTAAACAGGACACTGCTTAAGTCAGGATCCAAATCAGATGTCATACAAGTTTTGTTCTCTACCACCGACCTAGAGCATTCTGCCTTCATCATCGCCCTGGCCTCCTTCTCTAAAGGTCTTCTTCCCCAAAGCTTTAGAAATTCTGCCACATGAGGAAGTGGCCACCAATCTGCCCTTCCAAGATGTCTGTACTGAACACATCCTCTCCTTATGGATCCTCAACGTTCCCCTTTTCTATCCTTTCCTTCTCCACTTTGTCCATATCCATATCCCAACCATCATCAAAGTAGTCATCCAAAATGAATTCATACTCATCATCTCCATACTCCTGAGTGTATTCACTTTCATGTGCATTTTCACTCTCATTTGTGCCGCTAAGGACACCATCTTTTGTGTCGCAATGCACACCCTCCTCATGCGTGCTGCTTTTCACACCTTTCGCTCTAGTCAGGAACCTGACACCAACCTCTACATTCAACTCCATTATTTTAAAATGTATACATATACATATTTTTTTTATCCTTTCTTAATTTTTTTATATAACCTCTTGTATCTCAAAACGCAAGTTTCTTAATTCCTTCACTTAACTATATCTTTTATCATTCACAACTACTTCCCTCCAAAACTGCCAAACCTACTACACTGCCAACAAGTCAAAAACAGCTGTTCAACAGTTGAACAAATTAACGTACATTAATCCCTTTTGCAAGATGAACATATCGACTTCCTAACACATCTCTTATTTTTAGGCCATCGCTTTTCAAAAATGGGCGCTATGTGGCGTTGTCATGCACCTATGCGTGCCGACACCTGCTTCGAGTATGGACACCCCGAGGAACAAACTGTTCCCGAGGCGACCGACACAAAGAAGCCGATCCCCGGTGCATGTTCAAATAAAAACACATTGCGCGAATCAGGTTGGTCTCCTTTTACCGTTATCGCTGAGGAGCTCGGGTTTAAAGCGGTTGCTCGTGCCCTAGCAGTAATAGACCCCATTTTTCCAAACCACCTCACTTACCTACTAATAATCCGAGCACCCCCAGATAAACCTCTAAACAGTTAAAACCCATAAATTGGGTAAACGATTTCCAATATAAATTGCAAGCTTCAAACAACAAAGTCTAATTATAATCTACCAAAAATAAACAAAAATACACAAGGTAATAACATATTTAAATTCCACCAATGATACTCAAACCAATAGTCTCACTAATATCCATCTATACTGTAAATACACAAAAAAGATCATAACTGCGATACTTATCTGGCAAGGCGCAGCAGATGAAAGAGATAAAAGAGGGAGATGGCTGCTGTGTCGGATATATATAGGCTAAATGGACATTCTAAGTTCAAATTTTTTATGTTGGTGATGCTTTACTTTAAAGAGCTGGCAAATAAAAGTTATATACATAATGCTAGTCTCCGTTCTTGACATGAAATCTTGTTCCAGTCCAGCATGTTTCTATATGGCCAGGAGACCAGGTGACTTCCCTGGCCAAATGTCAGAAGGGTCTGTAGGAAGTCATGGACAGGGTGTTCTGGTTCCAGAGAACCAAAAAAGTGTTGCATTGCCAGGGCCAGCACCACATAAGACAGGAATTTGATGCCTGGTAAGCTGTTTTCGGTAGTCAACCTCTTTATAGTTCGTAGGAGCCCTCAGAATAGCTTCCTATTCTCGCAAGTCTACACTGCCTAAACCCCTCCCACCTGCTGTCGCCCACTGCACCACACATAGCGCCATGAAACCGCTGGGTAAAAGTGCGCTGAACAAATATTTTTTAATTCAAATTCAAATTCAAATAGCAGCCCCCAAGTTTCTTCAAGCCAGCATCCATCCATCCAAGATGTCAGTCATCCAGTGGTAAAGTAACCTCCTCTGGCAATTGGTACCCCACTAACGGTGTCACAGTGTCACAGAGCAAGGTTAAACCCACATGACACCCCCTCCAAAATCACTGAGCAATGTGGAAAAGTTTTGGCTTCTGAACCAGTGTAAGCTTGACCCCAACATCATGGCTAGCAACTCTGCCTCCCTGTAGGATTCCCCAAACTGTCCTAATTTAGCAATGGTTTGGCACAATAGAATAGTTTATAGTCTGGTACAGCAAGACCTCCCCTGGTCAATGGTCACTTGGATGCACTGCTCATCCCATATCAATTCCTGAAGCAATACATCAAGGGAACTAAAATCATGCTCTTGGTATTTAGATCAGGAGGTTCATGAAGTAGTAGAGAACTCAGGGCAATTTCACAATTTTTGCCGGTGCTAGTCATGATGCTACATTACCTCAGAGGCTACACATTATACCTCTGAGCTTAACCTCTCGAATCTCGGTTTCCAACTGGTATACCTTGACCCCCATATATTTAAGGACTCTGGACTCATATTGGACCCCAAGATGCTGCACCGACTCCAGGGTTACTGTGAGTTCTGGAGATACTAGGAAGGTACAGGATTACTGCCAGTTCGTACACAGGCCAGAGCCCTGCCGGAAACTGTCCAAGAAGGCCACACTCCACTAGATACCTGTTTGGGGCCTCCATCATGTAGACGAGCACGTCATCTGCATTTAGCGAGATCACATGATCCCTGTCATGTAAAGGGATACCTATATCCTAACCCTCCAGGCATTCTATACAGGTGAACGACTCGACCACCAATGCAAATAGCATGGGCAAGAGAGGGCAAACCTGCTGTGTGTCTCAATAGATCCCAAAGGGGGCAGAGATGCACCTGTCAGTGCGTAATTGTGCACAGGCACTCGCGTAAAGCAACTCAACCTATTTGTTCCATCCCTCACCCAGGGACAACCGGGTCAGAACCACCTGTATGGTATCAAAGGCTTCCGTATTTCATTGGAGAAGGCCAGCACCTCAGGGAACTGGGTCCTAACCATTTCATAGAGTAGAAGTAACTAAGCATCACCAGAAAAAGCGTTGATGAAGGATGATGGTAACTCATCATCTTCATAAGAAATGAGTTTGAGAGATTGAGTAGCTTAGCAAAATCTTGGAGAGATAGGTCTTTGAAGGCTGATTATCACTTGATTCTATGGGGAGCTGTGGATGTAAAAGATGAAGTGGGTTTAGTGTCATCAATGTGCTGTTGGATCTTCTGTATTTTTTCAGTGAAGAGGTTGATGTCATTGCATCTTTCCGTGGCGTGAGGGATAGGTGAATCCAGCAGGGGGTTGATGTAGTGCTTGATTTTTCTGCTTCTGTTAGTGGTAGTAGTAGTAGTACAAAGCTTTATTTCGATATAAAATATCATAAAAGCACATTTACAGATAAAATCACAGTTCATTTAAGTAATACATAAAAGAAGAAAAAATCACTTTAACAATCAATTTTACAGGAGTGATAAAAATATATTAAACCACTAACAGCTTTGCAGAAAAGTTAAGAACTGATAGCCATACAGGATCAGCGTAAATCTTTCAATCTAAGCAACCATGCCCAGCTTAGAAATTTGGCCACCCCACAGGCTAACGTGGTATTTGCGTCTGTCTGCAAAATTCTGAGGGCAAACGAGTGGTTCCTGGTCTCGAGCTGCCGACAGACAGGTTTTAGCCACTTCAGTCTGGGTTTAATGTAAGCTGGACATACAAAAAAGAAGTGCGGAATATTTTCAAGGACATCAGTACAATATGGGCAGTCAGCAGGCCTTTGGTTAGGCGGTTTCCATTTGCTTGTACGTTCACGAACAGGAAGAATTCCCATTCTGAACTGAATATAAAGTGCCCTGTCTCTAGGCTTCCTAATGAAATCCAGATAGGGTTCAAGACGATGCACTGTCTTGTGCAGGTGGAACTCATCTGTCAGTCTACCCAAGTTAGTATCTCTGTGGTACCGATTGTCAATCCATGTCCAAAAAGCTCTCTTAATTTCCAATTTTGACAACGGGACCCCTGACTCCCATACAATGTTAAGACCAATGGCCAGTAGGAGCCTTTTTATGTTGGCTGGCCAAACGATCTTGTGAGACCCCTGAAGATTCATTACTTCTCTTAGACCATCGGCATAGCTAGATAACTCTGGAGTACGCCACAGGCGAGCCCAATAGAGAAGCGGGCGCAAAATAATTAAGTCTTTAATTGAGCGGCGGCCCATATCACTCAAGAGCGGTCTAGTGAAACAAGCTCACTAAAGAACTTGTTTTCTGCTATAGCAAGGGCATCTACATTGTTAAAGCCCCAGAGCTCGGCTCCATATAATGCACAGCCAACAGCCTTTGCAGCGTAAATCTCCAGAGCAGGGGCTATGGGTCTGGATATTGAGGCTCGATGTTCCCTGCCGATAACTCCCAGAACTCGCTTATGGCTTAAGGCCATTTGTTCAATATGCGCCTGCCATTTCAGTTGATCTGAGATTCTAATTCCCAGATAATCAAAAACTTTGACGCGCTCTAGGGGCACCCCATCGAGTGTGAGCATGGATTTAACTGACCTGCTAGGGTTAAAATAAAGAAGCTTAGTTTTAGTTGTATTAATTACTAGGCCCCTCAATTTACAGAAAAGACAGAAACGATCTAAGAGCTTCTGTAACCCCGCCGGAGTTTTCGATACCAACAACGTATCGTCCGCAAAGAGTAAAGCAGGGACTTTATCTCCAGCCAAAACGGGGGCATCAGCGTTAATTTCTGATAAAAATGAGACCACCCCATTCACAAATAACGTGAAAAGGGTCGGTGTCAGGACGCATCCCTGGCGGACACCTCTGTTGACCGGAATTTTGTCTGTTTTTTGCTCCTGGGTACCCCACCTGATGCAAGCATAGTTTCCATCATGCATGCGGGCCAAAAGATTCAGAATGGGCAGCGGGAACCCCATCTCCCGCAGGACCATCCAAAGGCGCTCTCGGGGAACCAGGTCAAAGGCGGTCTTCAAATCGATGAATGCGAGATAAAGACCGCCCTTGCCAATGGTTACAACCTTCCAATGCAACAAAACCAGCCTAAAGGCCTCATCGATAGTACTTGTGCATGCCCTGAACCCCGCCTGGAATTGCGAGATAATATTGTTCTCCTCCGCCCATGAAAGGATCCTCTCCAGGAGGACCCTACCAACCACCTTCTGACCAGCATCAATGAGGCTGATTGGGCGATAGTTGGCGGGGTCGCCCCTGGGCCCCCTCTTATAAATGGGGATCACCACCGCCCCCTTCCAAGAGCTCGGGACCGGAGAACCCTGAAGGAGGGCATTAATCAGAAGGTAAAAGTATTTGACCCATTGCTCAGCATTGGCACGAAACAGACCACCTGGTATACCATCCTGTCCTGGTGCCTTTGCGGATACAATTTTATGAATGACCGCCAACACCTCTTTTTGCCCTACAAGGTCAAAGGAGCCTGGAAAAGTTGTCATAGGTGCTAATGCATGACCTGAGGGCCCGATATTCTCTGTAACCTCACCCCCAGCATACAATCTCCTAAAATGATTGAACCACTCCCTATCAGTAATGTGATTAGATATTTGATCGGGGTCGCAGCCATTAGATCTTCTTATCAAAGCCCAGAACAGCTCTCCATTCTTAGACTGGATTGCTGTCTTCAGGTTGGCCCAATGTAGCTCCTCCCATGCCCTTTTTGCCACAGATATGGCTTGTCTATACTGGAATCGCGCTAAGAGAACCTCTGCGGCATTGCAGGATTTAATAGCAAGTATTAATATAGATTTTTTCCTCCTGCAATCCTTGTTATACCACTTCGCTACTGGTTTCCTACTCACAGAGTGCTTTGAAGCCCGAGTCTCCAGGAAGAGAGCACCCATCTTGTAGATTGTTTCGACATAGATTGTCTCCGCCCCACGGGGTCCCTGCTCATTTATACAAGCTGCAGAAAGTTTCAAAGTCTGGTTTCTTACAATCTCCCCAAGGGCATTAGTTTTCTGTTCGTTCAAAATGAATTTTTGCCATTTAATAAACCTTTTGCAATTAGAGGGTGTGATTGCCTTTGTTAGCATCCTAGGTCTACTACTAGTCTGGTGCTCCAAATTTTGCAACAAATACCGCATGCAAAGGGACAAAGGGTTAAGGTCGCTATGAATAGATGGAATGACCGACATATCACTCACATATTTCCACAACCTTTTATCAACCAAGATGTAATCAATTTTACTTGGGCAGGAGACCCTATTGTATGTGTTAGCTCCCAAGTAATCAGAGGGCGTGCGCCCGTTAACTGCTATTAAACCATGTTCCAACGTTAATGCATTCAATTGTATAACAATCGGCGACCACTTCTTAACTGGCGGAATCAATAGTTGCGGTATGCCCCATCTAGCATCCTCATCATGTGTTCCACCATCGACCATCAAGGGTTCGAAAGTGCAATTTAAGTCGCCGGCAATCAAAGACAGGGAGTCAGAAGGGCAGCATAAAAGTGACTCAGACAAGACAGAAATAGTTGGAAATTTATCCCCCCCTTGCAAACCTCTGGCATAAATATTAAAAAGCTCTAAAGTAACACTGTCCTTTGAGTCCTTAATTGTAAGCCTCATCAAGTCCATACTTGCACATTGATGGTGAGTAATTTTACAATTAAGCGCAGCCTTAACCCAAACTAACAACCCTCCAGATGGACGGCCACGCCCGGAGGAGATAGCTGGTACATGGAAAGAAGAAAAACCGGGCTTGTACAGTGGCTCAAGACTCCATGTTTCCTGGAATATGCACAAATCATAGTCACCAATAAAAATATTCCAGTCCGGAAGGGATAGCTTTTTGCACAAACCCGCTATATTCCATGAAATAATTTTAAGGTTTCTGATAAAACCGCTGCAGGGGATCACACCACCGTGAGTCGAGACTAAGCCCTGACCAAGTTCCTTGCTGCCTCCCTTAATTGCTGCAACTGGGCTTCCGTTAGTGGCTTCATTGATAGTACTGGTATAGTACTTTTCTATGACTAATATGATTCGCTGTTTTCGTGTTGTGCAGAGAGTATCAAGAAGCCCTTGTGAGTTCTGTTTTTCTTCTATTTTCTTCCCTGCCTACAGAAGGATCGTTTATTATCAGTACGGTCTTTAGAGTACTAGGGTGCTGAAGGCTTTGGCTTGCACTTGTGTGCTGTAATTGTGGCGTGGATGTTTGCATAACTTTCCCAAAAATTGCTGACGTTTGTTTAGAAGGGTGATGGTTTTGGTCATGTAGTTGATAGGATGAGAGATGACTTCAAGCATTAGTTTCTCTATGGAGAAGTCTTTGAAGGCTCTGAAGGTTTGGTCTTCTCTTTTTTATTGACCTTGGCTATCAATGGCTATTTATACATGTATGTCCTGTGAATACTAAACATTTTTCATATTGGATTACAAGACTATATTCCAGTCTTTGTTGGACCTGACACTTTCTGCATGATCACCCTCAAACATTTCGCTTTTGACATTACCTTCCACCTTTTTGCTGAATTTGTTTTTTGCTGGCCTAAGGACTCTGCACTTTACCACTGCTAACCAGTGCTAAAGTGCTTATGCTCTCTCCTCTAAACAAGGTAGGAATGGCTTACACCGAGTTGACCTATTTAATTTATTAGTCCCTAGTAAAGTGATACTACATGTGCCAAGGCCTGTATAATAAAGCCTACTAGTGGGCCTGCAGCACTGATTGTGCCACTCGCTTAAGAAGTCCTTTAAACCTGTCATTTCGACCTGGCAAAACAAACTTTTTGCCAGGCCCAAACCTTTCTCTTTAATACATAAAAGTCACCCCTAGGGAAGGGCTCGGACAGCCCAAAGGGCAGGGTACATTCTATTTAAAAAGTTGGACATGTACTTTTAAGTTTTACATATACTGGTAGTGAAAACCTCTTAAATACTACCTCTCCCATTGGATAACATTGTAGTTACCTCATTACATTTAATAAGCTATAATTTGCAAAAGGGAGCAGGTAACCAGTTCATGTTTGGTGGCTTTCTAATTGTAATGAAAAATCCTCTCCCATGATGAAGTCAGAATTCAAATTACAATTTTGAAAATGCAACTTTTGGAAATTGGTATTTGTCAACCATAGCCATCTAGTGCCTGCAGCATGTCCCTGGGTCACATGACTGGTTATAGCTGACAGTGTGGCTTTGTGTGTTCCTCCTAGACAGCCACACACAATAGAGAGCTTAGGTGCACCTGGATGGGCCATCACTGGCAGGATGGGCAACTGAGCTGATCACAGCCCTACTTACACTTGAATAGACTGTGTTCCGCCTCCACACAGAGGGCTGCATACCCTTTATAATTAGTCTGGAGCTGGGACAGTGACAACAGGATGCCTGTGAACATCAAAGGGAAACCTATGGAAGCTTCTTTCACTTCAAAGGCAGAAATGGGTATAAATTTTGAACCTCAGACACCAACTCTTCAGTATACATATAGAGATGTGGATGCTCTGGCAGGAAGAAGGATTGCTGTGCTGCTGAAAGGGCTGCTACTCTGCTGGACTGCTGCTCTGAAGAACTGCTGTGCTGACCTGCTGCCTGCCATCTTCTTGCCTGAGTGAGAAAGACTGGATCTACAGCTGTGAATCCAGGATCCCAGTGAGATCTAAGGGCCAGTTGGCTGGCTCCCTGACTAGAGCTTCGAGAACAGAAAGCTCAAACAACTTGAACACTGCACCTAGTCTAGTCTGGATACTTGTATTGCACAACATATCACGTCCCAAGGGAGTCTCATGGCGCATGCGGACGATCCTGGGGTGGGAGGATGAGCCAGAGGATGGAACTAGCAGAAGAGCTCTGCCATCTGGGAGTCCAACCCTGCCAAGTGGTACCTCCCCAGTCCTGGACCCTTGGAAGTGGGCCCGAAGGAGCTCTGAAAGCCCATCTGTGAATTCAGCAGAAACTACACATCTCCTCTGCTTCTTGGTGTACCTCGAGCAGAACCGATGCATCGCCTCTGCTGTGAGGATGTAGGGTAACACAATCTGTGATCACAGGCAGGCCTGTGTAAATGTGGAACCTATATAATGCATACCATTAATGTTCCCTTGGTTCCATTTGTTTCATAAATGTATATATTTCATGTTGCATGATCTTATGGTGGTAAAAATGTATACTTGTATATCCATTATGAAGAATTGGTCCTTGTAATCCCACCCCACATTATTGCTGTAATCATCATTACCGGGTGGATTATTCTGTTATAAAAACGGGATTAGGCCACTTTTTTACCATGGTACTGAGATTACACAATCACATGAAGAAGAATTAATGCCTACCTACTATGACATCAGGAGCCCTTATAACTGGACACATGTACCCTCTCCATAATTTGCCTGGGGTGGTATTCTCGGGTAAGGAGTGGCGCTCCACTGGTCCACACCAATGACTGCAATGGTAACAAGTTGTACCCCTTGGTACGGTGTAATGGGTAATAGCTAAGGCCGTCTTCCTACCATGAGTCCGCAACTCATAGATCCCGTTTTGTCATGGACGCCTCATTAGTTTCATCAACACGGTCTAAAGCGGCTCAGTGGAATTGATGCTGTTTTTGCAATCGTGGATCCGTCCATGAATTACGATAACTATCACTATCAAGTCTCGAGGCAATCACCATGTTTTACGCTCAAAACAGCAAAGCCAGCTGTTGAAATAGAGACTACCTTATGAAGGAGAACACCTTCCAATATGGCCGCTTCATTTTTTCCTAATTTGAGATGGTCTGGGTAGGTCACGATGCGGCAGCGCATGCGCACATTGTGAAGCCCCACAACCGGCATTTATTGGTGACTGTATATGTGGATGCTTGCCGGTTCGCTCTCAGTCTTGCTCCATATTTACACAGATACACTACCAGGTGTTCAGTTAAGCCTGCTCACACAGGTTGCTCTATCCAATTATTTTACTAAGTTACTACTTGTTATTTGCAATCCCACGCTGTTTTTCAGACCCGCTCCTAGCTGAATACAGCAGCAGGATTTACTGCGAATTCTCCCGTGTTACCCGCGCTTCAAACCTATCTGACCAGATACCCTGACTCCTGGTGAGTACAGGAAGCCCTGTCCTATCAGTCATTTTCCAGCAGTTACCAATAGTGTACTCTTAATGGTGACCTTCATTGACAGGTACTTCAGGATGTCAGCCATCGTTTTGCAAGAACAAATTGCACAGATTCTTTGTCAGAGTCCTGTGAGGACTACAATAGGGTAAGACATTTCAGCTGTGTGACAGAAATCAATCCCACAGTCTGGATTGAAATGTATCCTGATGTGCTACCCTGTCCCACCAGGTCACTAACCGCTTGGCTACCACAACTTTAGCAAGATCGATTCCTCCACACCTTCTGCCAATTTTGAGTGCCTATGGTAAGCCCACAATAGGTTTTTTCCTACTCACAGCTCACTTCAATTCCTTGTGTATTTTAACAATATGTCCCATTCCAGTCCCCAGAACCCCCCGTCCTGAAGAGACCCCGTAACTCGAAAGGGTCAAAACATTGTCGACAACAAAGGAAGGGAACATTAGAAAAAATCTCTAAAAATGTATTAAAACAATATCTCATAATGGACTTCCTTTATTATTCCAGTAACCAACAGCTTCTTTTTACCAGTCACTGTATTAATACATCACTGTTGGTTATGGCCACAACAATGGGGCACATCAGTCATATGAGTCAGTTATTTACCTTGTATATAGTGTTAATACACAGTAAAGTTCTTACTCCTTTTTCCAATGGTTGTCTCTGCAAAACAAATTACGCCCATTTTCGGCTGAAGTGGGAACAACAGAAATTCTGTTGTATGTGAGCTTCATTTTCAAATTTTTGGTTGATTCCTTACCATAACTTGTGAAATAATAGTGTTAGAATGTTATATGTCTTGGCTCTAACTGCAATTACAATTTAGATGCAAGAAACTAATACTCTTTGCGCAAATTTCATTTTGTCTGGTCGAAATGAGTTCCTTGTGAACAAATGTATGTTGGCTGGTGAGGGTATTACCAACATAAGGACTCAGAATCGACTTCACAGGCCGCATCGGAATTGCTGCCTGTGCGAAGCTTTCCTGATGTAGGCCCTCGCATTGAAACTCTATCTTAAATGGCAAACTCTACGATGACGCAGGTACTCGCATCACAGCCTCACAGTTACTCAGAATTGACGCATCGCCTGGACTGTGCAACATATTCGCATTGCAAGCCCTCATCAACAGGTTCCTCGAGGCTAATGTAGGACCTCCCATCGTAGCTGTGCAGCACCTTGGAACTGACTCATTGCCTAGGCTGCGTTACGCATCCTTGGCGTGGGACCACGCAACACTCTGCAACCAGAAATTAAAGTACTTTGAGCGGGCCTAGCTGGGACCCTGTAGCTGGCCCGCGTTCCATCGTGGTCAGCCTGAACTTTTGACTTTGTGCTGGTTCGACACGACCAGATATCCACAGTTGGCGCTTTGTGCTTTTTGCCGCTATTTTTACTGAGATCTTAAAATCTACACCTCTCCAGGTCTGCTGATCGGATTTTTGTTGTTCTGGTCTTGTTTCAGTTATTAAAAATGCCTCTATTTATCTAATATGGAGTGGAAGTCTTTTATGGTGTGTTTTCACTGTGTTACTGTTTGAAGTGTTGCAAAATACTTTACATATTGCATCTGAGTTAAGCTTGACTGCTTGTTGCCAAGCTACCCGAGGGCTGACCACAGGTTAATTCAGAGTTTGCTTGATACTTCACCCTTATAAGGATTGTGGTTTCTGCTTGAGTGGGATTTAGCCCCCTCAATCAGTAACCCAATTTCTTACAGCCTTGATAAATATGTGTATTACCTGTGACCTTGTGGAAAGATTCTGGTCACTGCACCGGCATACTTGGTCTTAGGTTAAGGCTTTTATTAGGGGGCAATTGTTACAGAATGTCTCAAGCAGAAACAAAGCAAATGGAAAAAATGAAGAGGAATTGGAAAAAGAGATAAATAGGTAATCAGTGGTACCGATGCTAATAAAAGTGAAATGTGTGATTTATATGATGTGTGTATGTAACAGATATTCCCTCTTTTTCATTATACATAGGCATTACAGACAGGGCAATAGAAAATATAGCCTATTATCATTACATCTCAATGAGATGCACAAAAATAAGCCTTGTTACTAGTGAACATGCAAGAAGTTAAAAAAATAAAACACAAAGAGATAAAAGGAGAATTTTTGGAATAATTTGTGTTCAACAGTGAAAGTGCAGATCAGGCAGTTGTATTAATCCAAAATTGATCTGTTAGATGTGGCATCCTTGGCATGGTATTCACCCAAACATTTTCCTTCACCCCTCCTGTTTTGCTGAATTGGTTTTTTTGTTAGCTTTAAAACCCTGCATTTTACCACTGTTAACCAGGATTAATGTGCTTGTGCTATCTCCTTCAAACATGGTAAAATTGGTGTATACCTAATTGTACATTTAATTTACTTGTAAGTCACCAGTAAATGGTATTACATATACCCCGGGTCTATAAGCTAAATGCTACTAGTTGACCTGCAGTACTCATTGTGCCACCCACTAAAGTAACCTTGTAAAACATGTCTCAGGCATGCCACTATAGCCCGCAGGGCAGTTTTAAACTACCATGTCGACCTAAAAATATAAACCTTCCATTTTAATATAAATCAGTAACCCATAAGGTATGCTCTAAAGGCACACTGGACAGGGTGCATTGTATTTAATAAGTAGGACATGTCTGCTTATGTTTTACATGTCCTGGCAGACAAAAACTTCTAAAGATGATTTTCAGTGTTGGAAGGCCTATCTCTCCCAATGACTAACACTGGGTTACCTTTAACCATTTAGTAAGTGATTATTTGGATTGGGAGCAGATAGAGATATGGCGTTTACACTTTAATGAAATGTAATTTAAAATCCTCTTTAATGATAAAGTTGGAAATTTAGTCACAATTCCAAAAATGCCGCTCTTAGAAAATTGACCTTTTCTTGTCCTAATCATTAGTGACTTCTGCCATTGTCCTAGGTCACATTACTGTGAATGGCTCTTCTCTTGGGGTTTGTATATTGCTGGCAGACATTAACACAAAGGGGGTTTATGAGTTGACAACATGGGCCATCCTGGCAAGATGACTGGGAGTGGCTGTGTCCAGCCCCACTTACGTTTTAAAGGGTTTGCCTGCACACATGAAGGAATCTGACACTTGAGCGTGCCCGAATATAGCAATTTCCCATCATTCTCACCCTAGTTAGTGTCGGTTTTTAATGTTTAAATCTGTGCTGCCCATCATGCTGTGTGAGTGGATGTACTCTCGATCAGCCTTGATCTCCCACCTCCACCGTGCATCTCGTACTTCTTCATCGTCTGCATTCGTCGGATGTTTTAATAGTGTCACTAGCTCCTCCCGAGCTCTCGCTACCTCCATAGGGCCCTTGACTTGCCTGGCTTCTCTCAGTCTCACTGTATGTCGCCCATTTTGTGAATTACTGTTTCCATCTCCCCAGCGAAGGTCCCCTCTGTGACTTCCAATCAGTGGTGATCCCCCTTTTGGGCAGTATTAGTGCCAGATCCCGAAACCGACTTGTGACTTTAACTTTGGATGTATGCGGGAACCAGTGTAACAGGAAATACCCTGGTGTAACTTGGACCTCCTTCTCTGTGATTTCCGCTAGCATTGCAGTCACCTCCCTCCAGAATTATCCCACAGTCCCAAAACATATGCAAGTATGATGCATCAGTCTCCCAACACCATGGACATTGAGCCGCTCCCATCTCAAAGTATTTATTAATGCATGCTAGTGTGAGGTATGCTCTGTGGAACATGTAAAAATGTATTAATTGGAATCAAGCGTTCCTTGTGACCTTTGTGGTTCTCTCTACTAGTATGTCCCATTTCTTCTCCTCAATATCTATTCCTAAGTCTCCTTCCCAGGTTTCTCTCAGTCTGATGAGCGCAGGTAGTGTGTAATTTCTGAGCCTCTGATAGAGACGTGTCACCACCTTAAAAGTCCCCAAGGCCGATGCCACATATGTTAGGAATCAATAGCCTTGACATGCGAGGTTGTTGGGCTGTGGTCTTTTACCCAGGTCCCTACAAACAAACAGCCTGTTCTTTTTAGACGCTCCCTAACCAGTGAAAAGAGGCACGGCAGAACGTAGCCTTTGCTTGGCTTACTGTTCCGGTACCACGCCCCCTCTTCACTTCCTGGTTCCTGGCTCGAGTTTCGGTGGCATCTTGTGGAACCTGCGAGTCTCCTTGGACCCTTCCCCGCTTCCTTGCCTTCATTTCCCTGTCCCTGCAGCCGCTGGATGGTTGTTTGAGAGTGAGAGCGTCTTTGCCGAGCTTCGGCATTTCTTGAATTCCTACGCGAGAGTTTACTCGCGACTACCCTTGCTTTTCTCACGCATTTTGCGGGCGTCATTTCGCTCGGATTCTTTTTCTCGCTTCTGTTGTATGAATGAAATACATGGCGAGTTTTTTGTTTGTTTAAACCCTTCCTGTGAGAGTGAGCGCTCCGCCCTTACCTCCTTTGAGGGCCGGGTGTCTCTCCTCGTGTGAGTGTGTACTGCTCCGCTGTTTCAGCCCACAACAGCCGGCCGGTGCTCCTCACATACCCCATTTTTGTTTTTGTGTTGGTCTGGTGTGTATGTCCCTCGAGAGCTCTATTCCTCATAGCCCGTGGCTCACTATCCTGGCTACCATTCCTAGAACTCCTCGAGAAAGCCTGCCTAATCTACAATTGGGGTAAGCACACCTGAATAATCACGCATGTCAATGACTCCTGCTTGAAGGTTAGTGAAGGAATGATATATTATGTGTACTGCCTATTTTGTTTTCTAGCCTGGACATCCACCTACGACTACTCCTGCTATACCCTGCTTACCCCCTCGTATGAGGAGAGTGGTGGACACTCCTAGGGTAATTCCCTCATACTTTTAGGGGACAGTAGACAGGAGTGTGTATTTTATTCGCATTCTTGCTTCTGTGCCTTGGAGGTGTGGGGATTCTTCTTCGCTCCCGTGGAACATTGGTGACTAACCTGACAACATATTGGCAGCCTCCCAATGTGAAAGGTTCCAAGAGCCCTACTACCCAGTGCTTTTGTACCGCTGTTGTAAGTAAGAAATGTCCTCTAGGTATACCATATCATTCTCTGAAGTCATTAAATGGGAGTAGGGTTCCATCTTCATATAGCATTCCTATTGTGGTCACCCCCAAATCTGCCCAGGCCTCCATCTCTCGCCAGTTCCCTCCATGGGAAAGTCCCATACAGATGGTAATCTGAATCTCCGGGGCATATGTTTTTTTTAATTTTAGCCCTCTGGTGAGTTCCAGCCCAGCACTTGCATATTACCTTGACTTCGGTATTTTCACCTCCTCGGCGGGAAGGCAGACAGAGCACTATATTGGACAGTTTTGATAAACTGGGGACTGCATCATTTGGTTTGTCTATCCCTCTGACTATCCCTACCACCCATTTTGTGAGCCACTGCCAGATAATAATATTCAAAATCTGGAAGTGCAAGGGCCTGTGCTTTTTGGTCTCGTTAACATACTCTGCATCTACCTGAGCCCCATATAAAGGCGATCACTAGCGACCTAAGATAAGCAAACATTCCTGCTGGGATCCAGACCTGTAGAGTCCTGACTAGATATAGCAATTGTGGGAGTGTCACCTTTTTCAACAGAGATATCCTCCCCATGACCGACAGGGGTAGCGTGCCCCAGAAGGTGAATGAAGCTTTCATTCCCCTAATCGCCGTGGCTATATTTCCTTCTAGTAAGTCCGCAAATTCATGATAATCAGTAACGCCCAGGTATGGGAGACATCTATTCTCCCAATTCACTTCCACTCTCAGTTGTGGCCTTTCACACCCTACTTTTGGGGGGAAAAGACTTGATTTCTGCCAATCGACTTTAAGGCCTGACACTCTAGCTAATGCGGGGATTCTTCTTCGCTCCCGTGGAACATTGGTGACTAACCTGACAACATATTGGCAGCCTCCCAATGTGAAAGGTTCCAAGAGCCCTACTACCCAGTGCTTTTGTACCGCTGTTGTAAGTAAGAAATGTCCTCTAGGTATACCATATCATTCTCTGAAGTCATTAAATGGGAGTAGGGTTCCATCTTCATATAGCATTCCTATTGTGGTCACCCCCAAATCTGCCCAGGCCTCCATCTCTCGCCAGTTCCCTCCATGGGAAAGTCCCATACAGATGGTAATCTGAATCTCCGGGGCATATGTTTTTTTTAATTTTAGCCCTCTGGTGAGTTCTAGCCCAGCACTTGCATATTACCTTGACTTCGGTATTTTCACCTCCTCGGCGGGAAGGCAGACAGAGCACTATATTGGACAGTTTTGATAAACTGGGGACTGCATCATTTGGTTTGTCTATCCCTCTGACTATCCCTACCACCCATTTTGTGAGCCACTGCCAGATAATAATATTCAAAATCTGGAAGTGCAAGGCCCTGTGCTTTTTGGTCTCGTTAACATACTCTGCATCTACCTGAGCCCCATATAAAGGCGATCACTAGCGACCTAAGATAAGCAAACATTCCTGCTGGGATCCAGACCTGTAGAGTCCTGACTAGATATAGCAATTGTGGGAGTGTCACCTTTTTCAACAGAGATATCCTCCCCATGACCGACAGGGGTAGCGTGCCCCAGAAGGTGAATGAAGCTTTCATTCCCCTAATTGCCGTGGCTATATTTCCTTCTAGTAAGTCCGCAAATTCATGATAATCAGTAACGCCCAGGTATGGGAGACATCTATTCTCCCAATTCACTTCCACTCTCAGTTGTGGCCTTTCACACCCTACTTTTGGGGGGAAAAGACTTTCTCCGTTCAGCCTCTACACAGGAGGTCTGTAACATGGTTAGTCCAGCAGGTTTGCTCATGGCTATTTGTTCCTCTTCTATTGCCACATGAGAGGGTTAAAGTAAGACTTTTTTCTATTAAGGTATCCTTTAGCTTTCTGCAAAGCATGTAGGGATACGTTCATGTGTTGACATCAAATGATGCAACTCGCTGCATCTCGCAGTACATGCGATGGACAGAGTGCCTTTGGGGTTGATGTGGCGGGGACTAGGACTGGTAGTTGAGCACCTATCATACGTTTGTTGGGTTATTGGTGTAGAGCAATTGGCTGTGACACTGTAGAGTCGTGTATTCACTTTGTCCTTTTTCTACACTGCAGAGCGGGGCCTCATACTCCCGAGCGGTTGCCGGGTGAGGTGAGGTCGTCACCCACACAAGGCTGGGTGAGTATCACTATGAGGAAAGTCCTCTGAGTGATTAAGCTAGTATGCTTGAATCCATATATATGCAGAATGTAATATAATTCTTGCAAGTGTTTCTCTATGCGGTTGCTCTGTATACAGGCAGATGTATGTGTGTTATATGTTGCTCTACAACAAAAATTCCTTTGTTTGTTGTTAGGAAGAAGAAATGCTTCCCCTTCGCCAGTGGACGTCCAAGCGTTCTACTTCCTGGTAGATATGTATTTGTCTTGTCTATCGGTATAGTTATTCAGTTCCCAACTTACTTCATCATGTGTGGTTATAGTAGCAGTAGCGATGATATACCTAAGGTCCTGAAGAAAGCAGGGGAATGGCCCCTTATGCTGAAACATGTCGACCGATTAGCACAGCGCCACTGGGTAGTTCAACTCTTCTACCAGGCGTGTTTTTAACCATTGACACACTGACTTTAGTACGTACATCCTCTCTGGGTCAGTGTAGCCAATTTTACTTTATCACTATTTTATTTTTTAGAGCACTGCACTTTATTCAGTCCACTCCATTGGAAACATTATGGCTGGACCGCGGACAACCTTTTCCACTACAGCACTGTATAGGCTGGGTGTGGTAAGGATTGATCAGCAATGTCCCACGTGACGTAAACTCCACCAATTGGGTGGTCTGATGGGACTTTTTCTAGCCTTTTTGTGTCCAATAATTTTCAGCAACATTGATACACATGTGCACCTTATCGTATCAGAGTCCTCTGTTTGGTGACGCACTACCCCCAGACCTGGTCTACTCTTTTGTTGTTGTGGGCCTTTCACACCCTACTTTTGGGGGGAAAAGACTTGATTTCTGCCAATCGACTTTAAGACCTGACACTCTAGCTAATGCGGCTAACAGGTCCCTCGCCCCCTCTAATTCTGAACCGGTGTCTCAAGGAAAAACCAATAAGTCATCTCGGCATAACGCAATATGCTATGTTCGGTGCACCGCCTCTATCCCTCTGTAATGTAGACCAGTTTTGGCCCTGGATGCCAAAGACTTCATGGCCAGAGCAAACAGTAATGTGGAAAGCAGGCAGCGCTGCCTCGTACCCCTCCCATGATAGGCCTCGGAGACAACACCCTCCTTTTTGACTCTACCAAGGGAGTCCGCGTGCAGCAAAGATGTCCATTTTACAAATTCTGAGCCTAGTCCAAATCTCTTCAGCACCCTAAATAAATATTGCCATTCTAGGCTATCAAAGGCTTTTTCAATGTCGACCGTAAACACAGCTGCCTTCTCTCTAGTATAGGTCTCAGACTCCAGAATACGCATCGGCCTTCTGGTATTTATTGCTGTATTACGTTTTGGGACGAACCCTGCTTGGTCTATGTGTATGAGATCCACTGTGTAGAGAAGTAACTGCGTAACTAGGATTTTATTTAAGACTTTATAATCTTTGTTTAGCATGGAGAGTGGCCTGTATGCTGTCTTATCTAGTGTTGATTTGCCAGGTTTTAGTAGTGGGATGATTAACGCTTCTCTTGTGAAGCCCAGCAAAGCCCCTCCCCTTTTCACCCGATTATATACATCCACCAATCTTAGCCCCAGTACGTCGACATACGTTGAGTAAAACTCAACCCGAAGCCCGTCTATCCCTGGTGTCTTTTTCCTGGACATGGCCTTTATGGCTGCTTTGACCTTTTGCAGTTCTATATCCCTTTCCAATGATTCGGCTGCTAATTTATCAATAGTAGGTAAAGCCTGCGTCCCTATGAAACTATCAATATCTGCCCTTGATGTCACCATCTTGCTCTTATATAGTTCTGCATATTATTCAAAGAACACTGTGTTTATGTCCTGTTGTGTATATACTTCCCTTCCAACTCATCTTGAATCTAAAGCATAGGTGAACCTCTTTTGGCTGGGTTGGCAAGTCTTGCTATCATCGCTCCTGATTTGTCTCGTTCCTCGTGAGCTCGGACAACATAGGGGGCCATTATGATGACGGGCGGACTTAGTCCGCCCGCCATCATACCGGGACCCGGGACAGCCCGCCATAAGGGCAGGGGTTTCGATCAGGGCATTAGGATGCGTCCGACACACAGGCGGGCGCATCCTGTATATGTACCATTGCGGCGGGCGGAGCAGAAATCTCCACCCGCCGCAGTGGTAAAAGTGCAAGTTGTGCTTTTCTAAGCGCGACATGACAGGCACCGCACGGTGCCTGCCATGTTGCACTTAGAAATGTGGGAGTACCCCCCATGTTCAACCCCAAGCCACGGACTCCCAGGGGGCCCGCAAGGGGCCCCCGCAGAGAGTCTCCGCATGCCTTTCCGTGGCGGCAATGCATCAGCAAAAACCCATTGTAATATGGCGGGCGGTGTCTAACAGACACCGCCTCTATATTAATAATTTTCTGCCCCGGCCGCAAGGCGACCAGGGCGTAAAACAGGCTGGCGGAGGAAATCCGCCCGACATCGTAATGGACCCCATAGTGTTTGTAATCAAAGCAACCGAGGCGTTCTACATGTTCCGCCACAGCCTCTTTGGCAGCCAGGAGTTATTCCTGGAGTTCGCGATTGCCCGGCCTCTCTCGCTCGACATCCCTGAGATTTTGCTCAGCTTTTAGAGTTTGTCACTCAACAGCATTCCCCTGATCCCCACCATCTCTGAGATGCATTTCCCCCTAAATACCACTTTAAATGCGTCCCATTTGTTCAACGGATTATCAGTCGTCCCGCATTATCTTCAAAGTACTGTGCTATCACAGTTAACAATGTTGCGCTGAAGATCTGGTCTTCTAACACTTCCGGTCTGAGTTTCCAAGTGAGGATGCAAGGTCGTTCTCTAGTCCAGTGAAGTCCTATCAGAAGGGGGTTATGGTCAGAAATCGTTTGGCCGAGATATTTGCTGGAGCTCACATGTGCACATCAGGGGAGCAAAGAATAGCATCTAGCTAACATGTAGATCATGTAGGTATGATAAAAATGAGCAATTCCTATCTTGTGGATGCAAAGTTCTCCAGGTGTCTGCGAGTCCCCATTAAAGTTGCCATGCTCTTTGTGCTTCTGCCATGCGTACAATGGGGGAGTCTCTCAGCGGCGGGTGAGACCGGTCCAACTCTATATCTGTAATGCAATTAAAATCACCTCCCAATATCACTGAGCGGATGTATGACATTACAACGCATGCTTTTACCACGCATGCCTTTACAACGCGGTTTTTACAACGCAAACCTTTACAACGCATAGCGCTTTGGGGTGCTGGATAGTGAATAGTTTAATTTACTATTCCAACTCCAGTCCCCGTGGACACTAGGGAAGGTGTTGGATAGTAAATTAAACTTATTCCCTATCCTAGAGCGCCCCCCAGCGCAATGCGTTGTAATGGTTTGCGTTGTAAAAGTTGAGTCGTAAAGGCACTGCGTGGTAAAAGTTGCGTTGTAAAGGATGTTTCCCTCACTGAGCCAATCAGCTATGGGGGCCAGCTTCCTAGACAAGGCTGCGGAGAATCTGTGTTCTCTATTGTTATGTTTCTTCCATCTGATTTTCCTATTAGGACTAAAGATCGCCCCTCTGTTTCGATTATGCCCGTTTCCATATGAGGACCCCTCTATCAAAGGCTGAAGAATTTCTGTAATGCACCTGGCCCCTCCATCTTCTCTTAAGGGCTTCCCCTTCTTTAGCAGTAATGTGGTTTCTTGAAGAAGCACTATCTGGGTCCCTCTCCTAACCAGGTATGCGTGCGGGAAACATCCATCACAACGCAGTCATTTCAACGATCTACCTTTACAACGCAACTGCCTTTACATCACATGACATTCCAACACATGCCATCACAAAGCATTTCACTACAATGCATGCCATTACAATGCATGCAATTACAACGCATGCCATTACAACGCATTATAAGGTAAGTAATGGAGATTTCTTTTGTTTTAGGGTGGTTATGGATTTTGGGGTACATGGGAATAGTAATTTTTACCCCTAACTATCCAACACTTTCCCATCTGCTGCACTCACTGGAGTGGGAATAGTAATGTTTACCCCTATGCTATCCAAAACGTACCCTACTGTTGCACTCACTGGAGTGAGAATAGTAATTTTTACCCCTACACTTTCCAACACTTACCCTACTGTTGCCCTAAAAGCATTATGCATTGTAATGGTATGCATTGTAATGGTATGCGTTGTAATGGAATGCGTTGTAATGGTAATGGTAGTTTTAAAAAATGCGTTGTAATGGCAAGCGTTGTAAAATCATGCGATGTAATGGTAGTGTCGATGTAAAGACTGCGTCGTAAAAGCATGCGTTATAAATACTTGCATTGTAACATCATATATGCATGCATGCACCTTATGGTGCTTGGTAGTGGTGTGAATTACTCGCAGATTCCGGGACACAACTTTAATATCTACGGCGGAAACCATTGGGTCAATGTCGCTGTAAGTCTATTAAGTGCTGTCATCCAGGCACACCCCACTCCAACTCGTAATTCCCTTATACAATAAACACCCCAACAACCCCTCCCCAGGACAGGCAACAGTCTAGTACCAATCCAACACAACACCAATGGTATCGACACGCAGAACAGCTGCACTTTTGTAGTTGAGGTGGAGTCAAGAAACTGTATCCTCGGGTCCCTTCACCGCCCGGTTCCTTCTCACCCAAACTGACAAGTATTGTGTCCCCCTATCGATTCTCTCCCTCACTGGTTGGGAATCCCTTCCAATGAGAACATTTCCCCCTATACAGGGCCAAAAGGATATCAACGGTTGCCATTATTGTCTTTGCATATTCATCTGTCACTGGGGACTCCATTCAGATGAGGTAATCCACTGATTTGGGTGACTTTTGGCAAGTCTGTGTCGGATTCCTCTGCTGAGCTGACACTTTGGGAGCCATCTGGTGTTCTGTCATCCATGCTGTTCCTCAGAGACTTCAGCAACTTAACACAAAATTCTATGTCTTTCTTCCCTGGCTTCCTCTGAGAATGGTGTGCCGGTCTTTTCAGGAGATCTTTGCTTCTTCTGTGTCATTTCCCTCATTGAGTTCTCCCAGGATCTTCATATCTGGGTCGATTCCAACCATTCCCATGTTTCTTGGGTAGACTGGAAGAATTGTGTTCCTGTGGGAGATGTCACTCTGAGTCTAGCTGGGAATATCATTGCGTACAGAAACTGGAGTTGTCTAAGGCGCACACACAGCTAGAAAGGAGGCACGTTGCTTCTGTTCTTCTGTTGTGAAATCCGGAAAGATCATTACTTTGCTGTTTCCGATTTGCAGATGCGTATTTTGTCGAGCTTGTGCTTGAATATGGTCCCGGTCTCTAAAATGAAGTAGGCGAGCAATCACTGAATATGGGGGGGCCCTGGCTTTGAGGGATGCGCCGGCACCCTGTGCACTCGATCCAGCGCAAAGAATTGTGATATGCCCTCAACGGCCACTTCTGTTTTGAGACAGTGTTCTGGGAATTGCACCATGTCACTGCCTTCTGATTTATACAGGACCTCCTTTGCTGACTTCTGCACGCATTTCTAAGATCTTTACTCTGGTCATCACCACGGATAGGACTTTACCCTTTGCAGCAATCTCCGCTGGTACCTCTGCCATTGTTCGTTCACTATTTGTTACACGTTCTGCCAGACAGCGGTGATCATCCTTCAATAGATTAAAGTCTGTACCTATGGCATCTATCTTTGTTTCAAGTGCTTCTCGAGATGCTGTGATGGGTGGCATGATATCCATTAAGGTGGGTCAGGAGGGAGAGGTCTCGTTTGACGCTCCCCCTGCGTCATCCTCCTCATCAGTGTGCTCTTGTCTTTTGCAGGGATCCATGTTATCTGGCCCTCTGAGTGTGGATACTTGCCCCATCTTTAGCTAGTGGAATCTCAACTTTATTGTGTAGGGCGACTGTATCAGCTAGGGACTATAGTTCTCTTCAGTCTGTAGTATTATCGATATTCTTGTGAGTTCTCTATATTCGGAACACTGTTGTTAAGCAATGTGCGCAGCACTTCACTCCGGCAGCGCGCCCCGTGGTCACTCCTCCACAGAGGACAGCCCCATGTGATAGACCTGTGGTTCCCAAACTGTGCGCCGCGGCACCCCAGTGCGCCGTAATGAGGTGCCAGGGGCACCGCGCACACAAGGGTGACCAACCGTCCATAAATTCCACGGACCGTCCCTACGCCTTTTATCTGTAATTGTGGCCATCACAGGGAGCAGCGCTGCTCCCCTGTGAGAGGCCTCACCCCCGCTGCTGGAGCCGCCTCGCACTCCTCCAGGAGCACAAGAGCAGCCCCTCCCGCCCATTGAAATTCTGTATGGGGCTGATTGCCACTTACTGAATAACAATGGGGCAGTCAGGGGTGTTCAAGCATGTGGTGGTTGCCTCCTGCTTCAGTGTACAGAAGGGCATTCTGTTAGATAAAAAGTAGAACGCCCATGCTGCAATGTTAGAGAACACTTCATTCAAAGAAGCCTGTGAAATAAGTTTAAAAGAACAGGTTATCGTTCTTTCACTGTCTCATCATTTTTGAACTGAAGTATTTTCAATATTATATTCAACAAAGCCATGGTTGCTGCTTTTTTATTTTAAGGAACCAGCAACCATTGACAAAGCCAATAGTCCTGGCTTGTTGTTGGTGCAATGATACTTGCTGTATTATATATCTGGATGCAATGACATAAACAACATAATGGAGGGTGGTGTGGCACACCTGAAATGTTTGGTATAGTTCAAACTAAGGTAATCCTAAATAACTCAGTAAATTGTTTCTGGGCGCCTCAGGAATAGTCTCTTCCGGCTGATAAGAGACAGTCTTGGAAACTGATAACAAGGAAGCGTGGGGAATTCCCACACAGAATCCTGTGGTGCTCCTATGGAGGTCACGACCTCAATTTTTTCAAAAATTACTCGGGTTCAAATCCAATCATTTCATCATGATTTTAATCCATAGGGTCATATATTCATATTCATATAGACAATGTGATGTGGTTCAATGAGTTCAACACACACGTTTCGAAATGCAAATATCCCTATGCATTTCGGGACGAAAGTCCCTTCATCAGGGGAATAAGGTTGATCTGCGAAGGAAATAAACATTGCTTTAGGAAGGGGGCTGTTACCTCAACGTACTGAAAACAAGGTGACGGAAAAGGTGACTATAAAAAATGAGCGATCGATGGTGAGAACAGTCGTGCGGTTATTGGGAATGAAAACAGAAAAATATAACTGTCGTGCCTAGTAAGTGACAGCGAGAAATAACTCAAGTAGTGGTGATTTCGAGCGAAAACGGGAAATGACTCGTGCAGTGGTAAATCGTTATACTGTGTTTAAAGTGAAAACCCGCTTAAAGCCAAAAAACGTGCTGGTCAAGTCAGAGCCAGTGGCTGAAAAGAAGGTCAGAGTCCCCCAAGTTAACACCCAAAGACTATACATCCAATGTGTGACAATCCGAGAACGGAGCCCACAATCGAGTGAATGAATTCTTACACGAAACATTTCAGTGCAGCGTAACAGTGTTCCGTGTTGATTACCAGTTCAATGGCCTGAAATGCCGAAGTGCGCGTGGGATAGGTGCAAGGAGCATAAATGATGGACTGAATGGAGCATGTAACATAAAGAAAGGACTGTGAACAAATTAGTCGGAGTGGAGTGTGCAATGGTAAAAAACGACCCGGAGGTTCCTAATCGTGATATAATGTGTTAAATTAGAAATATGATGAGAAAAACAGATGGTCGTGATGGCCAAAAATAAACGTAGTGGTGCAATATAAAAATACATGTGGAACTGTACTGTTAATGTCGGCCATATTGGATAGGGGAGGTTTCAAGAAGATCGTATTATCAACCAATAATACATCAAAGGGTAAATGATTATAAAGGTCCGAGACGCTCACTTCTGAGAATGTGAATGTGAAAGCGAGGTGTAAATAATAGATTCAGAAGAGAAGGGCAAAGTTAAAAAAATATTTTAAAAAAATATTTTAAAAGTACATACAGAGGAAAAGTAAAATAGGGAAGTGTGGAATAAAAAATAAAGAAGAGGAAGAATCAAGTTTACTGAAGGTACATACAAAGGAAAAAATAAAATGAGAGTAAGAAAATAAGAATAGAAGCAGTAAAGTGGGGAATGTGCATGCAGAAAAAAATACAATGGAATAAACATGGAAGATTCATTAACACAACATTATTGTAGACAAAAAGCGCATGTTTCTAAAAGGAAACAACTATATTCTATGCGTTCGTTGAGTCCATTTGGTTGGCTAGATTCCAACAATTTGATCCAGAACAGTTCACGTTGCAATAATCTCTTGCGATTATCAACGCCCGGTCTCGTTGGGACAACCTCTAGTGCAAGGAACCTTAGTTGACTGATGTTGTGTTGGGCTGATATAAAATGGGCTGCTAGAGGAGACTTCAAGTTCTTGTTCCTTATTGTACTTTTATGTTCCGTTAGACGGATTTTCAATTTTCTTTCAGTCTTTCCCACATAGCCCCATGTGATAGACCTGTGGTTCCCAAACTGTGCGCCGCGGCACCCAGTGCGCCGTAATGAGGTGCCAGGGGCGCCGCGCACACAAGGGTGACCAACCGTCCATAAATTCCACGGACCGTCCCTACGCCTTTTATCTGTAATTGTGGCCATCACAGGGAGCAGCGGGTGCAACACTATGCTAAGCGCAGATTTTTAGCCTAGGTGTTTTAAACTGCGCTCTTAATTACATCCAACACCCCCTTTGAAGAGTCCCCCCCAGTTTTTTACACCGCTTAAAGCCCTGGAAACAACACCATGTTACAGTAACCTCACATCCTGGCACTGTGCATCATGTGTGACTCATGACGTCTACGTTTTCAGTCTGCCTTTGTGCAGGGGCATAGTGAACTCTCCCCCACCGTACCCCACCCCTTGCTCTAGTTCGTTCTTGATAGGCCTCTTCTGTCTGCAACTCTGCAGACAAAGGCTTAGCTCATAATTCTAGCATTCCTCCACTTCACCCCCTGAGTGGCCTGTTTTGCTGCTCGTGCGGCACGCTTGTACTTTCTAAACCTATGCCTTTATCCGTATCTCCTGTCATACCCCCTCAACATCGGCTAAAAATACTGCAGTTAAATGTAAGGTCACTAGCTAAACACCATGCTGAAATATACGACCTTATCATTGATGAAACTCCTGATATTTTCTTTCTGACCGAGACATGGCTTAGAGATGACATGGCGGCCGCATCAAATTTGACGCTACCCCCTGAATACTCGATTTCTTTGGTGAACAGAGCGACTAGGGGAGGCGGCATTGCTGTGATTACCAGGTCTAGCTACTCCTGTCTACTTGATAAAGTTAATATGGAGGGAGGTGAATGCGCTCGCTTCAGTATCTCTGTGAGCACTCATTTTACCCTTTCTGGTCTATTGATATATAGGCCTCCCGGACCTGCTTCCGGTTTTAATAATGCTCTCTTAGAGACAGTTGGAGCATTTGCTGTGGAATCGGCTAATTTTAGCATTTTCGGCAATTTAAACCTTCATTTTGATCTGGACCAGGATCAGACTATTCGCACTATGCTTGCCGATTTAGCCGCATTTCAGCTCTATCAAATAGTTAAAAGCCCTACACATAGAGGAGGTCAGCTGTTAGACCCCATATTTACTAACATTGAGACGGCCAGCAACTACCCCTACTCCTATGGCCTGGTCCAACCATCTCCTAGTCGAAATGACCATTCCCACACCTACATCATCACACAACAACACTCAACATTCGGTATATAAAAGACCGTGGCGTAAGCTTCGACTTGAAGATTTCCACGCACTTTTAGGAGCGAACCCGTTAGGCCCTTTTAGTAATGTTGAGTCAGGTTATGATTCATTCTGTGCCTGGATCACCAGGGCACTTGACGCTCTTATCCCGGCAACCTGGATTAAGGGTCGCACGCAGGATTCTAACCCCTGGTACAATTATACCTTGACTCTTCTGAGAAGGCATGTAAAAGATATGAGCACGAGTGGAGGAAAGACTATGTCCCTGAAAAAAAAGGTTACTATTTAGCCGAACTCAAAACATATCACACAGCTGTATGCAGGGCTCGAGCGGAGTACTATGCTTCTGAGATTAAATTGAGCTCCAACTCCTCTAAAGTCATCTTTAAAATTCTCAAAGATCTCAGTGCCCAAAAATCTCCACTGCCTATTCCTACGTCAGAACTTCAATGTGAAGAATTGGCCTCCTTCTTCGTGGAGAAAATACAGGCTATCTATCAATCTTTTTCTTCCACAACTATGCCCTGTCCATCTCTTTCCATTAGGCCAGCCCTAGCTTCTAATCTGACGGCTATCCCGGAGATCTCCTGGGAAGAATTTAGCAAACTGACTGTGAAAATTAAGTCCGGCTCTCCGGCCGACCCACTCAAACCTGCTCAGTTCAGGGAATCCTCTCTGCCCTGCATGGCCCCGCTACACCAGCTAATTAACGCCTCTTTCTCATCTGCCACTGTTCCGGTGAAATGGAAACAGGCGTGGGTCTCCCCCATCCTTAAAAAACCTAGTTTAGACCCTATGAAGCTTGAAAATGTCAGGCCTATCTCTCTTCTTCCTTGGGTAGCGAAGTTTGCGGAATCACATGCCAATACTATACTCACCAGCTTCCTGAGCTCCAATAACTTTCTCGACGCAACACAACACGGTTTCCGTGCCAGTCATATTTATTTATTTATTTATTTAAGGGTTTGTAGAGCGCCTGGTGACCCGAGGGCATCCCCGCGCTATAGACTGTAGGATGGCTAAGAGGGTGGAAAGGGGAAAGAGGAGGAGCGGAACTCTTTATTTGGGAAAAAGCAGCGTTTTAAGTTGTTTGCGAAAGCGAAGGTAGCATGGTTCCAATCGCAGACTGCAGGGGAGCAGGTTCCAACTCATAGTACCGAGACCGCTCTCCTGGCCATGACGGAACATCTGCGGACCATCCTTGACCATGGTCAAACGGCAGCACTGATTCTGTTAGATCTCAGTGCCGCCTTTGACACTGTCTCTCATAAGGTTCTGCTCCACCGTCTTGAGGAGGCAGGGATCACTGATCTGGCCCTTGCTTGGTTCAGATCCTTCCTGACCGAGAGGTCCTTTCGTGTTTCCACCTCTCCTTTTCTATCCCAGGCACATCTTATTGAGCAGGGCGTTCCCCAAGGTTTGGCATTGAGCCCCACATTGTTTAATCTTTATGTTCAGCCGCTAGCTGCGGTCGCCAGACAATGGGACCTCACTATCGTCTCATACGCTGACGACACGCAGCTAGTGGTTGCCCTAACTGAAGGATCGGCCCCAAGTGTCTCCAGCTTTAAAAGCAGCCTTACTGCCATGGCAGACTGGATGACATCTAACTGTCTGCAATTAAATGCAAACAAGACAGAGGTGCTACTGGTTGGAAAAAAAGTAGACCTATGGGGCGATCACTGGTGGCCCAATGCTCTGGGTAAAGCCCCGGAAGTTGATGAAGCGAGATTAAGAAATAATTTTTATTTCAACTCGTGAAGTCACACTTCCATAATTTAATTAATTATGCTAACAATTTTTGCTGTGTGTGTATTAATACAACCTAGTTTAAAGTTGCATACACAAAAGACACGTGGGAAAACTAACATGTGTGCTCATAAATGTGCATTATGTTGCATTCTCATGTATGTGGAAAATAATAAATTAATCTTGTCTATTGTTGTGTCATGACTAATAGCAGCTGTTTTAAATAATGGCATGTGCTTGTTTTGCTTTCCTTGTCTATGTGGTGTCACTCTATTCTCTATAGGTGCATAAAGAACCCTGCTGGATTAAATGAAGAATGGTAGATATAAAATGCTGCTTTATTTGTGCTTCTGCTAGGTAATTTAGACTAATGGGTTAATCATTAGCAATGATGGGTGACAACAGAACAAACTATATTTCTTGCATTAATTATTCTTTGTGTTTGTTTATATAATAGTTTTACAAATGAAGCTTAGAGATGGCTGCAGAAAAATAGTACACTTTTAAAAGTGGCGCAAGAGAGGTGGCGCAGAAAAATGACGCTTTCTGAAAAGAGGCCTAATGATGAAAATGGCTCAAGAGAAAATAATTCTGAAAGGATGGAAAAAGCCTCTGAGCTTTTATTTTGAAAGGTTTTGGAAAGAACTGCTAAAAGATGACTCTGTGGAGAAATTTGCTAACGTGCTACGAGAGTTCAGAGTGGACAGGCTCAAGGTTAGAAGGAAGAGACGTGATAGAAATTGCATTGCTTGAACTCCTCTCGATACAAAATGTAGCAGCTTGAGGATATGCTGCCAAGACTTCTGCATGAACAATGAACTAGTGAATTTGCCCGGGCATGTGAGAAGGAGGTGTCACAGTTTACTGTGGCACGAGGTGGCTCAGCCAATGGAGAGCTAGAATTCGTTTGCTGGAATGTGAAAAATAGTTAGCTCAGCTTATTTTAGGGTATAAGAATCAGACCAAACAGCAGATATTTGGCTTACGCTCGAGAATTCTGGAGGCGTGATATGCTGATGGACTAATCACGTGAGGAAAGGAGTTTTTATTAATTGCTTTATTTCTAGGTGATGAGGGTAGTGACAGAAAGATAGTTAGGATTTTGGAAATGCTTAATTTTACTTAATTCTGCTAATGAATAATAATTCTTGATTTATGCTCTTTTTATTAATTCTGAATAAACCTCTCTTTATGACAATTTCTAATGCTTGCTTAATAAAATTCCAAAACCTGAGTTTTTCTAGATGTGTTTAAATAAACTTTCTAAATGACAAGCTGGTCTTGTTTATTGTGGGTAGTTTAAAACAACATATTTAGATCTTATCGCCTCATGATTCAGTCGCTCTATTGTTGCTATGGGCCTAGTGTTGTAATGTAAGTTTGGTGGTAGTAGATAGAGTCATTTATGCAAAATTTTGGTGAGAGCGCTGGATCAATTCTCTGGCAGCAGAGGATGGTTTTATGTTGTTTTTGACATACATGTTACATGTTTGACACATATATGTTGGTATATTCATAGGATTAAATTTTAACATATGTTGAGTTAGTCAGTTTGTTTAATGTAAGAGATTTTTCAAGCAGTGTGAAATTTCTCAAATTAGCCATGGCTAGAGATGTGTAACGCTGTGATCAGGACGCTGATATGTAAGCAGGTTACACAAGTACATTTGTTCTGCTTCTGAGGTGGTATCGCCGTGTATCACCAGTGTTGTGGCCATGCAACACATGTTAGGGCTAGGTGTGAATGTTGTATAGTGAGGATTATCTAAGAAATTTGAACAGCATGAGTATAGGGACAATGTGCCCGTTCTAAAACTCACTGTGATAAGAGTAATAGTATATATTCGAACTTAAATGAAGGGTAGGATAACGTCGGTACATGATTATCTATAAACAGGTGAGAGTCCTGTAGGGGTACATGTTTTATATCTATAAACAGGTGAGAGTCCTGTACGGATAACGTCGTTTATTTTACTAACGGTGCATGATATCTATAAACAGGTGAGAGTCCTGTACGGATTTCATGTGTGTTTGAATAGGGACATTTTCTGTTTGAAAGTGCGTGATTGTTTTGTAATAGTGTTCAAGTCTAACTTTCGAAATAAGTCACTTAGTTGTGCATTCTAGAGGGAAAACGAGTTCATGTATTACTTGTTAGAAGGGTAGAGTAAAAGTTGCTCTACTGGCAAATGAAAATTATTCTATGAGAATAGGGCCGACTATTCCAAGCTGAGAATACTTGAATGAATGTAAAACTATTCTATTTAGAGAAGAGGACAGATGAGTTTGTTTTATGTAATTACTAAATTGTACCAAAAGTAATTCTAAGGTACTTAGGAACGTTTAAGATAAAGTCTGTGTTATTCTAAGACTTTTTAAGATGTTGCGCGTTGTTTAAATACATTAAAAAGCATTGCGCGCTATTTAAATTCATTCAAAAGTAACACGATCGAAATTTGTGAAGGAGGGGCTATTTTAGAGAGCGAGATCGTGTAGGGAGAGACTGAAGCTGCAGCAGCTGCATACGTCAGAACTGCCGCGCTCGGATTGGCTAGAGCGTCTGATTTGTCATAGAAAAACTGCCCCCTGATTGGTTGAGGCGTCGTTATGAAGTAACTAGCTAAACCTCCACTTTTTGTTCCCTTCATTTCAATTATACTACTAAATAAAAAATTGATGCATGTGACAAGCGCGCTGTTTAAAGAATAAAAACAGCTGTAAAACACCCAAAGCGTCACAATAAAGTAGCAATCCGATTAATTAAAGCGTCTGAAGTGTCTTCTGCCGAACATTTTTTGTATTAGCAGGTATCCTCGAAATAAATGCCCGTTTTAGTTTTAAAATCCTTCTTTGCAACACTATTATTTAAAAGGAAGAGCATAGCGTGCTGTGTTAAAATCAAATTTTGTGAGGGAGGGGCCGTTTATCGAGTGAGGAGCGAAGGGGAGAGCTGCCAGCTGCAGCGGCTGCCTACGTCACAGCCGCCGCGCTCTTATTGGACAGAGTGTCTCTGCATCATAACGGAGCTGCTCTCTGATTGGTTAAAAGAGCCGTACTGTCACAGTAGAGCTGTACTGTGATTCGCTGATAGCGCTTCTGTAATTTGAGTGGTTGCTTACCGAAAATAATATTAAGATTTAACAAGTGTCCCCAAGTTTACAAGAAAACACTTGAATAATTAGATAAATCCCTGTTTCAATTCCCTCCTTATCGTGCTATTGTGTATTGTCTGGAGCGCGAGAGGAGAGGGAAAGACTGTTGGGAGGTTCGACACATCACAGTAGAGCTGCGCTCTGATTAGTCAAAGAATCCGGCACGTCATAATAGAGCCGCGCTCCGATTAGCTGGGGCGTTTAGAGAGTCACAGAAAAGTTATGCTGTGATTGGCTGGAACTGCCAGGTTATTTTCAATTACAAATGTCCCCGTTTAGGTTTTCTTTTAAAATTGCGCTATTAATTTAAAACGAAGCGTGTTGCAGACTAATGAATATAAAAATCATTACGCGCTGTATTTCAATAGTATTTTGTTTTAAGAGAAACTGTTTAGAGAGCGAGGGGAGAAGGGAGAATTGTAATAGCAGTACAGGTTACTATGATAGCGCTGTAATTAGCAGAAACATTATGGTAGTTGTGTTGTGATTGATCAACTTTCTAAAAGACGTGCATTGATTGGCTGCGTTAAATATATTTACCGAGTAAATTATAATAAAATATATATTACCGCTTTAAATTTCCTTCCTGTTTTATAGTGGTTAGCGAACATTATACATTATTAAAATAAATTGATTAAAGTGTCATTACTGCATGTTTGTTATTTGCCAAGCTCTTACAAAGAAGAAGGGTTGAGCGCGTGGAGAGAGAGACTGCGGTGACAGGAGTATGGGTCATAGAGGAGCCGCGCACCCATTGGTTGGTGACGCACAGTGTCACTAGAAAAGCCGCGACCGGATTGGTTGAGGCTCGGGTGAGCACTGTAATTGGCTGTTCACTTTGTTTTGGATTTTGAGACTGCTGAGGAGTTGCCTGCTAAGGAATTACATTATCGAAGGGAATTTTAAACGCTGTGATTGCGTTAGAAATAGAATAAGGCTTGGCTAAGCATTAGAAAGGAAGGCTGCAGTTTCTTAAAATTAAGAGAAATAGCCAGTAACAACTAAATGCAACAACAGTATTGACTGTAATTGAATTAAAAGATTTAAAGATTTCCTTAAAGGGTGTGTGGGTCAGAAGAAAGCTGGTTTGAATTAAAATTTTATAGATAAAGGAGTCTAAAGGTTTTTTGCAGTCAAACATTTTATTTAAATTAAAGGCAATCAGACTAGGTTTTCTTTTTCCACAGGTATTGATGCAGAAAGGTGTGTAAGTGAAAATAAATACATTTTAAAAATAGCTAATTGCATTTTGGTGTTTTGTTGTTGCAAATTAAATATTTTATATTGCTGTCTTTGTAAATTAATAATTTTCTTTTCAGGTTTATTAAAATTAGTGATGCAGGTAAATTAGGAGGAATATTAAATTGACCAAGTTATAAGGTTTTTATACATCTGATAGTGTTAAATTAATTAATTAATTGATCAGCAAACGCTGTGAGGCAAATTAAGAGAGTGCATTTACCTATTGAAATTAATTTTAACCAATTTTAACATGGATAACAATTATCAAAAGAAAGAGAAAAGGTTTTCTTGGTACAAGAAAATGAAAAAGGTTGTTGCTAAATGCGAGAATAAATTAATGATTTCCAAATTAGCGAAATTAAATAATAAAGGTATCAGAGTTGAAGATAGTGATCAATATAAAATTGATATTGTAAATACAGATCAGGACAGAAATTTAAGTAGATTGCCAGAACAGATTAATGTAACGCCAGAAGTCCCAGTTCAGATTGATAGAGTGCCAGCTCAGACTTCTACTAAAAATGATGCAATAGAAAAGCATGATGAAATGTCTAGTAATTTTGGAATTAATATTCCTGATTATGTGAATTCATCAAATGATTTAAAACAGTCCATGAAATATATGGAAACAGTGACAGTTCCTATGCTTGGAAAAGATGAAATTAATCCCGCAGTTTTAAAGGTCCCATTAACTGAAAGGGTTTATTCTATTGTACTTGAAATTGAACTGGTAAAGATTACAAATCAGCAAGAAATAGTGATGACTCCAGTTCTAGTAAGTGAGAAATCTGACATTGATCTGATTAAATTGATACAGCCTGATGAGTCAAAATTATGGTTAAATGAAAAGGAGATTGAATTAAATGAGTTAAATGAACAGCTACAGATACAGCGACAAGTGATGATTGAACAGAATGAGATGGCTTCACTGCCATTGCCAAATTATGTTAATAAGCAGTCAGACAATACAGATACAGGATTAAATAGAGAACAGGAAACAGACAATGAATACGATTATGGAGTTGAGCATGATTTTGAACAGTTCTGGTCCCAAAGAGATTATTTTACTTCTACAGGTTCACCTATCAGAGATGCAAATTTAATTAAAGGATTGATTGATAACGTTCAATTGGCAGAAAGGATTGCTGTCATAAAAAGTGCAGCATACAAAAAGAATGATGAACATGCTTTGAGTTCACTAATACTAACATCTATAGTTGAAACTTGGCTGGGAGTCAAAGATTTTCAAGATGAAGCAACTCATGAGGAGAAAAGTACATGGTTGAGTACAGATTATAGACAGCGAGATGAGGATGAGATTTGGACAAACAAGGATGGCAGAGTAGGTTTACTAAGTAGCATGATTACTGACATGGACAGAATGTACCATAGAATTGTAGAATTTCTTTACCAGAGTTGTCTGTCTTGCCAGCAAGTAAACACAATTAAGAAAACAATTTTGGGATTGGGAACAGAATTACAGGAGAATGGTTCATTCACCAGATTACAAATGGATTTCATTGAGATGGCACTGCATATCAATCTGTGCTACATTTTTGTGATTATCTGTTTGTTTTCAAAATGGGTTGAAACATTTCTGACGCGACATAATGATGAAATTACTGTTGAAGAGTTTTCAGATGGCAGAAGACATATTGAAAACAGACTGCTCCATTGTACAGATAGAACAGAAATGTCAAGTGTTGAGGAGCAAGAGAATGGTACTATAAAGAACAGTAATGCAAAAATGAGCCTAGCTACAGGTATAAATTGGACAGATGTCCTTCCACTTGTTTTGATGTTTCTGAAAAGTGCTACTGATAAAGAGACACGTTTAAGACTTCATGATATTATGATGGACAAGGTCATGAGTCAGACATTCATACCAGTGAAAAGAATGATGACTATCAATGATAGCATCAATTTGAAGTATTGCAAGAATTTATCAGATGAAATGACTTCTGTGTCATATCAAGATGGAACTGAAGTGCAAACAAGAGAAAAAGAGCAAGCACTTGATCTGTTACCAGGTGAAAGGATCAGGAAAATGTTCGTCTAAACAGAAATTGTTTAGTGCCAAGGTGGCAGAAAGGGAGGTCAGTTAGTCTTGTCACAACAAATGCAGTGAAGTGCAAAAGACTGAAGAGGTGGATTGACACTGGCCATACTTTTAGTGTACCTACACCTAAAAAACCTGATGAGGATAGTGTCACCATTGCTGATTCAGATTCTGAAGAAGAGCCTGAAAAGAATCCAGATCTTGAAGATCGACAGGTTAGTCGACATCTGGAAATTATGAATAGAAAACAAGCCTTGAATGAAGAAGACTTGAAAGTTGTGACTGAAGACTCAAAAATTGATGAAGATCTGCTAGAAAAAGAAGCAGAAGAAAATTGTGATCAGATTGTGATTGAAGACCAGGAGAGTATTGAAAAGCAGAAAAGTAGCTCTGAAAGCAGGAACAGGAATTCTGAAACTGTGAAGTTGAAGGTAATTAAAGAAGATGAATTGCCAAGTACCAGCTACAAAGATGACGTTCCTAACAGAGTGAAGCTGCCGAGTAAAGAAGTACCTGAGTCCAGAATTCAAATTACTGACAGTGATACTTATGAGAGTGATGAAGATTCTCATGTAAGAAAATTCAGAAAAAGAGCTTGGAGAAGAGAATGTAATGTGACCGAGCAAAAGAAGAATTTATCAAGAAAAGATGGTGATTGGCCAGAAGAAAATGGAGGCATAAAATTGAAATTGGTATACAGATCAAAGGAACAGATTGATGAGATATCAAGTCAAAAAGGTTCTGAAAAGAAAAGTGAGGCAAGAAAGAAAATGGAAGTGATACCTATAATGGAGGTAAATAGTCGCAGTCAGAAAAACATTGAAGAGAATAGTGACAATGATTGAGGTATATACCTGTTAAAATTTTTAGGTATTCTGTTTTTGGCATAAGGCTGAAGAAATTGTGTTAGGTAACACAAGGTCGAAGAAATTGTGTTAGCTGGAAAAATATAACTTGTGACATTAGGTCGAAGAAAAACTGTTAGAAGGTTTAAGGGTATATATATATATATATATATAAAAAAAAAAAAAAAAGATTTGAAAAAGGGGGGTGTTAGAAATTTTTAGAAAATTTAGCCCAAATTTTTAAAAAAATTTGTTTTATTTTTCCTTGCAAGCTTAATGAAATTACTTTCATGTTTTTTATAAATAACAGCTCAAGATGCTTAATGTTAAAGAGATATTGTAAAATGTCTCTGATATATATGTTCCTAATAATTGATACTTTGGTTAATTTAGGTTGTAATTTTTCTTTTAGAAATTAGCAAGGAAAAGTTTAAGGTCAATAGGACAAGCAAAGTTTCAGCTAGTCAATGCAAACATAGTATAATACTGACACCTTTATTAATTATAGTTTTTGCGACACTTTTGTTGAAGATCAGTTGCATGTTACACAAGAGAAAGTTAGAACTAGAGGGGTTTCTTAAAACTCAATATGAGAGTTGTAGATAAACTGATAAGATAAGTCTTTAGAATTTACTAACACAGGTGAAATTGAATCATGTTCATCTTAGATAAAATTTTGGGTAACATTTTTGGTGGTGTTTGGTGATTTTAAAATCACCAGATGGGGGAGTTGATGAAGCGAGATTAAGAAATAATTTTTATTTCAACTCGTGAAGTCACACTTCCATAATTTAATTAATTATGCTAACAATTTTTGCTGTGTGTGTATTAATACAACCTAGTTTAAAGTTGCATACACAAAAGACACGTGGGAAAACTAACATGTGTGCTCATAAATGTGCATTATGTTGCATTCTCATGTATGTGGAAAATAATAAATTAATCTTGTCTATTGTTGTGTCATGACTAATAGCAGCTGTTTAAAATAATGGCATGTGCTTGTTTTGCTTTCCTTGTCTATGTGGTGTCACTCTATTCTCTATAGGTGCATAAAGAACCCTGCTGGATTAAATGAAGAATGGTAGATATAAAATGCTGCTTTATTTGTGCTTCTGCTAGGTAATTTAGACTAATGGGTTAATCATTAGCAATGATGGGTGACAACAGAACAAACTATATTTCTTGCATTAATTATTCTTTGTGTTTGTTTATATAATAGTTTTACAAATGAAGCTTAGAGATGGCTGCAGAAAAATAGTACACTTTTAAAAGTGGCGCAAGAGAGGTGGCGCAGAAAAATGACGCTTTCTGAAAAGAGGCCTAATGATGAAAATGGCTCAAGAGAAAATAATTCTGAAAGGATGGGAAAAGCCTCTGAGCTTTTATTTTGAAAGGTTTTGGAAAGAACTGCTAAAAGATGACTCTGTGGAGAAATTTGCTAACGTGCTACGAGAGTTCAGAGTGGACAGGCTCAAGGTTAGAAGGAAGAGACGTGATAGAAATTGCATTGCTTGAACTCCTCTCGATACAAAATGTAGCAGCTTGAGGATATGCTGCCAAGACTTCTGCATGAACAATGAACTAGTGAATTTGCCCGGGCATGTGGGAAGGAGGTGTCACAGTTTACTGTGGCACGAGGTGGCTCAGCCAATGGAGAGCTAGAATTCGTTTGCTGGAATGTGAAAAATAGTTAGCTCAGCTTATTTTAGGGTATAAGAATCAGACCAAACAGCAGATATTTGGCTTACGCTCGAGAATTCTGGAGGACGTGATATGCTGATGGACTATACACGTGAGGAAAGGAGTTTTTATTAATTGCTTTATTTCTAGGTGATGAGGGTAGAGACAGAGAGATAGTTAGGATTTTGGAAATGCTTAATTTTACTTAATTCTGCTAATGAATAATAATTCTTGATTTATGCACTTTTTATTAATTCTGAATAAACCTCTCTTTATGACATTTTCTAATGCTTGCTTAATAAAATTCCAAAA
The DNA here is from genome assembly GCF_964261635.1 of Lissotriton helveticus. NCBI lineage: Eukaryota > Metazoa > Chordata > Amphibia > Caudata > Salamandridae > Lissotriton > Lissotriton helveticus. Next base: position 1,614,407,398 of record NC_136067.1, on the reverse strand, counting down.
CCTGAGTTTTTCTAGATGTGTTTAAATAAACTTTCTAAATGACAAGCTGGTCTTGTTTATTGTGGGTAGTTTAAAACAACATATTTAGATCTTATCGCCTCATGATTCAGTCGCTCTATTGTTGATATGGGCCTAGTGTTGTAATGTAAGTTTGGTGGTAGTAGATAGAGTCATTTATGCAAAATTTTGGTGAGAGCGCTGGATCAAACCCAAAACATAAGTCAAGAACTTGGGGGTGTGGCTGGACTCCTCCCTTAGTTTTTGCTTACATACAAAAAAAGTCACTGCTACATGCTTTGGCATTTTATGAGGTCTGAGACCTATTTTAAAGGTCTTCGACCCATCTACAGGGCAGCTGATAGTCCAGTCCACGGTTCTTTCCCGATTGGACTATGCCTTCTCCTTTCTTTTGGGAGCGAATCAAGCCGAGATCTCTTGGATGAAGCGCACCCAAAATGCGGCTGCCAGAGCCTTAGTAGGACTTCCCCGATTTTGCTCCATTTCTGACACCATCCGGAGGCTTCATTGGCTACCTATGGCTCAGCGAATTCAGTTTAAGACACTATGTCTTTCTTTTGAAATCTTAAAACTTGCAGCTCCTAAAATGCTCTGCAACCTTTTGACCCCGTACGTTCCAACTCACGTATTATGCTCTGCAGGTCAATATTTGGTCAGGGTACCCCAGATCAAGCGCTGCCGAGCGGGAGGACGCTCCTTCCGCTATTTAGCAGCAAAATTGTGGAACTCATTACCAGCCCACATACGAGAGCGGGAAGGTCTGTTGGACTTCAGAAAAGCAATCAAAACCCACCTCTTCCCCCTAATCTAAGCTTTTCTGGACTATGCCCTTCTGAATCTCACCGGAGTCAGTTATTTATCTGCTACTAAAAGCGACGGGACGCCCCTTTGCTGGGGCAACTGAGCGCTATATAAGCTATTTTAACATAACATAACATAACGTAATTGACACTTATCCCAATTATCTTCCAGAAAGGCGAATTTAAGAGGTGTTCCGAGTTTTTGAAAGTTTGATGTGGGCAGTGAGCAGCAGCAGCAACAAGCAGTGAACGAAACTACATTGGCATCTTAATCAAAGCTATTCTTTCCCTGTGCTGACTGCCCCACTTCAAAAATGCATGAATTAAAAAAACAGACGGGAGCCCTAAATGCTGTTTGTTTTATTTATGAAGATTGTATAGCAAAATCAATAGCTCATTTTTCTACCACATTTTAGAGTTATATTGTCTTGGTCCTTTCAGAATCATATCCTATTGATTCTGGCTCTAATGGCCAAGAGAGCCAGTGATTTGTTGGCGGGAAGACCGGTGCGTGTGGAGGTGTCTTTGTGTTGGTTTAAATGCTGATTGTGTACTTGGCGAATTAATGAAATGGCTTTGTCAATAAGCAAAAGAGAAGTCACTTTCAACATTTACTCTGTAGCCATTTCTTCCCGGTGCCTCGTTGTTAGGATTAAAGTATATTTTCTCCTTTTATCCCATGTTTGATTGTTTGACCACAGAGGCATAACGTAATCCACACATCAATAGCGTCTCATCAATTCAAGCAGACACAGCTGTCAAAGTGGACTTTGGTGTGTTTCCATATTCTGGTTTTATCCCTTTTTACGGTCACGGAATATTCACTGTCATTTGTTTGGTTCTGGGTCTTTCATAATCTTCTAAACTTTACAAACATATGCTAAGCCTAAATGTGAGGACTTTTCCGGAATAGTGGAGTTTAGTTTGCAATTTGCCACTTCTGAAATTGAAGAAATCCAACCCACAAGCGTGCAGACCTTGTCAATTAAAAGCTTTGCTTGTTCAAGTGATCACAGAGAAGTTGTGTGCTCGTTCAGCTGTTTATTCCCTTTGAGATTTACAGGTTTATTTTGTTTCTCTCTCTCCTTAAAGAGCACATTCCCAGATGAGCAGCCCAAAACATGTCACAGTGAGTCGACCTGGCAAATATATTGATAATAACGAATATTGCAAAACGTCTGGCGTGGTGCAACAGTATCTACAGTCAGTATAATTTGGGCTAGATGGAGATAGAGTTCTGTAGAGCAACTCATGAGATTTTCGGAGCATTTATGATTTACAAAAGATTTCTCTTTTCGTATTTACATTAATTTGTAAAAGAGCAGACCTGGGAGTGTCTGGAAAATATCTGAGCAAGGTTTGTTGTCAAATAACATTGACCAACTTTCGTCGTTTAAGTGCACTTTAAAAAGTGATTGATCAACTCAAAGCTGATTTAAGCATCATCAGATGTGTTCGAATTAATGGTGGAAATGTAAGTATTTCGGTCTCGCTTTCTCTGGAGCAATCTGCAGAATTTTGATTCATCTGTTTACAAACTTATTCTTTTTGCTTCTCTTGGTTATAATTGTGGATGGTCTTTCCCTTGTTAGTGCTTGAGAAGGGGGCAACGCTCAGCCCAGTACAGTGCTTAATTTTTGAGGGTGGTCGGCACTCATTTTTTAGGAATAGGACAACTGACAATGTACGCGTTTACAACACATGCCATTACAATGGGGTCATTACAGTGACTGCGTTGTTACGACGCATACCATTACAACACAACTCATTACAACGACTTGCTGTAGGGGATGTGCTGGAGTTTGGAATAGTATAATTTACTATTCCAACTCCAGTCTGTGCAACAGTAAGGAAGGTGTTGGATTTAAAATCCAACACCATCTGCCCCCTACAGAAAGTCATTGTAATGACTTGCGCTGTAATGGTATGCTATGTAACAATGCATTTGTTTTAATGATGACCGCGTTGTAATGGCATGCTTTTGTATCTACTTTGTTGTATATTATGTTGACCTTTTTTAAGAACCAGGGCTTATTTTTCATCATCAGACACGGAAAACTGTTACAAAGGGATGAATTATGAATGAATGAGAGCCTACGAGAGTGAGATAAATGGAAAGGAGGTGTAGGGTGAAACAATGAGGCAGGAAGTGAAATCAGACCTTACAGGGTTGGTATTTTCCAGTAGTGCTGCAAAGCTTGTAGGCGGACTGTGCTCCTGCTTACAGCTCCTTTCCCTGTCCCTGCAGCAGTTTCATTTGGTGCACATCCGCACCCAGTGAAACCTTGCACTGTTTTATGAACCCAGAATTATTGGGTCTGGTATTTCTGGGCCTGGACCAGGTACAGAGACAGTGGGCAAATTGGAAAAACCTGGGTTGCAATTGCCCTGGAGTTAGTGCTCCACTTGGAATTCCAGACTCATAATGATGGCTTTTGTAATTTATGTATTTATTTATAGAGCGTAACATTCATCCGAATGGGATATCACATCGCTAGAAGAGCGAGATCCAATAGTAGGGGTGAAGTGAGGTGATGATTGCTGCCACTATGTCGGACAGTAGGCTTTAGGGAACGTATGGGTTTTCAGCTTCTTTTTAAATGCCATGTAGTCATCAGTGAGACGTAGATCAAGTGGGAGTTTATTCCATTGAGTTGCAGCCGGGTGGGAAAAGTTGCGGCCCCCTGCCCTTGCTTTCTTGATACGTTTTGTCTTGGCCTGCACCTGGTAGCATGACCTTAGACACCTTGTAGGGGCATATAATTGGTCTTTGTTTTGAAGAATTCTGGGGCTGCAGTGATGTAGGGCCTTGTGTGCAAGGTACCAGATTGGCACTCAGCTTGCATCCTCTCAACGACTCAAATGGATTCAACATAGTCACAGAATTAGGTGTGGTCCTATAAGCCAATTCCATCGATTGCAATGCCTTCCTCCAATCGATTCCTCCCTTGACAGCCAATTAAATGGCATCCTTCACAGCTCTGTTGTACCTCTCAACTTAACCATTAGATTTCAAATGGAAAACGGAAATCTGGTTATGAATGATACCATGCATAGTCAAATAGTTTTGAGTATACATATTGATGAATTGTGTAACATTATCTGAAACAATTTCTTGTGGAATACCCTCCCTGCAAATCAACTCATCGAGAAACTCCACAATACTTTCTGAAGTAACATTCTTGACCATTTCGACATCAGGCCATTTTGAAAAATAACCAGCCACAACAATGCCAAATGCTTCTTGCCTAGGCAAAACTGCAAAAGGGCCAATAATATCAACTCACAACTTCCTCCACGGATCAGCAAGAAGTTCAATGGGGCACAAACTGGCCATCAGCAGCCTAGCAGATTTGCCACTACATGCACACCCATAGCATGACCTAACTTGCTAATCAACCATGGCGTAAATATAAGGCCATCAAAAACTTTCTGTAACACACCTACTAATACCGAAAATATTCCCATATGACCTTCATGTGCACAATCAATAATTTTTTCCTTACACCAAAAGGAACGTCAAACTTGTCTCCTCTTATTATTATCCCATTCTCAATACCAAGCTCTTTGTGTACTTTAAAGAACCCCATCAGTTCTCTTGGAACATTACATTCCCTAGGCCACCCGCACTCAATGAATTTACTAACCATGCTCAAACTAGAATCCACCGTCATTTCTTTGCACCACTTAGATTCCTAAATAACAGAATTGACTACAGCAATTAAATTGACATCAGCCAAGGTAAATGCCACTTCACATTCCACCATCTCTTCACCATGAATGAATGAATGATGTAGGTCTTATCATGCGCAAACTTAGCCCAATGGGCGTCAAGGCGCCTAAAACAAATGACACATCCAATTTCTCCACTGGCAATGGTACCCTTACTATGCAATGTGCTTGAATATTATTTTTCCCTGGAACTATAATGAAATGCTTGCAATCTACATGCTAACCTAGCTGTCATAATCAGTCCACCTTCCAGTGCCAGCATACGGCTTATGATCACTTTGTATCACAAATTCTGTTCCCATAAAACCCCCCCACACACACACACAAGAAGTTTTCTTTCTTTCTATTATGGAGTAGTTCCTCTCTTCCTCATGGAGTGTTGATGCATAAGAAGCAATCCAATACCTTCCATCCTCTTTTTGCATGAGGACCGCTCCCATGGCACAGATTCTCATATCCACCACAACCGCACCTTCTTTACCTACTAAAAATGTTTAAGACATAGTGCATTGACTATTAATCCTTTTAACTTATTAAAAGTAAAAGTCATTATTTAATTCCATACAAATTTAGCATTTTTTTAAAACTCTTGAATGGTTCAACTATTGTAGCACACTTTTGAATAAACTTTGCGTAAAATTCTGTTAACCCAAGACAGGCGACTAGTTGCTCCTTAGAGCTGAGAATAGGTGCTTTCAGGATATCTTCCACATGGCTACTTTTAGATCTAATACCTGATCCATTTTTTGAGTATCCAACATATTCCACTCCATCCTTTTGAAATTGCCATTTAGTCATTTTCTGTGTCAAACTCTTGTTTCAAAATGCCCGTAGAACATTAGCAAGATTCTCACCCTGCTCTTCCACATCCCATCCAAATATAAAAATTTCATTTTGGCATGCTACTGCCTCAGATAAACCTTCAAATATCTCCTTCATTAATCTCTGAAAACAGAGGCAGCATTAGCTAAACCAAAAGGCATCTTACAGTAACTGAATAAGCCTTCTGGTGTAATGAATGATGTTAAAATCTTTGATTCATCTTCTAGCTTGACTTGGTGGTAAGCACTAGCTAGGTTCAAGGTAGAGAAAAGTTTTGCACCTGCTAAAATTGATACCATTTCATGTAAATGAGGATGAGGGTGGGAATCAACCAAAAGAGCATTATTGAGACTGCTCTAATCTATGCAAAGTCTTAATTCTCCTGATGCCTTCACTAAGATTACAACCGGAGACACCCAAAGTGACGACTACCCTGGCTCAATAATACCCTCTTTACTTAAGTCTTTCAACATCACGTTAAGTTTCTCCCTATAAGAGTGTGGGACATTTCTGACCTCATGTCTTTGTAGTATAGGTATAGCATCATCCTTTAATATTTTTTAATGTTTGAAACAACAGTATTCACCTAATTTCTCACTGAAAACACTTCTATACTTCTCTTTGAAATTTTACATGAATTCATTCACTTGTGATGAATTAATTGTGACAACTAAAAAAAATTCCCCGATTTGTCATCAACATAGACAGAAGGGTTAGAGCTAGGGTCTAGTTTAATGGCCATATCTACTTGATGTGGCTAATGTAATAAAGACCGTCCTTTTCTCACCATATATACTTTCCCACGAGTACTTTGACCTGAAAAACCCAAATCAGCCCAAAAAACCACACCAAATCAATTTTGTGACCTGTATATCACCCAGGAGATACATCAGGGGGTAGTAAATATGTATTAGGCCTCAATCGTTTATAATGCCTTTCCCAATAATGGTATACAAAGCACACAAGTCAACCAAAACTGCAACTTGTATACAATCAATGGTAATATTGAAAGACAGAAATCCCTTCTTAATAGTCTCATCACCAACACTTGCAATGGTGTTAGGATCCAGTTCTAAATTTCCCAATTTTATTGATTGCTCATTACATACATTTACTTAATCCGGTCTCTAGGTATTATATCTACTTACTCTATTGAAATGCTCCTTATTACACTTTGAACATACTTTATCCTTTAATTCCTAAAGTTACCACAATGAGATAAACTCCCACATCTATAAAACGAAGAATATGTCATCACGTTTTCTCTTTCTTGAACATAGCTCTCTTAACTTTATCAATATGTTTCGTCACTGGGGGGCATTAAACCTGTTATTGAGGAGCCACACTGCAGGGGGGAAGCCACAGACGCCATCGGTCACTGGGGACTACATGTCCCATGAACCTTTGCTGCCAGTGACACTACAGTAGTGCTATTAATGCGCGCCCCAGACCCGCTGCCTTAGGGGCATCAAACCTCTTATAGATGAGCCACGCTGCTGGGGGAAGCCGCACACACTATCAGCCTATGGGGACTACATGTGCCTCAGTTGCCATTGACACTACAATAGCGTTATTAAAGGGTGTCACAGCTCTGCTGCCTTGGGGGCATCAAACCTGTTATTGAGGAGTCAAGCCAGGGGGAAGCTACAGATGCCATTGACCCCTGGGGACAGCATGTCCTATGAATCTCCGCTGCCAGTGACACTACAAAATGGCTAATAAAGTGTGCCACAGCCCCGCTGCCTTGGGGGCATCAAACCTGTTATTGAGGAGCCATACTGCCAGTGGGAAGTCGTAGACACGATTGGCCTTGGGCACTTAAAACATAACATGTGTAACAGTGTTTACATGTCAAGAATTTCCTCAAGTATGGCAGTATTTTTCACAGGTGCCCTATATCCTGCAAATGGCCTCTAGTATGCCAGTGACAATATTTTAACATTGATGTCCTTTAATCCAAAGATTACCCCCAGTGTGGCACTGCCAGTATTTTGTTGCAGATGTCATTCATGCTAAGAATTGCTGCAAGTATGCCAGCATGGGTATTCTGTCCTGGGCATCTCTGTTAGACAATAATTACCTCAAGTATGCCGGGGCCAATGACAAACTTGCAAGCATCACATCACATTCTAGCTCACACTCACATTCACTCATCACTCGCGCACACTTTAATTAATTTAACCTCACTCACACACTCTTGCACCCTCTTACACTCAATGTTATTAATTTTCACTGACTCACTTGCATTCCTTTTTAACCTAACTCATTTTAGCTCACTCATACTTACTGATGCTCATGACAAGATTTAATAGCCCTTTGCGCTGGGTTTGCAGCACTTTTGTGTCATAAACCCAGCACAAAGTGTTAGGATGGGATTTACTATCCAAATCAGGGTTTACTCTGTACAGTATTCTAAAGTAAAACAAAGTTGGTCTTTGTGCTGCTTTGCATTATTTTGTGTCAAGGGGGAATTCATTAGGTGGGGCATGGGGGTTCTAATGCAAATACCCATCACCTTTGATGCAAATCCCTGTCTACAAGCATTGTTACGCAGGAATTTGCCCCAAAATCACCACCTTGAGGCAGGCAAAAAGAAGAAAAATGTTTTCATTTCTCTTTGTTTTTCCAACTTTGCATTTGCACTGAATGGTATAGCACACATACAAAGGTGGAAAAACCGTAGGGCATAGTTTTTGTTCTGGAACGGGAACATTCCAGTACAACGTCTATGCTTCAGAGAGCGCATGCCCATGCACTATGGTGCAAGAGTGTGTGCATTGGTACATAGCTGCTACAATTACGCCAGCGCACGGGGAGAGAAAAAATACACTGTATATTAATAGATGTGGCACATTTTTTCTCTCTCCCAATAAAGCAAGGTAGTGCAGCAACTTTAGTGCAGCATTGACTTCTTTCGAGTGATAGTAAATCTGGGCTTCAATCTCACACTGCCTCACTCACTACTTGTCACTGACTTTCACACACTTTCACTCAAACACATATTTACACATACATACATACATTACCTCCTCATGGGTCCTCCTCGTCCCAGTCCTAACCAAGTGAGGCAGTCTTGCCTCCAACCAGCCAATCAAAGCCCTTAAACAACAAAAACCAAAGGTCACGTACACCCCTGCCACCCACCTTGCTCCAATGGTGGTCGGAACACTGGTGCTCTGTGTTCCCTCTTTGCTGTCTCCGGTTGTTGCAGGAAGTGTTGTGGTGCTGTGAGTTTACAACAATATGCTATTGTGGTCTTATTTTGTCCTTTTGTTCATTCTGCAGTTATTTCTATTTTTTTGCACGGCTGTACCGGTACTCCGGTCGGCCGCACTCTTGCTCCTTGGTCAGGATGTTCCCCGCATATGTGCTGAGCTGGGGCAGGGAGCTTTGCTGCTTTCCTGGCCTCTGGTCTTTCCAGCACCGGGGATTTCCAGCAGCGTTCAGCTACCGCAGCCATGTTCCTTGTATGTGGCTGTGGGTGGAGACTGTGGAGATGCCCTTTCTGATTTTCAAGTCTTGCTTCATAGGACTTGGTTGATTGGGGGCAGTATTTCTTGGGAGTTGCTGGGCACTTCCTTTTGTGTGTGCTTGGTGTTTCCTGTGTGGTTTACTCCATTTTTCTCTGGCCATGAGCGATGGGGCTTCCTCTCCGGGGCCTGCAAAAGTTGTGTCAAACAACATAATGTCCAGGACCTGCAGGAGGATGACATTTTGCGGATTTCTATGGCTGATTTGCAGGAGTTAATCACTTCTGCTGTCCAGTCTGTGCTGCTGGAGCCTGCGGCAAAGAAATCTAAGGTTGATGATGAGCAAATTGACAATTCCCCTAAGGGAAAGTACGTCCAGGGCAAGGTTTTTTTTCAGCATGCTGGTCCATATTAGGGTGGTACTTGGTTTTGACCCTAAGTCATTGTCTGATGAGGGGTTTTACTCTCAGTATAGTTCCTCTGTGGTGGATGATAGCCCCTTCCATGCTGTCCTGAAGGATATCCCGGCTAAGGAATGGCTTGAGGTTGATAAGCAGGGTATTCCTCCCTTTCTGGGGAAGCGGTATTGCCTTGCGGACTTTGACACCCAGTATCCTCTGGTTCCTAAAGCCAATTTCCTTCAGTCCTCGATGGCTTCTTCTTTGTCTTCCTCATTGTCATCGGAGGAGGCTTCCCCAGAGGATCCGGTGGAGCGGAATGTGGAGTCCGCTCTCAAACGTTCTTATGCGGCTTCTCATTTTGGGGTGTGTGCTAGCATTTAGGCGGCCCATGCTTTGCAGGTCCTTCTGAAGGTTTTTGAGAAGTTGTTTGACTGTTTACAGGATCAGGGGGACATTACTCCTGTTTAGGCTCAGATGGAGGTCTTGGCACAATTCCTCTTGGGTTGTGACTTTTGATTCTTTGTAGGCCTCCCCCTCGGCTTGCGGGGCGGCAGTGGCTGGTAGGAGGTCTCTCTGGACCAAGCCTTGGTGTCTTGATGCTGCTCAGAAGGCCTTGGACCATAAGCTGCCTATTGTAGGCCCCAGTCTTTTTGGGGATGATTTGAATATGTTGGATCAGCGGTCTGTGGAGGAGAAGAAAATGTTGTCACCTTTTCAGCCTGTTCCTAAGTAGGAGTCCTTTTTTCATAAACAGGGGCTCCAGGGGGCTTTGTCTTCTCAGCCCTTTAGTGGTCGGATCTGTGGTCGGGGGGCCACGTTCCATTATAAGTCCAGGCCTCAGCAACAGCAGCTGCAGCAGCAGCATCCCCTGGGTGCAGGGCTAAAGTGACTATGCCATGGTGGGGGCTTGGCTACTGTTGTTTCTGGCCAGTTGGTCAGTTGTAATTTCCGAGCAGTGGGTCTTGTCTGTCATCAAGTTGGGTTACCAGATTCCCTTCTGGGGTCCTCCTCCTCTGGATTTCAATCAAGTTACCCCATTATCAAGAGACCCTCTGAGGCGGTCTGCCATGTTGTCCAGCATCACCATGTTGTTGTCAACAGGGGCTATTGTGCCGGTTCCAGTGAAGGAGAAGGACCCAAACCCAGATGGTTCCTTCTGCCCAATTCTGAATCTCCAAACTTTGAACAAGTTGGTGCGGTTGGATCATTTTCGGATGGTCACCTTGCAGTCCGTCATTCCCCTCATCCAGGAGGGCAATTCTTTGGCTTCTCTGGACTTGGATGACACCTATTTTCACGTTACGGCGCATACTGCTAGTCAGCGGTTCCTGAGGTTTGCAGTACAAGGGATGCATTTCCAGTTTCAGGTTTTGTCGTTCGTCCTCTCCACTGCTCCCAGGACTTTTACCAAGGTATTGGCCCCTACTGTGGGGGTTTTACGTGGAAAACAACACTGGGTGTGGGTTCCCCACAATAAGGTAAAGTACGCGTCTCTGAATCTGCTGGCCTCCATGATTTGTGCCTGGGCAGAATCTCATCTGTTGGCCTTGAGGGCTCTGTACATTCTGGGACAGCTACATTTTCATGCAGACGCATTGAGCCGCAACCTTCCGTCCTCTGTTCTGTAGCATCTCTCTGTTCCGTGACCTTTTTCTTCGGTTAGGGACTCCCTGGATCGATCTCTTTGCCTCCCCTCACAACACTCTTCTCCCCATGTTTTGTTCGGAGGTGGTGTGTCCTCAGGCTTGGGCGGTGGATGCTGTTTCAATTCCCTAGCCTTCGGGCCTTCTGAATGCCTTCCCTCCTATTTCCCTCTTTCCGAGGGTGTTGCAGAAGTTCCGGGGGAGAGGGTGTTGGTCCTGTTGATTGCTCCTTTTTGGCCTCGTCGCCTTTGGTTTCCTCTCCTGTTGTGGCTGGCAGGGGTCTGATTTCTCCGGCTTCCCTCGTTTCCGGCTCCACTTCAGTTTCTGCTCTTGTCTCTACCTTGTCTTTGTCGTTTGCGACTAACGGCCTGGCTCTTGAGTGGTTGACATTGGAGTCTTTGGGCTGTTTTTCTATGGTGGCCTGTGACATCCAGTTGTCGCATCGGCTTTCAACCCTTAAGTGCTATGGGCGACATTGGGGCTCTTTTGTCTCTTGGTGTTCTTCGCATGGTGTGGATCCTGTGCTTGGGGATCCTGCTTCTGTGCTGGATTTTCTCCAGGATGGTTTTGAAGGACCTTTCCCCTTCCACTTTGTCTGCTCAATCGACTGCTGTTCGTGCTTGTTGGGGTCCGTGGGCTTCCTTGGAGGTTGTTGCCCATTTGGTGAGTCGGCTTCTTTGGAGCTTTCGGCTTTGTTGTCCGGTGTCTCCTGTGCTCGTGCCTTCTTGGGATTTGCCTACTGTTCTGCGGGGTCTGCAATTGACCCCTTTTGAGCCCTTGTTGGAGGTGGATTGTTGTGGTTGTCCGCTAAGGTGGCTTTTTCGTTGGATATCACCTCCGCTCGGCAGTTGGGTGAGTTGGGTGCTTTGCTTATCTCCTTCCCTTATTTGCAGTTCCTGCAGGATAGGGTTGTTTTGCGTTCTGACCCAGCTTTTCTGCCTAAGGTTTCCTTCAAGTTCCATTTACAGCAGGAGGTGATCCTTTCTGATTTGCCTACGAAGGGGGATTCCAATGTTCCTTCTTCTTTGGATCTTCGCAGGGCTCTTCAGATTTACCTCTAGTGTTCTCTGGGGTTTCGGCTTTCTCCTGCCCTGTTTGTCTCCTGTGGGGGTGTGGTTAAAGGAAAAAAGGTTTCTACTTCTAACATCAGTCGATGGGTGCGTTTGGCGGTCTGTGGGTCTGCCTCCTACGTCTCCGGTGCAGGGTCCTTCGACACGTTCTGTGTTCGCTTCCTGGGCTGAGGCAGCGGGGGTCTCTATCCATGAGATTTGTAGGGCGGCCACTTGGCAGTTGCATCACACGTTTGTTTGGCATTATCAACTTGGTGTTTTGCATGCGTTCTGAACACTTCTGTTCATTAATCATTTGTTTGATAAAAGTTTTGTACTTTTTGCATTGATCCCTGGCGTCCTGCATTGTTTATTCCTGGTTCTCGGCTTGTGAGTTCCTCACTTGGTTAGGACTGGTACGAGGAGGACCCATGAGAGGTTAATGTCTTGTTACTTACTGGTAATCTTCATTACCCCGATTAGGGTCCTCCTCGTCCCAGTCCTCTTCCCTCCCTCCCTCCCGCTGTGTTTGTTTCTGGGACTTGTTGATAACAGGCTTGACGGTGGGTGGGAGGGGTTTATGTGATCTTTGGTTTTTGTTGTTTAAGAATTTTGATTGGCTGGTTGGAGGCAGGACTGCCTCACTTGGTTAGGACTGGGATGAGGAGGACCCTAATTGGGGTAATGATGATTACCGGTAAGTAACAAGATATGCTCACGCATACACTTGCTCTCTCTCACAGGAACACAATCTCACCGGCAAGCATGCATACACAATACATTTAAAATATTTGTTACGTTCCACTTTTGCCACCAAAGGCCCCATTCCAGTTAAGTGTGGTCCATTTTTTATTACACTAATAATGAAGAATAGAGTATTAGTCACTTTTACTACAACGAGAAATGGGCAGAAAATAAGGAATGCAGAGCTGCCCCTGTGTTCTTGGCACTGATTTTGCAAACTCTGAGACCAGTAGTCGCAAGGGCACTGCCAAGTGTAGCAAGAGGCAACCCAGTGGACGCAGTTGCAAACCCTGGCAACCCCTAAATGACGTCCATGGTCATGAGCAGCTGTAGAAGAAGAAGAAAATCTATTTTCCAAGCACAATCTCTTTATGCCTCTATGCCATCCACATCAGTTCCACGCAGAAGTGGAAATAGACAAAATAAAGGAAACTTTACACTTCCTCCTGCAGATAATTGTTTGCAGATGATTTTCATGCCTAATTTATTGGCAGTCCCACCTAGACAGCGATTTTTAAGCACATGTGTTATGTTTAATGTATACCCATTGGGTCCATTTCCCAAAATATTTTCTGTGAGAAGATGTTTTTCTCCAGACTTAGAAATGAATTGCACCCTATTATGCAAGCCTGTTGTATAAATAATTTTCTAAGAACAGGTTTGTACGGTCTTAGTTGTTACTCATGAATTCCCACGAATACAAAATATTTTTTTGCTCAGCGTTTCCACATACAGAAAATAATTTGTGATTCAGGCCTGGATTTTCTATAGTTCCTCACATCTAAAACTGAGGTAAAACACAACCTATCATAGAATAACATTAGTGAATGTAACTCAAATTGATTATTGCTGTTTATAAACTAGAATATGAGTAGATGTATACGGGGGTATGTGCTTACAGAAAAGGACAATGAGGTAGGCCTACAGCTTTGTCGAATCTGTAGGAGAAAGGAAAGTACCCTGAATTTAGATAATAATCCCTAAAATATTTTGTTAATAATTTATCCCTTAGTTTTTGATGTTTTATTAATGTCTGTACAAAAATGCTGCTTCCAAATAAATAGGTAAATATACTAAACATTAAGTATCACAAATAGTAGCTAGTGTGTTTGCTATCCATTTGACGTTTGAATGTTGCCTTGAGCTGATTGCTAAGACCAACTTTGCAAGAAGGTTCAAAACTTTTTTACACTGTGGCAGACCAAAACAGTGAAATAAAACAATTTAAATGCTGCCTCATATTACCCTCGTATGAGATCCTTATGCATGATGTTCCCCAATTTCTGTGGTATTATTCAAGGCCAATAAAACATGTATAACAGTAATATTATACCCTTTTCCCCAAACCAAGCATTGGACTTTTAGGTATAAGTAATGGAGAGGGATGTATGTCGTTACAACACATGCTTTTTCCACGCATGCCTATACAACAAATGTTTTACAACGCAAGTCGTTACAACGACTTGCGTTGGGGGGCGCTGGATAGTGAATAGTTTAATTTACTATTCCAACTCCAGTCCCCGTGGATAGTAGGGAAGGTTTTGGATAGTAAATTAAACTATTCCCTATCCTACAGCGCCCTCCAGCGCAAGTCGTTGTAACGACTTGCGTTGTAATTCCTGCGTTGTAAAGGTACTGCGTGGAAAAAGTTTCGTTGTATAGGATGTTTACCATGGAGAGGGGTCTAGACTGTAGCCAAGATGTTAACACAAGAAACCACTAGCTTTCATAGAAAATACCTCATTGAAAGATGATTCTCTGACTATTGTGTGCAAGTCATTGCACATCATCAAAGTTTATGCGAGTCAAATCCAGCTTAAAGTTCAAAGCAATACCATATAACTACCAAACAGCAGGGTTCTAATCCCTCTTACTATAGTTTATGATTTTTTTATATATTTTTTTATTTATTTTGAGATGTATCAAATATTTAAAAAACAGTTACATTGCTTACATTATTATTACACATTACACATAACAATTCATTAAACAGTGATCATACTATAAGAATAAATATTCTGAAGAATATTAAGATCGTGGTACTTACAACAGCAGGGGGGGATAAAACAAAATTTGCAAGAAAACAAAGTCTTCATATAAACCAGACAGTCTTATAAATTATCATTTTCATTTTATCAATGTCTAGATTCCCTCCATTTTCTAATTGGAGCCCAGATTTTCTTGCCGAATTCACATTTTTTCCTCCCCTTAAGCTCGTAAAGGCTTTCTTCAATATTATGCATACCTAAAAATCTTGAGAGCCATTGTTGGAAGGTGGGGGGATAGGGATCTTTCCAACCTGCTGATATTAAGAGGCGAAATATAGTGACAGAGATGAAGACAAGAGCTTCCGCACCACCGTCTGTCTCCATTTTCCCATCCCTTCCCACTAAAACCGTTGTTGGGGATAGAACGATGTTTTGTTCTAGCAGCCCCTCTAAAAATAGCTGTATCTCTTTAATAGTTGGTGTCAGACTCGGACAATTATAAAACATATGGAGTAAATCTGCCGGTCCCATGTTACACCTTGGGCAACTATCATTATCTCTCACTCCCCACTCGAACAGCTTTGATGGGGTGAAATACAAGTTAAAAAGGGTCTTATAGTGTTGCGCCCTTAGATTTGTGGAGCGAAAGATCTTTTTATTTAATACTATGGCGAGATCTAGGTCTACATCCGGGTCCCCTAGTTTAAGAGCTACGGTGGTTTCAACCTTGTCCATATCATCATCCAACTCCTGCAAAAGATTGCCATAACAGACTTTAATTTTCTTACCTCCATTTTTCAGATATTCAATTAATGTATGGCAGACCTGAGGAGATAGCCTGGGCCTGAGTGAACTAATTGTTTGAGCCATCTGTGCATAAAGTAACCAATGGTTAGATGGGATCCCGAACTTTTGTTGCAGTGTGTTAAAATCAGTAATCTTGCCTCCTGATACAACATCCCCCAGACACTTAATACCCTTCTCCCTCCAAAATCGACTATTAGTATTATGGCCTAGGTGCACAAAAGTATTAGATTTCCATATATCGATATTTGCATGAATGTTAGGAATCTTTAGATATTTCCCCACAGACTTCCAGGTTCCCCATACAGCCATCAAGATCTTGTATCTGGATCTTTTATAAAATCTCCTTTCGACCTCTCGCATCAGCAGTCCAACAGCCTTCCCACCAACTAAAAGCTCGTAGATAGTGGGGATTGATCGGATATCAGGTGGAAATTCAGCTGTTCCATCATCCAATTTAAACAATATATTCATTTGGACTAGCAAACACGACCAGTGATATAGCCTTATGTTGGGCATAGCTAGGCCACCTCTCATGAGTGGTAGAGACAGATGTGCCAGTGACCGTCTAACTTTCCCATACTGCCAGACAAATCGGATAAATGTTCCTTCAATCTTCCTAATTGTCCCCTCCTCCAACAGCAGTGGTATAGATCGAAAGAGGTAAAGCAACTCACGAAACATAGTCATTTTTATAACATTTACCCTCCCGATCAGTGACAAATGTAACACATCAATCCTTCTTAGCTCCCTCTCAATTGACTCTAGCAGTGGATTGTAATTGTCCAAGATGATCTTATTGACATTCGCATTTATTCTTACCCCTAGATATACAGCTGAGTCCACATATCTATGATCCAATTTGACGATATTATTTGTACAGATGATCTGTGTTTTTTCTTCATTTAATCGGTATCCTGACTGTACCCCGAAATCCTTGGCCAGTTGACTAATCTCAGCCAATGCTTGTTGTGGAGCAATTGTAATAATTGCCAAATCATCGGCGTAAGCCAAGATTTTGGTTGTATAACTATTGAGTTTAACCGGGATGATCTGCTCGGACATCAATATTTTTTGAATCAGGGGGTCTATGTACAGTGAAAATAGTATCGGAGAACATGGACAGCCCTGTCGGGTACCTCTTTTGATTAATATTTTGTCAGAGCTTTGTCCCATGACCATGACCCTTGCAACCGGATCTCTATACATAGCCTTAATAGCCTCCAAGCTCTTATTACCAAACCCCCTACCGACCAAAATCCCCCACAGACATTCCCATGCCACCCGATCAAATGCTTTCTCAGCATCTAGAAGGATCATGGCCATATCCTCACCTCTGGCAGCACAGGCATCGAATAGAGCTATGGCTCGTCTTATATGATCTGTAGTGTCACGGCCTGGCACGAACCCATGCTGCCAAGGGGAGACTAACTGGCCAATGATCCTTCCCAGCCTTAACGCCCATATTTTAGAATATAATTTCGTATCAGAATTGATGAGGGAGATCGGGCGATAGGAACCTGGATTATTTTTAGGTTTTCCTTTCTTATGAAAGACTACAATATTTGTCTCTTTCCATGTTTCTGGGATTAACCCTGAGCACACTACCCCTTTAAATAGATCCAGCAATATTGGTGCGATTTCTTCCTCTAGACACTTGTATAACTCTAATGGGATGCAATCAGGTCCTGCAGCTTTACCAGCTGCTAGTTCCTGTAGTGCAGTTTTTACCTCCATCAAAGCCAGGTCAGACTCCAATATCTCCCTGCTCTTTTCATCTAGTTTTGGGCCTTCATCTTTTAAGTTTTGATTCTGTGCCATCCCATCTCCCTCTTGATCGTATAACTTCTGATAGAAGGCCTGAAAAACTTCCAGGATCTCCCCGGGTTCTGTATAGTCGGTCCCCATTACCTGTAGACATTGGATAGTATTTTTGGATCTCTCCTGCCTAATCCGCAATGCTAACACTCTTCCTGCTTGTTCTCCTGTTTCGTAGCGACTTGCTCTTGAGGACTGGTATTCTCTGGATTCTTTTTGTGTAACAAACCCCTGGAGATCCGCTTTAATAATATTAATTCTGTTTAAGCTAGCCTGCCCATTGGTCCGCTGACCTATATCTCTTATATGCTGTATTTCTGCTATGCCCAAATTTCTAATCAGAGTTTCGACTCTCTCCCTGTCCTCCTTCCTCAATCTGGCCGAATAACTAATTGTCTCCCCCCTAATAGCAGCCTTAAATGTATCCCATACTGTGTTACGGGAGGCACTATACCTATTTATTTCATAAAATTCTTTAGCCCATTGCCTTATGTGACTCACAAACCTCTCATCCGCAAGAAGCTTTCTTTCGAAAGACCAGCTCGTTTGTCGCCTTCCTGCATTTTCTATCACAACTGTTAAAACCAGCGGATTATGATCAGAGATATATTTGGGCATTTTTGTTAAATTCGCTTTACCCATCTTATCTGAGGAGAGAAAGAAATAATCCAATTTAGAGTATTTTTGGTGCGGGAAGGAAAAATAGGTGAAGCCCAAATCCGTGGGATGTTTCACATTCCATACATCCTCTAGTCCGTGTGATCTCAAAAGAGAGGTAAGTGCTCTATGTACTTTTGGCTTAGATCCTATATACCAAGCAGCCTTATTCCATTCCAGCGAGATATTCATATCCCCGCAGAATACAATAGGAGTTGGCCAGTTTACCAATTCTTCTTCCAGAATGTCAAAGACTTCAGGCTCATCAAAGTTTGAGCCATAAACTGTACACAGCGTATACCCCAGAGCCAGGTCTACAATTGCCCATCTTCCTGAGCTGGCTGCCTTTACTCTCTTCGCCCCCCCTAGATTTTGTTTGGCTAAAATGGCCACACCTCTAACTGTCGAGGTTTGTGAAGAGGAAACCAGCAACTCATAACCCCTGATATATAGAAGATTCCTTTTAGCCCAGGGCAAGTGCGTCTCTTGCAAGCAAAGGATGTCCAGATTGTTGTGTCTTGCAAAGTGACTAACTCTCTGGCGTTTCCTCCAGTCATTAAACCCCGAGACATTGATGGAGCAAATCTTAATATGTACCATGATCTAAGATAAGTATTTTCCGAAAATATTGCAAACTAAGTCTTGATGCCTTAGCAAGAATTACTAATACTCTCTTATTGGTGCAAAAACTAGTCAAATATCGATACATCTCATTTTCAATTCAATTCAAACAAGCTGCGGGTAAGTCCGAGGCAGAACAGCATTATCCCATTATTCTGAAAGCCGTAGTTTATAATTTAAATAATTTGGGGAAAAATATCTTTAAATCCTTATTTCAATGTGCTTCATTTCTCATAGAACAGCAGTTCAGCAGGTTACTAATGATCTTGAGTGCTCCACTTTGGGAATCAGAGCAAACACAGCACACCAACCACATTAGGCAAACCTTGCCTGACTAGGCACCATAGTCCGGATGTACAAAGAATCAATTCACAGAAAGTGGTTGCAAATTGCACACTGAGGGTTTGTGAATAGATTTAGATTTAGAAGCCAAACTTTCACTAATATGTCGGTTTAGAAAATCACCATTCAGAGTGAGTCGCAATTCGACCTACTTCATTAATATTCATCAAGTAGGTCACACATTGCGACTCACTCCAATTAAATGTCATCACAGGGATAGTGGCCCTCTGGGATCAGCAGACCACGACTGTGATAGCATTTTAATAAAGTGCTTTTTTTTAAATGCAGGAAGTTTCCATTAAAGGGAGGTGGTGTGCTTTTACGAAAAATAATGCACTTTTAAAAAAGGTAGTTTAAGAGTTGGCAGTAATTACTGCCAAACAAAGTTTTATTTTCCATTCACAACGGGGAAGGAGTTTTACAGAATTCCTAAGAACCGTAGTAAGATATCTGTAATGTATTTTAAGCAGATGAACATAGCATATCTTAAATTAATCGAGGTCATGTCCTACAGTATGCAATCTTATTATCCCTATTCCATTCTCTCACTGAAATGATACTTGCGCCATAATCTCCCAATCATTTCTTCTTCTATTTTTAATGCCACAAACCTTTAAAGATATGAGATCAATTTGGGGGTGTTCTCAATATTGTACGTTTGTGATAATTTTTGTTATATCCTGTCTTCTCTGGTCATGTAATACGTCCCAACGCTGTTGAGAATCAAAGAGGAGGAGCAAGGAACAATAGCTCATGATGGGTTGCTACACTTCTGTACATATATACATACATGTTTCAAAAAAAGCAATTCCAGCTCCCAACGCGCTCTCAGCTGGTGCGGGCAGCAACGGGTGGAATTAGCCCCATAGTAATTCTCATTAAACAAAAGGATGCCGCACTCCAGGGTATCGTAGTTCTCAAGAGTTTATGCAGGTCACTAACACCAACCCATTTGGATATAAGGTCTTGATCACGGTTGTGATCAAGATCTTGTGTCGAAATGCGTTGGTGATAGTGGTGCGAAATAAACTCTTGACAACTACAATACCCTGGAGTGAGGCATCCTTTTGTTTAACATACATATATATATATATAATATATATGTGTGTGTATCTATCTATCTATCTATCTATCTATCTATCTATCTATCTATCTATCTATCTATCTATCTATCTATCTATCTATCTATCTATCTATATACATCTATATCGATATATATCTATCTATATATATTAACCCTGGGCAAAGCACTACGCTATGCTCGCGTAGTTTGCGAAGTTTGCGCAACTTCGCACTCCGCGAAAAACATGTAGCACAGTGCAAACATGTGTAGCGTAGCTTAGCGTAGTGCAGCGGTCATTTTTTGCTTGCTCGCGGTCCTCAACGTCAAGTTGCCGACCGCGAGCAAGCAAAATGCCATCCTTGCGAGATTTTTCCTAGTTCACGATCAGCAACATCAAGTTGCCGATCACGAGCGTGGAAAATAAACCTCCCGGTGAGATTCTCAACGCGGGGAGGTCAGGTTTCTCATTGCGAGTGGTCGCGCATGCCCACGACCGCTCGCGATGAGAAACTACCAGTCCGCGTTGAGAAAGCTGCAGCTCGAGTAAAAAATCTACTCGAGCGGCAGAAAAGTACAGCTCACACTGTGCAAGATGCCGTTTTCAATGATTGCACAGTTCTGAATGCTTGTCCGCACTGTGCAATCATTGATAACAGCATCTTGCACAGTGCGAACATGCTACTACGCAGTTCGCGTAGTGCGAAGTGCACTTTGCGTAGCTACGCGTAGCGCTACTTCGCAAACTACGCCCACCCTTAGAAATTCACTGAAAAAAAACATAGGTTTCAGGGACGGTATTGTTAGTTGGACATTTCACTCGTACAAAGCCATAGAAATTCCCCCGTTATAGTTAGTTCAGCTAACTATGACTTGCGCCCCCGCAATGCTCCGCTGATGACGTCACATATTACATCCTTCATGACATGGTTAGTGACATCACTGATGACATCACTGATGACATCATCCAGTGAATGTGTGTTTCTGTAAAGTTTAAATATGTTTTATATATATGCCACGGTGTATTGAAGAATGAGTGGGTGTATAAGTGGCTCGATGAAGAATTTAGTGAGTGCGTGACTGACTGTATAAGTGAGTGATTAAATGTGTCTTACTGAATGCATGGGTTAGTGACTAAACTGTCTGAATGTGTGTATCAGTATGTCTGTTGTTGTGTAAGATGCTACATGTGTTGGTCAGTAGCTATATGAGTGTCTATATGGGTTATTGATTGTTGCTTAAGTATTTGTATGGGAGACTGAGTGTGTGTTTGCGTGGGTGGGAGGTGTGTGACTCTGTGCATAGATGTGTGAGTGGTTGATTTACTGGGTGTACGGGTTAAAGAGTGCATGTGGAAACAGCTGTAAGGGTGGGTGAGTGTGTGTATGGGTGGGTTGGTGAGAGATTGGATGTCTCAGTGGTACATGTCCATGTAACTCCTTGGATGAGTGGTGGTGTGTGAGTGTATGTATAGGTGGATGAGTGCATATGATAGTATTGTATTGATGAGTGACTGTATGTATGAGTTATTGTAAGGGTGAATCAGTGGATGTGTGTGTAGACCTAGGAATCAGTGAGTGTGTATGTAGTAACTGGTATTGGTGTGTCAATGGTTTCGAAAATGGTAGTCTGTATTTTACAGTGGGTGTATCAAAAGTTATATTAGAGTGTGATGAGGTGCATCAGATTTTGACGTGGATGATGTCATTTGAGATGTCATCAGTGATGTCACTGACCATGTCATGCATGATGTAATAATTGACGTCATCAGCAGTGCATTGCGCGGGCACGGGTTATAGTTAGCTGAACTAACTGTAACAGGGGAATTTCTATGATTTTGTACGGGTGAAATGTCCAACTAACTATAACGTCCCTGAAACCTATTGTTTTTTCAGTGAATTTCTAAAGTTTTTTCAATGCTAATTTCTAACTGTATCGTGCCTGAAACCTATGGTTTTTTCAGTGAATTTCAATGGTTTTGTAAATGCTAATTTCTAACTATGCCTACAAAGGTAGGACATGTGAAGAAAGAGGAAGAAAAGCACAGAACGAAGCAAGACAAATACAGAAAGAGGCAAAAGAAGCCCAGAAAGATGAAGAAAAGTGTAGGAAGAAGCAAGAGATGTGCAGAAAGAACCAACAGAGGAGCAGAAAGTCCTCCTGTGCCCCCAACTTTTTACTGACGGGTACGGGTGGTAACTGACTGACTAACCAGGACTGGAGCCAGTGCTATGCTAACATACACTTAGAATACAGTGAAAACACCTACATACACTAGGGAACACTATGCGTTGGGGTACCCCTGTGATTAGCATGACCTCCTCTGTTTTTGCCATGAGTTAGTGTCTGGGTCATTGCATGAGTACATGGGTACTGAGTGGATGATTAGAGTACTGCAAGGAGAGTGCATGGTGAATTTATAAGTGCTTGGGTTTTGGCGGAGTGATTGGATAAGTACATGGTGCTGGCTGGGTGATTGGAGGAGATGCCTGGATTGCATCAGTAGTGCTTAGGGGATTGCAGCAGTGCATGTGTTAGTGCCTGGGTCATTTCATGAGTGCATGGGTAGTGACTGGATGATTATAGTGATGCAAGGACAGCGCATGGTGAATTTAAAAGTGCTTGGGTTTTTAGTGGAGTGATTGGATAAGTACATGATGCTGGATGGGTGATTTGAGGGGTGCATGGGTAGTGACAGAGGGATTTCTGGAGTGCATGGGTACAACCTCGGTAATTGGAGGAGTGAATCAGTACTGTGTAGGTGGTTAGAGATCTGCATGGGTAGTGCAAAGGTGATTGTAGCAGTGCATGTGTTAGTGCCTGGGTCATTCCATGAGTACATGGGTACTGACTGGAAGATTAGAGTACTGCAAGAAGAGTGCATGGTGAATTTCTAAGTGCTTGGGTTTTGGTGGAGTGATTGGATAAGTACATGGTGCTGGCTGGGTGATTGAAAGAGTGTATGGGTACTGACAGGGCGATGGCTGGACTGCATGGGTAGTGCTCAGAGGATTATAGCAGTGCATGTGTTAGGCCTTGGGTCATTGCATGAGTGCATGGGTAGTGACTGGATGATGAGAGTGCTGCAAGGGGAGTGCATGGTGAATTTATGAGTGCTTGGGTTTTGACGGAGTGATTGCATAAGTACACACATCACATCATGCCCCGTCCCCTCCCTTCACCACTGTGCAAACGTGGCCCCTGGCGGGTTTTAAGTTGGGGGATTAATTCCCCTTCAATACTGAGGGTCCATGGCGACCAACTAGCCCACCAGGTACCTCCAGTAAGCGCCACAGAGCTGAATTGTAGAGAGGTGGTCCAAGGCCATGCCCCTTTTTACACCTCTCTGCAACACAACTCTGTGGCGCTTACTAGACGTACCTGGCGTGCTAGTTGGCCCTCAGGGACCCTCAGGATTCAAGGGGACTTAATTCACCAACTTAACACACACCACAGGGCGCATTTGCACACTTGTCACATTAGGCCACACCCCCTCCCTGCACCACTGTGCAAACGCACCCCCTGGTGCATTGTAAATTGGGGGATTAAGCCCCCTTGAGTCCTGAGGGTCCCTGGGGGCCAACTAGCCCACCAGCTACCTCCAGTAAGTGCCACAGAGCTGTTTTGCAGAGTGGTGTAAAAAGGGGGCATGGCCTTTGACCACCTCTCTGCAACACAGCTCCCTGGCGCTTACTGGAGGTACCTGGTGAGCTAGTTGGCCCCCAGGAACCCTCAGGATTCAAGGGGACTTAATCCCCCAACTTAAAACGCTCCACAGGGCGCGTTTGCACACTTGTCACATCAGACCATGCCCCATCCCTGCACCACTGTGCAAATACGCCCCCTGGAGCATTGTAAATTGGAGGATTAAATCCCCTTGAGTCCTGAGGGTCCCATGGGGCCAACAAGCCCACCAGCTACCTCCAGTAAGCGCCACAGAACTGCTTTGCAGGGAGGTGTAAAAAAGGGGTTGGCCTCTGAACACCTCTCTGGAACGCAGCTCCCTGGAGCATACTGGAAGTACCTGGTGGGCTAGTTCACCCACAGGGACCCTCAGGATTAAAGGGGACTTAATACCCCAATTTACAATGTGCAAGGGGGTGCGTTTGCACACTTGCTATGTCAGGCCCCACCCCCTCCCTGCATCATTGTGCAAACGCGCCCCATGCACGGTGTAAATATGGGGATTAATTGCCCTTGAGTCCTGAGGGTCCCTGAGGGCCAACTAGCCCACCAGGAATCTCCAGTAAGCACCACAGAGCTGCGTTGCATAGAGGTGCATAAAGGGGCGTGGCCTCTGAACACCTCTCTGCAACACAGCTCCCTGGCGCATACTGGAGGTACCTGGTGGTCTATTTGGCCCCCAGGAACCCTCAGTATTCAAGAGGAATTAATTCCCCAACTTACAATGCGCCAGGGGGCACTTTTGCTGAGTGGTGCAGAGAGGGGGCGGAGACTAACCACGATGCCGGCTTTAACATTTTTTTTTACTTTACAAGGGGGGGCTGTGTGGCCTCGCTTCTTTTACATTAATTGTGGCCCCGGGGACCCCATCCCCCAGGGCCTGCTCTATTTTTTACTTTATAAAAAAAAAATGGGAAGGGGGGCCAATTTTGGCTCGGGGCGTAACCATCCTTTTTTTAAAATTATTTTTGGGAGGGGGGCCCCCTCTCGAGGCCATTTTCAGCCCCAGGGACGGCATCCCCTGGGGCATGGCCAGTATTTATTTCTTTTCTTTTATATTTGGAGGGGTTCGGTGGCCTCCCTCCTTAGTCCATTTATGGCCCCGGGGTCCCCATCCCCCAGGGCCAGCCTTTCTATTTCATTTTATTTTTTATTTTAATTTTTAGGGGAAGGCAGATTGCGTGGCCTCCCTCCCCGGCTACTTCTGGCCCCGGGCCTTATCCGTTGGGGACCGTGGGGGGGGGGCCAATTCCCAGACGGTCCCGCTGGCTCCCTGCCTCCTGCGGGAGCCGGCATTGCTTTTCCTCACAGGGAGCTGCTGACATGCAGCTCCCTTTATGGGAAAGAAATTGTGCTTTGCTTCATTGACGCGAGAGCAGGTTTCCCTGCTCTCGCTTCAATGACGCAAAGCAGAGTTTGCAATGACAGCCCTGTCACTGCAAACAGCAGTGTCCCTGGGGTGGGGCCCCCGGGACACTGCAGGAGCCCGCCCTGGGGAGTGACGGTCCCCAGGGCCATCAAGGGCTCCAGCAGGGGGCCATGTCGCCCCCCTCCCATCATTTCAAAGTCCCAAGGAGGTGGTGATTCCCGGGGCCGGGGGTCCACTACGGACCCCCATATATAAATATTAAGTGTCCCGGGGAGGTGGTGGTTGCTGGGGCAGTGTGGGGTCTTGAGACCCCTCCACACTTATTATTTTTTTTAGTTCCGGGGAGGTGGCGGTCCCTGGGGCTCGGGGGGGCGGGAGGCCCCCACCAATTTTCATAAATGCTCTGGGGAGGTGGCAGTCCCCGGAGCAGCGTGGGGAGGTTGGGACCCCCCACACATTTCTTTAGGAAGCCCCAGGGAGGTGGCGGTCCCCGGGGCTACGGGGGTCTGAGAGACCCCCAAATTTAATTTAATAAGCCCCGGGGAGGTGGTGGTCCCAGGGGCTGTTGGGCCCCCCGCCGCCCCCCGCAACATAATTTATAAGTGCCTCCGGGACCTGGCCCACCAGGGGACTTTTTGAATACTACTGCGCTTCTTTTTTAAAATTTTCGGTCCAGATTCACACACCCAGTGCAAATTCAGCCGTTTTAAAAAAATATATACGCTTTTTTTGGGCCTGGGGGTCCTTGTGGGACCCCCTGAGCAGGCCTAGGGGGTCAGGGTGGTTCTACCCTGCCCCTTTTTATTCTTTTTCACCTTTGTTTCCCTGTTTTCTTGTGACTCTGTTCTACCGAGTCACAAGATGACTGCCAGAACTTCCTGGTTTGGAGTGTTGACAGCCAATTAGAATAAAGCTTGTGGTCAGGAGGGGTCGCGACTCTACAGCGTCCATAGATATCAAAACTTTTAGATTTTTAATTTCTCAGCAACTACTGAATGGATTTACACCATTTAAAAATAGGTCATTTTCTGAACCAAGCACTACCTTTTTGCCATATTTGGGGTAATTCCGTTCAGCAGTTTGGGCTGTAGCCAGTCTCAAAATTTCCCATGGGAATTAAGATGGGGAAAACATGCTTTGGACACACTTTTTTCGCAGCTCCCGCTTGACGAATCACCCCCCAAATTTCAAGATAGGAGCTGACCTGGATAGACTTTTTTGGGGAGAATTTCACGAAGATTCATCAAATGACGCCAAAGTTATAGGCAAATCAAAAAATGCTTTTCCTATGGAAACTAGGTTCTAACTATAATTACCCACTGACGACCGCATATATATATATATGCACTTTGAAAAACGAATGGACTGGGCCCTACCCTATCCTTGAAAGAAAAGGGGGTCACCTATTTGGTGGACCTTGGCACAGGTAGGAACCTCAAGAGGCTCATACATGCAATCGCCTGAAACCCTATAATGACAGGGCTGACATGACCATGCTCATGGTCAGTGATGAGGATCAGGAAGCAGAGAGTAAACCTCTCCCTGACCTCTTCTCTCACAACCCTAAAGACGTCTCAGTTGACCAACAGCCGGCTTAATGCAGGGAAGTAGTAAATCAGGTTTCTGAGATCTTTTATTTGCCCCTGGTCAGACTAAATGGTGTACACATGATGTGGACACTGGTGGCTGCCTGCCTGTCCCAAATTTTTTTCAGGCAGGCTGATCTTATCAAAGGAAGCATTGAGGCTGAAGTAACCAAGATGCTGGAATTTGGTGGCATTGAACCCTCAGGGAGCAACTGGGCCAGCCCAGTTGTCTAGCCCAAGCTTCATTCCTAAGGTAAAAGAAAGAAATTAGGTTTTGTGTGGACTATAGGGGCATCAATGCAGTCACAAAAACTGATGCACATTCAATTCCCAGGGCTGATGGACAGATTGATAGGTTGGGGACAGCCAAAATATCTTAGTACTTTTGATCTCACATCAGGGTACTGGCAGATAGGACTGACCCCTGGACAAGTTAATTCAGGGGTCCCTTTGGTAGGGCTAAAAAAGAAAGAAAGTAAAATAATGTCAGTCAAAGCAGAAGTATGAAGCACAACTGTCTTATGAGTGAAGTATAAAAACTTAGTAGTCAGGTTGACATGTTTCATGGCCTGGTGGTCCAAAAGGATCCATGACATTTCTTTAGGACTGGAAACATGAAGTGTAAACCATATTCTGAATATGAAAGTGTGTGAAAGTGCTATCATATATAGCCTGCTCTAGTGGTTCAGCATATGGTCATAAGAGTACCTGGGGTATGCTTGCCCTATTATGTCTCACAATCCAACCTAGAGAAAAGAAGAGGAAAAAAACAAGAAAAAGGAAAGTAATAAAATAATAATACACACAATAATTTATTCTGTGTCCTGGTAAAGGCACTCACAATGGAAAGTTATCTAAACATGTTGTGTATAGTGCACTATCATGCTCTCATCTGTTAGCATTATCAGTAGTTGTTTTTAATCAGAAAGTGCCACCTGTGTCCACATATTATGGCGTAACATCTGTGAAATCACAATAGAAGAGTGTTGGTTAATTGCCAACATTTCACAATAGAAGAGTCTGTCACTTATGAGATGTTAACATAGATTGACATATTGTCACGTGAAAGAAAAAAAATAACACAGACTATCATTTCATGAAGTCTCAGACATTTGTTTCGATCTTAAAACAGGGGGTTAAATGCCCACATTTCTTACACCCAATAGATGGCCTACCTGCACCTTAGTTCGAGACAGAGGCCCGTGTCCAATCTGCGGCTAACCTGGAACAACAAATAAACAGGAGCCGCTAACGGATAGGAGTTGGTCTAACGGCTAGGGCGCTCGACCTTGGACCTGGGGATCTGGGTTCGAGTCTCGGTAACGACGCCAAAACCTCCTGTGATTCTGGGCAAATCACTTAATCTCCCCGTGCCTAAAAAAAATGAATATGTGTCCGTCCTCATGTAACGTAACTGGTGCTATGTAAAGCGCTCTGATACCTGATTCGGTTCGGGTCTAGTTCGCACTATATAAAACACTGCAAAAAAATGAATAAATAAATAAATAACAAATGAGAAAGGGCTCCTCTGAGGCAGTAGTCACGTGCGTCCAGTGTCCATGGACATAGCCATATTCAGTCTCTTCCGCGGAGTCTTACGTCAGACCTACCCCTCTCCCTGCCTTCCTGGGAGTGGGAGATCTACACTGTCTCCATTGATTTTAAAGTGTATCCGTGCCACAGGTGTGATGCATCTGGGCGGGACTAGTAACCCGGAATTCGCCCGCAGAGGTGGAGCTATGTGATCTACATGCATTGCAAGGCCAGCGATTGCGGGCTGGTAACCCAGAAGTCGTCTGAGGGAGCGGAGCGATGTGAGCTATGTGCATTGCAGGGCCAGCAATTGCTGTCCATGGCGGCCATCGTAAAAA
This sequence comes from Lissotriton helveticus, assembly GCF_964261635.1. Taxonomy (NCBI): domain Eukaryota; kingdom Metazoa; phylum Chordata; class Amphibia; order Caudata; family Salamandridae; genus Lissotriton; species Lissotriton helveticus. The sequence continues at coordinate 1,614,378,919 of NC_136067.1, read as the reverse complement.
GTGATTGCCAAGTATGGACATCTAATGTGGTCTGTACACTGTGTACCTCTATATTGCCAAGTAACTTTGCAGTGCCAGTCGCACACTATGCATTTTTACAAGGACATGGTGGTCATTTCTTCTGTGTGGGGAATCGGTCTCCCTAACCAGATTGCTGGTTAACGATAATGATAGTGGTGATGACTATGGTGCAGGTGAGAAAGCACAGAAGGACTATGGTTAAGATCTAGATAAAGAAGACCATGGTGCATTCTGTATTTGTTCATAGGTAAGTGTTTCCTTTCTAAAAGTGTTGAGGTTGCACCTCCTGAGTGGAAAATCAATACTAGGCATATCCTGTACATTTTTACAAGGATGTTGTGTTAACAACAACAATACCCGGAAGATCTGAAATTGACCATCTTGGAAGCAAATGATCGCCGGAACCAACGATCACTGTTCACAAAAGAACAATGATGGGTCTTTTGGCTCGGGGGCCATTTACAGGGGTTGAATGATAACATCCTGTGGCTTGACTGCACTAGATAATTCTCAAGCATGACCCTTTATTATTTGAAGGATCCAATTCGATTTCTCATTACTCTCATCCCACCATATGAAAGTGGCCAAACCTCATGGACTTCATGTAGATGTCCTCAATCATACTCACCCGGAAGGACAGGAAGACTTTACTCCAAAAATGTCCATAGAATTTCGTGAAACATCTACATGGTATGAACCTGGAATTATAGTATCGCACAGCACCCTTTAACGGGGGACATATCTATATATCTATGAATCCATTAGGATTGAACACAGCGGTCCCATAGTCATAACCACTGTTATTACAGTGAACCAGTAATCTGGTCAGGGAGACAGATTCCCCACACAGGGGTTTCCATACTTGCCAATCACATTTCAAGATGGCCGCAATGGACATCCATGTCTAGCCCAGCACTGCATGTAGTTCACATCTCCCTGCTCCCGTGGGCGAGTTCCAGGTTTCTAGTCCTGCTCAGAGGCACCACACTTGTGAGAAGGATACACTTTAAAATCAATGGCGACAGCGTAGAATCTCTACTTACAGGAAGGCAGGGAGAGGTGCAGGTCTGACATGAGACTCCGCAGATGAAACTGTGAGTATGGCTACGTCCAAGGACATTGGAAGCATGTGACTACTGACACAGAGGAGCCCGTTCTCATTAGCGGCTCCTGTTTATTTGTTATTCCAGGTTAACTGCAGTTGAGACACGGTCCTCTGCCTTGACCTAAGGCACATGTAGGCCATCTATTAGGGGTAAGAAATGTGGGCAATTAACCCCCTGTTTTAATATCGACAGAAATATCTGAGAGGACATGAAATTATATTGTGTGTGTTATGTTTTGTCTTACACGTGACAATATGTTGATTTCTGTTGACACCTTGTGAGTGGCAGACTCTTCTATTGTGAAATGTCAGTAATTAAACACCTGTTATAATATCGAAGGAAAAGTCTTAGATGACAATATAAGATTGTTTGTGTGTTATGTTTTGTCTTACACGTGGTAACATGTCGATCTATGCTGACACTTCATGAGTGATACACTCTTCTATTGTGGTTTCACCGAGGTTACAACATAATATGTGGACACTGGTGGCACTCTCTAATAAAAAAAAACTACTGATAATGCTAACAGATGAGAGCAGGATAGTGCACTATACAACAAAATGTTTAGGTAACTCTCCATTGTGAGAGTCTTTGCCAGGACACAGAACGTATTATTATTTTATTACTTTCCTTTTTCTTGTATTTTTCCTCTTCTTTTCCCTAGGTTGAATTGTGAGACCCTTTGATATTCAGAATAGGGTCTACACTTCATTTTTCCACTCCTGAAGAAATGCTACGGATCCTTTTAGACAACCGGGGCGTGAAACATGTCAACCTGACCAAGTATAAACTACACAAGTTATCAATGGGAAAGGATCACTGGTCCTGCATAACCAGGGTATGCAGGTTGGTTCGTTGTGTCTCACAAAGTTAAAAGACCCTCATGCACGCGTTTTTGGTGGATCTTGGTAGCGGTATATGTTGTCTCCCCGCTTTTAAACACGTGTGTGCATAATCCTTGGGTCAGTTTTTATGCAACCTCCACCTGGAGGATTTACCCATGGTTAAAACAGTAGTGATCGTGGATGGGTGACGTGGTGGAAAATTAAAATACCCGTACAGCCAGGTATATAATTTTATTAGGTCTGGATTCGGGTAATTCTAAATAGTAATAGGACGTGTTGCTCTGGAATAATAAGGAATTCAAGCACACTAATAAGTGATTCTTAAAAGGTGGTCGACATGTTTCAGCCTGGGTGCCTATGTAGGTCGGTAAGCTTTCTTCAGGACCAGTGCAAGGTGTTAAGGTGAAGTGAAAAAATATATAAAAAAGACCTGTTTTAGGTAGTCCACGGTAACATTGTACCTGTTGGAGAAAGTTTTGACATACAATACACAAGTAGGGTAAACGGAAAAGGGTCAAGGACACAACAAATATGGACATAATAGACAACAAGTTAGTAACTTTTGAGTTCTAAACAGCTTTAAAATGGCAATACTTTTTGCACAGATACATGCTCTTAATGTTTTATGTAGCTCACGTCATTTCATCTCACTAGGATAACATGATGGGCTCACTTCCCGCATGCCATCACCACCACCAGGCATGAGACTGTATGAGTCGACACCTTCTTAAGAGCATGTATCTGTGCAAAAAGTATTGCCATTTTAAAGCTGTTTAGAACTCAAAAGTGTCCTTGACCCTTTTCCGTTTACCCTACTTGTGTATTGTATGTCAAAACTTTCTCCAACAGGTACAATGTTACCGTGGACTACCTAAAACAGATCTTTTTTATATATTTTTTCACTTCACCTTAACACCTTGCACTGGTCCTGAAGAAAGCCTACCGACCTACATAGGCACCCAGGCTGAAACATGTCGACCACCTTTTAAGACTCACTTATTAGTGTGCTTGAAATCCTTATTATTCCAGAGCAACACGTTCTATTACTATTTAGAATTACCCGAATCCAGACCTAATAAAATTATATACCTGGCTGTACGGGTATTTTAATTTTCCACCACGTCACCTATCCACGATCACTACTGTTTTAACCATGGGTAAATCCTCCAGGTGGAGGTTGCATAAAAACTGAACCAAGGATTATGCACACACGTGTTTAAAAGCGGGGAGACAACATATACCACTACCAAGATCCACCAAAAACGCGTGCATGAGGGTCTTTTAACTTTGTGAGACACAACGAACCAACCTGCATACCCTGGTTATGCAGGACCAGTGATCCTTTCCCATTGATAACTTGAGTATCCCCAGGAGACTGAACGGATCAGTACTCTACCTCCCCCCCATTGATCTTTTGTGTTTCAAGTATAAACTACTACGTTTTTATTCTTCACTCACAAGACAGTTGTGCTTCATAATTCTGCATCAACTGCTATTATTTTACTTTCTTTTTTAACCCTATCAAAGGGACCCCTGATTAAACTCATCACCGGGCACCCTCTAGGTAGTTTTAAATCACAGACTCACTCACTTGTCAGCTCCACACACCAGCACGCACCATCACAGCTATTTTACTATAAAGATCTCCGACAAAGAGCCCTCTCAAGGGGCCCATGGATCGTTGCAGAGCCGGACCCACGAGAAGCAAAAAGCCTGATGATGAAGCATGACGCCCATATGGGTGCGTGAGAATATCACTTCGTAATGAGCAGCCAACCATCAACAATCTGTTGTGGGAGGAAAAAGAAACAAAGTAATGAGTACAGGTAACTTAAATGCAATGCAAACCAAACAGTCCATCTGCCCCAGAGAGACCAACGTTACATTGTGATATATTTAAAAGTTCTGTCTCCTAGGATTCAAAAATAGCAAATAGATCACAAATTATGTAGGAGAGAAGAGAAAAACACACACAGTTCTAAATAAATGATACTGAATAGCCAATTTGGGCGGTGTATCTGCATTCTTCTTGGATTGTCTGTCAATCCTGGGTGCCTGGCTGATGTGGTGCAGTAATGTAAGCGTGAGTGTTATGGTGCTTTTCCCTTTTTGTGCAGGAGAAGAGAAGGCTTGCAGATTGTAAAACAAAAAATATATTGTAGAATCAAGGTGAAGGACAGGAGGTAAACTTCATAAGGAGTGCACCAATAAGACTCAGAGGGAGCGCCAGAGAGAAGAATAGTCCTTTTTGCAATCATTCATTTTATGATTGATGTGCGATCAAATATGTGAGAACATTTTTACAACAACCAACAATCACAGACAAATAGCCACATGTATCGAGATAATTAAACTAACAATATTCATGATCATCAGTTCATCATAATAATAATAATTTGTAGCCTAACTGCACATGCATAATGTGATGATCACCACTGTCTCCAGTTATCTACAACAACAGGACCCCACCCAACCACCACATAGTTTCACATTTGAGCCAGCCAGCACACACACTCAGCACCATTGCATTTTCCAAATCAAGTAAAATCAACGCATCTCTCTCACCACCACTCAAAAGAGTTGGGTAGGCCTCGTAAAGACATCACTAGATTCATCACCAAATAGGTTGGTTTCAGTGAAGTTGATAACTTCCTTCTTCTTGTGGCAGTTGTTGAAGTAGTCACGCCCTGAGTCCTTCCATCATTTTCCTGCATCCGAGTAACGTGTCCAACTCCGTACTGACTGAGTCCCAACTCAAATGCGATAGATCGACCTGTAGAGCAATGCTGTTGATAAACACTAGAAACATTAAGTCATTTTTTGTGTAGACTAGATTTGTGTTTGTTAGCTAAAGGAACTGGCCGGGTCTTTGAGGATCATGTAGCAGACAACACAGCAGTGTGGACCGGGCAAACAAATCTTGCTAAGTATCAAAGGGGAATGCATAAATCACCTTCAGGAAAAGAACTATCACCCGTCGTTAGGCCACGAACATTGTAAATCTTCACAAGCACAATCAAGGTTAATAGATATAGTTAAAAAAACACCGGATTTCACTGCCTGCCACCATATGAATCATTTCAACACACTCACAAACAACAATCACTCATAATATATATCAACCTTTGGTGCGTGCAATGCATGCCATTAACCTGTTCTAATTCAAGCGCGGTGACGGCGGTACATTGCCGATGCAATGTTTCATGAAACAGACATTGGCCAGTCCTGCAATTCAAATAATGTGGAGCAATCTGGCTAAGGGAATAAAGAAAGGGTAGTTAGGCATGGGATGAAGGCAGACACAAATTTGTCTCTCCAATGTCCTTGTTGGAGATGGGGGTAGGCTTCTTCACTGCACACTGGTGCAACTTCAATCTGGCAATAAATTGTGTCTATAACGGTAGGGCTGCATTAGTCTGTCAGACAGAAACAAACAAAATAAAATAATGTTCCCCTAGCGATATCTTTTTTTTGGATTTTTTTTGTTGTCGAAGCAGTTCCGCTATTGAGAGAGAAACCTCTTTTGCCTTCACCTCTGCACTAGATTAAAGCCCTGCCAGTAGAAACCAATCATATGCAGATTTTGGGGCTGATGCTCCTGTTCATGTTGTTGCTTGTGTTCTTGTCATCGGTTTTGGGTGTTATGAGCTAACAGCACTGCCCTCGGGCTCTGAAGTTGAAGGCTGCACTAGAGAATATGTGGCCTGGAGGAGAGGGCCTCTAATTCCCAGCCATTCTTTTTCTAGGTCACTGGCTTGCTCAGCAATTCATGCTTTGCCGTATGAAACATCCCCATTTGAAAACAGAATGAAAGTGGTCAACAATGGTTTGTACTGTTGATCAAGAACTAGTGCACTGATGTAATGTTTGGATGACACAATGTCTCTTTGCACCCTTGCATTAACAGATAAGCGAAGGACTAAAATCTCCACCAACTCATACGCATTTTTTTTTGGCCATACCTGGGGATATTTCAGACACCTCCTTTAGCTGTTCCTTTACCATATGCAACAATAGCTTGGCACATGGTACTGTCCTCCTTGCTAACTTCCGGTGTGAAAACCTCAAAAGGAAGCAGCATCTCTGTCAGGCATTTGACTAGGCCCTATTGCTCCATTTCAATGATCACGCCTTTCACAGTTGTATCCCCCCTTTGCATGACATATTAATTGATCGGTCTGTACTGCACAAATAGATGCTGCAACATGTAATAAGTTGCGTTCCAATGTGTTGGCACCTCCTGTATGAGTGCTTTAACTGGCATTCTTTTATCACACTGAATGACCCTCAGCTGATTCTGTGCTTTAAAAGAATGACTGAAATGAGTGCAGTATCTTCTGCAGTTGGACAGTGAGTTGCTGACTCTTGTTTGTGAAAGTCCTGTGCAATGATGTTGATGCAGTGTGTCAAACACAGGACCCTGAAATAACACGATCTGCCATGGCTTTAACTATATTACTACAAAAACTTTACACAGACAATGGGTCAGAGTTACTAGAAGCTAACTAATAAACTGTACATTGATTGGGATACAATCTAGGAATCCATGGTATTCGTAGTGAAAAAAGTGTATTCCCATCAGATACCCATCCTGTTCCGCCCTACATCATTTGGGATCCTTCACCCAAAGGAAGTGGAAACTTGTCCACGGTAGATTAGGTAGATTGTAGCCCAATCTTTTATGAGGATACTAAAATATGATGGTGGGAAAATGGTATCAGGTGGTAAATGACTAGCAGTGTAAAGAAAATGTGTCAAGTTCAAAGGAACTGTGTGAAATAAGTTAATATTGGGTTGTGGGAATGGAAAAAAAACTTTTAATGGGATCCTACCCACACCCAAGGAAATAAAAACAGTGCAAAGTAGTGTAACAAATGACTACTTAGATGTTAAGAGGTCGACATGTTTCTGCAGTGTAATAGGGTCAGATGATCCCTGTCTGCTTCTTCAGGACCTTGTTAATAAATGCTACTGCTTATGTGCTAAACAACAATGATTTTTAAATAAAATTCATATCACCTGAGATCGCCCATGGAGAAGATCCCGTTGGTCATGTGAGCATGTGGAACAAAGGCACACAAATACACATATACAGTTAGTATCGATAGCTTCAAAGAAAAATACACTATTGTGTAAATAAGAAAAATGTCAAGGAGTATTGATCAATAGTTGCTAGGAGGTCAACTTAATTGCTACAGAGCAAATATGAATAGAAAGCCAGGGTAACACTTTACCCACTCACCCACTGTTTGGGGAATGAACTCTCCACCTCACCCGGCTACAGCTCAGGTATAAATGGAGCACCGCTCTATAGAGAAGAACAGGAAAAATAATACAGAAAGAGGAAAAACCAAAGAGAAAAACAACTAGACATGATTTGTTATCATCTTTGCCTGAACGGCGCTGCTTTAAAAGGCAAAAATTGACACCAGACAGAGAATTACTATATGTAAAGGATGTTATAAACATATCTCTCAGAGACTCATTTGTCATACATTTATTCATGTTTATACGCGCTGGAAACAAACGCGCTGAGCTGACATCTAAGCGGAATGACCCCACTGCGAATGTCAACGTGGTTAGCCGCTAAGTAGAGAGAGTGCCGCTGGCATCTAAGCGGAATGGCCCCACTACGAATGTCAACATGGTTAACCGCTAAGTAGAGAGAGCGCCGTTGGTTCACAAACAAAAAGTTCGGTGCGCATGGCCGAAATGCAAAGCCCCCGTCTCTTTCGCATTGCTTTAGCAGTGGTTTAAAGTCAAGCGGAAAAGTAAACCAGGTTGCTGAACACTATCCCCGTATCGTAAGCTTACCTGTCCGTCGGTACTCCTGACATCCGTCTAGGCTGTCAAGTGGGAGGTACCCGAACGGACAGGGAGCGGGGTTTATGACGTGTCTTCACGCGCCACTGTGTGGTCAGATGACCGCTGATCGCGTTAGATTACTGGGTAATGGAGTCTATCCTGAAGGACACTAAGGAAAGACTAAGCAAGTCTTTCGCTCGTTTGACAATTTAAACTTAAACCATCGGACTAACCCCACGAAAGTGAAGCCTAAATTCATGTAATCAGATGTGGAATATTTTCAGCGCTGACTTCTAACTGAATTTGCATACGTCCTGTGATAGGGCGTGGTACATCTCGCACAAGGCTCATGGGAGATGTAGTTTTGTTATGCGGAAGTATAGCGCGAAGTATTGCAGGTTTGCAATACTAAACGGGTAATAACAAACTATCTTGTTTGTCAGCATGGACATGTGTTCTGCGATGACTGTGATCATTTATCGCATACATATTTTATTGGAAATCATTTCATAAAGAAGATAATTGGTGGGAAAACCTGCATACTCGCTGGCTAACCATTGCCATTACGTGCAAGTCATATTAGGTGTAATATAAGACAATTCATGTATGTGGTGGAAACAACTCTCAACGATATGGGTCATCATGTTCTGATTGAGGTATAAACTAGACCGGCATACAAAGTAGATTTTGCCTCATTTCTAGGTCACTGTGCAATTCCACACGAATAATCTGATTTATGTGCCCTTAATTATTGAGGATAATCTGCAATACCAGGTCTAGATACGATCCCTTGTGGAAGCAATCAACAAGTTGGGGAGGTTATAGCGACATCCAAGGGATATCTTCATTCAATCCCATTTTATCTGTTCTAAGTCTATACACCCATTTTTGTTCTCTTCCGTGTAAGAAGGTGCTGATATTGGAGGTGTATTGGGGTATGACTGGTTGTTCCAACACTGTCCAGCGTAGATCGGTTGGAGAGTGTTGGTCTGATAAGAAATGATTGGTTAATCTAGTGGCCTGCTTGTTACAACGTATCGAGCTCTTATGCTCTGATATTCTTATCTTTATTTTTCTTGTGGTCATGCCCACATACCTTTTATCACAAGGGCACGTGATGAGGTAGATTAGGTTTGAACTATTACAATTCGTAAACCTTCGTTGCTCCCATGGTCGTTCAGTTCCAATGTTGATCATAGTAGATTTAGAGGTCTGGGGGCACGCAGCACATTGTCCACACGGGTGGTGGCCGGTGACTGCAGGCATATCCCAAAGGGTTCCCACTGCTCTCGGAGTGTCCGTCTTTGGTCTAGTGTGGACCAGTTTATCCTTTAGATTTTGACCCCTCTTAAAAGCAAAGAGAGGGACTGGCAGAGTGTCCTTACCAGTGTTGAGAATGCCCCAGTGTTTTTTGATAATTTTAGAAATCTGATTAGACGATGTGCCAAACGTTGTCACACATGTCATCCGTGTAGATTTTTCTTTGGGAGGTAGTGTATCAAGCAGGCTTGCTCTATTGTTATTTGCCGCTCGTTTTTTAGACTGATAAACCAATTTCTTGGGGTAATCCTTCTCCAATAGGTCTCGTGTCAAGTTCTTTGCGTGTGTTTCAAAGGACGACTTGGTCGTACAATTCCTTTGTATGCGCAGAAATTGCCCATAGGGCAAGTTATCCCTTAGAGATTTAGGATGGCAACTGTGGTAGTTGAGCAATGAATTCCGAGCCATCGGCTTACGATAGAGCTCTGAAGTCAAGCCTTGAGGTGTGCCATGGATCAATAAGTCCAGAAATGCCATTTTATCAGCATCGTGTTCCATGGTGAATTTCAAGAACCGATTTCGTTGGTTTAACCACTCATGGAACTCTTTGAGTTGGGATACATTTCCACGCCATACGACGAAAATATCGTCGATATAGCGTTTCCAAGCTCGCAGACACTCAAGATGGGGGTTAGTGTCTGCGAGCACGTGCTCCTGTTCGAACTGGTGCACGTAAAGATTCGCGAGGCTAGGGGCAAAAACGCTGCCCATGCTGGTCCCGCTGATCTGTAAGTATAATGACTCTTCAAAGGCAAAACAATTCTCTGTCATGGCCAATGTTGCTAGCGTCATGATGAACCTGACTGGAGTTATAGAGTTCAGCTCTCTTGCAAATAGTAACTCCTCAATCACTTGTAATGTCTCAGTTTGTGGTATTGATGTATATAGACTTTCCACATCGAATGACACCAGGATGTCGGTCTGGATGTCATAATCGATTTCGGGTAAAAGTCTAAGGACATCTTTTGTGTCCTTCAAAAACGTAGGCATTTCTTGTACCATCGGTTGTAGAAAGACATCGACAAAAGTCGAGAAGGGCTCCAGCAATGATCCTATCCCAGATATTATGGGGCACCCTGGTGGTGGGCGCTGAGCCTTATGTATTTTGGGTAGTTGGTAAAAATAGGGAATGACAGGATTGGATGTACGAAGGTATTGTCCTTCTTTCGGAGTAATCCATCCCTCAGCGAGAGCTTCCTCGACTACATGTCCGATAATGTTAGTTAATCTTGCAGTTGGATCTTCTGTAAGTTTTTTGTAAGATTTACCGTCATTGAGTTGCCTTAAGCACTCATTGCGGTAAGTTTCGACATCTAGAATAACAACTGCTCCCCCTTTATCAGCAGGTTTCACTACGATTAGGGTTTTTTTTGTCAATGCTTCAATGGCAACTCGCTCTTCACTGGATAGATTTGAGAAGTTCTTTTGTCTAGTGGAAAAGAGTTCTTGAATGTCATGATTTACAGCTTCCTCAAAAGTGAGGACCTTCGGAGGCAAACCCATCGTGGTGGGATTGAAAGTAGAGGTTTTTTTTAAACCTGTATTGACACTCGGACTCGTTTGGCTTGTTTCTGTTGTTTTATTTGCAAAGAGATAGTGGAGTCTTATCTTTCTGTAGAGTTTGCTTATCTCAATTTGCGCCTGAAAAGGATCAGTGCGGTTCGTTGAGACGAAACCAAGGCCTTTATTTAGTGTCTGTTCTTGAATCTCAGTTAATGATTGTGAACTGAGATTTATGACTAAACTGGTCCCGACGCGGTCGCTGGTTGATCCTGTGGGATCTTCTTCCCGCTCCTCAGATCCATGGTCTGGGGGGGTAGATTCCAGCGAACCTGTCCCTGCCTGGGAGTTCTTTGACGGCCTCGGCTCCTCCTGCCCCCTCCTAAAAAAGGCTGTTGATTGTAGTCCCCATAGAATTGCGGTGGGCCATATTGATTCATCATTGTAGGAAAAGGGGGTGGGCCCCATGGTGAGGGCTGCCACCAAGGTGGGATAGGTGGTTGGGAAAACGACTGATTGTACCCTCTCCAACCCCTCCTACTGCCTCCTCTTCCTCGCTGTCTAAGTGATAACTGGCTGGTATTTGGTCCATCCGAGTCACTTGAGGCACCGTCGGAGCTAGTACTCCCATAATTAGATCCTCCCTTTCGGCCATCCTTTTGATTGGAAAGAAAGAAGTTGTCGCTTATATATGGATACACCTTCTCCATTGAGAATTTGGCCAGGTCCTTTTTGAATTTCTCAAGTTTAGTGAAGAGTATAGAATCTCTAAACTCTTTACTAGATTTGTTACCATCCTCTTGTTGTTTCGAGAAAGTTTTACTTGATGAAATAGTTGCTTTTATTTGTCCTTCCAGGACCTGGATCTCCACCAAGATTTTGTCCACTGTCTTTTTCGCCGTTCTTATTATAAGCACTAACCAGTCGCGTGTGCATTTCCACGCTATGAGCGACCAGTCATGCAGGAATTCCTTATCATCTAAGAAAAGGCGAGGAATATTTCCTACAATCAAACCGCTAGGGGCACAATTGCTTCTTAAATAGTCTGCCATGACTATTCCGTGTACACTGACTCTCGCCAGATTCTTTTTGAGAACTAGTACTTTTGCCCATCCCTCTTCGGGAATAGTACAGGTGGTTGGTAACATATCCAGCATGCTAGGGTTCTCCAGGAGCAATGCCTGGATTTCGGTTTCATCAAATGCTAGGCCTAGATTCGTGGCCATGATATGCTTGCTGTCTAGTATTTCACTACAAGGGCTCCTCTACTCAATCGAACTACTATTCCTGTGACCCAATTGAGTCGCGGAAAAAATGACAACACACCCGCAATCTGGAGACTGCTCTAGAACACTATACACAAAAGAGGGTAATATTAGGGAAATATTTATTGACCTAGCATTGCTGCGATCCCTACATGTAATACAAAAACTTTACACAGACAATGGGTCAGAGTTACTAGAAGCTAACTAATAAACTGTACATTGATTGGGATACAATCTAGGAATCCATGGTATTCGTAGTGAAAAAAGTGTATTCCCATCAGATACCCATCCTGTTCCGCCCTACATCATTTGGGATCCTTCACCCAAAGGAAGTGGAAACTTGTCCACGGTAGATTAGGTAGATTGTAGCCCAATCTTTTATGAGGATACTAAAATATGATGGTGGGAAAATGGTATCAGGTGGTAAATGACTAGCAGTGCAAAGAAAATGTGTCAAGTTCAAAGGAACTGTGTGAAATAAGTTAATATTGGGTTGTGGGAATGGAAAAAAACTTTTAATGGGATCCTACCCACACCCAAGGAAATAAAAACAGTGCAAAGTAGTGTAACAAATGACTACTTAGATGTTAAGAGGTCGACATGTTTCTGCAGTGTAATAGGGTCAGATGATCCCTGTCTGCTTCTTCAGGACCTTGTTAATAAATGCTACTGCTTATGTGCTAAACAACAATGATTTTTAAATAAAATTCATATCACCTGAGATCGCCCATGGAGAAGATCCCGTTGGTCATGTGAGCATGTGGAACAAAGGCACACAAATACACATATACAGTTAGTATCGATAGCTTCAAAGAAAAATACACTATTGTGTAAATAAGAAAAATGTCAAGGAGTATTGATCAATAGTTGCTAGGAGGTCAACTTAATTGCTACAGAGCAAATATGAATAGAAAGCTAGGGTAACACTTTACCCACTCACCCACTGTTTGGGGAATGAACTCTCCACCTCACCCGGCTACAGCTCAGGTATAAATGGAGCACCGCTCTATAGAGAAGAACAGGAAAAATAATACAGAAAGAGGAAAAACCAAAGAGAAAAACAACTAGACATGATTTGTTATCATCTTTGCCTGATCGGCGCTGCTTTAAAAGGCGAAAATTTACACCAGACAGAGAATTACTATATGTAAAGGATGTTATAAACATATCTCTCAGAGACTCATTTGTCATACATTTATTCATGTTTATACGCGCTGGAAACAAACGCGCTGAGCTGACATCTAAGCGGAATGACCCCACTGCGAATGTCAACGTGGTTAGCCGCTAAGTAGAGAGAGTGCCGCTGGCATCTAAGCGGAATGGCCCCACTACGAATGTCAACATGGTTAACCGCTAAGTAGAGAGAGCGCCGTTGGTTCACAAACAAAAAGTTCGGCGCGCATGGCCGAAATGCAAAGCCCCCGTCTCTTTCGCATTGCTTTAGCAATGGTTTAAAGTCAAGCGGAAAAGTAAACCAGGTTGCTGAACACTATCCCCGTATCGTAAGCTTACCTGTCCGTCGGTACTCCTGACATCCGTCTAGGCTGTCAAGTGGGAGGTACCCGAATGGATACCATGGATTCCTAGATTGTATCCCAATCAATGTACAGTTTATTAGTTAGCTTCTAGTAACTCTGACCCATTGTCTGTGTAAAGTGTAAAGTTTTTGTATTACATGTAGGGATCGCAGCAATGCTAGGTCAATAAATATTTCCCTAATATTACCCTCTTTTGTGTATAGTTTAACTATATTACTGCCATTGTCCATGGCAAGAAATCCAATGTTAAGCCCTTTTGGTCACAGCCATTCAAAGACCTTGTTGTTTAGGTCTTCCAAGTAGTTTGGGTTTGCAGCAGTATGGGATTTCTCAATGGCGAACATTGCTAGTGTTGCATGCTTACGAGCACCATTAAAACTCCCAGCAGTTTCAACACCTGCAGATATCATTTCTCTAACCCCCACAAAAAAGATCCAGTGTGCAGTGATGCACACGTAATCAGTGGCTTGGCAACTGGTCCACATGTTTATCGTCGGATGGATAGTGTGAACAGCACTCTGTTTCAAAGCTTGTCCTAGCAATTCCAGCACATCGTGATGTAGCATTGGAACCAGCAACTCTGGCAAAATAGAACCAGCTGGGAATTTCCCATTGCAGGTAAATGGCTGCCACAAATTCTAGAAAACCCACCCCTTTTCACAATAGAAAAAGGGAGGAGGTCCAGTGCTAAGACTTTAGCCAGCTTTGGGTTAATACTGCCCATCCTGCCTAAACATGCCAGAAATAGTAGCCTGGATATTTTCTTTTCTGGTGCCACTAATGCAGGGGACTTCTTGAGAGCAGACGTTGGTAAGCTCAATGTGCGTCTCAGCTGGGCAATCACTATATGCTCTTGCCTTGGTGTCTCAACCTGAGTTTTGTGCCATTGCGATGTTGCTGATATGGGCGTTACTACTGCACTGCTGGAGACAGGGTTGATTTGTGTAATAAAAATGTCTTCCTCCTCTTCACCTTCCACCATGATCCGATCAGATTTCCTGCTTAGCCTTTCACCCCATCCACCGACATCACTTGCAGTTTTTTGGTTGCTAAGGCACTCCTCCCACTGGATTGTGAGATGTTTTCTCAAATGGGTTGTTTGGTCTCTGGTTCCATAGTTTGTACCAAGCTTACCTCCCTAACACTTGCTCCATCAGTTGAGTATATGGCAATGTTCGGCTCTTTCTTGCTAACTGCAAAGAAATCAGAAACTGGGGAGGTCCGCTTTTTGACACAGTTGCCCCTGGCAAAGTCAGATAAACTGGCGGTAGATGGGCATTTTGATGTTTGCCTCCCTGCAGTATCAACTTCTACTGAGGTGGTTGTGGCTGTAGGTCACTGCTGGGGTCTTACAAATATGGCAGCTGGTGGTAGTCGTATCTGTGCCACACCTATCAGTGCTGATTGAGATGGGGTAATGCCGGTCTCCACAGGGTCTGAGCAAACATCCATGATGACTGGCTTGTCATCATCCTCCTCTTCTACAACCATTACTCTTAGGCTTTCAGAAACCTTCCATTTCCCTAGCCTCTCCTCGTGTGTCGCACTGTCAGACTAAGGTGTGATCAATGTGGAGTTTAGATCATCAGAAGGGATGCTTGGAGAAGAAGATGGTAGACTACCCCTCCTTTTTCTCACTGGAGATCTGGAAGACAATGGATCTTCTGAAAGAGTGGCTTCTTCTACTTCCACGGCATAAATCTCAATCTCCTGAACTGCTCTTGCTATGGGAGGAACTATGCTGATGCAGGGTTGCTTTTCCTAGCTTGCTTCCCGGAGCAGTAGAAGTTAATCTTTGTAGGGGTGGGGTTCGTTGAGAGTGAGAGGATGAGCTGAGTGTCGCCTGAGTAGGAGATTATGTTGATGTTGTGCGATATGACAATGTCTACGAGCGGGGTCACGTAGATATTGAAGTAGGTGGGGCTTATGTATAAGCCTTGGGGATACTTCGCAGTTGGTGTGCTTGGGTTGCAAGATGAAGGGTGGGAGGCGGACTCTCTGCGTGCGTTCCATGAGGAAGGAGGTCATCCATCTGAGTACATCACCTGTCATTCTAATCTGGCGTAATAGATCTATGAGTGTGTGGTAAGAGACTGTTGAAAGCTGTGGAAAGATCCAGGAGGATGAGGGTGTCTGATTCTCCTCTGTCAAGTAGGGCTCAGATTTTATCTATTGCTGCAATCAGAGCTGTCTCTGTGTTGTGGTTGGCTCTGAAACCAGATTGGGATGGGTCTGCAATTTGTTTCTTCCCAGATGATTGTTGAGTTGGAGGTTGATGGCCTTCACCAGGACTTTGGCAGGGAATGGTAGGAGGGGCACAGGACGGTACTTCTGGAGCTCTCTGGGGTCTGCCAAAGGTTTCTTGATGAGGGGTCTAACCTCTGCATGTTTCCATGCATCTGTAAAGATGGCTATCGTTATGGAGGCATTGAGGATGGTAGCGAGCTGGCAGCTGATAGCATATTTTCTGTGGTTCAAGAGTTGATGGGGACATGGGTCAGTCGGTGCTCCTGAGCTTATGGCATTCATAACAGTGTTCTTTGTAGGTGTGCTAAGTTGTTCCCATGCGGTGAGTGTATGGTTGGAGGTTGTGGTTGATGGGTTGCAGAGAAGGTCAGAGGGTTGGGGATCGAGGTTTTTGTAGATGGTTGTTATCTTGTTGTAGAAGTGTTTGTTTAAATGTTTTAATTTTTTTATTAAGCAAGCAATTACCATGGTATCTTAGCGCTTATAGCAGGAAACCTCCTAAAGGCCAGTCCACGCTCTGGAACGCTGATCTTTATGTAGAGAAGGATGAAAAAAACAGGTTTTGGGTTACTTCTAAAAACTTGTAAGACTATCCTGAGATCTTAGTGTCAGTGGCAGGGAGTTCCAAAGTTTGCAGCCAAGATGGTGCACACTCCTGCACCCCCCCATCCGGCTTTCTTTATCGTAAGAGTTTTTAATAGGTTTGCAGAGGTGGACAGAAGAGCTTGTTGTGGACAGTACCAATGAAAGTTGGTCCAATGGTAATGTGCTCCCTTTCCATGCAGGGCTTTATGAATGAGACATAGGGCTTTAAATGTAATCTTGTCCGCAACGGGTAACCAATGAAGGGCCCATATATCTTTGGTAACTGATTGGAATTTGGGAACCTTAAGGAGAAGCCACGAGGCTGCATTCTGCAAAGACTGACATTTATTCTGTACATATTTCATAGTGCCTAAGTGAAGGGCTTTATAATAGTTGATCCTGGAAAAAATGAATGCAACCACGACCAATGTTTTGTGTTGGCAGAGGTGAGATTGTTTTTTTTCAATATGGTAAAACGTATGGCAATATCCAGGCTGATGGGAAGGTTTCAGTCTTTAAAACTTGATTCAGGAGTTTAGTGAGAAGTGTGGCCATTATGTTAGGCACAAGGTGCCAAATGTATGGTGGGCAAGGGTCCGCTGGTGATCCCGACTTCGTGCTAGTAATGAGGTTCTCTACTTCCTCAACCGAAAGCGGCAGAAAGTTGCCTAGGCCTGCTTGGTCCCTGCCATCTCTGAAACAGTTTGTTTAAGGGCCACTGAGGTTGTCACAATAGAGGTCAGGACAGGGCCGCCTGAGTTATTGGTTGAGGATATTGTAACTAACCCTGGGCATAGTTCGTGTAGTAGTGCTACGAGTAGCTATGCGAAGTTCACTCCGCACTACGCGAGCTATGCGTAGCACTACGCGAACTGCGTAGCGCAGTAGGAAATGCTGTTCGCGATGATTGCAAAGTGCCAGATGCTTGTCCGCACTGTGCAATCATTGCAAACAGCATCTTGCACAGTGCAAGCGGTCGTTTTTTGCCGCTTGAATAGATTTGTACTCGAGCGGCAGCTTTCTCAACGCAGACTGGTAGTTTCTCATCGAGAGCGGTCGAGAGCATACGCGACCACTTGCAATAATAAACCTGACCTTCCCGCGTTGAGAATCTTGCTGGGAGGTTTATTTTCTTTATGTTGCTGATCGCGAACGAGGAACAAGTCTCACCGGGATGTCATTTTGCTCGCTCGCGGTCACCAACTTGACGTTGAGGACCGCGAGCAAGCAAAAACTGACCGCTACGCTACACATGTTTGCACTGTGCTACATGCAATTTGCGTAGTGCGAAGTAGCACAAACTTCGCAAACTACACAAGCATAGCGTAGTACTTTGCCCAGGGTTAATTGTAACAATTTAATCGTAAATGCCTTGTATCTTATTTTGGAAGCAGCCGGTCATATTGTCATAGCTGTTTTGATCCATACTATGGAGGGTTCTGATTTAAAATTAGTGAGAGCTGTGATGGTTTTAAATAACTCGGAGGTTGAATTTTTTGCAGATTTGATTTTAGTGGAAAACAAATTGGCTTTCGTGGTGTCTATCGTCATATAATACTCTTTGCAGATGTTTGAGTATCTAACTTTGGCTACAGAATCATATTCCTTTCTCCAGAGATATTCCTCAGTCCAACATTTTCGTTTAAGGCACTTCAATTCAGGGTTATACTATGGGAGGAGGTTTTTTCTGGTAGGTAAGAATCTGTTTTTCGGGTGCCAGTTGGATAAGAGTGGAATCTATCCAACTTGAGAAATTGTTAGAGGCTCCTTTTTTGTCAGGGTTTCTGCAAGTACTGTTGTTGCTTTGAGTAGTTTCTAATTTTCCTTTAGAGACCCTGCGCCAAGAACGAAAAAGTTCTGTGGTTCTGATCAGTGTTTTGCTAAATATCAGTTGTTTAAAGAACACTGCATTGTGGTGAGACCACCGCAGGGGTAAGGATTTCTCAAATTTCAGTTGCGATTGTTCGTGAAAATCCCATCTAAGGTTTGGCTTACCTTGTGGGTGGGCACGTCAACTTGCTGAGCCAGACCAAAGCTCTTGCAGCTGTTGAGCAGCTTTGATGTGTCCAGGGTCAATTCTGCCTCCAATTGAAAGTTAAAATCACGGAGAATGTTGAGGATCTGTGATTCCATGCAGGATTCAAGCATACAGTGTAAGTTAAAAGGAAAGGGCTGTCTGGGGCCAGGGGGAAAATATAATATTATCCATTGAAAAGTAGTTTGGTTAACACATTTAAAAACATTTAAAGTTGAACATGATTGCTTCCCATCCCAGGAGTGGGGCTGGATTAAACTTGGCTTTAACTGTTTTCTGATACCGAATGTCTAGGCTGCCCCCTGTTTCCTATCTCTATCAAGACTATAGAAAGAAAAAACATCCGGTGCTACTATATTAAGATCAGAGTCTGAGGCCTGGTCAAACCAGGGCTCTGTGAGGAATGTTAAATCAGGTTTGTAAATATCCACGAACTGGGCAAAGTTCCGACTATGTTTAACTAGGGACCTGGTATTAAGTAGCACACAGTTAAGTTCCTCTTGTCTTCCCCTGTCTACAGAACATCCAGGACAAAAAGAAGCATAAGGCTGTCTGTTAGGGAAAGACCCAGTGCTAACGCGGGGCAGTGGGAGCGTGAAGTTGCAATTCGTATATTTAAAACCCCTGTCCATCACCTCTAATTGGAGTGTAGAACAATGAATGGTTTGGCAAGAGAGTCACAGAGTTCCTCTGAGGGAGGGATTTAGTTTTCTGTTGCTGACGGTCATGTGAACTCTCTGACGATGGTGAAGAGTTCCTTCGTTTGATTGGCGCTGATCTCGATCTGGCATGTCAAGACCTCCTTTTTTGCAGCTTTGAACTGGCGGGGGTAGTCATTGAGGGATGATTTGTAGGCAACTCAGTCATGGTACAGCTTGTTCACCATCTTCTTTCCTGTTGTTTGTACCTAAATTTGATGCACTGAGTTCTGGTGTGTACCAGCTGTCTTGTTTGGTAGGTATGTGCGTTTTGGTTGGTTTGGTGGGGGCGACCTTTTTGGCAGTGCTGGTGATTTAGGCGTTGAAATTCAACACTGTCTGGTTCAGGTTGGTGGTGATGTTGAGCTGAGTGGTGCTGATGGCATTGGTCCATTACTACTGCGCTACCTTGGTACAGATGTGATAGGGAGCGCTGTGTCAGTTGGGGCAGTGCGCGGTGGACCTGTGAGGGTGAAGTGCATGATATAGTGGTCTATTAGTTGAGTTCTGAGGTGTGGCTGTATCCGATTCTGTTGCTCGACATGAAGAATGGGTCTAGTGCGTGTCCTGCTCTGTGTGTGAGGTAAGATACAGTTTGTTTTAGGGCTGATGTTGTTTAGTCTTTCCAGGAGGTTGGTGGGCTCACCCAAGTGGAAGTTGTGGTCTCCCAGGAAGCCGTAGTGTCTGGATTGGAAGACGAGCAGGGTGATGAATTCGGCGATGGCCTCGCTGAGGCTGGTTTGTTGTCCGGGTAGTGTGTATGTAAGGGTGCCTTTGATGGTGGTTTTGATGTTGGTGTGGAGCTGGAAATGAATGTGTTTCATTGTGGCTTGATGTTGTCGTTGGCAATGGTGCAAGTGATTGATTCCTTGTGCATGATGGCAATGCCCCCACTGTGTCTGTTGGTATGATCCGGGGTTTCATCTTGGAGCTGCTAGGGGTTGCCGTGGCAATGTCTGGGGAAGATGTGGAGGTGAGGCAGGTCTCTGCGGTGAAGGTCACGTCAATACTTTTCATGACACTGATAAGTACATATAAGCTTAGCTTTCCTCTTGAGCAAGGCACTTCATTCCATGTATTGGTTCCATTTCTATGCTCCGTAATCAAGATCAGTGGAAAAAAGATTAAACTTGTTCAATAGTTCTTCTTGAGAGGCTAGTAAGTGCCTAGTCTCTGTGGCACATCGGCAGCAGTGAATAAGACTGCCAGTGCTCCTACTCTGTTAGACAGATATCACTGATCTCTATTATATTGTTTCCAACAATATGCTAATGTTTATATCAGGAGAGGCCAGTGACTTTCTCTGACATCTTGAACCCACACATAAGTGTCTCCAATCTGATTATTAGTTTGGTGCTGATACCTTGGGTGTAACTCCTCATGGCTATTGTCATGGCCTTTCGTAAAGGCATTCTTCTAGCTCTATCTCACAGCCTTCAAAACAGTGGCCAAGCATAGAATCCTAAATTTCTTTTCTTGGGAAACACTCGGTTTGGCATTCATTCTGAAGATGGAATGAAGATATTAATAATATCAGCAGGCTTCTTGAAGGGAAAAGAACATAAAAAGAATGGCTACAAGTCTTTTGTCCATCACTATTTCCCACACGATTTCCAGCCATTCAGTTGCCTCAGCTGTAGAAACGTTTGCAAAAGCAGACATGCCAATAGCAGAGAGGGAAGAATGTGGCCTTCAGCCATCTACAGTTGTGGACAAGCATTGACTTATCACTTTCCCTTTTTCTGTTAACTTATTTGTTGGAGGAAGCATCTCAAATCACCTGTAAAAGTGGATACAAATCTAAAAAGTCAAATAAGTGCTAAATATTGTGATTAATGGGTGTTCTCTCAGGTTTACATCTCAGCCACTGGCAATACCTCCAACAAAGTCAAGCCAGCACCATCAGGGCAGACAACAGCAGGAGCTCAACATCTTTCTTCAGAAGAATACCGTGGAAAGGGGTTCTCCTCCCCATAAAGCAAGGTAAATTTATTCCTGTTACTTTCTTATAATAAAGAATGACTCCAAGTACAAGTTCAGACCCATACTTGATGACAACCAGAAAAATATGCAAAGAGAAATTCTGAATGATAGTGCTCCATCAAATGTACACTAAACATTTTATCAAGGAAATAGGTTGCGCGCTTTAGATTGCCTACTGAGTCTATCCTCCACTTCATCAAGGAGCTAGGTCGGATGCCATAGATTTCCAATAAGCCGGCCTCCGTGTTTATATCATAGAAAAAACATAGGAAGATCATGAGGTTCTTATGGAACTTCCACTACCAATACAAGGACCTTCAGTTAGGACTCAGGTCAACTCTTAGAACTTTTATGAAGTGCATGGCGATGGTTAATGTGCACCTTTGATAGCAGAAGAGCTTGCTGTATCCATAATACGATGGCTGGTTGTTTAGAGCTTCACCCTAAACAACAGTTTTTACAACACTCTCAGACAGTAATCACTGCTCTGCACCACTTAAGCTTGCCAGTCCATGCACTACCTGGGAGAGATTTTAGACATACTAAAAGCAAAATTGCATTCTTCAAAGAGGAAATAATTATCTACCTGAAATCCTGAAGTTTTCAAAGGTTGGAACATCCTACAGCAAGGCAGATTTCACACCTATTGTGCTTGATATTATATTGCTTCTTACTATTCATACATACACATCTTTGCATGAGGCCATTGCAAAAATGTCTGGAGACCAGTTGTATCATCATTTTGGTCGGTGGAAGGACAGATTTCTCCTATCTCCTCATGATGCCCTGTCTGTTCAGTGGTGGTGCCAACCAGAAAATCTCTTATGTGCTAGGGATTTCCATCAAAATGTTCCAACACAGACAGTTCTGGCAGATGCATTGATAACCTGCTGAGGGAAGCTTTCGGATCATCCTCAGATGCAAGAGACTTGTGGGCAGATTACTAACATTTCACACAACGCACCTGAGCAAGGCAACTTGTTACACTGCATTGAGTGAAAGGGAGACATCAGAAGTGTGCCATATTTAGAAACATGTGGCACATTTCTGCTGCCTCCCTGTGCTGGTGCACTGTGTGCTGCCTAGTGCCAACATAGTCTCTTTTATGACAAGCTGCAAGGGTGCTTGCGTTATGAGCAGTATTGTTTTTGTGCAGGAAAGGACACTTTCCGGCACAAAGACAATCCTTAAAGGCATTTTCCTTTCTCTATGTGTGATGGCAAAGGCATCACATATAGAAACAGGAACTAACAAGGAGACAAAACATTTTTTTTCAGGCGTACCATTTTGATGCATTACCAGTTGTACTACTCTTTGTTAATCTGGAAATGCACCAAAATCCATGGTTGAATGCATGGGAATGCCCACACTCACTCCTAGAACACGTCCCTGCTGCAAGGTAATGCATGGTAGTGAAACGTACTGCCTTAAATTTACTAAACCACATTGAGATACATAAGGTGGCTTTGCGTGGCTTAGTAAATCCCACGTAAGGACTTGCGTTTCTGTTATCAATACCACTCACCTGAATACCAGGTCTTCCGCAGGAGCAACAAAGGTCCACCCTCACCCCCTTGAAACTGCTCTCAGTGAGTGTTAGGGTATGTAATAACGTTGGCCGGAGTTTCAAAAGTGAAGACGGGTTGGAAGGAGAGAAGCAGAGGTATAGGACATTGCCTTTTTGTCTCAACTGGCCTTGCCTTGTCTGTAGAGGATGCATGAAGTAAATTACAAACTCCATTCTAGGCAAGGGGGAAGGTACAGCATTATTTTTCTGTCACAAAAAATAATGAACACTTCTTAATTATTTCAGCATTAAACAGCTATAATCTCACTCTAGTTGTACAAACCTATGTGCCCTTGTTTTAAAACCACCACAAGTATACATGATGTATCACTTACAGTTCTTGGGAAATGCTATCAGTACTCCCAACTTGTGTTGACCCTAGGGTTTTCTTGTGGTTCATCATCCTCACAATTCAGTAATTAGTTATTTTGTCAATGTTACTGCAAATTAATCATTCGCTATTCTATATGGTGAACTAGGCTGGGTTTCAAAACAAGTTGTTTGCAGAGGAAGGCCTTGACAATGTTGTATGCATGGAGCTTGTCTGAAATAACACTTTAGGTGCTGCCGCGCCAGGAATTTTAACAAAGTACCTCAACTCCTTCTTATTTGCTTTTTCAGGAAGGCTGATGAGGCACACCCGTGAAGCTCGGAAAAGGAGTGTCGTTGAGGGATCAGAAGAAGCCCCAGGAGAACACTGCCAGAATGTTAGGCAGTGGCGCCTCCTCCATTGGTGTGTGGGGGTGTCGCCCCACTGCTTACTCGCAGTGCGAGAAGCAGAAACATAAAATGGTAAAACACAATTTTATGTTTCTGCTTCTCGCACTGCGAGAAATCAGAAGTGCCTGGAGTGCCTGGTTGTGGGCGAGCGGATGGGCGGTCCTGCTCGAGGGCAGGGGGGGAGTGGCTTGCCCACTGTTGTGGGCCCTGACTGCATTGGTCAGCCTGGGGACGACCAAAGCAGTCATGCCCACTCTCCCTTTTCTCTATGTACGTTGCATGCAGCCTACATAGAGAAAAGGGCCTCCCATTAAGCGCCCGGCTGGGGTGTTGGGCACCTGCACCACACCAATCACAACGCTGCCATTGCAGCATTGTGATTGGCGGAGGGGAAGGAGGTTGCTGGTGGGTGGCTTTCCTGATGAGAGCTGCAGCAGAGTCAGGACCCGACCAGGAGCTGAGGAGCGCAGGACGGTGACTTTTATTTTATTTTAAATATTTAAACCCCTCCCGCCTCGCCCCTTCCCCCTTGATCCACCCCATTTCCACCCCACACACCCGTCATGCTGGCCGCGACGGTTATGAGGCTTTAAATATATCACGCTTCTCCAGTGACAGCAGCCTACATAGAGAAAAGGGCCTCCCATTAAGCGCCCGGCTGGGGTGTTGGGCACCTGCACCACACCAATCACAATGCTGCCATTGCAGCATTGTGATTGGCGGAGGGGAAGGAGGTTGCTGGTGGGTGGCTTTCCTGATGAGAGCTGCAGCAGAGTCAGGACCCGACCAGGAGCTGAGGAGCGCAGGACGGTGACTTTTATTTTATTTTAAATATTTAAACCCCTCCCGCCTCGCCCCTTCCCCCTTGATCCACCCCATTTCCACCCCACACACCCGTCATGCTGGCCGCGACGGTTATGAGGCTTTAAATATATCACGCTTCTCCAGGGACAGCAGCCGAATGCCTGCTTAAAGTGACAGAGCCTAGAAGAGGCGCAATAGAGGATTCGAGGTAAACTGGATAGCCCCAGTTATATAGTGCCTCAAAGTCTTCGTGCTCACAAGTTCAAACGCTAGATAAACGTGTGCACCAAATCGGTGTGAACATCATGAGGGCCAGGGTGCCAGAATGCTAGCGGGGCTTGAACGCGAAGCTCTGACTGAGCTGTCCCAGCGCCAGAGCAGACGCGTTGCACATTGGGAGTGAGGAGCATTGGCAGAGCTGATGCAGAGGATCTGCGGTGTTGACTTGAAGCTCCCACAGAGATCTCTTGGTGCCACACAGCAGGGCCTGGGGGTTGGCATGATCAGAGTTATCATAACTTGCTCAGGGCTCGAACTGAAGGAGTTCAGCATGTTTTGGTTGAAGGGGGATGGGGCAACTATCATGGTTTGTCTCGTGCCAGAATAGCAGGGACTAAAGCGTGTATGGGTCGAGGAGCATTGGCAGAGCTGGCTCTGTGTGCCCATCGGAACTGAGGGGAATTGGCAAAGTTTTTCTGCTACTACGATAGTAGGGTTCTTAAGCAGGTATCACTGAGACAGGCTGGTAGAGCTGGTTCTGCATCAGAGTAGCAGGCAGTCAGTGGGTCTGCCTAGGATGGGTACCATTGGCCTGGCTCGAGGAGCATTGATTGAGCAATTCAAATGTCTGAATTACACTGAGTCACGTAGATCTAAATTGAGGAGAATTGATGGAGCCGCGCTGTTTCATTATTATCAGGGCGCTGCAGGTCAAGATGCGAGGAGCATACTGACTGGGCATCGCAGTCGACAAGTCATGCAATCATGCGAATGGGGTGCATAGAGATGTCAGCAAGGCTTAGGCATAATGAAGTGCAGTGCCGGTTGTGTGATAACACTGCATTGCACCCGCAAGAGGGGATTCCAGGTCAAAATGAGCTGCACATATAGCGCCCACACACTTGCACAATAATAGTGCCCCTCACCGCGTTTTGAGCGGATTGGTGATCTCTTGGCTAGCGTTTTTGGCGCGTGGCGGCCATCTTGGGGTGGCTAGTGGCGAGTGTGCCATTGGTTGAGCGCTCTAGCGCTTTTTTCTTCCTCAGCTGTGCCCTACTTAATGCTCGCGTGACCCGCGCAGCGGTGACGCGCAGCGGTAGCGCCTGATCGGCGCCTGAGTCGTGCCAGAGTCCTGCCCGTCTGCGCCCGTCAGCGTTCCGGAGGCTTCCGAGGCGACGGGTAGGACTGGCCTTTTGTGTGCACTGTGTTTGAACAGCGGTGCATTATGCTCCATTACTCGAGCTTGGAGCTCCGCTCCTGGCAACAGACTTTTGGTTCCTGTCGTACGGTATTTCCCGCACGCCACAGGGGTAAGAGGTGCTGCCCTGAGTGTGGTTGGCGCCCTCAGAAACATCTGGCCGGCGCTCTGCAGAAGGCGGCAGTTAGTGTTAAACATACTTGCCTACTGCTTAATACTCGATCTCTCGGCCGGCATGCTCTGGATATTTTTGACCTGCTGGAGTCAGAGAAACCATTGTTTCTGATGCTCACCGAGACATGGCTCGGCGAGTCATCCAACCCAGATATTGCCACAGCTATCCCGCCTGATTACAATATCGTCAGGCAGGATAGACTGAAGGGGCGCGGAGGTGGGGTGGCATTGATAGTAAACAAAAGTGCCACTTGCATCATCATTCCCTCTGATGCGATTAAGGATTGTGAATCCCTCGCTTTTTCCATTGTCCTTTCACCACACCAATCTGTGAAAGGCCTCCTGGTTTATCGACCCCCAGGGCCCACGGGCTCCTTTTTTGAAGAGCTCCAGTCGGTAACCTCATCGTTGTTACTTACGTCAGAGCATTGCATTGTCGCCGGGGATTTTAACGTCCATATGGACGTTGAAACAGATGCCGACGCAATTAAAATGCTGGATGTTACAGCCCCTCTGGGCCTGGTGCCTTATCATGTCGGGCCGACTCACGAGAAAGGACACACCTTGGACCTGACTTTCTCTACGACCCCTATAGAGATGCTTGCTCCTATTCAGGTGCTTTGGTCTGATCATAGGTTGGTTAAATTTTTTCTTTTGGAAGTCAGGAAGCCCTCCGTTGTCCCCCGGCAAGCCTCCCAGGGATTTAGGGGATTTCACCGGGTCACTCCGGAACTACTCGCACAGTCGTGCGCGGACCACCCCTATGCTCCGATGGGGGATTTAGATGAGGATGTGGGGCGTTTTCAGACCTGGCTCTCAGAAAGGTTAAATGATCTTGCCCCTCTGAGGCCTTCGCGCCAACCTGATAAAGGTGCATCCGCCCCATGGTTTACGGAAGCGTTGGCGGCTTCACGTCGACAATGCAAGGTAGCGGAAAGAGCATGGCGCGCGAAATACGACCCATCAGCGAAGCTTGCTTACAGGTCCTTGGCGAAAGCTTACCATCGAGACATCCTTTCTGCGAAGAAGGCTTACTTCGCGAGAAAAATCGAAGCTGCCTCCAATTCCTGTAAGGAGCTTTTTGCTATTGTGCGAGAGTTTACGACTTCACGGAGTGCACCGACGCAGACCCCCCCTCCTGCCCCTTAGATCAGAGCGATCGCGGATTTTTTCACCTCTAAGATCCAATCGATCCAAGACTCTTTCCCTGTGCAGGGACCCGTGGCGCCCTGTTGGGTGGAGAATGTTGCTGCCACCTCGCCTAGTGCAGGTGTGGCTTTGTCAACTTTTCCTCCCCTTTCTATGACCGCCTCATTCGATCTGATGGCTTGTCTCAAATCTGGTTCTCCCCGGGACGCCTGCCCTGCCAAGTTTTTGGCAAAAATGGCAGCTATCATTAATCCATATGTGAACCCTCTGTTGAATTGTTCTCTTGTACAGGGTGTGGTTCCCCAGTCCTGGAAGCAGGCAATGATTATCCCCCTGCTCAAAAAACCCGGTTTGGATGCGGAGGTGTTGGCAAATTACAGGCCTATCTCACTCTTGCCTGCTTTCGCGAAGATCATTGAAAAGCATGTGCACAGGGTGCTGGCCGACTATCTGGAGTCCCATGGTCTACTGCACCCCACTCAATCGGGTTTCCGCACCAATCTTAGCACAGAGACTGCTCTCCTGGAGGTTTCAGAGGTGATTAAGGAGGTGCTGGACTCGGGTGGCAGGGTGATGCTGGTGTTGTTAGATCTGTCGGCGGCCTTTGACACCGTCCCCCATGAGGGCCTCCTTGCAAGACTCTCAGAGATTGGTCTCAGGGGGACGGTGCTCCAGTGGTTTCGATCATTCCTGGCAGGCCGTCGACAAACGGTCTGGGCCTCCGCCTGCTCCGCCGAGATGTCGCCATTGGGTGTCGGAGTTCCCCAGGGCTCAGTATTGAGCCCAACTCTATTTAACATCTTCATGACCCCTCTGGCGGCTCTGGCGGAGTCTTTCGGGGCTCAGATCGTTTCCTACGCTGATGACACCCAGCTCCTCTTCACCTGCGAGAGGGGTGCGGATTTCGATGGAGGTAGGATCCAGGGTTGCCTTGAGGCTGTATTTCAGTGGTTTCAACATCACAGCCTCAAGTGCAACTCGGATAAATCTGAGGTCCTCTTTTTCGGGTGCAGTTCGGATCCGGACTGGAAAGTGTGGTGGCCTGAGAACATGTTTCCACCAGCAAGTTCGTCCCAGGTGGCGAAAAACCTTGGGATTAAGATTGACAACGGCCTCACACTGCGCTCACAGATAATTGGTCTCACGGGCACCTGTTTCGGCTTGCTCCGGATGTTGCGTAAGTTCCTCCCTTTGTTATCGCAGGAACACAGGAAGACCACCGTGCAGGCGATAATTGGCTCGAGAATTGACTATGCCAACGCTCTCTATCTCGGCCTGCCAGAATATCTGCTTCAACGGTTACAGGTGGTCCAGAACTCAGCAGCTCGGGCCATCTTTGGACTATCTCGCCGTACTAGAGCCTCGGGTCTCCTGGAGGCACTGCACTGGCTTCCTGTCCGGAAGCGGATAATTTTTAAGATCCTGACTCTGGCGCACAAAGCCCTGCACGCCTCCGGTGCGAAATATCTCCAAAAAAGACTGACCTTCTACCATCCAGTCAGGTCGCTGAGGTCAGAATCCTTGTCTCTTGTTGTAGTGCCTCGTGTGAAGAGGGCACGCATCGGTGGCCGCTCTTTTAGACTACTGGCGCCCCAGTTATGGAATAAGCTGCCAATTGCCCTGCGCGGTATTCCAAACTTGCTGGCCTTCAGGAAGGGGCTCAAAACTTGGCTTTTCACCTCTTAGTTTTTCTCTGAGCTCCGTTGGTCTCCTTTCTGTTTTTATCGGTTTTCCTCTTGTTGTGTTGTAGATAGCTTGCAAAACAAAGCGCCGGGACACTCTTTGAGTAGCCGTGCGCTATATAAAACCCCAGTATAACATAACATAACATAACAATGCCAGAGCTGCAGAATGAGTCAAGCTTAAGATATCAAGCTGGAGTACGTTACAGAACTGTCTGGGCTTCTGGGCACAGAACTGGGCACCACAGATCGAGGAGACAGATACCTCTAATGGAAGAGGCTCCATTTTGCGGGTGATCTTTGGTGATCCCTTGATGCGGCCATATAACCGGACTTTTGAGTATGATAAATTTACTCCCATTGCCTGCGGCGAAGGGTCCCGCTGTTCTGAAGGGTTGTGTTGGGGTACGACCTCTGATGTCAAGGGTGATGAGTACACGTCACTGATATGGCAGGCATGGATGCCACATGTCCTTGCTCTGTGGCAGGCTTGGAGACTGCTAAAGGTAAACAGGTTTAAATTAGATTTATTTGATAAGAGCATTTGTGTACAAAGAAATGGCTTAAGGCTGGTCACTGCCGTTGGCAACAGTTTTGCCGCACAACCTGGTTGTTTTCACCTTTTCTGTGTCATGCTGATGTGATGTAATTCCATGCCGCAGGTGTCACACCTGAGAAAGGATTGCTTTACAAACATTTGTCTTCTTAACTCTTAGTTTTTCAATGAGCTGATTTTCCCTGTTGCAAAGGGACACTGTCTACCTGATCTGGGCAGATTCTGGGCAAGGGATTTGGGCTTTCCCAGAAACATGGTTTCATGTGTGTTGCAGACCATTTCAAATATGCTGCATGTTTCAACAGGGACCCACTTTAGATGGAACAGCATAGGAGAAATAAGGTCTAACTTTAAAGTGCCGGTGGCCAGCCTGACAGCTGCATTCAGTATTGCTTTCAGTTGAACGAGGTGCACTTTAAGAATTCCTATCAATAGAGCTTTTGATAGTCCAGTCTCATCCGTACAGAAGATTGAATAAATATCTTAACATCTGCACCGGGGAAAGATTTGATTACTCTACTTGTCATTGCTACTTCTACTTACTTTATTCCAACTTGACTTCATGTGTTAGGTCATTTAAATGTATTATTATTATTTTAATTTATCAAATTTGCTTGAAAATGCACCATTTGTCCAGTCTTTTTTCAACATTTTCTCGGGAGGAGAACCCCCCCAAACCTCCTGTAGGTTGTTCAGGCTCGCTCGCAACGCTTCCTCGCCACAGTGCATTAGGACAATTATTTTACACCTCACCACTTTCAAATAGCACCAGCCGCCACTAAAGTTAAGTAGTCTGGAGTAAGTTCCAATGCTCCAATACTGCTCCTCGGGAGGTAACAAAGCTAAGCAGCTGCTAACGGTTGGGGCATTGTTTTTATATTTGCTCATAATGGCTACAGAGTTACATGTTTTTTTCACTCTCACGAGAACTAATTAAAGGGCAAATGGTTTAAAACAGGCCTGCTTCCTAGGACCATCGGTTGTTGGTTATTACCGTGGGGTGGGGCACAATCAGAGCAAGCACTGATGAAGGATGTGGAAGGGGCCTCACGCAATACCAGAAAGGGCAGGACCATTGGGGTTCACATGGCTAACAATGAGTTCTTGGGAAAGTTGTCAGAGGGTGTAAGATATGGTACAGGATGAATCATGACAGTTCTTCCACCCAAAGGTTGACCAACAGGATAGGGTTTGTGTGGGAACTGATGATGGAATAGCTGAACCATTCGCAGTGCATGGACTGAGGAAGCAGGCTCACATGATTGATGTTCTGGATGATAACCCTTCTAATCAATCAAATAGTATAACATACCATTAGTTCTTTTAGGATTCACAAATTACCAAACCTTGAATTCCCATTGTCTACCCACCTTGATTGGAGGAGACTGTTTTTCCAATCAAGTTGATTCTGCATAAGGTCACAACAAAGACACATGAAATACCGGGTGCATTTTATACTCAGATGGCAAATCCAATTTGATGGCTATAATATTATTTACTTTTTGTATAGGAAATGGTCCTATAAACCTGGGTGTCAGTTTTTGGAAACCTTTAAACTGTAGGTGCTTGGATGATAACCATACCAAAACTCCTACTTGATAAGTTGGGGCTGGTTTTTGATGTTTGTCAGCCTTTTTTTCACTTTAGCCTGGTAAGCAGAGATATTTTCATGAACTGCGTGTAAGATGTTGGTTAACTTTTTGTGATGTTCTGCCACGGAGGAGACATGAGTCTCGCGAGGAGGTGTGCCTACTGGGATGATTCATGGATGGAACCCATTTAGACAGAAACAAGGGGACATTACTGTGGCCACATGTGAGCAAATATTATATGAGAACTCCGCTAAGGGCAGAGCTTTGTCTCACTCAGAAGGCCATGTGGCACACAAGCATCTCAAAATCTGTTCCATGGACTGATTCAGTAGCTCTGTTTGATTATCCGGCTGCAGATGGTGAGCAGAATACAGATGGACATCGATATCGAGGGATGCACAGAAACTAAATTGTGGGTAGGTCATGTTGTGCAAATAAATCCACTCGACCTGTTGCTGTACACAATCTTTTAAGGTTGACAAAATGTGCCATTTTAGAAAAAAAGAATCCACTATTACCCAGGTACTGAAAACCCTGGAAAAACCTGGAAGCTTGGTAACAAAATCCATAATTGATGTATGCTAGGACCAGGGGGGAATCAAAGCGGTTTCAACAGTCCTGATGGAGACCAATGAGACGATTTGTTCAAAATACAGATAGGACAATTCTGTGTGTAGTTTGTAAATACCTGGATAAAACTGGTCAACAAAACCATCATGTACACAAATCTTTTGTTTTACCTTCACCTGGATGAGTGATTAGTGCAGTATCATGACTCCAATGCAATACAGTTTTAATTGGGTCCTTGGTTGCTATATATACGTTTTCATCATGATAGTATAAACCATTTTGTTTGCAAACAACCTCCTCAACATCCAACTCTTGTTCCACCAATCTGAGCCTTTCTCAAAATTCTGGGGATTACAAACAGCTATAATCTTGTGTTGTGAAATGATTTCTTGGGGAATCTCTTTGGTCTGTTCTGTTGCTGACCAAATCAAATTGAGACTAGGTGTCGGCTTTCTGTTGTTTTGACCTCAGGCGATAAGTGATTAAAAAATCGTATTAACTTAAAAAGAGTAACCACCTAATCTATATAGGGAGTAAGAGGTTTTGCAGCATAAAGAACTGTAAGCTTCTTTGATCAATATAAATAGCATGTGGGACGTTCCCCTAGCAAATGGTGCCTCCATTCCTCGAATATTAGCTTTATTGCTAACAGATCTTGTTCTGCAATTGCATAATGTTGTTCTGTGGGCCTTTGAGACAAGACTCCTCCCACAGCTACCTGAGAAACATCTGCCTCAACTATAAAGGTTTGAGCTGGATCTGGGTGTCACAAGATTGGGGTAGTAGTGAATTGTTTTTTCGAAATCTGGAAAGCCTGTTGTGTTTCCTCATTCCATTCAACTGTTGTTCCTTTTCTTAGTAGTTGAGTAATTGGTGTCACAATATCTGAAAAATGTCAGATGAAGTGTCTATGGAAATTAGCAAACCCCAAGAAGCTTTGTACTTCTTTTACTGAAATTGGGGCTCCCCAATCCAAGATGGCCTTCACCTTTTTGCATCCATGGAAATACCTGCTGGAGAGAAGATATATCCTATAAACTCCACTAAGTATGCATGAAAGGTGCATTTCTCCAAATTGGCGAACTATTGAGGTTCTCGTAATTTCTGAAGAATTGTCTTGATTTGTTTATATGTTCATCTTGTGTTCGAGAATAAATCAGGATATCATCCATGTAAACTTTGACACAGACATCTAAAAATTCCTGTTACACCTCATTCATAAAAAATTGGAACGCTGCTGGGGCTTTGCAGAGTCCAAAGGGCATGACGGTGTAATCAAACAAACCACATTTTGTTTGAAGAGCAGTTTTACACTCGCTGACTTCTTGGGCTATGATCAAGTGGCAGGCGTCCCGCGAGTCCAATATAGTGAAAATGATGGACTGACAAACCTGGTCCAATAGAACTAGTACAAGGGTTAGGGGGTATGATTCTCAACTGTGGTTTTATTTACTGCTCAGTAATCAATCAAGGGCCTTAAATCCCCAGTTTTTTTTTGGAGGGGGGGTAAGGAACAATGGTGAAGAGATACGTGCTGCTGAATGTTGTAGGGTTCCGGGAAGGGGTATACCCTACAACATGGTAATGCCACTCTTGGTATGAGATTTATGTGACAATTGTGTGTTCAATGTATTGGCAATTGAGTGAGGTTATAAACTGGATTACTGGTTGACTGGGGTGTGAGCCCTGATCAAGCAGCAGCCACGTTTCTAACATTCTAGTCCCCAAATTAACTTGTGCTCACCCTGGTAGCTTGCTAAGATATAAGGAGTTAGGTCCCGGGACGTGGGGGGGGCTGGACCTTAATAGAACAGTAAAATACAATTTTGCTCCCCTCACACTTTTTTTGATTGCGTTAATTTGCAAATACATTAATCAGGACTATTTCTGATTATGTGGGTTTATTTAGTTTCACCCTTTACTTATGAATTCCAAATACAAAAAGGTTCATCATTACATGTATAAGAAAAACACGATACATATAGACATTTAGACAAATTTGTAAAACGATAAATGACAAAAAGAATTGTCCAATTTAAATTATGAAACAATACATTGCACATTAATTAGACATTACAACATTTTGTTCAAAAATACTTAATATCATGAACACATTATTAATGAAAGGAATTGTTTTCTCATGGACAAGTTGAAGGACAAAGAGTCTGAAAAAAGGCTAATACGATACAAATCAATAAATCTGCATAGCAATTAGTCCGGTTTGGTTTTTTGAGCCTTCTTATAAGCCGACGCGTTTCGATCCCGTTAATTCATTAAGCGGGGTCTCATCAGGGCCTTGTCACTTCTAATGGCTGTGTGTTGTGTGCAAGGAGGGAAAAGAGAGAACAACGTCTTAGTTGTGTTGTTCATGCCCATTTCGCTTCACCTACACTCTGCCTTTCGCCAAAACATACCTGTAGCTTTGCTTTTAGGCCGGGTTCCACAGCCGTCTGGCTGTCTGACTGTCTTTTGGGGAATCTGTGAAAATAGTTGTGTCTATTTTAGAGTGATTGCAGAATAGGGAGGTGCTCAACCCTTGCAAGTGTGATATCTCTCTAAATCATACCTGTTATTGGCACCGCGTTTGTGAAGACTTTTCTTCATGCGCTCCTTTTGGATTTTGGGTCGTCTGTTTCTGTGCTTTGAGGCTCCCTATTTATAGAAATGCAGGGTTTATTTCAGATTGCACGTTTAAGCGTGCTGGTTTTTACCGTGTGTGGAGAGATTTCATAAATTGCACTCTACCTTTAAGGGAGAGCGTCCCTCGGTGAGCGTGAATCTGCTCGCAGATAGATCGTCCGTTTTTCTTCAATCTGTTGAACAAAACGGGAGGGGTTTTAGTCCTTCTGTGTGCCCTCGTGGTTTGCGCAGTGTGTAAACCCGTTTGGCCCGCTCTTTGCCTACCTTTAGTCAAAAATGTGGAGCGCGCTATTCGGGGGTTCTGTCAGTCTCCGGAGCTCGGCTCTGCTACTGCTTCCGCGTTCTTGACAGGAATCATTAGTATCTACCACTCGACTGCCGGCGTCATTGGGAACAGTCAGCTGATCGCGCTTGGGCTTATGGGACTTGCAGTTTAGAATGTGTCAGCATTCCGGGGTGGGGACTCCTCATCACCTGACTCACACGGAGCATTATGCGTGCATCTGGATTTAAGGGAATTAAAGCCTAGACACTTCTGACAGTGTGTTTAGTCCACTTTGGCTGCTATTAAATTTTAAAATTAGATATGCCTCTTTCATTAGAAGCACAGTTTCAGTGTCAGGGGGACATTTCGTCTGGTTAATGCTGTATAATACAGTCCATTTGAAATCCGTTTCTCGATGGTAGCTTGGCACCTGGCACTCAGGCTTAATTTAGATGCAATGCGTAAATTATTTATGCAACACTTCAAACAATAAAACTGTGAAAACACCATGCAAAAAGGTCCCACGCCAGGTTAGAATAATATAGCTAATTTAATAAGTAAAACAAGACCAAAACAACAAAAAATCCAAGCAGTTGAACTGGAATTATGAATGTTTAAAGAATAAACTGTAAAATAGCACTTAAAAGCAGAAAGCATCAACCGCGGCTACTTGGTCAGTCGAGACTGGGTCAAAGTCAATAGTTCAGGCTGACCGCGATGGAGCAGGGGTTAGATACAATCACAGATTAGTCCAGCTGAAGTTTTAACTTCTAGAGTTTTGTTCCAAGAGTTCCATTCACATTGGAGAGGGTTGCAGGGAGCAAGGAGAGCATTACAAGCGGTGGACAGCAAGGTGTGATGAGCAGGTGGCATTCTTCCACAGATGATCGATGCTTGCTGTGTGGACTGACAGGCTGGCAGCAGCACTTGTGGAATTTCAATGCATGCTGCGCAGTTCTGGTACGAACGGGCCCATTCACGGTCACAAAGAGCACAAAAGCTTGATTTCATGAGCTAGTAAATGAATGAATGACCAAAATTTATAAAGCACGCAGCTACTCCAGCAGGAGCGTCCCGGCGCTGGAGGGTCTCAGAAGGCTGTCCAGAAAAAGGCTTAGCTCCTAAAAAGCCCCATTTTCAGCTGTTTCTTGAAGTAAAGAAGGTTGGTAGTTGCTCTCAA
This sequence comes from Lissotriton helveticus, assembly GCF_964261635.1. Lineage (NCBI taxonomy): Eukaryota > Metazoa > Chordata > Amphibia > Caudata > Salamandridae > Lissotriton > Lissotriton helveticus. Next base: position 1,614,343,655 of record NC_136067.1, on the reverse strand, counting down.
GACCGCAGGCAATTTGTTCTATGCTTGTGCAACAAACAGGCTGAAAGACCTACCCCCTTTCTGTGCCAAGCTAAGTGTCCTAGAGGGTGTGTAGCGCCACGCTCGCTTTCTAAGATAACCAGCGCCCAGGCCAGGAAAGGCTTTGAAAAAGCACCATTAAGGGTCCTCTTGGGAGTCAGGAACTTGCTGAAACTGGGTCCATTAGCTATCTGGGGAGCCTTATATATCCCTGAGGCTCAGATCAGTAGATCAGCCAACTAGACTTTTGAGTCACTCTGGGGTCCTGGTTTCAAGATGAAGTTACAGGTCCAATTCTTTTACCCCAGGCAAGAGGGTAGCAGCCCACAGGTCAGCACAGCAGGGCAGCAGTTCCTTTAGAGCAGCAATCCAGCAGATTGTCAGTCCTTGTAGCAGCACAGCAGTCTTTCTTCAGAGAAGCTTCTAGACAGTGGCTTTGAGGTGCAAATAATTCCATGCCACCCCTGCCCCCAAGCTGGATGAAGTGACATGATGCCGGCTTATTAGGCCCTTGTGTGAAGGCAGAGCATAGACTGTTCAGTTGTAAGCGGGACTGTGCTGAGCTCCTTTCCCCCATCTTGCCAGCAGATGGCCCATCCAGATACAACAAATCCCTCTATTGTGTGACTGTCTGGGAGAAATTCACAAAGTCTAACTGTCAGTTACATGCAGTCACATGACCCAGGCCAGGCTAAAGGCACAAACGAGCTAGAGCAGAAAAAAGCCAACTTTCTAAAAGTGGAATTTTTATAATTATGATAAAAAAACAGACTTTTCCACTAAATACCGATCTTCACCACAATCCCTAAGACATCACACATGACCAGCTCCCAAATGTAAATTACAGCTCATTAAATGCAATAAGGAATCTCCATTGATATCCTGTCGGAGGGGTAGGCCTCACTGTAGAGAAAAACTAAGTTAGGAGTTTTTCTCCACCAGGACATGTAAAACTTAAAAGTACATGTCCAACCTTTTAGTTACGCAGCACCCTGCCCTATGGGGTACCTAGGGCCTGAATTAGGGATTATTTATATGTAATACCATGGCAGTTTAAGGCTTGGTAGCGCAAATTTAATACCAAGTCAACATGGCAGTTTAAAACTGCATTTAGGCTGCAATGGCAGGCCTGGGACAGGTTTTAATGTGCTACTTAAGTGGGTGGCACAATGAGTGCTTCAGGCCCTCTAGCATTTAATTTACAGGCCCTGGGTACATGTAGTACCATTGTGCATGGGAGTTCTAAGTAAATTAAATATGCCAATTAGGTATGAACCAATTTAACCATGTTTTAGGGAAGTGAGCACAAGCACTTTAACACTGGTTAGCAGTGTTAAAGTGCACGGAGTCCTAAGACCAACAAAGATAAGGTCTAAAAAAAGGAGGAGGTGAGCAAAAGGTTTGGGAAAATCCACCTTAAGACTGACAGGCCTAAGATGTGGCATCCTGCTCACAGAACACATCTTGGAATTCTGCATAGCATTAGGTAAGTGGATATTTGGTGTCTCCAGGGTGGAAGCACAATTCATTGGGGACAATACATTGTGACGTCCTGATAAGAATACCAAGACAGACTTGAATACAATGTGCCCCTCCTAAGATTCCAATTAATCTTAGGGTTATGATGTGAGATCCACAGATTGCCCAATAATAATACCAGAGTGGATTGTCAATAAGGTCAAAGTTGATGTGTTCTGTATGACCATTTTCGCTAACCATGGTCACAGGTGCTGTGTGATACACAATAAGACTAGAGCAACACTTTGACCCATTGACTGCACACACAGGCTCTGGCTCTGGTTAGTTTATCTTAAGAATGTCGAAAGAATTGTTGAATGTCAAAAGAACTGTTGATCCAGGAAATTGCCAGTAGCACCTGAATCCAGCAGGATAGGCAAGGCTTTTCTATTCTGAGTGGAAATAATTAGTGTGACTATGATTGCCAGATGTTTAGGTGCACTGCCCTCAGAGTGGGCAAGATAACAAGAGATCTCACCTGAACTCTGGCTTGATAAGTACATCCCAACACTTATTTAACTTTTTAGTTAACCACTGCTTGTTTTTCTGAGTCAATTGACCCAACCCCCTTTTGGGCAGTTTTGGGTTTACTAAGACAACCTTGGGCAAAATACCCTGGTTTACCAAGGTAGAGACAAAAATTCACTTTTCATCTCCCATCCTTTTCTTCTGTCCCCCAACTTGCATGGGTTCTAGGTTGTCTGAGTGTGTTTGAGCACTTTCTTTTCTGTCCTAACCATGACCACTTTGGTGTCAGATCAAGACCGTTCACCTTTTCTTTCACCTGGTTGGTGATCCAGCTTGACTACCAGATCAATAAAATCTGAACACTTTTGTCCTAGTCGTCACCTCTCAAGCCCAAATAAAACAATGATTTTCTCTTGTTTTCTGTCTGTTTCTTTTCACACATAACCTGTACACATAACGCGGTAATGTAGGTTAAGAGATCCTTATTTCCATGGCATATATGTATGTGTGTGTTGTCACTGGCTTGGACAAACAAATGTTTAGCAAACAACTTTTGCAGTGTCTTTTCAAAGGTAGTGAAATCATACAGGATAGGGTCATTAGTTTCCACCAGTGGAACAAATCATATAGCGCGTTTCCTCCAAGGTAGGAAAAAACAAATGCCCCTTTAGCTGCATCATTAGGAAAAGCTGCAGGACAACATGGGAAAATGCAACCAACACTTATTCATTAATTCACTGTATTTACTATTGTCTCCAAAAAAGGCTCAGGTGCTGCCAATGGCACTGGAACAGGACTAATAACTGTGAGATTCATAGTCTGAGGGCCCACAGCAGCTGGTGATGAAGGGACTGATTTGTTAAAAGCATCAGCAAATTTGGTGGGCTGAAACAACAGAGTTTTTACCTTCCCAATCACAGGTGTGGGTGTCTTTCCATTGTCCGAAGGGTTTGTTCTGGGTTTCAATCATTGTAACTTAGAGTGTAACTCTCCATTCTCTTGCCTCAAAGTCCGCACCTCTTGTTGCATATGGGCTAGAGCCCTAGACAAATCTAGGACAGAGGGATTGTTGTCAGAGAGTGACTGTGCTAAGTAGTCTGAAGAATCCAGGTCGCCCAGGGGTATGTTAAATGTTATGGGTTAGCTTTCTGTTAACAATGCCATTCACTTTAAAACTAGGGTGTAGTGAAGACGCCACGCTGTCTGAAGTTTGAGATGTAGGTTTAATCTTAAAGTACATCCACCCTTGAAGGGGCACTGTCGCTACTGACTACAAGCAGAATTCAGAGTTCCAGTGACTTCATGACATTCCAAGCCTCATGACATTCCAAACCTCAGGCTTGCACCATACCACACATCTCTCTTTTTATAAAAAAAATAATAATGCAAAGTAAATAACAAAGATGCTGTCAAAGTAAAACAAAGAAGATTTATTTTAAAACTATTTCAACAAATACAACACACTTTACCCACACATCCTCAGATAGGAGAGATATAAGAAAAAAAACATCAAAGCAGTTAACGCAAAACAAAATCATTCCACTTCTTGGCCGCACAGGATAGCGAAAACTTCTTCTGATAGTTTGTGTTAACATATTATTCTTTTAACAGTTCTGGGTTTTATTTAGCAAAGCAAGGTTCTGATGAAAACATTTCTTGGTATCACCAGACATGGCAAAACTATGAGCGACACACGAGAAATGCCCCATCAATTCCTGTCAGAAAGTTTCACAGAATTTTTCCCTAGTTCACATAACTGAACTGGATCTTTGAATTTAGATAAACCTTTTTCAACAAGTACAGGATTTTTCACACATACCCAGCCACCTATTTTTAGTCTATACTCTTTCCTTAAACCTGGGTTCGCTTTAACAGTTCTTTTTAAATTTACAAGGTTTGAATTAATTTCAGCAGATTTCCACCAATCATCATCACTCCCAAACTTCGGTGACATTTTTGTAATCCAATAAGGACAGAGTTCCGTGACAGGTTCCCTACCCCTCATCAATTCAAATGGGGGACTTCCTGGTTACTGAATGCGGTGTAGTGCGGTGGGACCAAACCAAGTCTTGAATGGTCTTGGCAACACATACATTGCTTTTAATAGAAGATTGAATGTATGCCTGGGCGTCAAATTCCGTTCCGATCGTGGAAATTGCGATAATTTGACATTTTCGCATTCCGCGGAGAGCGCAAAAATGCCAAAATTTCCGCAATCCGCATCGTCCCGGAATTTTTTTCTTGCTCGCGTTGTAAAAATACATTCTCGCACGCACGATCGCCTTACCTGAATCCCCGGGTTTGCCAACAAGTTTTCCTGATCCGGTCGCGTTCTCCAGAGATGTTGGATTGTTGGTAGCCATTTTAGCTATCTCGCGAGAGTTCACGCCCACGATCACGTCATTCATCTCGCGATCATGCACCGCGAGAGTATGAGATCTCGAACACGTCATTCTCCACCGCGAGCGAAAGCGTGAGAACGCGGACACGTCATATCGAGCGCGACAAAGAGCGAGAGAACCCGAACACGTCATTCTCCACCGCAAGCGAAAGTGTGAGGAGGCAAGCACGTCATATCAAACGCAACAAGGAGCAAGAGACCCCGAACACGTCATATCCAATGCGATAGGGAGCGAGAAAACGCGATCCCGTCATTTTGGACACGCCATCGACATCTGGCGGAAGTACTGTGAAGCTCGAGAACTCGAACATGTAAAATTTCAATTTGGAGAAGAATATCAGCTCTAGCAGCATGAAACTTTCTGCAAATGATGATTTGGATGAAAACAACTCCTGACTGTCCTTTTTTGTGCAAGGAGTCCTTTTTTAAAAAGGTGGGGAGAGGGAGGAAGTGCCACAGAACCTCCAACTTCCTGTTCCTGTCCAGCAGGCTCCTCCCAGCGCTTTGTCCATCTCCTGCTCATTCTGCCTTTGGATTTTGAGCTGGAAAGATTTTTGAATTGGGTAAGTGGTTGTTGTGTCTGTTTAATTGGGGGCATTGCAGTTGTTGCAACTACAATTTAATTATAGTAACTATCATTCTTTTTTTTTAAATGTTGTGGGTAGTAGACTAGTAGTCAGTAGTAGGCCCGAGCTAGTCATGGCCTCATGGGTGTGTGCATGATGAAGCAATTGTTCCTTTGGTGTTTTTTGAATGCATTTAACTTTCAAGCATCATTTAGGGCCTGGATGGCATTGGATTGAGTTGGGAAATGTATTTTTTTGTGGTCGGCTTTCTGATGTTGGACCTGGCCATGTGGCTGGTGGCCATTTAGAAGCCTAGGCCTGCAAGCTTGTCTGGCCTTGTCTGCCAACAGGCCTGCTTTCATCCAGTAGGCTCAGAGCAGGTAGCCACAGCTTTATTAATCAAGTGTTTCTGTGTGGTCAGTTGAATTTAGACATCATTTAGGGCATGGATGGCATTGGATGGATGTATGTCAGTACAACGCGATCTTTTAGATCGCGGTACTTAACAATGCGGTTATTACAGCGCAAGTCGTTACAACGACTTGCGTTGGAGGGCGCGGATTGAGGAATATTATAATTTTATATTCCAACATCAGTCCACGTAACAGTAGGGAAGGTGTTGGAATATAAAATTACAATATTCCTTAACCAACAGCGCCATCCAGCGCAAGTCGTAGTAATGACTTGTGTTGTAATCGCAGCGTGGTAAAGGTCGTGCGGTGTAAACACCGCGTTGTAAACAACGTTTACCCATTGGATTGAGTTGGGAAGTGTGTTTTTTTGGGGTGGGCTTTCTGATGTTTTTGGGCCTGGCCATGTGGCTGGTGGCCATTTTGAAGCCTAGGCCTGCAAGCTTGTCTGGCCTTGTTTGCCAACAGGCCTGCTTTCATCCAGTAGATGGCATTGGATTGAGTTGGCAAGTGTTTTTTTGGGGTGGGCTTTCTGAGGTTGGGCGTCTTAAAGACATACCTTTGTTGTGTGTGTCTGGTGTGTGTTGGTGTGCAATGCAGGCACCCTGCAGACCTTTTTGGGGCCTGTGAATTTTCGTATTTGCATTTTGTTGCATTAAAAAGACAGAACAGTGTGATTTAGCATGCATCCTTTGCCCAATTTATCGACAAGGTGTCCGGCGGGGTAAGCTTGGTACAAACCATGGTACAAGCAAGTAATCTCAGAATACACCACACTATCGTGTGGGAGAATCACCTACTTCACTTAAAACAAAGTAGAAAAACTCAACCCATGGAAGAATCAGGGGACAATATTATTGCGGTGGAAGGTGAAGAAGAGGGAGGCATTTCTAGCCCTGTCCCCAGTAGTGTAGTGGTACTGCCCACATCCTCCTCAGTAACATCTGAGTGGCACCGCAGTAAGAGCCATACTCAGAGTCAGGCTGAGACACCAAGGCGACCGAGTACCGAAATGAGACAAACTGCATCGTTGAGCCTAAATGGGTTAATGAAAACAACAGCACCACAAAGGAAAGTAATCCAGCCTACCATTGAGACCATGCTTAGGTTGGAGGGGCAGTTCCAATGCAACCACCCGGCAGCACGGTTGTACAATGGAAAGCTAGCTAAAATGTTAGCACTGGACCTTCTCCCTTTTTCATTTGTGGAAGGGGTGGGTTTCCTTGAATGTGTGTCAGCCATCTGCCCTAAACGGAAGGTTCCCAGCCGTTCCTATTTCGCAAGAATTGCTGTTCCGGCACCACATCATGATGTGCTGGAATTGGTTGGACAAGCTTTGCAGCAGAGTGCTGTTCACAATATCCACCTGACAACAGACATGTGGACCAGTTGCCAAGCCACAGATTACATGTGCATCACTGCACACTGGGTCTCTTTTGTGGGGGTTTGAGATAAGCTATCTGAATGAGGTGCTGTTGACACAGCTGAGATTTTTAAAGCTACTCAGAAACATGCAACTGTAGCCATGTTCTCATCTCATCTCATCTCAATCTCATACTGCTGTAAACATTTTGCAAGAGTTTTGCAGCAAGGTTTTTTAATAGCTGCGCCGAAGAGGGCTTAGTATTGGTTTTGTTGCCACAGATAATGGCAGTAAAGTTCTTAAGGCCATGGACCTTGGTTCCTATTTCGGCGTTCCGTGTTTGGCGCACTGGATAAACATTATAGTTCAAGACTTTCTGAAAAAAGAACCCATAGTCAGCAACTTACTGACCATCTACCGAAGAATAGGCACTCATTTCAGCCATTCTTTTAAAGCTCGGAAGCAGCTGAGGGTCATTCAACGTGAATATAGGATGCCAGTCAAAGCACTCATCCAGGAGGTGGCAACACGTTGGAACTCAACGTATTACATGCTTGATCGTCTGTTTGAGCAGTACAGGCCACTCAATTAATATGTCATGCAAAGACTGGATACTACTTCAAAATGCATGACCCTTCAGATCAGTGGTCTCCAACGAGTAGCTCGGGAGCTACTGGTAGCTCGCCAGTGCCTTCAAAGTAGCTCTCAGAGATGATGCCAAGCCCAGTATCAAATTCGGAGAGAAGGCACCTATTAAAAAATGCAACACTGCTGATCTCAAGATCCTAAGAGTGGCAGCCAGCCAAACCTATGGCAGTAACTCATACTAAACACTCAAACACACAAAGTATCAGCCTATAGGGCCTGCCACTTAACAGTCTGTATCTAATCTCAATATAACTAAGCCACAAGGAGAATGACCATCTTGTATCCCTGTTTTATCAGTCACAACTTGTGTGTGACCAGTGGATCATAAAAGAAGTACGACACTAGTAGCCTGAGCAGTAATGAGTGCTGACTCACCAACCTGTGGGTCTACAGGAGTCAGAGTGAAAATATTTCCGTTGGGTGTATAACCAGCTCAATACCTGAGGAGAACTGGGCATGATTCAGACCAGAGAAAATGAAGAGACTTATCAGCATGTATGTGCAGCCCTAATAAACACTATTGCTTCTTGAAAGCTACGCCAGGGGTCAAGGACCACCAAATGTCTATGTTAGTCCCCATCATAAGGGTGTTATCTCTGACATAATTGTGCCCATTCCTGGCATAATAGTACCAATGGCATAATAATGGTTATTCATGACTATTTGGGGTAATTGTGGTCTCGTTGTGGTATACTGGCAACCATCATTTACATAGGGGTCTCCAACGAGTAGCATACATACTGGGAGAATGACTGGCCTACATTTACCTATTCCTGGCATAATAATGGTCATGACTGATATATGGTCTCTGCTTTGAATCTTATGGTTTCAAGCCTGGGCCCAACTGCGGCCCTAGTATAATGGTGGGAATTATTGGCATAATACAGGCATCCATGGTGCTGGGGTGAGCATCTATGGCACAAGACTGTAATACCTGGGTATTCAAAGTTGTCTGTCCATATGAGGCATTTGTATATGGGAGTACTTGATGAAAATAACAAGCTGATGTTTTGGGACCGTGCATTTCTTAAAATCTGAAAACTGATATTTTAACTGAAGTTTTTGTTTTAAAAAATGGGTTTTCTTCTGGAAAATTGAGTTTGTTTGCCCACAGTGGAAAGTGGTATTTGATAGAAAAATGTGCACATTCAGAAACTGATGAATAATAATTCAAGCTGAGCTGGGGAGACCTACTGCTGTGCTTATATACTTTGTAATCTCATAAAAAATATATTGGGATGTTATCTATTACTGACTATGGTGTTGGTGCCTAGAAGTGATAAGGCATGTGTCTTTTGAAGACGAGAACCCTCACTCACCCAAAGGTGACATGCTTCATCACTTTATTGCCTTTTGCACACTATGACCGCAAGGTTCACAACATGAGCTACAACTCTCCTATAAGAAGAGGAGCGTGAGGTGTTTTGATCGTAAATCATCCAATGGAAGTACGGAGGGAGGGGCAGTGTGCAAATAAAGTGAAAAGTGTATCAAACTGAGCTCAAGGGAGACAAAATCTACTTTTATTGGTGTCTCCAATGGTTAGGACTAAAAAGCTTAGTGAATAGGGGAATGGATGTTCCCTATTAGAGTACGGTCAACATGTTTCTGCCCTAGATGACCTGTCAGTTCATGGCATTCAACAGGACCCACTTCTTGTCACTCTGCTATTCAAGTGTAAAAATCATATTACAAAAAATAAGAAATACCATACTTAATCATGATGGCATCAATCATAGTGGTACCGGCTGCAGTATGGTCCACAATCACTAGGGTACTATTCGTGTACCACCACCTTCAAGAGGTCGTTTACTGATAGATCTCCAAAGTCTGATTTTTTTGGGATCTGTCCTCATCTCAGTTAGGACCGATATATACTTTGTGCCATCTAGATTTGAATAATACTTCATAAGTCAGGTGGAGGCATTTTAAATTGATGAATGTTTTCCTGGCATTTCTGATGGTAACCACACCAGGAATACTTGGGTGGTAACTACTGATAATCCTGTTTCGGGTGGTCATAGTGTAGTCACTATTGTAGTGAGAGCAGAAGTAGCTCTCACTACAGAAAAGGTTGGAGACCCCTGCTTCAGATGGACCAATGGTGCCTAGTTAAATGCCTGACTGAGATGCTTCATCCTTTTGAGGTCTTCACACGTGAAGCCAGCAAGGAGGACTGTACAATGGGCCGAGCTATCCCATTATTGCGAATGCTAGAACATCAGCTGAAGAAGGTGTAGAGGACAAAAAGGAAGCCTATGACTTGGTGGAGAGCTTAGCCCATCGCTTAGTTGAAAATACAAGGATGCAAAATAATATTTTGTCACAAGAACATTACATTTCTGCCACAATTCTGGATCCACGGGCAAAATTTGGACTGAAGACATTCATTTCTTTTTCAGAGATGGATGTTGCCCGCTACAAAACTTGTATAGCTGAGACAGCGAGTAAGTTGGAAAATGAACGGTTGCTAATTGAAAGCTCACAAGATCAACCCACAAGAAGTACTGCAGCAGGGCATGAGGCATCAACTGCAACTTCGGAGGCTGAGGGCAGTGCGCTTGGCTCACAACACTCACCATCACTAACGACAACAGCAACTATAACTGGATCGTTAGGCCCAGTAGAATCGTTACACGATTGGTATTTACAGCTAGGCATTAATAAGCACAGTGCTGATGCACAGAGAAAAGAGCCCAAAAGGTTAGCAGCAGCACCCCTGAACATTGAGCAGATGGTCCAGGCCTATCTGGACGACCCAACAGAGGTGTACATTGATCAAAACCCATTGCCGTATTGATATAGGTAAAGGGCTGAATGGCCACTGCTCAGCAGGGTGGCGATAAGCTATCTGGCTTGCCCTGTCACAAGTGTCTCTTACGAACGTGTTTTCAGTGCTGCTGGTTCCATTGTAACAGTGAGAAGGACCAGTCTCTCGGCCAAAAACGTGGAGAGGTTAACAATGATCAAAATGAATCAGCACTTCATACCACCGAATTATACAATACATGAAGCAAGCGAGGAAGATGAGGACAGCGGCTCAGGTGACGGAAGTAGTGTGTAACATCATGATTACCTACTACTGGCTGAACCCCCAGAGTTTGAGGACGAGCTCTACTTCCCTGACAATTAGGCTTGCACTTACTGTCTTCCTCCCTTTTTTCCCTTTATTTGCGTGTCTGTCGTTCCAGTTACAAACTTTGAATCACAACAAGTCCATTACCACCGTCTTCTACTCTTCTTATTTCAATATACAAGTTTCAGGTGTCTGCATTTGACAGTACAGTCCTTCGAATCCAGCTCCCACGCTCCATCATACTGAATCTCCCGCCTAAATCCATTGCCCTCATGATGATTGGATGATGGAAAATAGAAGAAAAAAATAAAAAATGTCCTAGTCCCGCCAAAAGAAGTGGAACATGATGACTACTAAAGCTATCCTCCTTTCAGAGCCGAGAGAGACTGCCCATTAATGGAACAGGTAATGATTGATGCCATGCATTGGACGCAGAGTCGCAGACTGAGTGATTTTGTTGTTGTTGTTGTGCATGAAGTTATGTCATTGTGCACTAATCATCTTTCTACAGTACACACTAAACGCAACTCAAGGCAATTTTACCCTTCTTGCAAATAAGAAATTTGTACTTCTACTGCAGCTTGATACATTTCTTTTGATTGAATACAGGAAGGGGACTCAATCTGCACACTGAGTATGACAACAGCACCGTCCATGATGATGATGGCGAAAAAGACAGCCCGTTAACTTAAGCTGAGAAGGAACAGGTAATGAAAACGAATGGCATGCATTGGACACCTGACTGTGAGCGATTGGTGTTTGTGTTTTTGTTGTTTGTTGTGCACGAAGTGAAGTCAAAGTGTACTATTAGTCTTACTGTACACACTAAAGAGAGACTTAAGTCAATAATATTTCTACTCTTGTTGTGTAATACCAAAATTTACTTCTACTGCAGGCCGATCTACACAGTCAGTCAGTACAAGTATCGAAGATGATTGATGGAATAATAACAAGTCAGGAGGAGGTTTCATGAGTCGCATAAAAAAATCCTAAAGGTAAACACGTCAACAACAACCACAGCAGACCCAAATGTCTGTGTAGAAGTGGAGTCGAGTGTAGCGGTGGGATGACTGCGGTGCATTGATTTACTTACTTAAGTTGCAAAATGCTATGTTTGGAATGGATATGTGCTTTGTCCAACTCTTTAAAAAAAAAGTACTCTAAACGGAGGATGTGCTAAGCAACGTGCCGTCACTGTGGGCCTGCTCTGGCCTGTTGTTTTTGAAGGTCAATGCTGGAAACAGACGAGAGTATAGAGATGATGCATACATGCCACCTCGGAAAGTGTTCTTGTTGCACTACACCATAACTTGTGCATTTGTTTCAACTTTGTTTCTCAATATTCCCTTTGTTTTTCCATCTACAATTACAGGCCAGGCCTTGCCCTATACTTTGGAAAACATTACAATGCACACTTACCTTACCAATAAATCTAAATTTTTTTCCAGGCGGGCATTGGCAACTGGCGATTGGCGACACCCAAGATTGATGGACGAGAGGACCAAGAGGAATGCCGAGATGCAAATCCAGTCCAAATTTTTGACCAGGATAACAGTAACAGTATCAACTTTCATCTTCTTTTAAATAATTTGATTCATTTTTTTGTCTACAATCTTTACAACAGTGTTTTCTTCTTGTTGTTGTTATTATCATTAGGTTTGCTCTCTGTTTATGATTCATCCCTACCAATATTTAAAAATTGTATTTGCTATCTGTAAAAGTATTAAGCCCGGAACAACTGAACAAGAAGTGTATGTAATCCGGGTCTCCTTATCAATCATCATCATGCATGCATTTCCTTTTTCTCCCTTAACATATTGATATGGATTTGGTAGTCTACAAAGATTGTCGTTGGTTGTTTGTCCATGCGTACTGTTTTTCAATGTCAAACCTTTCCCCAAACCCCCTTCCCATCCATTCAACAAACCCTAACCCTCTTCCCCCGGGCTGTGTGACTTATTGAGGTGTGACTAAATTAAATGTACACCAATAATTAATCACACACTTGCTGGGGCGGATGTGGCGAAAGCAAAAGTATTTCAATTTCAAGGCAGAGCGATGATGTTCTTCTGCTTGCCCACCCATGAGCAGTTGATTTTTAACAAAGGAACATATACCTCAGCATTAATTGCCGGCATTGATTGGATTTGTTGTCATCCTCATACACAGCACTAACTGTTACGCTGTAGGCCTAGTCAAGTGACTTGACACAACTATAGTTTGTAACTCTGTCTAGTAGGCTATCCCCGCCACCATTATGTTTTGTTGTACAATATTTTTGCATATTATTGTTGCTCGTAAGTTCTGTACTGGACTTCATTCTACTACTCCTCGACAGTCTCTCAAAGGCGACTGACTGTCTCATTTTCTTTTTTTGCAAATGCTGCTGCCCTGCCAGTGTCTAATACTACTACTACCACCACCACCACAATCATGGCATGTTAGAAAAAGGAAACCATCATGCAGCCATCGCTGTGCCTAAGTTAAACATCAAGCAAAGGTAAGAGAAGTTTGAGGGAGGCATAGTTAATAATGGACATTTTCAATCAATTCACACACCCCTTTGAGTCCAAATAAAGAATGCATAGACTAGAAGAGAGAGACTGACAGTACTAGTAGGACAACTCAATCAGTGAGGGGTGTCGCATCTATCTGTTTGTGTCTTACACAGTCAGCCAACTATTTAAATGACACACTGGCTATGGGCTGACCTGCAACAGCAAGGAAACAGTGTGATGTAAAACAGTAACCCCACCTACAAAACATTAACAACATTGTGTGTAGAAATATAGATTTAATATAACCCTAACAAAAATAAACTACGTAAAAAAACACAAAAGCTGACCCACCCCCCTCCCTATCCCCAACCAATGTCCGTAACCGTAATGAGAAAGTCCAAATGTCCAAAACCCCAACGCCCAATTCCCACCCACCAAAACAAGAATTAAAAAAGGGGCAATAGACAGAGTCTATGTGTGGCGGGATTGTCTCTGGAGGACACGTCGCATTTCCTCCTCTAGTTTGGCGACGCGGCACTTTAGAGTGCGGCAGTTGCAGCCACAGTGGGGGGCACCACAGATGGTATGGAGGCGGCGGGCGACCACCAGACGGTGGCACCGTATCGCTGGAGGGCGGTGGCTGGGGCCAGGGGCACTGGAGGAGGCTTCAGCTGCTGCCGCCTCTTCCTCCTCCTCTTCCAAGACCACCAGCCGCCGATATTCTAGTCGGATTGCCTCCAGCTTGCGGCACCGTGCCTTGGCAGCCAACTCCTTCCGATCTGGTTTAGAAGGAGTACCTGTATATCAAAAAGAAAAAACAAGACAATTGTAAAATATACTCTTAGAAAAACAGTAAGACAAGTTGTTTATACACATAGTGGCATGGTAGCACTATAAAGCACAGTACATAACATTTGTGGTATGTATCTATCCTCCCACTTGCTTGGGCTTTAACATTTGCAGGATTTTTTCAGGCATTCAACCAACCATGCATCAGATTCTTTACTATCAGCCACCTTTTCAATTTGCATGCTTGCATCACATGACAATGAAATATCTCATGCAGTTACGTAAGATTTGATAAGGACCTAAAAAGTCTACACCAATGCGCTGCCGAGCTCTCTTGGGACAAAAACTGACCGACTATACTTGGGGTTCCGTAAATAATACTTTATCACTAAGTTTGCATTTGGCACAGTTGGTCACAAACTCCTCAACTCACTGTCCATGCGAGGCCAGGGGAATCTTTCTTAGATCTTCCTCTTTGTCAAAGTTGAGCCTAGATGACCACCATGTGCCAAACCAATCAACCGTTCTCAAAAACAGGAAGGTGCAACAAATTTGTCTCCACGTACTAAAATATTACCTTCTGAAGACAACTCATCTAATACTTTCCAAGACACCTGTAGTTCATGTTGCAATTGACACTCTTTAGGCCAACTGTATTTCACACAGGCAACAACCTTACTAAGGACACAGGCAGATTCAATGGCAGAGATCCAATCTTTTTCGCAAATGGTGGCATCCCCTATGTAAGCAATGAAACACTCTTCAATTTCTGTTTCCTATTCAAGATTCTCAGGTTCTTCCATGGGGAACATGGACAAGCAGTCCGCACAAGAGTTTTTCCCACCAGGAATATACTCAATAGAGAAAGTGAATTCCAAGAGTTTTGCTGCTTCTCTTGAAATTCTGCAGTGGTGCGTCTGATCTTTTTGCCAGAGAGTATGTTTACCAAGGGACAGTGATCAGTTTTAAGTATAAAGGGACTGCCCCCACATATGCTTTTAATTTTTCTACACTTCAAACACAAGGTAAGAGCTACTTTTCGATTACAGAATTCTTGCATTCAGCAGGTATAAGTGTCCTAGATGCAAAGCATACGGTAAACTCACACCCATTATCAACTTGAGTGAGAACCATATTCATAAGCATCAACAGTTACTACAGTGGTTCTGCGCTCAAGAAATGGCTGTAGAGCAGGAACATTCACAATTTTCTCTTTTATGATTTTGAAAAAACTTTCGCAGGAATCTGACCAGACAAACTCTGCTTTTTTCTTTAAAAGAGGACTGAAGCATTCTATCAGGTTGGCAAAATTCTTTAAAAAACTCACACATGCCTAAAAAAGAAAGTAATTGTTCCTTATTTTTGGGAGCAGGAAAATCTAAGATGCTTTTCACGAGGCATGGCTTGGATTTTACTCCTGGAGCAGAAAAGACATGACCTAAATACACAACCTTCTTGGTCTTGAATATACACTTGTCTTTCCTCAAAGTACCACCTTTAGATTCAAGTATGTTCAAGAATTTCGTTCTTAAGACATCATGTTCAGACTCACTTTCAGTAAACAGTAAGGTATCGTCTTGAAAAACAGCCCCTTGTGAAATGCCATGAAACATCTCAGATATCAGTCTTTGAAAGACTGCTGCCGCTGAAGCTATGCCAAAGGGCATCCTGCAGAATTGGAAGGTACCTTCTGGTCTGACAAAAGCAGTAAGATGATGGGAGGCTTTGTCTAATTCAACCTGATGGTAAGCTGATCTAAGATCCAGTTTGGTTAACCAGCTAGACTGACCAATCTTAGTAATAATATTTTCTTTCCTAGGTAAGGGAAAGTTGTTTACCCAAATGGCCCTGTTGACACTTCTTAAGTTCACACGCATCCTAAGTTCGCCTGTCTTCTTCTTGGCTAAAGCTATGGCAGATACCCACAAGGTGCCCTCAACTTTCTCAATGATACATTGTACACACATGTCAGACAGCATATCAGATAATTCTTTCCTGACACTTAAGGGAATGTTATGTAACTTGTGTTTGACAGGTACTACATCACGCTTGACTTTTACAGAATATACAAAGTCAGTGATTCTCCCTAACTTATCTTGAAAAACTTTTGGAAACTTCCTTTCCCAGTCGTTGTCAACATTAGTAACATACTTAATGCTATGCTCACTACAGATAGTGGTGTTGGCTCACATCAAGTCATGCTTTTCAATGGTAATGGGGTTACTAGAACCAGGTCTAATGGTTAAATTGAACTCAGCTTGGTGAACAACGCCTAAAACATGAATGCCTTTGTGTGCAACATATCCTTTCCTATTGATGGAAGAATGTAGAAGTTTGATGGTGGACCAAAAATACCCAATGAGATCCATTTTACTTCCTTCAAAAGCCACTGTCATAAGATCTGGAGGTAGTAAAGGTTGTGCACTCCAAAACTGTGTGTACTTAGTATGATCTATAATGGTGATGTGAGCTCCAGTGTCTACTAAAAGTCTAATTGGAGCTCCACTGATCCAAACTTCCATTTCTGGATCAGCAACCAAATAAGATTTGTCTTGTTTCACACATCTCACACCTAACAATAACTCTTTGAGTGAGTCATCATAGTCGTTGTCATCAACTTCATGATCTTCGCTGACTACACAGCGAACAGGGTTGTTATACCTAACCCCCTATATACTTTAAAAAACTGTCCAGTTTTCCCACATTTCTTGCATTGTTGTCCATGTGCAGGACAATGTTTGAAAGTAGAAATGTGATTGGGTGATCCACATCTAAAGTAACTAACTTTCCGTGTTTGGAAGGTTTAGGGGTTGGGTTTAAAAGAGTTCTTGTTCTTTTTGTTATCTACATTGGAAATGGGTTTGTTAATGACTGCACCTGAAATGGGCGTTTTGTCTTTTGTTGAGAGATTCCTCTAAAAACTTCACATCTTGACATGAACCCTCAATCCTCTTAACTATATCAATAGCTTTATCTAAGGATGGATTTTTACAGGTAAGGAGATGTTCTTGAATTGTTTTTTAACTACATCTAACGACAAGCAGATCTCTGATTAACTGTGAGGTGAACTCTTCAAATTCACAAGATGCAGCTAATACCTTCAGAGCAGTGACATATGTGTCAATTCTCTCTGAAGGCTTTTGTACTCTTGTAAAAAATGTAAACCTATGATCGATGAGATTTTTTTACTTAGTAAAATATTTATCAAGTTGAGCAATAGCAATGTCTAATTCATCAAGTTCAGACTCATCTGAGTCTTCATAATCAGGTAAATGGTCAAATATATATTTTGCCCTTCAACTCCTAGATGGTAATACATTAAACCTTTTATCCTATCTGCTTTAAAGTTTGTGGTGTCAATTGCTACTAAACACGCCTTAAAGGAACAAATCCGCAGCTTCTATTCTAAAGGAGGTTCGCCAGGTTCTTGCTGGAACGGTGCAGGTGGTGAAATGCTTTTCATGGCTTTTGATACTGACCGCTGAGCGTTGATGAAATGGTGTAAAGTATGCAAATCACTGGAGAGTGGATCTGCTCAAAGCGTGCAGATCGCTGACAAAGTCATACTCTGGGAAAAGTGTGCAGATCACTGAAAAGTAGATCTGCAAGTTGCCCTTTATGTGAAGTGTGTAACCCCTGCAGTGTGAATCTGTTCAAAGCGTGCAGATCACTGAGAAAAGTGAATATTTGTGGATCTGCAGTGAGCATGCAAAACGCTGAAAAAATTGCACAAAGTAGAACACAGGAGGCAGTACAGTTTAATTCAACTCTATGATTGAAACCAGTAAAGCAGGAAGAACAGAGCTGGTTAAAAGGTGACACTCTGTGGATCGTGGAGAAGAAAGGGCTGGCCAGGAGGAGAAGGTAAGCTCCAGTTATTTTTGATAAAAAGTAAAAGTTGAAGTTCAATGGCTGAGATGATTGTGTTACAGAAAGAACAAGTTTTATTGCGCTTGTGTAGAAGTCACGAGCTAAGACATGCTTGTACTCGAAGCTCTCGCTCTCGCATTGGAGTCACCAGCGGAGACACGCTCGTACTCAGAACCACTGTGCTCTCTTTAGGTAACGAAGTAGTTATGGGCATAGAAGCACTCTTGCTCAGAGTCGCTTGGATATCGCTGCTTTACCGGTTGTCTCTCGAGCTTAGAGACCATCATGCTGGGAGGCGCTTGTGCTAGAAAGCAGGGTTGCCCTCTGTCAGACAACTTCAGCGCGTGCAGGACTTTGAACCAAGCGGTTGCTTGGCAACAATGCGACGCTCAAGCTCAAGCGCAAAAGTCAATTAATGAAGAAAATCTTAATTTTTTTTAATCCTCGACGAGTGGCAGAGAAAAAAAAAGAAAAAAGTCTCACCTTCGGTATCCACTTACGAGTGAATACACTTTTGAACAAGTCAACGGTGTAATAAGTGGATTGCTCCCTGGCCCCTTCTTCCAAATGTTTAACAGCACAAGGATAGGCCCAAGCAAATCCTGAATTGTTGCCAGTTTTGTAGGGAAGAGGCCATGCAGTCTGAAGTTTGAGATGTAGGTCTAATCTTAAAATACATCCATTCATGAAGGGGTACTGGAGCAACTGACTACAAGCAGAATGCAGAGCTCCAGTGGCTTCATGACATTCCAAGCCTCATGACATTCCAAGCCACAGGCTTGCACAATACCATACAGGGCTTCCACAGGGACTACAAAAGTCCACCCTCACCCCATTTAAACTGCTCTCACAAGTGTTGATGTATGCACTAATGCTGACAGAAGTCTCAAAGGGGAAGGGGGTTGGATGGAGATTAACAGAGAGATAAAACACTGCCTTCTGCTCTTGACTGGCCTCGTCTCTTTTTTCAGAGGATGCATGAAGGGCATTACCAATTCCACTCTAGTCTTGTCAGCAGACGTGGTGGAAGGTACAGGATTATTCCTCTGTCACAAAAAAATGAAGACTTCTTCATTATTTCAGCAGTAAACATCAGTCAACTTGCTCTATTCGTATAAATCAATGTGCCCTTTTTTTTAAAACCACCACAAGTATAAATGATGCATCACCTACAGTTTCTGGGAGATGCTATGGGTACTGTTGTTTGCACAATCACTGCTACTCCCAACTTATGTTGATCTTAAGGCTTTCTTGTAGTTCGCCATCCTTAAAGTTTAAGAATTTGTTATTTTGTTAATGTTATCCCAATTGAACCCTCCGCTATTCTATATGGTGAACTAGTCTGGGTTTCAAAAATAAGTTGCATGCAGAGGAAGACACAGGGTGCAAGTTTGAAATTGATTTACACTGCGGTAGTGTTGAGCGCAAGACGTTACCCTTTGGGGTGGTGAGTGCAATTCTAAAATAAAGTTACACTTTGGGTACTGCCACGCCTGGAATTTTGAGAAAGTATATCACCTCTTTGTTCTTGGTTGTTCAGGAAAGCTGGTGAGGCTTACCAGTGAAGACCAGTGTTGTTGAGGGATTAGCAGAAGCCATAAGAAAACTCTGCCAGAAAGGTAAGTAATCTGAAGGAAGTTCCAATGCTCCGATGCTGCTCCTTGTGCGATAATAAAGGTAAGCCTAGCTGCTTCCATCGGTTGGGTCATGGTTTTTATATTTGCCAAGTCCCAAAATGGCCACAGAGTCACATGGTTCTTTTGGTCTCATGAGAACTAAATAAGACAGTACATGGTTTAAAATGGGCCTGCTTTCTAAGACCAGCTGTTGTTACCGCAGCTTTGGGGCACAATCAGGGCAAGCACTGATGAAGGATGTGGAGGAGGTCTCAATCATAACTAGAAAGAGTGGGACCAGTGGGGTTTACATGGCAAACAACAAGTCCTTGGGGAAGTTGACAAGGGGTGCAACATACGGTCTGGGCATGAGTCCTGAAAGTTGCATAGCGTCGCCTAGCGTGGTGCAAGGGCAACGCAAACCCTTAATAAATCTGGCACTTGGTCTTTCAGAGAGATGTCCTATTATATGAATCAGCTGGAACTGAAAGTTACACGATTGGCTCCTTGGGCCATTCCAACTTGCCTTTGACACAAACTCCTTTCTTATTTAAATTGACATTATGAGAACAATGCACTATCTGAAGAAGCAATGGGGAGCACAATCAAAAGTACTATTGAAGGAAGTAGTCGAACTGATAGTGGTTCATAAGTAGGCACCTGCATATAGCTAAGTTTCATCTCCCAGTTTCAGAAGCATGCTCAAACAGCAGGATCTTCCAAGGAAATCACAAGTGGGTTCTACCAGTGCTTATCTCCTCAACATCTGTGTGACCGGGGCTGTCTCCAGTTAGACCTCTTCACAGATGCACACAGCACAACATACCTACTTCACTTTCGAATAGGACATGTTACAAGTGTCTTTACAATACATTTTTTACAACACAAAGTCCATTACAACACATGTTGTTACAACGCATGTCATTACAACCCATAATCCATTACAACACAATTACAATTCTAAGTCCGCTGAGGCATTACTTTGGGCAATGCGTTGTAATGGATTATGCAATGTAATGGCATGCGTTGTAATGGATTTCACATTATATAAAATGTGTTGTAATGATACGCGTTGGTACACATACGTTGTAAACAATGTTTCCCTTCGCTTCCAGGTGCTACCAACTAAAGAGAAAGGGGAATGGGCCATGGATCAAGTGGTCAGAGGGGTTTGCTAAGCTTTTCCTCTGATTCTCCCAATACATCATCATCCTCAACAATCTGTCCTACTTAATTTCAAGGATGATCCTGAGAGCAACTGAATGCCCTGCCAATAGTGGCAATGGTGACTCACTGCCCTTCATCACACAGGAGGCTGGCATTCAGACAGGACCTCCTTTGTAAGGTTATGGGCTAGATACTACACCATCTAACTCACCATTGTTGAATTTGGAAGCTTAGCTCCAGAACAAATTCAATATGGACACTTAAACTGGCCTCAAAACTGTGTGGAAATTCTGAAAGCAGCCAAACATCTGTTCTGATGCATTTGATGTGTTCATTGCCCAGTAGCTGACACGTAGAAGCTGTACTACCTTACATTCTTTAGTTGGTCAGGTCATCACTGCAACCATCCATAAAGGTACACCTCACAGCTATTACTTCTTATTGAAAATTTCCTTCACGAACCTCTTTATTTATTTGAAAAGTTTTATAAAGCGCGAACATGACCCTAGCGGGTATCAGAGCGCTGTACATTGAGGAAGAAGCATGCATGAACTCAGAACAGTTGAGGTCAACATTGTGAAACAACAAGGAGTAAACAATCAAAGTCAGATACATGGTTTTTCATATAGTGCAAAATATTTCCCGTAACATTCAGTAAAACAATCTTATAGTGGCTCATCACGGTCTAGTAGAGTAAATGACAAATCTGTAATCGGCCCAAGAAGTATTCTTCTATTATAGGGCCAGATGTAGGTAATTCTATTTTACCGATTCATAAATACCGAATTTTACCGATTCGGTATTTATGAATCGGTAAAATAGAAGGAGGGAGATTTAGGTAAATTCTGTAATTGAATTACCGAATCTGTAAAAATCGGTATTTACCGAATCGGTAAAATTACCGATTCGGTATTTTACAGAATCGGTAAATTTACAGATTCGGTAAATTTACTGATTCTGTAAAATAAATGCACCTACGTGCCAATTCTTAAATACCGGTCGGTAACGGCCGAAATCGGCCGTTACCGACCGGTATTTTGGCTCCTACATCTGGCCCCTAGTTCTGAAAGGGATCCTAGAGTAAAATCGTGTATCAAGAGGGAGAGAGAGGACCAGCTAGCTAGTCCGTATCCCCAATTTATATAGACTTTAATCAAAAGGAGACTAGCTAAAGTTTGAGGGAGGTTAAACAAGATTTAGTATTAAAATCTAAGTGACTCAGTCTTGTTTTGTCAAGGGATAGTGACACCTAGTAGGTGTGCTCATGAAGCCCTCACCCACCAACCTAGTTGGTGGCATGCTTCATCATCGGGCCCACCCAGTGACACCTAGCGTGTCCCGGGTGTGCTACGACGCCTGATTACAGCGGAGCAGGTATGTCGCTGTGTGTGCGGTGAGGGGTGCTTTGAATGTGAATTTAAAACGGCTTGGCGGAGGTCCCAGTACCCGAAGGTGAATAAACTTTAATACCTGGGCCACCGTCAGCGGTTAAAAATAAGGCTGTGGGACGTTAGAGGCGGGTTACGACCTCCCACGTCCTTGATGGGTCAACATGTTTCAGCCAGTGCCTTATGAATATGCTGGCTTTCTTCAGGACAGATAAAAGGTGTGTGCAGTTAAAACTAGTGGATGTGTGATACAGACTATGTGTCTACACACCCTAAAGTGTATCTATGTGTGAGAGGGGGATTCCCTTCTCAAGAACACCTGTACATGTAACATGTAAGGACAAGGACAAAACAGACATGGGAAAAAGAGAGTCACTAGAAAGTATTGCATATATACTCATAACTGCCGACTTTATAGCGTTGAGGGTGCAGGCTATAAGCGGCTAGGGTGTAATGATACTGGTGGTACCATTATTGTGAGGATCGCACTTGAATTCCGTTGGTGGGGTGACTAAAAAGACGGTGTTCACAGCAATTAGTGAAAACAGTGGTAATGAAAAAAGAAGAAAGCGCAAGAATACTTTCTTACGCTAGTTTTAAGGAGTTTTGCTTCAAGGTTTTTGAAGTGGCAAGGGGTTGGTCCTATGAGGAAAGAAAAGGTTTTGCCACTGGGGTTAGGAGACCTGTGGGGAAGAAAAGTAGTAGCGCTTACCCGTAGTAGAGATGGTAGTTCGTCATACTCACAGGATTACTGGCCAGAGCCTGCCTTGGACCTGTAGTGCCTCCTTCGCAGAACCGGTAAGTAATGGCCAGTGCTGCTCGGTTTTATACTGTAGTCGATTGGCTAATTGTTCGCACCTGTATGGTTAGGGAAATGGTAAACAGACTCGAGCTACAGAGTCGTAATAAAGCCCAGGTGCGTGAGGAGTACTCGCGACTATGCGCGCATGTCGGCAGGGTTGTGGCCAGTGTGTGCGCCTGCGCGGTGGATCTCGCTCTCAGAGCGCATGTGCGAACGGTAGTGTCTTCCCACGTGCGCATTAGAGTGTGTATGGGCGAAGTACTAGCGCGCCTGTGCAGACTGATCTCCGCAGTTTTGTAATGCAGAGGGGCATTAGACCTTGTAGAAAGGCATCGGAATGTCTGTGCCCTGATACAGTTTTGATAAAACAGTGGGGAAAATAAGAAAAGACGAAATAAAATGGACAATGTGCCATTGTGAGGCTATCCTTAAATTGAGGTGCCAGGGTAATTTACAGAGGGGTCATAAGCATGGGAGGGGATCCACAGTCCCATTTCTCAGAACTAGAAGGCTCTATCTCAAAGGAGATTTTTTACAAGGGGGATTCCAGTGTCAAGTGGGCAACCATGCCCCTTGGTTATAGGGATGTTAATGAATTCCACGGAATGGCATCGTTCAGACCATCAGTGGCAGTCGAGAGGCGATATATCCATCGCTGTTCTTTACTGAGGAGTTTCTTATCGTTGTCAACGAGGCTTTCTGGGATTTGTTCAATGACTGTCCAGCTGAGGTCATTGGGTGTGTGGCAGTGGGTTATAAAGTGATTAGTCAGTCTACTGATGTTTTTCTTGAATCGTATAGTACTGCGATGCTCGGTAATTCTGGTTTTGACTTTGCGTGTTGTCATCCCCACATACCGGAGGCCACACGTGCATGTGAGGAGGTATATCAAGTTGCGTGAGTTGCAGTTAGTGTGGTTCCGTTGAGTCCAGATCTTATTGGGTTCAATATTCAGAGTTTTGGTATGGGTTGTGAGGTGACACACACTGCAGTCGTTGCAGGGGTAATGTCCAGTGATCTTGGGCATGCCCCATGCGTTGAGGATTGTATTTTCAGGTGGTTTTGGTGGTAATCTCGGTCGGGTGCTCACCAGTTGATCTTTAAGATTGTTGCACCTCTTGTACGCAAATCTTGGTGCGTCCCAATTCCTCTGCCCGGAGTTGATTATTCTCCAATGTTTTTTTAATAATCTTTGCTACCTCGTTGGATGCTGTATTGTAGGTTGTGACGCAGGTTATTGGTTGTTCCTGATCCTCCTTTGTGATGGTTTCAAGGAGTGCGTCACGGTTTTGGTTTCTCGCCCTTTTCTGTGTTTTTCTAATAATGGCTTTCGGGTAGCCGCGGCTTTCCAGTTTAGTGGCTAGGTCTGCTGATTGTGATTTATAATCACTGACGTTGGTGCAGTTTCTGCGTATACGCAGAAACTGACCGAATGGTAGATTTTCTTTGAGAGGGCGAGGGTGAAAGCTCGTGTAAAGGAGCAATGAGTTCCTTGCTGTTGGTTTGTAATATGTGGTAGTGATGAGGGTCCCATCTTTGGCTGTGATTTCTAGGTCTAAGAAAGGTAGTTAATGGTTGCTTGCTGTGCTAGTGAAATTCAGATATGGATCCCTGGTGTTGAGCCAGGTCATGAATTTGTCCAAGTCATTCTGAGAGCCTTGCCAGATGACCAAAATGTCATCAATGTACCTGTGCCATTTCAGGATGTGATGGCTGAACGGGTTGGTTTCCACAGAGATGTTGGTGCATTCAAAATGGTGTACATATAATCCTGCCACGCTCGGAGCAAAAACACTGCCCATGGATGTCCCGTTTGTTTGTAGATAAAATGTGCCCTCATACTCGAAATAATTTTCTTTGAGGGCCAGGGTGGCACATGCCAGTATGAAGCTCCTTGGAGTGTGGTAAGGCCAAGGGGATTTCCCCTTGGCCTTACCACACTCCAAGGAGCTTCATACTGGCATGGCCAAGGGGATTTCCCCTTGGCCTTACCACACTCCAAGGAGCTTCATACTGGCATGTAGTTCGGACTGGACTGTTCCCATGGGGCACAGGGTCAGCGCTGATTTGCATATCGCCATTGTCTAACCCAGGGTGGTGTGGAGTGGAAAAACGATGGATTTGGGCCCAGATCTTTGGACTGGGGTGAATGTGTGACATTGATCCACATTCTGTCCATCATTGTTGTGTTTGCAATTACCGCTCTAAGTGTACTGGGGATGCTCAGACGTGAGTCCCAGGCACTCCACACCACTGGAATCAAGCTAGCCGGGCTGATGAGAGGTGTTACCTCGAAACCGGGCCGGTCCTCGGATGCTTGTTTCCGTTCTGGGAAGGACATGGCTTTTGTAGTTCGGACTGGACTGTTCCCATGGGGCACAGGGTCAGCGCTGATTTGCATATCGCCATTGTCTAACCCAGGGTGGTGTGGAGTGGAAAAACGATGGATTTGGGCCCAGATCTTTGGACTGGGGTGAATGTGTGACATTGATCCACATTCTGTCCATCATTGTTGTGTTTGCAATTACCGCTCTAAGTGTACTGGGGATGCTCAGACGTGAGTCCCAGGCACTCCACACCACTGGAATCAAGCTAGCCGGGCTGATGAGAGGTGTTACCTCGAAACCGGGCCGGTCCTCGGATGCTTGTTTCCGTTCTGGGAAGGACATGGCTTTTGTAGTTCGGACTGGACTGTTCCCATGGGGCACAGGGTCAGCGCTGATTTGCATATCGCCATTGTCTAACCCAGGGTGGTGTGGAGTGGAAAAACGATGGATTTGGGCCCAGATCTTTGGACTGGGGTGAATGTGTGACATTGATCCACATTCTGTCCATCATTGTTGTGTTTGCAATTACCGCTCTAAGTGTACTGGGGATGCTCAGACGTGAGTCCCAGGCACTCCACACCACTGGAATCAAGCTAGCCGGGCTGATGAGAGGTGTTACCTCGAAACCGGGCCGGTCCTCGGATGCTTGTTTCCGTTCTGGGAAGGACATGGCTTTTGTAGTTCGGACTGGACTGTTCCCATGGGGCACAGGGTCAGCGCTGATTTGCATATCGCCATTGTCTAACCCAGGGTGGTGTGGAGTGGAAAAACGATGGATTTGGGCCCAGATCTTTGGACTGGGGTGAATGTGTGACATTGATCCACATTCTGTCCATCATTGTTGTGTTTGCAATTACCGCTCCAAGTGTACTGGGGATGCTCAGACGTGAGTCCCAGGCACTCCACACCACTGGAATCAAGCTAGCCGGGCTGATGAGAGGTGTTACCTCGAAACCGGACTGGTCATCGGATGCTTGTTTCCGTTCTGGGAAGGACATGGCTTTTGTAGTTCGGACTGGACTGTTCCCATGGGGCACAGGGTCAGCGCTGATTTGCATATCGCCATTGTCTAACCCAGGGTGGTGTGGAGTGGAAAAACGATGGATTTGGGCCCAGATCTTTGGACTGGGGTGAATGTGTGACATTGATCCACATTCTGTCCATCATTGTTGTGTTTGCAATTACCGCTCTAAGTGTACTGGGGATGCTCAGACGTGAGTCCCAGGCACTCCACACCACTGGAATCAAGCTAGCCGGGCTGATGAGAGGTGTTACCTCGAAACCGGGCCGGTCCTCGGATGCTTGTTTCCGTTCTGGGAAGGACATGGCTTTTGTAGTTCGGACTGGACTGTTCCCATGGGGCACAGGGTCAGCGCTGATTTGCATATCGCCATTGTCTAACCCAGGGTGGTGTGGAGTGGAAAAACGATGGATTTGGGCCCAGATCTTTGGACTGGGGTGAATGTGTGACATTGATCCACATTCTGTCCATCATTGTTGTGTTTGCAATTACAACCTACAATACAGCATCCAACGAGGTAGCAAAGATTATTAAAAAACATTGGAGAATAATCAACTCTGGGCAGAGGAATTGGGACGCACCAAGATTTGCGTACAAGAGGTGCAACAATCTTAAAGATCAACTGGTGAGCACCCGACCGAGATTACCACCAAAACCACCTGAAAATACAATCCTCAACGCATGGGGCAAGCCCAAGATCACTGGACATTACCCCTGCAACGACTGCAGTGTGTGTCACCTCACAACCCATACCAAAACTCTGAATATTGAACCCAATAAGATCTGGACTCAACGGAACCACACTAACTGCAACTCACGCAACTTGATATACCTCCTCACATGCACGTGTGGCCTCCGGTATGTGGGGATGACAACACGCAAAGTCAAAACCAGAATTATCGAGCATCGCAGTACTATACGATGCAAGAAAAACATCAGTAGACTGACTAATCACTTTATAACCCACTGCCACACACCCAATGACCTCAGCTGGACAGTCATTGAACAAATCCCAGAAAGCCTCATTGACAACGATAAGAAACTCCTCAGTAAAGAACAGCGATGGATATATCGCCTCTCGACTGCCACTGATGGTCTGAACGATGCCATTCCGTGGAATTCATTAACATCCCTATAACCAAGGGGCATGGTTGCCCACTTGACACTGGAATCCCCCTTGTAAAAAATCTCCTTTGAGATAGAGCCTTCTAGTTCTGAGAAATGGGACTGTGGATCCCCTCCCATGCTTATGACCCCTCTGTAAATTACCCTGGCACCTCAATTTAAGGATAGCCTCACAATGGCACATTGTCCATTTTATTTCGTCTTTTCTTATTTTCCCCACTGTTTTATCAAAACTGTATCAGGGCACAGACATTCCGATGCCTTTCTACAAGGTCTAATGCCCCTCTGCATTACAAAACTGCGGAGATCGGTCTGCACAGGCGCGCTAGTACTTCGCGCATACACACTCTAATGCGCACGTGCGAAGACACTACCGTTCGCACATGCGCTCTGAGAGCGAGATCCACTGCGCAGGCGCACATGCTGGCCACAACCCTGCCGACATGCGCGCATAGTCGCGAGTACTCCTCACGCACCTGGGCTTTATTACGACTCGGTAGCTCGAGTCTGTTTACCATTTCCCTAACCATACAGGTGCGCACAATTAGCCAATCGACTACAGTATAAAACCGAGCAGCACTGGCCATTACTTACCGGTTCTGCGAAGGAGGCACTACAGGTCCAAGGCAGGCTCTGGCCAGTAATCCTGTGAGTATGACGAACTACCATCTCTACTACGGGTAAGCGCTACTACTTTTCTTCCCCACAGGTCTCCTAACCCCAGTGGCAAAACCTTTTCTTTCCTCATAGGACCAACCCCTTGCCACTTCAAAAACCTTGAAGCAAAACTCCTTAAAACTAGCGTAAGAAAGTATTCCTGGGCTTTCTTCTTTTTTCATTACCACTGTTTTCACTAATTGCTGTGAACACCGTCTTTTTAGTCACCCCACCAACGGAATTCAAGTGCGATCCTCACAATAATGGTACCACCAGTATCATTACACCCTAGCCGCTTATAGCCTGCACCCTCAACGCTATAAAGTCGGCAGTTATGAGTATATATGCAATACTTTCTAGTGACTCTCTTTTTCCCATGTCTGTTTTGTCCTTGTCCTTACATGTTACATGTACAGGTGTTCTTGAGAAGGGAATCCCCCTCTCACACATAGATACACTTTAGGGTGTGTAGACACATAGTCTGTATCACACATCCACTAGTTTTAACTGCACACACCTTTTATCTGTCCTGAAGAAAGCCAGTATATTCATAAGGCACACCTACTAGGTGTCACTATCCCTTGACAAAACAAGACTGAGTCACTTAGATTTTAATACTAAATCTTGTTTAACCTCCCTCAAACTTTAGCTAGTCTCCTTTTGATTAAAGCCCTAGAGTAAAATGACAGTTTAACATCCAATCAAAAATACGTAGCGAAAGATACATTGGGATAAATGTCAAATCTGTGAGAGTCCTGGTCATTGAGGACTTTTTAGAAGATATTAAAAATGTCTTTCCGGAGGAGGAGCCTAGCCTGCAACCATGATGGCCGCCTGAACCCTCGGCTCCGCTGTCCCGCTCGTCTTCCTTCCATACCGCTGCCCATTCTGCTCTTTATCCTGTACTCACGACGCGGTATCGGATGTGGGAAGTGATGCCGAATCCGCCGATGTGCTCCCGACGTAATCCCTGTGGCAGGAAGAGTAGAACGTCCTTGTCTCCACTCCGGTGTGTAATGGCGGCGACTGGGTCTTTGTTCTCGGAGCCGGCCGGCCCCGCCTACGGCAACGGCGGACACTGAAGGCAGAACAGACCCGGCCGGCGGAGAACGGCTGTCGCTCAAGTTTTCCGCAGCAGAGCGCCTTCTTCCTTTTTACCACTACGCTGGCTCGACGTTGCAGCTGCCAGAGATACATTTGTATCCTTCACCCTGATCGACTCTTTCAACCTTTCACTCTCCGGTGCGGTGAGGGGGGCCATTCTTCAAGTGATCTGCGATTGCATCTGTTGGCCTGCCCTTCTGCTGTGGGTGTTTACAACGGCCGACGCTGCACTGCAACGGGGTGAAATGTCTGAGATGCCTTTGCAGACTTGCGAGGTTTTGGACGCTCTGGCTGCCCTGCGAGCCGTGCTGTGCGATAATGCCCGGGACCTAGGGGGTCGATTGGAAGCCATTTTGACCACACTATCCTCGACTGCCCGAGATGGCGTCCTACTGCAGTGCGCTTCGCCACACCCCGGATTCGATTATTGTGAGCTGCCTATCCAGGGATGCATGGAGGCGCCGGAGGTGAGAGAACTTGATACCACTGCGACCCTGTCTGCAGTTCCTGTTGAGAGGTGTGGGATTCCCGGACGGCTGCAGCGCCTGGGCGGTCGCCTCCGGGCGCCATGTCTTGCAACTTTTTTGGGATCTGCTGGTGACTCTTACCATGGAGTCCTGGGCTTGCTGCTTTTACTTCGACTGTTTGACTTTGGAAGATTGCGGATGCGTACTGGCCCTTTTTATTCATCTGTGGACTATATGACTCTGTCCTGGACGGATATTGGTGGACGATGCCTCGCTCTGTTGTGGTCCTGGCGGCTGTTTGCGTCATTCCGGAAAGCTGTTTTATTATTGCACCCTGTTGGCCCGCTGGATCGAAAGGGACAAGGCTAAAAAAGTTTTTTCTTTCTGCTTCCTGTTTTTTGCTCTGCTGTTGCTGGATGGGTGGCCGAGGGAGCTAGGAGATGGTTATGCTTTGCTTCGGGGTCGGGGGTGGGGCGGCCAGGGATATCCTGACTGATGTTTCAGACGTATAATACTGGCCCTCCTCCGGTTTTATTTCTCTTGGGAGTAGGGGTTCGGGTTCCTTGGGAGGTTTATTGTTTATGTCTTCATGTTTTATGCAATTTGTTAATATAGCTTACTTTATGGGCGGGTCACTATGGTTTGGTGGGATTGCATTTCGGACTTATGTTTTCCTGTTGTTCTCCCTATAGCACACTCACTTAAATGCGGCTGTCCTGTGCTTGGTTGGGTTAGCGGAGTTTTGCATCCTGTGTTCCTGTTCTTTCGCATTGTTTATTGATTCCTTGGAAGCGTTAATATCTCTAGTGCATAGCCGTTGGATGCTTATTTGTCCTGTTTTCATTTTCCACTTCTACCCCTGTTTGGGGGCGAATAGCTTGTTACATGATTTGCTCCACGTGAGGCTTTGCCTTATTGCATGTCACTGGATTCTTCTCCCTATAATACAGGCTGACCCTCTTACATCCTGATATACATGGACAGGATGGAATGTGATTCCTATAGTGATATTCCGCTTGGGCGTGGCACTGACTGGTGCGTTAATGCAATTCCGCGTTTGTGTGTCTTTTCGTAATAGATCACGTCAAAGTCCCGCTTGTTGTCGTTCCATTTGTAGATAATCCTTTGTATGGCTCCCCCTCTCGGCTATCTGGTCGGACTATATGTCATCTCAACGAATCTATATTGCCTCCTTTGTTACTCATTTCCTCCTACTCCATTTCTTGTATTTTTTCCTTTCTGTGGGGTCGTTTCTGGGCGACAGGCACGCTGTTAGTGGGTTGGCCGTAGCCATTACAGGGGTGCAGGGTGGAGGGTGTGGGGGGGGTTTGTTGTTTTAGTTTGTTTTGTTTTATGGTCTCTATCGCTCTTTTCTGGCTTTGGGAGGGTTCTTTCCTCTTTAGTAGGGCTGGCTGTCTCTTGGTCTTGCACCCTGTCCTTCTTCGGACATCTTCAAAGCTCCTGGTTCCCGCCTCCTTGGGGCGGGCCCTTTGAGGTGATATTTGGGAACATGGCTTACTGTATTATGACCTGTTATTTAGTATTCCTATCACGGTTGCTTTGATTATTTAGTTCCTACAGTCATAGCCTGCCTCGAATTTCAACTGGGGTATGTTCCTTTTGTCTCTTTGTGTTCTTTATGTGAGGTGCTGTGTCCTTGTTGTTGCAGCCTCCCCCTCTTCTTCAATTTTAAAAATGAAAACCTTCAACCCGGTGCTACAGGCCTCGTAACCGCTTTTGTTGTACCCTATCGTATCATGTTTGCCGATTGGATTGTTTTGCTCCTGTTTATCATTGATTGTTTTTACGGCCGACCGAGATGGTCGTGGGCCTATGCATGTATCTCCTTAACTGTTGAATAAAGGTTTTCAAAAAAAAAAAAAATGCTCCTTAGGCCCGATTAGCAGTTCCATGGACAATTCTGGTGTGTGCGGACCATCTGTTGCCACATATTTGGGATCATTTTTTTCTGGTAAAAACCGCACCAACAGGTCAAACCTGCCAAAATGTACTAGGAGAAAAATTGCTGATTCATACTGGGACATGCAGATTGTTAGCAGAAAGCACAACATCTATGTTATTCGCCAAAAACTTGTAAGAGGTGATTTTAAAGCATCCAATTAATCCAGATCACTGGAGAGCCAGATTTTATCAGGTATGATAAATATCGCAGCTTCATTCTGGGCACTTGTAATGGGGGTCAAACTGTGATGCACGTTCATATTGTTTCTTGATGCTCACCCCGCCCGCTTACTTCTTTCCACATCATCCCAATTTATGCAACACCACACGTTACCCCAGCATTTCCCAATGTCATCACTTGTACCTTATTCCTGATGGCAGACTTTGTATTGGTATGTGGACCTATGCAAGAGTACACCTTTGTGCACGAGAGCGCGCACATACACACACACATACACAAACACACACACACACGTGTTACCATCCTTGTGGGGACTAACCATTCCCAATTGTTTTTAAATATACTAATGACAGAAAAATACTAAGATAAAATCCATAATAAAGGATCCTGTTTCAAATTTGAAAAAAAAAAAAAAAAAAAATGTCTTTCCACCAATTAGGAGCCCTTCCCCTCCTTGGGAAATGAGAACTGTCTTGACAAGGCCCAAGAGCCCTCTGCTTGAGCCAATTCACAAAACTACCCCACATCGTCTACCATGGAAAGTATAGATAATACGGTTATTTAATAGTTAATTAAAGCCATTTAAACATTAACATACACTCCTCACTACTTATAGTACCATTTAAACAATAACATCTTTCTCAAAATGGACTTTCTCTCTGGTGACAATTAAGACTTTGGGGAAAAAATCAGATTGGTTCCTCGGCCTTGCAGGGGTCGATAGTTCAGTTTATCAAAGCTTGCAGGCTGCACCAATGTTTAAAACACATGAGCTGAAATACCTAATACGTGTTTTGTCGACTAAAATAGTAACATCTATTTAGAAAAGAAAATCACTATGCAAAAAACTCAATTCATACAACAAGAGCTCATCTCCAAAGGTACTGAGCTACAGAGGACAAAATATAAAGGACATAGCATGCAATTGTAAAGTGTATGAACCATGTTTTATCAACTGAAATAGAAAACAGACAGCTGCAATCATCACTATATTAAAAAGAGACATACTAAAATTAATCAATTCATATTACAACTCTTCATCTCTAAAGACATTGAGCTAGAGGGGACAGAATGTAAAGTGCACAGTATGGCAGTTCTGGATCATTTTATAATAGCCCAGATATTTCTTCCTTAGCCTTCTGACAGTGAGTCTGCCGTCTTTTCCCTGAATGCAAAGGTTGATGGCCTGCTGATGGACCAGAACATTTTTTTATGACAACATTTTATTAACTTTTCCACAATTAATGCACCAGACATGACATGAGTAATCTTAGGTAATGACAGCAGAATTACTAATTGAGCCCTCAGTATTACAACGAAAGTTAGAGAAAGTAAGCATCTTAGAAGCACGTACATAATCCACCTCTCCCTAAGTCCAGCTAGTGACCAACATTCAATCCCCCATGCATGTTTTCCTATCCCTCTGACCCCCCTTTCAGCCCTGGCCTTCATAGGACCAAAGTTTACCCTATTTTGTAGTGTTTAAGAGGACAACCCCTGGCCTCGTATATGGGAATGTCACAAAAGCACCCTTTGCATGACCGCCCTCCTAGACTACACAACCACCCTCATCAAGCACCTCCTCTTCCAAATCCAGACCAACCCCAAAACAACTCTCTGTGGAACCCTCATTTACAGGTCGCCTGGCCCCTGTACTCCCTTTACCAACACCATCACTGACCTCATCATACTCCACTCCCTCGCATCCACAGACTACATCCTACTCAGACACTTAATCTTCCACCTGGATAAACACAATGACTCAAACGGTGCCTCCTTCCTAGAGAACCTCGCCAACATAGGACTGAATCAACTAGTCGCTGCCCCCACACACACAGCAGTACACACACTCGACACTGTCTTCACTAGAAGAAATAGTGTATCCTACAGCCACACCACGGAACTCCTCTGGACAGATCACCACTACATCCACTTCTTCCAAAAAGATAGCAAGCTAAGTTCACCCCTGCACTCAAGAATCCAGACGCTCCTGCAGGCGACTTCAAAAGACATGGAGGAACAACAAACCCCTATAAACACGCGCTGACTACAAAGCAGCCGCCACCACACACCACCAAATCGTCAAATCCACAAGG
The DNA here is from genome assembly GCF_964261635.1 of Lissotriton helveticus. Taxonomy (NCBI): domain Eukaryota; kingdom Metazoa; phylum Chordata; class Amphibia; order Caudata; family Salamandridae; genus Lissotriton; species Lissotriton helveticus. Next base: position 1,614,310,117 of record NC_136067.1, on the reverse strand, counting down.
AAGAAATCCCTCCAAAACAGAATCCTCACCAACGCACACAACACCAAAGAACTCTTCTCCATCATCAAGGAATATGCCAAACCCTGCAGTGAAACAACATACATCTCACCCCCAAGACCTCTGCAACAGACTCAGCATCTTCTTCCACCACAAGAAAAAGATGATCTATGACAACTTTAACAACCAAGACCACCTCGCTGTATCAACTCCCCCCTTATGCGATGCCACCTAACAGACCCTGCTCAAATAGATCCCACTCACGACAGGAAACACCTTAAAGACCATGAAAAGCATCCACTCTGGATCACCCTCAGACCCCTGCCCACACCACATCTTCCACAGATCCACCTCAACCATCGCACCCGGACTACGTTAGACGATCAACTGCTCCTTCGAGATGACCACCTTCCCCTACAACTGGAAACACACCAAAGTCAACCCCTCCTGAAGAAACCCTCTGCGGACCTGACAGACCTCAAGAACTTCAGGCCCATCTCTGTGCTTCCCTTCACAGCCAAGTTCATCAAAAAGGCTGCCAACATCCAGCTAGCAAACTTCATTGAAGCTAACAACATCCTGGACGTCTCCCAATCTGTATTCCGAAGCAATCACAGCATCGAGACTGCCCTAATCACTGCCATCAATGACATCCGCTCCCTCTTTGACCAGGGCGAAATGGCAGACCTCATCTTCTTGGACCTCTCGGCTTCATTCAACGCCATCTCCCACCTCACTCTAACCATCAGACTCCATGACGCTGGCGTCCGCGGTAAGGCCCTTGACTGGATCCGCTCCTTCCTCACCAGCAGAACTCAGCGGGTCAGACTTTCTCCCTACCTCTCGGAACCAACAAAGACCAATTGTGGTGTGCCCCAGGGTTCCTCACTCAGCCACACCCTCTTCAATGTCTACATGGCCCTCCTTGCAACCATCATCAGGAACCACGGGCTCAACACGTCTCATATGCCGACGACACCCATCTGATCCTCTCCCTCACCAATGAACCCAACATCACCAGACACAACTTCCAAGAAGGGATGAAGCCGTCGCCACCTGGGTGAAGAACAGCTGCATGAAACAACTCATAAAAGATAGAAGTCCTCATCCTTGGCTCCACCCCTCTGCATGGATTGACTACTGGTGGCCCTCCGCCCTCGGAAATCCCCCCACCCCAACGGACCACGCACAAAACCTCGGCTTCATACCAGATTCATCGCTCACAGTGAACTGCCAGATCAACGCACTCTCCTCGACCTGCTTCAATGCTCTCTGCATGCTTCAAAAGACCTTCAAATTGATCCCAACTGAATCCAAAAAAACTGTCACACATGCACTCATCATCAGTAGACTGGACTATGGCAACACTCTCTATGCCGGAATACACAAGAAACTCCTTTGCAGACTCCAGACTGTCCAGAATGCTGCAGCCCGACTGATCCTTGACATCCCACATCAGCCAACACCTCCGCAATCGCCACTGGTTTCCAGGTGAAAGAAGAATAACCTTCAAGTTCTCACCTATGCATACAAGGCCCTTCTGAACAATGGACCCGCATACCTTAACAACCGCGTCTCCTTCCCCGCACCCAAAAGACACCTCTGATCAGCCCAGCTCCCACTGGCCAGTGTTCCATATATCAGCAAGACTAAAAAGGGAGGAAGGTAATTTTACTACCTCGCAGCCAAAGCCTGGATCACCCTCCCCCTTCATCTCCGGCAATCTCACACATTGCCTCAGTTCAGAAAGGACCTCAAGACCTGGCTTTTTGGGTGACACCAGCACTCAACAGACAATGCCTTGAGACTCTCACAGGTTAGTTGTTGCGCTTTACCAGCCGTGATTGATCTGGGGTGGCCATTTCACCATTGTACAGGGGTTTATAGCACTTGGATAGGATGATCACCTGGGCACGATGTTGCCACAGAAAGTCCCGAAGCAGGAAGTCTAGTTTCCTAAAAATCTAGGGGGGAGTGGGAAGGGGTAATTCTGCAACTGAGGTGAGGCCGAACAACCATGCTGTAAATAGCCCACTGCCCAATGAGGACAGTGCTAGAGTCAACCAAACACCTACTTTGCAGGTCACCCATTCATCATGGCACATAACATTGTGTTCCCATGCCCAAGTGGGGTCATCTGTTACAAATACTCCCAGGTACAAACATCCCTCCTGGAAGACCCAAATAAATTGGTGGCCCATTCAATTGCCTACAAGGGTTATGCTGGGGGATGGATTGAGTATTTAGATTTATTAATACAAAGCACAGAGAAGGCCGCAAAAATCTTTACGATTCTGTGAATTTGAGGCCTTGAATTAGGTGGATCATCTGGGAAGATCAGGACGTCATCAGCATATTGTGAGTTCCTGTGCGATATACCCAGTGCCCACTCCAGACCCCTCACCAGAGTGTCCACCTTCAGCCATCCCTCCAGGGGATCAACTGCGAGAGCAAAAAGCAGAGGCGATACAGGGCAACCTTGCCTCTTCCTTCTATGCTTTGGGAATGGCTGGACAATGCACCTCCTACCCACACTCTTGCCTGAAGGTTTATGTCACGTTCAGGACATGATTTGGTCCGAAATTAAGTTTCTGCGGCCAGCAAATAGATAGGCCCATCGTACAGAACTGAATGTCTTATGAAAATCCACCAGCAGGAGTGTGTGTGCTCCTAGAAGTCTATATTTCAGTGCCAGTGTATTGATACTGACTGAATGTTATGGCGCATGACCCTCTTAGGCATTAGGTCAAATTGATCAGCATGAACCAAAGTAGTAATCACGGAGAACAACCAGTTGGCTAGAGCCTAGGCCCAGATCTTAACCTACATGTTAAGGAGGGAGATAGGACAGTATGATCAAAAGTCACCAGGTGGGTGTCCCTGCTTGGGTATAACAACTATTTCTGCTAGTCGGAGATCGGAGGAGAGAATGACAGTTTCATGGTCCCGTTTGGACATATTCCCTAGGGGTCCATAAGTAGACTATAGGCTTTAAAGAATTCCACCAGGGAGCCATTTGGCCCTGAGGTTTTATCCGGGTGGAGCTGAGACAGAGCCTCTACCACCTCTTTGCAGGTGACGTCTATCTTCAGTGACTCCTGTTCCGAGTCCATCAAGGGGTGTGTGCGGGCAAATTTTTCACAAATGCAAAAAGAACAATTGATGGACAGAATGCTGCATATTGTCAAACATTCACCTCAGTATACAGATCTGGGCCTAAATCCATCATGCCCTGAAACAGGTCCAGGATGCTTGTTTCCAGCCCAGGGAGGACCTGGCTTGGCAGTTCAAGCTGGTCTGTTGCCATGAGGAACAGGGTCAAGACTGATTTACAGATAGATGATATACGAATATCCTGAGCCCCCACCTCCTCCCACTCTTCCTTCTCTTGACTGGGGTTGAATCTTTGATTTGCTCTGCATTCCGTTCATCATCTGTTTGTCTTTTGCTTGCTTGCCCTAAGAGCCCTGGGTATGCCTAGACGTGGGTTCTGGGCTCTCTGTGTCACTGGATTCAAGCTAGCCTGGCTGATGAGGGGCGATGCTCTGAAACCGGCCCCAGGATGCTTGTTTCTAGTCCAGGAAGAACCTGGCTTGGCAGTTCAGGTTGGACTGTTCCCATGAGGAACTGGGTCAAGACTGATTTGCATATGGCTGGGTCTAAGCGCAGCGCAGCGGTCGAGCGCAGCAGGAGCGCCGTCACCGCGCCGAAGCCGTGCCTAAGGGGTGCCAGTCTGCGCCAGTCCACGCTGGGACCGCGCGATGCGCTAGTTCCCCTGGCCGTTGTAGATCCCATCACATGCAGAAGGTAATTACATACCCCAGAGCACAGCTTCTGAGCATAGGAAAAACCTTACACGATAAAACTTGCACTCTTTTTGCTTTGAGCTCATTGTATAATCTACCTTCCAATGTATGTCCGAACTGTGCATTCACGATTACATCATCCTATTCCCAACAACCTTCCTCTCTATCCTCTGGAAATAATAATGAAAAATATATAAACTGCGTACTTATCAATGCACGCTCTCTCATAAAACATAGGGAGGATGTGGCTGAACTACTAGTCAACCAAAACATCGACGTTATGTTTATAACTGAGACCTGGGCAGATCTAGCATCTGGCCCGGATTTCAATATCGCTACTCCAGACGGCTATCATGTAATAAGATTAGACAGATCCTCGGGAAAAAGAGGGGGGGGTCTAGCTATCATACACCGAGCCAAGCTAGCCATTAAAACTGAACCTCTTGACTATGACTTTGTGGAAGCTCTCGCTTTTACTATTACTCTTTCCCCTATACAAACTTTTAAGGGAACTTTGCTGTACCGACCACCTATCATACGCACATCCTTTTTGAAATCTCTCAATCTCCTATTAGAACCAGTAGCTGCCAACCCGGACTACACAATACTGGGAGATTTTAATTTTCATTTAGAAAACCTTGCAGATAAAGATTCGCACACTCTGATCTCCGATTTCTCAGCCGCTGGCTTAGAACAGCAGGTCACTTTAGCCACTCATCAAGCAGGACACACTCTGGACGGTTTATTTACTAATAATTCCCATATTACTTACCCTACAGTGTTTCCACTTATATGGACGGATCATTCAGCAGTCAAATTTACAATTTTAGTTAGAAACCAGAAGAACTTTTCCACTAGCACACGTCCTCAGATTAAATGTCGCAATTGGAAAAATATTGATCCCATTGCCTTACATAACGCTCTGGAATCTACGATACCAAAAGAGAGATCGGATCCACATGAAGTATCCAATAATTATGAACATTGGCTACATAAGGCATTTGATCACTTAGCTCCCAATAAAAAAATGCAGCCAAATCGCATCAAACCCTCTACGGCTTGGTTCTCTGAGCCATTAAGACTCAAAAGACAACGCTGCAGAAATTTGGAGAGGCGTTGGCGCAGGAACTATGACAACAACGACAGAGAAACATACAAGAAAGCGTTGCTGAGTTATAGAAAGCTCATTATTGCAGAAAAATGTAACTTTTATAGCACACAAATAGATCTAGCTCATAACTCGAGCAAACAGCTATATCAGGTGGTTAAAAAGTTAGCTAATCCACCAGCCCCCCTCATCACAGAACCATCCCAAATATTCTGCAATAAAGTAGCGGAATTCTTCCAGGCTAAGCTTAAGGATATTTTTGATAATTTCACACAAAAAACGATCACCGATTCTGTTATTTTGGAGAGTCCTTCTACGTCACCAAATTCAATCTTTGAGGTCTTCTTTCCACTATCCCAATCGTCTATGGAAGAGCTTATGAACACTGTTAAATCAGGATCACCACTGGATCCATGTGCTCCACTTATCCTCAAACCAGTATCCAACTAAATAGCCCCGGTGCTTACTAACATCTGTAACACCATGTTTCAGACAGGCGACTACCCTCCAATCTGGAAAAAGGCAATTGTAAAACCTCTTTTAAAAAAATCAACCTTAAATCCTTTAGAGCCCAAAAGTTATCGCCCTATTGCCTCACTTCCTTATCCTTCAAAAATAATTGAAAAGGTAATGAACCAACAGCTGTCGAATTATATTGACCAGAACGATCTGCTTGACGACACCCAGTTTGGGTTCAGGAAGGGCCGTGGGACTGAGATTGCTCTGATAAAGGCAGCAGAGGAGGTTAGGATAATCATGGACCAGGGTGGTGCAGCGATCCTAATACTCTTGGATCTGTCTGCAGCCTTCGACACGGTCGATCATACCATCTTGATCGACCGTGTCGCTGCCATTGGCATTCAGGGTAAAGCCAGAGCAATCCTAGCATCTTTCCTGGCCGAGAGAGTGCAGTCCGTGAAGATGGGGTGCTACTACTCTCCTGACTTTACCTTGCCTTGTGGAGTCCCCCAGGGCTCCTCGCTAAGTCCGACACTTTTTAACATCTACGTGTCGGACTTGGCGAGGGTGATTAAGTCATTTGGTATAGGTTTAACATCATATGCCGATGACACCCAAATGGTCCTGGCGATCCACAAAAATGGAGAAGCAGTGGCAGCTAATTTCTAGGAGGGCATGAAAGCCATCAGTATATGCATGAATCAGAACTGTTTAAAGCTAAATTCTGACAAGACGGAGGTGATGTTATTTGGTGAACTGACTCCGTCTTGGTCCCCAGTCTGGTGGCCTTTGGAGCTGGGAACTCCTCCATCACCAGTATCTAAAGTGAGAAATTTGGGCGTGCTTTTTGACAACAAGCTAGCCTTTGTCAGCCATGCCAACGCAGTGGTCTCAGCCTCCTTCTTTACCCTTAGAATGGTAAGGAAATTGCTTCCATTTCTTCCCCCGAATGCAGGCAAGACCCTAATGTCCACTCTAGTACTTTCTAAGGTGGACTACTGCAACGGCCTATTGCTTAACGCGCAGGAGCAAGTTTTGAACAAATTACAGCTTGTTCAAAATGCTGCCGCAAGGATTCTGACTGGCACACCTAAATACTCATCCATTTCCCCCATCATCCGCGAGCTTCATTAGTTACCGATTAGAAGCCGTACAAAGTTTAAGGCCTTGTGTATTATTTATAAGGCTTTGAACAATAATGGACCAGAATTCTTCAAAAAAGCAATTAAGGTTTACAAGCCTAGTCGAACATTACTTTCATCCTCAGCCCAACAGCTTCAAATTCCAGGTCCAAGAAAGGCATCATGGGGAGACAAACGTTTTGTGGTGGCCGCCTCAAAACTATGGAATCAGCTCCCTTCTTATATCAAACTTAGCTCTTCACTATTAACATTCCGAAAACATCTCAAGACCTGGCTTTTCAATCAGTAATCTGTCAATGGAAATCTTCTGCAATCTGTAAACTCTAGCGCCGAGACACCGGAAGGTATTTGTGCGCTTTAGAAATTTTATGAATAAATAAATAAACTGGGGTGTCATGGTGAGCAAAAGAACAATGGATTTAACCCAGTTCTCGTGAATGGGGTGAATGTTTGATTTGCTCTGCATTCCATTCATCATCTTTGTGTCTTTTGTTTTCATGCGCTATGTGCACTGGATATGCCCAGACGTGGGTCGTGGGCTCACTGTGTCACTGGATTCAAGCTAGCCTGGATGATGAGTGGTGATGCCTTGAAAGCAGTCCCAGGATGCTTGTTTCCCATCCACTGAGGACCTGGCTTGGCAGTTTGGGCTGGGCTGTTCCCATGAGGAACAGGGTCTAGACTGATTTGCATATAGATGATATATGAATATCCTGAGCCCCACCTCCACTGACTCTTTCTTGACTCCCACGAGGAGGGCTCTCTCCCACCGGATCTGGAGATGGCCACAATTGTGGTAATTCCCAAGGAGGGCAAGCCCAGAGACCAATATGGGTCTTACAGACCTAGTTCCCGGCTAAATTCGGAAGTTAAAATCCTGACCACCATATTGGCAACACGTCTCTTGGGGGTGATCAAGGGCATGGTCCACGAGGCTCAATCAGGGTTTATGCAGGACAGATCCACTCGCTTAAACCTTAAACGCATCCACAACTGGCTCATGAAGGTATGGAACCGGACCTGCCCACAGGTGTTCTTGTTGTTAGACGCCGAAAAAGCGTTTGACACGGTGGATTGACTGTTCCTAGATGCCACCCTGGCCAAATCTGGGGTCGGGCCTGGGATCTCCACGGTAGGCAACATAGTTACAAAGGGAGATTTTATAACTTGGTCCAAAGTTGCTCTAAATACCCATGGCTGCATCATGCATGGCTGGCTGAACATGTCCCAAGTGACAAAATTCCGGAATATGCGCCGTTGGAGGGTAGACTCCTGCAGGAGGAGCTTGCCCACAAGGCGGTCTCATTCACATATAAAACGATTAACAGCAATATTCCCGATGGGCTGGTGCGATTTCGATCACAATGGGAGAACGAGGTGGGGGTCATGGAAGATATCGACTGGGAGGCGGCGTTGATGCACCCCAGGGAGGTGGGCATAAAGGCAAGACTCCGACTTATTCAGTTGAAGATACTACATCGGTCTTACTAAGATAGGGACAGACGACATAGAATGGGGAGGGCGTAGTCTCCACTTTGCCTTACCTGCGCAGCGACCAATGGCAGTTTTTTTCACAGGCTCTGGACAAGGCCTTAAATTCAACCATTCTGCACATTCTGCTGGGGCTACTGGGTACGGTCCTGGTGATGGCGTTACCGGTAGAACCCAGGTTTGTGCTACTAGGGATACCGAGTGAGGTGGATATTAACAGGACGCAACAACCTTTGTTTCCCTGGGATTGGTTGTTGCGAAAAAGGACATTGCTAGGAAATGGGGGATGGCAGATAAGCCGACTATTCAGGAATGGACACGGGGCATGGATATGTATATGATAGCCGAGCAAACCACATATCGCAGCAGAGGGTGTCCCAAAAAATGTCACAGAATCTGGGACCCCTGCAGACGACACTTTGGATTTGATAAGGGGAGGGATACGCAACAGTCCGTGGCACATTCTACACAAGAGTCCCTGACCCGGGGGCCTGATGACGTGGTACCCTCATGATCACTGGAAAGACCCAGATATTATTATCTCCGTCCTCCACGTGTAGAAATAAGACCGCTGTGTGCTGCCAGATGCAGGAAGTATTGGTACATATGACCACGGGGGAAGAAGAAAAGACAGCCTGGTGTGGGTAAGAAAATGTATGCATTGATTTGTGACTTTGTTTTATGGAGATTTTATACACTGACTTGTGGAGATCTTACAGAAATTTGTACTGCGCTGTTTGTTTCAGTTTTAAAAATCAAATTTTTTTTTTTAAAGACTGATGTGCATATGGCTGGGTCTGAACTGGAGAGGCATGGTGAGCAAAAGAACAATGGATTTAACCCAGATCTCTTGACTGGGAGTGAATGTTTGATTTGCTTTACATTCTGTCCATCATCTGTGTGTCTTTTAAAACTTTTTCACAAAGTCTAGGAAGGCCTCAAGGTCCCCCCTCGTGGTTGAGCAAACAGCGTTATGTAGTAGGTGGCAAAGCACTCTACAATAGCTGTTTTCCCTACATGCCTGACTCCCTTTTTGTCCGTTATGTAAGCAATAGGTGTGTGATATGCAGTGTTAGGGCAGAGCCAATGCAGGGTCTTACTAGTCTTGTTACCTCATGATAGATGTGATTCTGTGTGGTGAACATAATATCAGCTCGTATGCAGACGACACCCAACTCATCCTCTCCCTTTCCAACGAACCGAACATCACCAGATGCAACTTTCAAGACGGAATGGTAGTTGTCGCCAGACGAATGAAGAACAGCTGCCTACAACTCAAAACAAACAATGCTCCCTAAGTTCCTAAGGGACCTCAAGACCTGGCTCTTCGCTGGAACTTAGTGACCCTCTAGTTTACATTGGCCCCCCTCCCCCTTTCCATCAGCACCTTGAGATCCGTCTCCAGGTGAGTAGTCTGCGCTTTACAAGCCCATGATTGATTGATGGATTGGTGAGCCAGGCCGTTCTGCCCTCATCCATCAACAGTTGTCGTAATACCTCTTGTTGAAGCAGGGAGTCTCTCAGTACATTAAAGGAACCGGATACAGTGTGAAGTGCCTCCAGCTCTATGACACAAGTCTCTAAGTCAGTCATTTCCTGCCTGTTTTTCTTACACTTTCAAACAGCTGAGTTTTAGGCCTGCCAGATTTTCTCTGGGGGTTCGACCGTGCCTGACTTGTTATCAATGTACCTTTGAATGGCTGTGTGGATGTGAGTTTTGGCCTCAGCTTCCTGGAGCAACAACGAATTTAGGCGCCAGCCCAGCCGCGAATAACGTGGGACGATTTGTCGTCATAGTTCCAGGGGAGAGTTGTCTGATAGACCTCAGGCATGTATGTGAGTGTCTTACACCCTATGTGATTCCAAGACAGGTATAAGGAAATAGTCCAGCCAAGGGAAGACCCCATGAGCTCCAGGGTAGACGTGTAGCCCCGCTCCCCTGTACGCATGAGGGTCCAGATGTCTATCAAACCCATGGCTTAAATAAAACTGGTGAGGAGAGATTACTGCTAGCTGGCACTCCTCAATTTGGTGGTCTGGTCTATTTTCCAGACCACCACCCCACTGAAGCCTCCCCTATGGACCCAACACTCAGTCAGAAATTGTGTCACCAAAGCCCCCAGGGTTTGCACAACTCCTACGCAAGTGGTGGTGGGGCATAGATGCGGGCCAGTGCCTTAGGATGCCCATGGAGAAGACTGAATATTGCGATGTAGCGACCAAGTTTGTCACACCAAAAACTGTCTGCTTCCACAGGACAGCAGTTACGTATCAAAATGACTGTGCCCCACGAGCCCCTTGCTTCGCTGACGTGGATCACCTGTGGTATCCCAGGCTGGCGTGAAGGGACATCAAGAGCCAACCAAGTGAATCTCCTGCAGATGGAGCATGTCAGCTGAGTAACGCTTGGCTTGCTGGAGCACTGCAGCTCTGTTAACAGTGTCTAGGAACCCATTATGATTCCAGGACAGGAGATGAACAACGTCGCACCAGCAGACGTCAATCTGTTTGGTCATTGGATGCATCATAACGGTAAGCAAGTGGGAGTGGTGAACTGGGGTCAAAGTCAGTCCTGTCTGTGTGTGACCATGTCTGGTGTAGATCTGTAGACAACAAGAAAACAGAACAATACCCAAAACCTTCCACCCTCCTCCCTATACCTCGTAAACATGAAGAACCTGTAATGGAATATACTACGAACTGCCGCCAACTGGGCAACCAAACCTCACCTTGTTCTCATGTACCATTTCCGTAGCAACTCCATAAACCACACGCAAGAAAAACAAGAAACAAAGAAGAAAAAGAGGGTCCACGTGGTCAGCCGCTGAGCACTCTGCTTCAGTAACGAGGTAGTAGTTCATTGGTAGGTCCAAGAATGGAGAGTATCGGGGGCGGGGGTTCAAAGCGCAACCAGGGAGGCCCTGTCATGTGTAATATCTAGGCTCAGTGGCAAAGAACGACAGGGTCCCAGAGTGTCCTCCACACCAGTCATAGAATGGTGCCTTGTCCTCGTGCGCCGGGACCAGCACAGCAACTGCCCCATTCCCAGTTCAGCCCCACAGAATCTGAATGTGTAGGTGAGGAAGGCCCAGCACATCAGGGAGGGTATCTCTCCTTCAGCCATGTCCAAGCTGCTTCAGGCATGTTGAAGAGAAGAGACTTATGTTGGTATATTACTTTCAGCCATACAGGAGAAGCACCATGAATTGAATCTAATGGGCTCATGACAGAAAGGTGCGCCTCTCTTGTTGAACTTTGAGCGTGTAGTCAGGAAAGACCATCACATGGGCCAAATCCCAAATCAAATTCTTCTGCAGCCTGGGCCACAACAAGTCTCTCCAACAGTGCCAGCGGAAGAAGGAGGAGAAGGAGGAGGAGGAGGAGGAGGAGGGACAAATCGGCAGGACACTGCTCACCCACACGCAAATCCACTGCTGTAGCCTTGTACTGCATCTTGGGGGGGTAACTGTGGTTCAGTATATGGACTCTTTTGGATGGTCTGGCCCCCCGGACCTCCCTCATTGCCTTAAGAACACTGGAGTCAGATCACTACCCAGCCCCATCTAATTGCAGTCTCCCAATCAGAGCTAGCATCTGCTGCAACCTCAGGGACACCTCTCAGTCTCTACAGCAGTCTGGGGCCGACCCCAAGCCCTATTCAGCAGCAAACCTCCTCTCTGGGTCCACATGAGCACCCATGCACAGCCACCTGACTGGTATCAATGGCCGACACCTGCCTGTACCTCACGTCAATGGGCCACTAAGGCATCATAGTGCCAAGCATGCAGCCCACAGCAGGATTAGTTGGCTGTAGGGTAGAGGACAATGTTCTCTTCCTTCCCTGCCTTCTGGCTTGGAGCAGCTGACACAGATGACCCAGGTACCACAACAACATGGGCTGGGGTCCACCCCACAGCCTTCACCTCATCCACCCCCCGCAGCCTTGACCTCATCCATGTGGGGGCTGCAGGTCAGTCAGACTGCACCATTGAGGGTATGGAGTCTCCCTAGCGCTGCCTCCTAATCTGTGCCCTGTGGCCAATGCCCACTAGAGCTGCTTAGCAGTGGGAGGCCCCTCTAATCAGCCCAATCACTGTAAAGGTCTCCAGGCCGCAACAGGGCCGGGCCCAGACCTCAGGCCCCCATCAGCTCCCCAGTTTGACCAAGGCAGTCCACCAGAGTCTCCCGGTCACCCAAGGAGGAACAGGACACAGGCTCCCGAACTGTCCCTCACTGCCCTCAATTGGGTTTTGACAAATCTCTCTTTCCCCATGCCATGAAATCCCAAGTGGGATTGCCATGGACCTTCTCTTCTTGGCTTTCCCCCCTGAGCTGGTGGTTCAGATGCCGCTGGGTCCTACCAGCCCATTGGTATTGCCGGATGGGTGCTAAGCAGTGTGCAGCTCAAGGAAAGCATGTTTGGCATGCTGACTATGCCCCCAACTGACCCGGATATGAAGGTCATTGACTACTGGTTTTAACCAGTAGCATCTTTCCCATTCAGAACTAGGGCTGGTACATAGTACGTGAGCCAAAGATTCCTTAGGGAAAGGGTAAAACCAACTTCAAGTGTTAACGCAAGGATACTTTCAGCTCTGGGCCACTCCTCCATCGAATAAGACCATCCATAGTCGTAAAAACGTTATTTTACAGTTCCATGATATCGTAAGTGACATATACAACTGTGTTTTTTTAATACTTATAAGTTGCGAGCAAGTGTTGATTGTGTGGGGCTTTCGAAGGATGGATTGCAAGATATTTATTTGCTGCTTGTTTTTTCACAGCTTTACCTAAAAAAAGATTGAAGGTCCCATATGATACATTTGAATCCAGAGGAAGGATCCGTTCAAGCTCTTCAGTGATCTTCCAGACCACCCTCTGCCAGGGGGACGCTAGGTGTTTAAACAGCTCTTTGCCCAAGTGGAATCTAAGTCTCCCTACTTCAGCCTTCTTTGATTGGATCCAAATTTTCAATAGTAAATCCCTCTGTGACAATATCTGTTCTACAAGGCGAATTCTAGTCCTATCTGAGGGCCTCTCATAGAATTTGGGAGTCTAACAAGTGGGCTTTTATGTAGCTAGTCCCCAAATTTATATGGAAATACTACCAGTGGAAGTAATGAAGGGCCTGTGATGTTATTTGCTATTTTGCAAAGTCCAACTGCTATCCCTGCGGCATGTTTTTTGCAGAACTGTCATATGGTTGTTTGGTCTACTGGAAGTTTTGAATTCAGCTCCCAAGTATTTATTGGAGTTGGATGTACTAATCAATGCTTTCCTAATTTCCATAGCCATTTTCGCCACATACAGGACCCAGTGAAAGTACAATTTTTGTTTTTCCTGGTATATTTCCTTACAGTAAGAACCTTGGTTATTAAGCAAAAACTGGAGACCAATTGCAGGGAAATCCAAAAGTACTGTATCAGCCACATATTGCATCATGAACAGGGTTTGGCTGTTGAGTCTCGGTGGACACGACTTTGCATTGTTTAGAACAGATTCAATATCAGTAGTGTTTAATTTAGAGAGAATTGGGACTACAATGCAGCTTTGTTTTAGCCCTTTATCAATGCAAATTCTCTTAGACATTGTTCCTTCATTACTGAGTTTGACTTGAACTCAGTTGTTGAGGTATAGACCAATTATGGGGTTTAATATTTTTGCAGGATGTCCCCAGTTACTCAGTTTTTGCCATAGTACAGTGTCACAAACCTGGGACTGAGGACAAGGCGATTTATCTCTCTGGAGCCGACTGCTTTCTTCTACTGTTACAGGGCCAAGTCGGCGAGACTGGAAGTCAGGCAACCCTGAGGAAACCGGAAATCCTTTTGGACTACTGCGAAAGTGAAAGAGGAGGTGGTGCAGACTCTGAAAAAGAGGAGACCGGAGGCTGGAGAAGAGATCTGCTGTGTGTTGGTCCAGGCGGGGTTGTGCAGAGAGACTCCAAGCTGCCATTTTCAGATTCAGAGCCAGAGGAGTGGGAACAGGAAGAACAGGAGGCCTGTGCGAATCTGGAGAAGACCTCCATGGGGGCTTGGGGGGCAGCCGAGCACCGCGAGGTCTGCCCCCCGGGCAGATTGGGAGGGGGTTGGCGGCTAGACGGGTGCGGCCATTTTGTGGCTTTGGGCTGCTTTGGGAATAGCCCAAATGCAGCCCAATCTTAAAAAGATAGCCCAAGGCTACTTAAGGGTGTTTGGCGCCAACCCAACCACCATTTTAGGTTCTGGTGACCTGGTGGCTGTAGTGGCAGGAATTTTTGTCATTGGGGCCTGTGAGGTTTTGCTGCATTTTGTTTCTCTTGGTGCTTTATTACTCGGTGCTATTTTCGCGTATTATGGCTGGGGAAGATATCCGAGTGCTGGAGGCCATCCGCCTGCTCCATGAGGCAGGGCGGATGGATTTATTGGTTGGGCGTGCCCTGGTAGGCTCATGTCAGATGGCGTGGCGGTCTTCGCCTGCTCGTGGCCGCGCATGAATGCCCGAGTACAGGTGAGGGGGCAGGGCCGCGCAGATGCCAGGGGCGCGGCCCTGGACATGGGGTCGGCAGGTGCGGGGGCCAGCGGGAGGCAATTGCTGCGGGGGAGCGCTGTTTGCGTCTCCCTACAATTTTCGGGAAGAGAGTCTGACTGCCCCGGTTTCTCGGGGGCGGTTGCAGATGAGCAGGAGGCGGGGCTGGCTGCCCATCGACCGGGAGGCGCGGACAGGCCTGGGAGATGTTGGTGGCTCGGGGGTGACGGTGCAGAGCCAGCGCGAGGGGGGAGCTTCTGTCCTCTTAGAGCTCAAACGATCTCTGGGCTGCGTGGGAGCGCTGGAATGGTGTCGGGAGGGCGGGCGGGGCCCAATAGTGGGGATAGTGAGGCAGGGCCTGGAGGGAGGAAAGCGGCATCAAAGAGCAAGCGTGCGGGGCGGGAGAGGAGCCTTTCTCCTGCCCGCACATCTTTGGGCAGGGGGCGTGGTCGGGCATGGGGGGTCCTGGAGCTCCTTTAGTGGGGGGGCAGATGTGGGGATAGGTTCCCTCGGACACAGGTGGATGGGGGGTTGGAGGGGGTTACCTTGCAGTCGGCTGAGGGGGTGACACAGGCAGGGGGGAGGAGGACTGAGGTGGCAGAGGGGCCTGGAGAGAGGGGGAGGGGCAGGCAGAAACGGGGATTGGTCCCCGCTGCTCGTGTCTGAAGGCATTGACAGGGACTGGGAAGGCCTGGATGTTTTTGACTCTTGGGCGGAAGGGGTAAGGGGGGCTCAGGGGTTGGGCGAGGGCGGTGTGCAGTGGGGGTGGGGGCTTCGGGGTCCCTGTGGTGGGGAGAAATGGGGAGGGCCGGGGCAAGGTGAGTGGGGAAGCACCGGGTAAAGGGGGCTGGGGCGACGGAGGGGCCTCCTCAGATGAGGGGGGCGGGGGTCAGGGGGTTAGCGTGGAGTGAGGACGATGAGGAGGAGAAGGGGTGGATCTTGGAGGGTCGGTAGGGCGTGGGTGGCCGGCGCTCACGGAGTGGAGGTGTGGCATGAGGGTACAGGTGGGGTGCAGAGAGAGGGACCCAGCACACCAGTCCTGCCGTTTGTTTTACAGGAGGAGGCGCGTCACGGGATTCTGTACTTGGCAGGGCTGGGGATGGCCCATTGGTGCCAAGGAGAAAGGAGGGCTAAGCCTCCCGTGGCGTGCCCGGTACCGGCGGGGGATCCCGTCGCGGCCGGCAGAAGAAGGCGCATGGCGGGCTTGCGGACCCCTACACCCACAGGGCCATTACGGCTTGGGGAGCAACGCCGGAGGAGGAGCGATGCACATGTGGTTTTTAATGTTTCTAGATGGGTGCAGTCGGCGCCGCCGGCCAGAAGGGGTTTCTAGGGAGGTGGAGATAATTGAAGATGAGGATAGTATGGAGGAAGGAGAGTTGATAGATGGTGAGGGTGGAGGGGGGCAGAGTAATGGTGTTGGTAGTGTGTTGCAGGTGTCACTGCGCCAGGTGGAGAGTATGGCCCGGGCATCGCGTTGGGAGGCGAGATCGGCTTCCCTGGATCAGAGGAGTGGAGAGCGCCGTATGGCTTCCTTGGTCCCAGGTAAAACAGCAGCAGTGTCGCAGATGGTCTCGGTGGCGGTGAGGGGGGACAGGGTGGGGGGACAGGTTACATAAGGGCACATATGTCGCTGACAAAGGTGTGAGCCCGGATAAGGAAATGGCGGGGCCGGTAGGTAAGGCACCTTTGGACAAGAGGACTCGGGTGTGGGGCCCTCGGGGTCAGGGGTTGATGGGTCCAAGGGAAGCGGGGCAGCGCGACCGGGGATGACGAGGTGAAGTTGGAGAGCAATGAGTTTAAGGTCAAATGGCTGCTGTATATGGAGGTCACGAAGCCGTTAGGGGCCCATTTGATATTGTCCACTAAGGAGCGCATTTGGAATGGGGAGTATGTGGAGTTATTGAAACTCCTTCACCGGGAAGTGCGGGCAAAAGAAGGCTTGAAAGAGGGGGAGTATGAACTCTAGAAGAGGCCAAAGGTGCTACTTCCAATTGAGAATTGGACGACGGCCTTCCTAATGTTCGCAAGCGTGTATTGTGAGAAATTTCCAGAGCGGTCGGTGTCCATGTTTAAATATATGGACATCATCAGGAAGGCCCAGATGACGGGGGGAGGCTACGCGTGGGCCCAGTACGATGAGGAGTTCAGGGCCCGCATGCATGGGACCCCGAGGCAAAATGGGGTGAGCTTGATTCTGATTTGTGTCAGCACACAATAAGTATGGCTAGGTCGGGTAAGACCATATTTATGGCGAGCGGGCTGCCTATTGTTTATCAGCCCTTTCAGGGCCACCTCACTCGTGGTGGGGTTGGGGCGGGGGCCAAGGGACAGTCCGGATTTACAGGAACATGCTGGGACTACAACAAAGGGACAAGCACTAGGGAGTATTGCGGGTTCCGACACAAATGTTCGAGCTGTGGGAAGAGTGGGCATGCCCTTGTCAAATGCTGGGGAGCTAAGGGTCAGCAGTAGGTGGGACAGCAGGGGCAGGCAGGTGGTTTGTGGTCAGGGACACAGCAGCAGTCTGCGGGTGGTAGAGGGGCCAAGGGGCCTGAGCCCAAGGGCTCGTACTTCAGTTAGACTCGATCGGTTAGTGGCAGCCCTTCAGGCTTATCCGGATAGGGGGGCTGCTGAACGCCTGCGGTCGGGGTTTCACGAGGGGTTTCAGCTGGGCTACGAGGGGCCGCGGGTTCAGAGGTGGGCTGACAATTTGAGGTCCGCCAAGAAGTACCCTGAGGTGGTGCAGGACAAGCTGCATAAGGAAGTGGGAGAGGGCCGCATGGTTGGACCCTTTGAGGATTGGGCTTTGGTGGATTGGATTGTGTCCCCCATTGGGGTAGTGCCAAAAAAGGAGAAGGGGCAGTTTCGCCTCATTCAGCATTTGTCGTGGCCCGAAGGTGGCTCTGTAAATGACTTTATTGATGAGCGGGAGACCACGATGTCTTATTCCTCTGTTGACGCAGCCATGTCTTTGGTGGTGACCGCGGGCGCAACAGCGAGGATGGCAAAGTGCGACATCAAGTTGGCTTTCCGGCTGCTTCCAGTCCACCCAGACAATAGGATCTTACTGGGGATCCAGTTTAATGGCCGCTGGTACGTGGACAAGGCACTGCCAATGGGCTGCTCAATGTCCTGCGCACTTTTTCAATGCTTTAGTACGTTCCTACAGTGGTTGTTCACGGAACGGACGGGTCACCAAGGAGTAATGCACTACCTGGATGACTTTTTCTTGTTGGCACCCCAGGCTCCACGAACTGACAGGATGCGCTGGACAGGTTTCAGGAGATCATGGGGGAGTTGGGTGTGCCATTGGCACGGAGAATGCAGTGGGGGCGTGCACGGCGCTGTCATTCTTGGGAATTGAACTGGATTCAGGGGCAATGGAGGCCCGTTTACCAGTGGACAAACAGCAGCAAATGTTGGAGCTGCTGGAGGTTATGTTGGCACGACACAAGGTAATGGTGTTGGAAATACAGGTGCTGTTGGGCCACCTCAATTTCTCTTACAGGGTGGTGCGAGTGGGGCGGACCTTCTGTCGGAGATTGGGCAGGGCTTTGGTCGGGCGGAGGCCGCCGCATCATCATGTGCGACTGTCCGCGGGTATTCGAGAGGACCTGAGGATGTGGCAGTTCTTTTTGAAGAACTTTAATGGGGTCCCCATGCAGAGGGGTTGTGACCTTGTCTGGGATGTTCAAATCTTTTCTGATGCGGCAGGGAGCGAAGGCTTTGGCCTGTACTGGCGGGGAAAGTGGTGCACGGAGAAGTGACCCCCTGAGTGGGTGGGGTGGTAGGAGCATTCCCTTTCTGGAACTTTTCCCTTTGGTGGTGGCGATCTCGCTTTGGGGGTAGTTGTTGGCCCACAGACGAGTGACTTTCCATGTAGACAACATGGCGGTGGTGGAAGTAGTAAATAAACAGTCGGCTAGAGACGCGCAGGTGCTGAAGCTGCTGCGGGTGTTTGTGCTGGGCTGCTTGCGGCATGATATTGCTTTTCACGCGGTGCATGTCCCCGGGGTGGAAAATGACATAGCCGATGCTTTATCTCGTTCGCAGTGGGGAGATTCTGTGGGTTAGCCAAGGACGTGGATCCAAACCCGACCAGCATGCCGCCGCAACTGTGGTACGTAGGCAACACAGGATGTTGCAGCTGGTTTTAGGGTCCTTGGCGCACTCGACTAAGGTGACTTACATGACAGCATGGGAGGAGTTTCTGGCTTCCGGGGCGAGACAGCTGTTTGCGGGGATGGGGCGGCAGGAGGATGTGGTGCAGTTTATCCTGTCCCTGATTGAGAAGGGGCTCACGCTGGTCACAATAGTGGGGAAGTTGGCAGGGTTCGCTTTCATGGGAAAACTTCTTCTGTGGAGTTACGCTCCGTCGGTGGGTGAGCTCGGCTCGTGGATGCTCTAAGGTTGGGCCCGAGAGTGTGGGAGGGTGTACCGGGTCAGGCAACCCTTGTCGTGGAACCTGCTGGAGCAAGTGTTGGGAGCCTTGCCTCGGGTTTGCAAGGATAACGGGGAAATCTGCCTGTTTTCCACAATAATGTCATGGATGTTTTTGGGGGCTTTTCGGGTGTCTGATTTGTTGGGGGCCAGAGGGAGTGTTGGGATTTTGTGGTCCGAAGTTTCCTTTAGAGGGACCGAGGTATGTCTTTGACTTCGGAATTCTAAGATGGACCAGAGGGGTGGGGGCCGGTGGGTATCCCTGCAGGCGGCGGATTCGGACTGGATACGTCCCGTTCGGTGGGGTTTGAGTTTGAGGGCCTGGGCGCCAGGGGCGGAAGGGGCAGTTTTCAGACACGCAGATGGGCGAGCGGCTACGGGCTCGCAGCTATTGGCTATTAGCATTCCTTTTGGATTGGCGCGGTATTGGAGGCGCACAACCGAGGATGGGGGCGAGGGGACATCATAAGCTTGGGCAGGTGGTCGTCCGACTGCAACAGGCGTTACGTGCGCAGCGCGCCTAGTCAGTTATAGCGCGGTTGTATCTGTTTCTCCTGTACTCACTCATGTTTTTCGTTTCAGGTTTGGTGGCGGGTCCCCTTGCCATGGATATGTCAGTGTGGATCGTGGGCCACTCATTTGTCAAGCGTTCACAGGTGCATGCCCATGCCAGGTATTTTGGAGAGAACCTTGGATTCAATCCAGATGTTTTTCATGTGTGTTGGAAAGGAAAAGGGGGAATGCTTTGGAGGGAACTGTTGGCAACGCTGAACAGGTTATTGGTGTCTGGTAGGTGCCCTGATGTCCTGGTCCTCCATTTAGGCGAGAATGACATGGTCAGACAGACGGGACTGGTGTTGATGAGGTCCATGAGGAAGGATTTGGAGGAGATTAAGAGGCAGTGGTCTGGGTACACGGTGGTCTGGACAGAGTTTGTTCCGCGTCGGGTGTGGAGGGGCGCAGTGAATCCTGGAGCAGTGGATAAGGCCAGGAGGAAGGTGAATGTGGAGATGGGGAAGTTTTGTCGGCATTTGGGTTTTTCGAGAATCTGGCATAAGGACATTCGTTATGATGTGCCGAAATTGTTCAGGGGCGACGGAGTGCACCTCTCAAGGCTAGGTATGGATCTGTAATTATTGGAGTTGCGAGAAGTGCTGGCCAGGCTGCTGGGAGTGCACAGATCTTGAGAGGGTAGTTTCGCTAGGTTAGATAGGTGGTGCAGGGGGCAGTGAGTTAGGGCTAGGGGGTAGGGGGGCAGAAAAAGGGGGAGGAGGTGTATTCACCTACCCTCCTGCCTTTTCCTGGGTGGCGCAGTTGTTTTTGAAGTTGGCCAAGTTTGGCTGGAGTTTGGTAGTTTATGGTTAAGTTTAGGGAGTTGGTCAACAGGAGCGGGGAAAGGTTAAGCAGGTTGGAAGTTTACATTAGAGGTTCATTAGTCACAGTTGCAGGAAGGCAGGTAGGATTGTAGTTCATGGGAGGGTAGGAGTTTTAAATGCTATGTGATAAGATTGTGTACTATTTAATGTATTGACATTTATGCATTGTATTTTGCAGGGTGGAGGGTTTTATCATGTGGGGATCATAGGGGTGGGGGGAGGAAAGGCAAGGGGTCAGGTAATTTGATGTTTAGAGAGGTTTTAGTTTTGTAAGGCAAAGTGCCAGTTTTAACGAAATTGTGATATGCAGCTGTCTCAATAAAGTGGCCTTTTACACACACAAATGGTTGTCGGTGTGGCTTGCCCCCTCATCCCTCCCATGGGGGCTTGGGGGGCAGCCGAGCACCGCGATGTCTGCCCCCGGGCAGATTGGGAGGGGGTTGGGGGCCAGACAGGCGTGGCCATTTTGTGGCTTTGGGCTGCTTTGGGAATAGCCCAAATGCAGCCCAATCTTAAAAAGATAGTCCAAGGCTACTTAAGGGTGTTTGGCGCCTACCAGCCACCATTTTAGGTTCTGGTGACCTGGTGGCTGGAGCACTGCAGTGGCAGAAATTTTTGTCCCCGCCCTCCTTCCCTGGGCTGTGGGGTTTTCTCTGGGAGGATGTTAGGATAGGTTTTTTCGGCAGGGGCCAGTTTGGAACAGGTGCATAAGGGGTTTTCTATTATTGTGGTGCTGTCGCTTGGAACAGGTGCTGGCGGAGTTGTTTTTGAAGTTGGCCAAGTTTGGCTGGAGTTTGGTAGTTTATGGTTAAGTTTGGGGAGTTGGTGAACAGGAGCGGGGAAAGGTTAAGCAGGTTAAAAGTTTACATTAGAGGTTCCTTAGTTACAGTTGCAGGAAAGCAGGTACGATTGTAGGTCATGAGAGGGTAGGAGTTTTAAATGCTATGTGATAAGATTGTGTAATATTTCATGTGTTGAAATGAATGCAATGTATGTTGCAGGGTGGGGGTTTTATCATATGGGGATCGTAGGGGTGGGGGGAGGAAAGGCAAGGGGGTCAGGAAATTTGATGTTAAGAGAGGTTTTAGTTTTGTAAGGCAAAGTGCCAGTTTTAATAAAATTGTGATATGCACCTGTTTCAATAAAGCGGCCTTTTACACACACAAATGGTTGTCGTGTGGCTTGCCCCCTCATCCCTCCCAATGCAGTCGGTGGCTGGTCGAGTCTGACTACTAGCCACGTTCCAGGAGAGATGTGGCTTAGCCATATGTGTGGAAAGATCCTGAATAGAGGTGGCAAATGGGAGGGAAAGTTGTGAACGGGAGGGGATGGGAATAGAAAGAGATAGTTATTTTCGTTTGAGAACACAGGACGGTACTATCCTGTAATTTCCGAACATTTCTGGGAATTGAGCTTGAAGCACTTTTCCTATTAACCCCACTTCCGGGGAAAAATATAAAGGATCACTGAACTAACCTTCGCAATAAAAATATAAAAAAACATTATAACAGTGACTTACCTGACTCTCCTTTCTGTTGAGGGTACCGGCAGACAGGAACTTCCTGAGGACCTAAAGAAAAGAATAGAAAAAGACTTTTATTAATTTGGGATTCCAGACTTTTTTTTTCTAAAGCCTTCAGAATAAAAGACATTGAATTAAACCCCCTCAGTGATTGGTTTTTGTATTAAACTCACTAAGAAGCTGGAAGCTGGACCTGTTGATGCTGTCAAATGCCTTTTTTTAATCAATAAAAGATGAGTATAAAGAGCGTTTACTGCTGCTATTCTTATGGATTAGGAAAGCAAGCGCCATTATGTTGTTTATAGTTCCGGTGTTTTTGCCGAACCTTGTCTGAAACCAGGGAATTATATTAATGTTGCAGCCCATTCCTCTAGATCTTTTAAAACCAATGTGGTGAAAAATGTAGCATCCATTTCCATCAAGGCAAATCAGCCTGCAATTCTCTGGGTAATCCCTGCTCCCTTTTCTGTGAATGAGAACAATATACAACCCCGGCCATGATGGTGGAATCATACTGGTTAACAGTACATTATTTTAAAAAAAAATATCATTAATCTGCTCGAAAAATGCAGATCAGTTTTAAAGATTGCAGTGGGCAGGCCATTAGGTCCTGGCGCACCATTTGTTCTCACTTTCAAAATGGCTTTCTCAACTATTAAGGATGTAATCTTAAGGCTGCTGAAAGAGGACGAAGCGCTCGTTGGAAGTGCCATTACAGAATTCTTTCTGGGGAAAGCCAGTATTCAATATTGTAGTTTTATATAGACTGAATACATAATTCCCCCAAACACCACTGTCCATTTGGCTATGCCTCGGAGGATTGTGCGAGGCAGTGAGGGAATTCACTCATCTCCAAAATATTTTGTGTTTTATTCAGCCTAGCGGCTTCTGCCAGGAAAACCCATGTCCACGTGATCTTTAATGTCTGAGTCTAATACACTGTGATTGGTCCACCAAGAATGAGGATAACCGCTGGACACTGGGTGACTGTCCCATTTTAATTAATTTCCTTCAGATGTTTTAGGAAGATGACATGGTCTGCCATTTCAGAGGTGACATAGATGTCCAAAAGACTATTCCTACTCTGTCCACCTCGCCACCAATGCAAGTAAGCTCCTCTGTCACCAGAATCAAAACAGTTTTAGTCTGTCTTTTGGGAATGAATCCAAGTTTACATTGATCAAGAGGTGGTCAGTTGTTTAGCTATAATCTTCTCTAAGGCTTTGCATAAGGCAGTGTAGTGCAGTTCCTATATCCCCAATAGTCTCTCCGCATTGGAATAATATATCCTATAGTTTAGACGTAGGACTGAGGTCGACTAGGACTCTATCGAATATATTAGACTTAATTGTGAGTGCCATCTAGCTCAGAGGTCACTAGAAACTTTCTCAAATTCACAAGAAGGGATTCATTTCTGACAACCGCATAAACATGACAACTTTTTTTCCCCAAGATAAAACTGATCTTCAGAGTAGTGGAAACAATAGATAGATATTTCACTCAGTCAATCGTGCATACTTCGTTTCACCAGAGTTGCAGAGAAATATAGATGGGCATTTTCAATAAAAGGACTTATAGAACAGTCTTCTTTCTCAAGCATAAAAAATGAACTGCTACAATCGTAAAACTGGTTGTAAAATATAATGCATACAGTATAAAGAGTAGGATAAAATAATACTGTAAGAGCATTGTATGGTTTCTAAACCATAGATAAATACATACATAAATACCAGAGGCTAAAAGTACTCAACTGGTGCTTCTAAAATACGCCTATCCCGATGTACCTAACCTAAGCTTAGTACGAGGGAAGAAGTAAGTGAGGTGTAGCATAAATGTAGTATTCTTTTTGCCAAGAATCTGTCCAAGATTTCTCTTAGGGTCTAATCAGCTCCTTACCTTAGTTTAGAATGGAGAAGGTCAGTCTCGGGACTCAATTTCCCAACAACCCCCACTGGAGATGGATTTCTCGGCAGAAGAAAAGACAGCGTCTCTCTCAGTGCGTCTGCTGAAGGGTCGGCTTCCTTCGGCACTTGCTGTAGCAGGATGCGTCGGGCAAGTAGATAGTCGAACTGCTCCAAACGACCGTGTGTTTGCTAAGGCAAGTGTGGGCATATTTATACCTGGAAGTTGCCGAGTTTGACGTAAAGGTGGACATAATAACGTCATCAAAGAGCTTTAGTTCTTTGAAAACTCCATGAGTTATTGGACAAGTCAGTTCTCGAGCAAGGGAAAGTCCCTATCTGCTGAAGCAGAGTTTTCCAAGAAATCGTTGTAGATTTTCGGAACTAGTGGAAGTAGCCCTGCCGTATTTGGATTGCATGAGCTATGCCTAAATATGGTTATGATTTCTATGCCTATATAAGGATATGGTGATTTATACCTATATAAGGGCATGAATCGGAAAAATTACAATAGGGTCCTAAAATGATACATAACAGCAGGGAGCAGTATAATGGGTGAATAGGTGCTGATACCCTTGGGGTCAGTACTATTTTCAAAATTTCTGGGCTAGCAGTTTCCTGATGGACGTACAGCAAAATACTTCTTGGGATCCTGGTTTCCAATATTTTGCTTAAAATGCTTACAAACTGCATATGGGGCCTGGTTCACAAAAATAAACTTAGACATTTGATTCATACTCAGACTTAAGGTCTGCGTTTATGACTTTGGCAATTTACAAAGGGCATTTACAAGTACTATCTTTATGTCTGCACACTCGGTGGATTTCCGCCCCGGTGTGGTCATAAACAAACATCTAAGTTTACCTTTGGCAAGCAGGCCCAGTACTCGTAAATACCCTTTGCGAATTCCCAAAGCTGTGAGTCTAGATTTTTGGTTTAAGTTTAGACCAAACATTTAAGTTTACCTGGGTGAATCTGGCCCATAGTTTCTTGGTACATCAAATTTCTGCCTCATAAAGTGGGATTCCACCAATCTTTGACTTGATAGCTAAGTCAAATAAAATATGGAGGAATATATCATGAAGCCTAGAAATGTCTTCACTCTTTTAGTTGCCCTCTAGTATTATTCTAACATTTCATCAGCTTGTGGAGGCAATGGACTTTTACAATTACGTTGTGATTCTAAATATGCAAAAAATGTCAAAGCACTCTAATTCTTTGCTACTCGGCATGAGCTTCTAGTGCTTGTTCGCCAATAGGTAGAGGGCCACACTTTGATTCTTTTAAACCTAACCGTAGCGTAATGCACAGCGATCAGATAGGCAGAAATTTGTTTTCCTGAAAAAAAGCATATTGATAGTATACTGAATTAGAAACACAATGCATTGCAGAGAAGTCTTTTCTCAAACTGCCTCAAATTTCACTGTCTTCTACAAATTAATGAATTCCATGTATTATGTATTTGAACAATTATTTAAGATTGATAACCAACAAACCTATTGATCAGTGCAATTTTAGATTATTTTTGTAGCCCACTTTATAGGTGGGCACAATAATGTTACATTTCCATGAACTGTGAAACTGCTGCTTCCTCCTGAATACTTTGCCGGTGGGGCTCAACACAGGAACCTCCATTTATCTAGCATTTTAAAGTACCATGGGTGTGGCATTTTAAATGCTTCTAGGAAAAGATGTGTGCCATAGTGGGGGAACAATCACTGCTACGATGATGCTCAGTCATTCATTTATTGAAAGACTAAAAGTTCTCTCTAAGGGAAAGATTGCGGAACAGACTTAGTGAATGTCTGTCTGCTTACTCCCTGCAAGATTCATGTTCTAAATCCCATCAAAAAAGTTAATCATGCTAAAGGGCAAATATAATGATGTAGCACATATAAATGTGAGTATGCATCAATAATTGCTGTGATAAATTGGGTTGTTGGTTGACTGGGGAGTGAGAAGAAGAAAAATCCACCCTCGCAAGCGAGGGAGACGGGTGTCACCTGTGAAATGATAATAATAGAGCGTACCCACGTCTCAGAAATAATAACAAGAACCAGACTAGATTCAACTTCAGGGAGAATGTGACAAAAGGTGGTTACAAACATTAAAGTACAAATAAGCAAAATGTGTTATTAATACTATAAATACAATTTATTTAGTTTATCAAAAGTTGTTTCACGAAGCAAAATAAACATAACATAACAGGACAAATATATTGTGTGCTGCAAACATTCAAGATAACACAGACATTTTCTGATTCTTTTTAGGCCATTTTCTAGCCAACATATATATTCCTGAATTTCATAAATGAAAAATATTTCATCCCCACAGAACAGAGATCTCAACAATATAAACGAACCCCATAAACATACACAAATACACTCATCCGTCTTGCTACACACACATTCAAACAAACTCACACACAGTAATGACGCAATAAGAATTTACAGCCAAATGCAAAAGAAGAAAGACAGAAACCCCAAAAATAAGTAGTGGATTGGGCAATAATGTATAAATGTTCACAGAGAGTTCTTGCCCAATGGTCTCTGTCTTGCATGGTGACTGGGGAGTGAGCCCTGGTCAAGCAACAGCTGCAATCCCTTGCAGGGAAAGCCACAAAAAGTCACTAAAATTGACCTGTGCTTCACCCTGGGTAGCCTGCCACAAAATCAGCTAGGGTTAACTTAGATACAAAGTTTAAAATATTATGCAGCACACAAACTGTAATTAAGTGAATACGCAACACAAGAAAAATCCCACACCAATTTAGAAAAATAGAGTACATTTTAATAAATCAATTGACCCCAACAACGACAAAAATCAAATCAGTAGAACTGGAGTTATGTATATTTAAAGTTTCTAGTAAAAAATAGTGCCTAAACATTCATAGCGCCAACCGCGGAAATCTACCTGTGCAAGACTGGGTCAAAGTTAAAAAATATGGCCAACCGCGATAGAGCACAGGTCAAATACAAGAACTGGATTGTGCCTGGTCAGAGCTTACTTCTGTCTTAGAACAATTTTCAAGAGAAAAGTTCTGCAAAGGTAAAGTTCAGCGTGGCAAGGCTGTAGGCGGCAGAGGAGGGAGCATCATTGTCGGGGAGCTGCTGGACGAAGTTGTTGTGAGGATTTCTATGCTCAGACTTAGTCACTTTTAGCTAAGTAAAAAATTTCCTGTGGGACGAGACAGGAGGCTGTAGCCGAAGATAGTTCCAGGAGATCGGACACCCTTTAGGCAAAGGATTTGTTGCTGTGGAGAAGAACATGGCTGGACAAGCCGCAAAGTCAGGCCAATTGGTGGTGCACCGGGAGTGAATTGACAAGCAGGTTGGTCCTGGTCATCCCTCATCCCTCAGAGCAGTTTTATCCAAACGTTTTTCAAGTCCCAAGCTCTGGATTTTAGCTATCTGGGCTCCTTTAGCACCACAACCAGTGCTCCAGAACTAGTGGGACACCGCTTGGGGGTTCAGAACTCACTCTGGCTGCGTCCAGGTGAAGATTCAAGATGGTGAGACCCTTTTATGACCCTGTGGCTCTGAACAGGAGGCCACCAGACTAGCCCTTGGAGTCACTCTGGTAGTCCTGGGTTCAGGTGAAGATGCAGTGCTCAAACAGCAGGGCTGCTCTCTGGGAGTTCAAAGCAGGTTCCTGACAGCAGAGAAGTCTTGTGAAGTACACAGCAGGTAGTCCTCAGAGAGTCCTTATGCAGGTCCTGAAAGTGAACTAAAGAATGGGTCTGAGGACCCTGGTCCAATACCTGGTGCCTTCTTTGAAGTTGGGAGAAGTTGCTAGAGGTTTCTCTTTGAAGTGCTTGGAATGTCATGACTCCCCTGCCCTGGCTCCAAGCTGGCTGCAGAGACAATATGATGGCGACATGCCCTTGTGTGAAGGCAGAACATAGCCTGTTCAGTTGCAAGTGGGGCTGTGCCCAGGTCTGCCCCCCATCCTGCCGGCAAATGACCCATTCAGGCACACCTAATCCCTCTATTGTGTGACTTTTCTGGGAAGAATTTACAAAGCATAACTGTCAGTTACACCCAGGCGTGTAACCCAGAGGAGGCTGCAGGTACCAAATGGCAAAGGGCAGTAAAATGCAAACTTTAAAACATTTTTTTTTTCAAAAGTGTAATTTAAAATTCGACTTCACCATTAAAGATGGTTCTTCATTACAATTTCATAGATACCAAACTTTAACTGCTTACCTGCTCCCAATCAAACGTTAGTACTTATTAAACATAATAAGGCAATCCAATGTTATCCTACGGAACAGACAGGCCTCACCATAGTGAACATTGAATTTAGGAGTTTTTCACTACCAGGACAGGTAAAACTTAAAACTACATGTCCAACCTTTTAATTACAAAGAGCCCATGCCTGTGGGCTACCTTGATTATACCTTAAGGGTGACATATAAAATTAAAGGGAAGGTTCAGGCTTGTCATTGGGGTTGTATTGCCAAGTTGAATTGTCAGTTTAAAACTGCATTCAGGCTGCAATTGCAGGCCTGGGACATGTTTTAAGGGGCTACTTAAGGGTGTGGCACAATACATGCTGCAGGCCCGCTGGAATCAATTAATTTACAGGCCTTGGGTATATGGTATATCAATCTACAAGGAACTTATAAGTAAATTGTATATGCCAATCAGGTGTAAGCCACTTTAACCATGTTTAAAGGCGAGAGCACAAGCACTTTAGCACTGGTTAGGAGTGGTAAAGTGCGCAGAGTCCTAAGGCCTGTGGTATATAAATAAATAATACCGGATCTAGGTTTGTCTGGACATAGCAATAACAGATAGCTCAATAAATAAGAGTCAAGATTCGAGGTAGTAGGAGTTTGCAGGTTTAATACAGCATAAAGGACAGGAACAGGACAACCTGCACGGGAACAGGATGGCAGCGCTGCCGGGGGCAGGATCAGAATCGGCGTAACATTTAATAACAGTACACAAATATATATACTAAAACAGTTACATTACAATGAATTACAGTAGGCGGAGCAGTGGGTGTGGTCAATAGCAGTCGCGAAAGATAAGGGTGAAAATGGGTGTAACAGGGGCGTATACATAGACATGTGATGCAAACGTAACAGAATATGTCATAAATGGGGCGGAAACATGGAGGGGGCTACCTAAGGAGCCGGGACCTCTAACCTAATGGTGCGCGCAAACTGACAATGACGTGTTACTAGGAGAAGCTGGGGGCTATGAACTCTGTGCTAGGAGCAGAGACTGAAGTCTGGAGAGTCAGGGCGACATGTACCTAAACAGTATCTAGTATCTGATGTTTAGAGAACATGTTGATAGAATCCAAAAGTTATCGGGGTAAAGGCTAACAGACTCTAAGACTGGAGCATGCATTATTCTACATGTAGTGCGTGATGAAGAATATTAAATGACCATTAAATGCAGTATTTTCTCTTACATGGAGACGTAAAGGCTAGACAATGACGGAAACTATTGATGCGATTCAGTAGCTTAGGAATGCAGAGAAGGAGGGCTGGACTGATAACTAGAATCATAACATACTCTTGGCAGACTCAGAGGCAGAGCCAGGCTGAGCCGGGCACTGTGAGGCAGGAAGTAAGTGAAGGGTCGAGGATACAGGTGGGGGCTGTATCGCTCCTCAGCGAGGGTTCAGGAGACAGGAGCTGAATCTGGTGTCCGGGCCCTTTTGAGGCCTAGAAACGGGGACTTTTCAATGAAATAACGTGCACACTGAGAAACGTGGCAACGTAACTTTACATAGGCCTAATACTCGTAGCTTTCACGAGAACTGGAAACTGGCATACTAGAGATGGACACAACTGTAATTGCGTCTTTAATCGAACATGGGGGATACATATGCATATTTAATCATGCACACATAACATAAGATGGAGGACACGTAGGGACACAGAACATGGCAAAATTTACTTTTCCACATTCCCTCCTTGTCACTACGTTTCCATCAGGAAACATCAATATTCATGATACCATCTATCATTTCATACAGTATCATTTGCTCGTCTCGAATTTTCTTGGAACGGGATTTAGGACGGGACTTGGGACTAGGAATACAAGAGGTAGCACAAATGCCGCAAATCGCAGGGCCACATTGTAAACAGAGGCAGCAACTGAATATGATCGCTACTGCAATACCCAGAAATGACAATACTTTCCATCCCCAGGCGGAAATTATATTCCAGAACCAACCGGACCATGTCCAGGTGCCTGGATCTTGGTGTAACATATGGGCAATTTTATGGAGTCTGGTAATAGCTGAATAAACAGACGGTGCGTTATTAGGAATGAAAATGCAGCAACTAGATCCGATGACTCTACATGCCCCGCCCCTATCGGCCAGTATGACGTCAAGGACGAGACGATTCTGGAGCACGACAATTCTCATAAAGGATTGTTCTTCGGTTAAGTTACCTAGAGCAGAAGTAGTCTCAATCACTACTGCTTCAAGTGTTCTGGTTAATCTACGTATCAGTTTACTATTCACGACAGTACCTAAGTAGGGGAAGACACCTTTATTGATATCTATGTATTGTTCTAGAGCAGTTTCAGTATAATCGACAATCGGGAAATTTCTCTTGTGTCTAGTATGTACTAGGTGGGAATTCCTATGATAGTCAGGT
This sequence comes from Lissotriton helveticus, assembly GCF_964261635.1. NCBI lineage: Eukaryota > Metazoa > Chordata > Amphibia > Caudata > Salamandridae > Lissotriton > Lissotriton helveticus. Next base: position 1,614,279,740 of record NC_136067.1, on the reverse strand, counting down.
GGGGCTAGGAAAACTGGTGGCAGTAGGAAGGCAATGTAACAGGTTCCCTCCCAATCGAGGGGCAGACGAACATATGCGGTCTGACCACAAACAAAATAAGAATGACGTGAAGCTTTGAAAATAGATTTCCCACTGTCACTATACTTGACAATAGTAGTACAATCACTATGGCCTACATGTACGGAACCATTATTTCGGACACATAATTCACCTTTGACTGGTAGTACTGACATAGCAGGTAAGTCTGGAGTAGAATCAGACTGAACATTCAGGACCATAAAATTCGAAGAATAATTACCCAAATTATAAACTTCATTTTCTAGATCTAACCCTGTTCTGTGGGGAAGACCTTGCTTGTCTGGGAAACATGTACTGTTCAGAAAAGACATATCTGTTGAGGATGACGTTAACGTGGACCATGCTCCACACGAACCAATATGTGAGAATGGATAAGGAAAGAGTGGCAGAACTCCCTTCGGTGTCTGGAAAGGGGGGAGTCGACCACACACCCAACAATTAGTGGCATTGCTGGTCTGGTGTGAATAATGTAACATGCGGACAAAAGAATTATTACGCATAGCAAGACGATATGAGAGTTCATGAGGAGGCAGATCACTAAACGTGTGCTCTACTGTAACATTAGCAGACTTATTTACATGAGAAACTGAAAAACACAAATAAAATGCATAACTGGTGCAGGAAATCATAATGCTAAAATATAGCAGAAAACATAAAATAATAGTGCAACTTCTAGAGTTCTCACTAACTCTCTCTCTGTGGGGGTCTATTATATACATGTCAAAAACCGGTCTAACCGTTTCACCTAGGGGAGGACTTAGACAATCAAACTGGCTGACTTATTTTACTAGACCTTAGTTTAAGCTTATACTCCTGCTGCGGAGTTTTCTCTAACAGGGAAGGGTTCGTAGCAATGTCTTTTGCGGGACAGTCCTTAAGAATAGTACTTTGGCAGTCTTTAGAATCCTCGGAAATGCTCTTTGAAACAGGCTTTAGTCCAAAAAATCTTTTCACATGTGACAAGTGGACCCAGCCCTTCCTGCCTTCCAGCTTGACGGCAGTACGGGTGGCCAGGAGGACCTGTCGGGGTTCCTTCCAGCGAGGCTCCAGCAGACTTGAACGATCAAAATTCCGGACAAGAACCATGGATCCAGGAACGATTTCATGCGGTGCCACCTCGGTATTGTCTGGAAATGCGGCAGCAACCTGTGAACGACAAGAGTTGAGGGCAGACATCAAGGAAGCTAGGTAATCTGTCAGCATATTACTTGAAACATCGGTAATACTTCGAGGTCTAGGTGTACCCCACATGTTAGGGGGGCGGCCGAATACGACCTCGTACGGGGACAGACCTGATCTGGAATGTGCGACCATGCGCATATAAAACAAGGCGACTGGCAGAGCTACTAGCCAGTCCACACCTTTCTCTTTACATACTTTTGCAATTCGAATTTTCAGGGTCTGGTTATGTCTCTCTACTAGACCGGCTGCTTCAGGATGGCGTACACAATGGAACTTCCACTGGTACCCTAACAACAGGGAAATATGTTTCATAAGCTCGGATGAGAATGGCTGGCCGTTATCAGAATATACGACTCTAGGGAGTCCGTAGCGGGGGAAGAATTCACGAACCAACTGCTTGGCAGTGGTCGCGGCTGTGTAATCTGGTACTGGATATGCTTCTGTCCACCTGGACAAAGCGCATACAACTACAAGGACATACTTGAAACCTCGACATCGCTCCATCTGAATATAATCCATTTGGAGGACTTCAAAAGGGTGGTCAGGGGGCTGGAATCCACCTTGTTCCACCGGGACACTTTTACCTGGATTAAACTGGCAACATATCATACAAGTACGGACTTTCTGCTTGGCTGCAGCTCGTAAATGCTTGTTAAACCAAATGGTCTGGATACTATCTAACATAGCTTTTTCTCCTAAATGTGCTGGACTATGTGCGGTATTGATAATGACTTGAACCATGGAGTCGGGGAGAAACCATGTGGCTTTACCCTTTGTTACCCATCCCTGATCTGTCTGGACCCCTCCTTGTTCGGACCATTTCTTGATTTCCTCGGGAGTAGCATGTAACTGGATATCTATGACATCTTGAGTAGGGTCCTTAACTGTCATACATGTAGTCTGTTCTAGAGTGGATGTCGGTGTCTTGTTAACTGGAATGTCCTGTGTCTGTGCTGTAAGCTTGGCTGTGCGATCTGCTAGATCATTACCTTGGGAAATAGTGTCAGTAACTTTCGTATGTGCTTTGCATTTCATGATAGCAATGGATGTCGGTAAGTGTATGGCATCTAACAGAGCTTGAATAAGGAGACCATGCTGAATCTTGGTTCCATGAGAAGTCATGAAACCTCTCTCCTGCCAGAGCACTCCAAAGTCGTGTACGACTCCAAATGCGTAACGTGAATCTGTGTAAACATTAACTTTCAGGTTTTTAGCGTGTATGCAGGCTTGAGTCAGAGCAACTAGCTCTGCTGCTTGAGCAGACAGGGTGTCAATACGGTGTGTTTTAATAACTTCAGTGTCAGTAGTCACTGCATACGCGGCTACTAGTTCTCCTGTACTTGTTCTCATACATGAACCATCCACATAAAGTGTCAGGTCTGGATCTGGTAATGGAATATCTGTCAGATCTTGTCTTGGTTTAGTCATAATGTTAACTACTTCCGCACAGTCGTGTGTGGCAGGATTTGAATTAACTGACGGTAACAGTGTAGCAGGATTTAGAACGTTGCAGCGTCTGATTTCTATGTGTGGCTGGAACAGTGTCAGTTCATAACCTGTTAAACGTGCAATTGTCAAGTGCTGAGTCTGTGTTCGGTTTAAAAGAACTTCCACAGAGTGTGGAACTTGTACTGTCAAGGAATGTCCTAATACTATGGAATCACTTTGTCTGATAGCTAGTGCTGTGGCTGCAACTGACTTGAGGCACGCAGGCAGAGCCTGGGCTACAGGATCTAATGTGCTCGAAAAATAAGCACAGGGCTTGTATTGTCCTGCTTGATCTTGTGTGAGAACAGATAATGCTGTACCTTCCCGTTCTGTGACGAAAAGTGTAAAAGGCTTACTGTAGTTCGGTGTAGCTAGAACTGGAGCTTGGCATAGAGCTTTCTTTAACTCATTGAAACTAAGTGTATGTTCAGATGTCCAAGGGAGGACAGTCGATACGGCTGCCTCCTGTGTCGTTAACTGTATCAGTGGTTTAGCTAGAAATGCATACTGAGGAATCCATTGTCTGCAGTAAGAAGTGAGGCCGATAAAAGCACGTACCTCCTTCTGGGTCTTGGGCTGAGGAAGACTCGCTATTAACTGGATACGGTCAGGTGTCAACTGCCTACCCCTCTTGGACAGCAAGTGGCCTAAGTAGATCACTTGCTGGACACAGAATTGAAGCTTAGAAGGGGACACCTTGTGCCCCATCTCGGCAAGGAAATACAAGACTGTAAGGGATGCTCGCTCGCAAGCACGTTCAGAACGGGCTGTGATCAGTAGATCATCGACATACTGGAGCAGGGCAGTGTCGGTTGGCATGTGAATATTGTCTAGTTGTCTTTTAAGTGCTTGACTGTAAATACTAGGACTTTCTGTGAAACCTTGAGGAGCTCGTGTGAACATATAGCTCCTTCCATTTAAACAAAAACCGAAAAGGAACTGGCTGTCTGGATGAATATGGGACACTGAAAAACGCGTTCTTGAGGTCTATGACTGAAAAAAATGAGGCTTCAGAATCAATGGCTGTCAATAGGGAAGAGATATCTGGGACAACTGGGTACTGGGGAATAACACATTTATTAAGTTCTCGTAGGTCAATCACTAATCGATATACTGGCGGTGCATTTGGATCAGTACGTTTCATGACTGGAATGATCGGAGAATTACATACATTGGAGTCAGTTTCTACAACTACTCCTTGAGCGATGAGCTCGTCAATAATTTTGGATAAGGCTGCTACAGCCTCAGGTGGCAATCTGTACTGTCTGATTCGTGGTAACACTACACCTGGCTTGAGAGTCACACGATGGGGTGTGATTTGCATGTAACCAACATCAGTTGGACCTTGCGCCCATAGATGCTGCGGAACATTAGACAATCTCGGATCAAAATCTCGTAATACATAGTGACCCTTGAAGTCACGTAGGAACAGTCGTATTCCCTCTGGGGAACAGCAAATAACTGCACCTAATTCTTTCAGTGTTTTAATGCCTAACAGATTTTCTGGGCATGACTTCGTAAGTAACAGATCAGTAGTGCGGGACAATGGACCTACTTCTAGAGTAACTGGCTTAGATATCTCATTTACAATAGGCTTTCCTGAAAAACCAAGGGAAACATTTCTTGAGCCTGAGAGCGGAGCCCCTGGAACTTCGGCGTGGCTGATGGTGGTCCTACTTGCCCCTGTATCAATCAAAAACTTTCTGTCTTTCCCTAATACTTGACTATGAACATAGGGACCCTCTTGATCTACAGGTATCTCGATGAGAGGCAAGCCTACCTCCCTCTCTAGGCTGTTTCATGAATATGGCTGATACTCTGGATACTCGGACTGCGCATACTGGTACATCTGCTGTGTAACATGCTGTGTTGCAGCAATAGGCTGCGGTGCTGGAACTGTCTGTTGTGCATTATGTGGCTGAGAAGTCTGTGAAACTTGTTCTTGTCTAGGCGGACGTGGTCTTTCTTTAGTCTTACCGGTAGCTATATTGTGTTTCAGAACTGCACACTCGTTTATAAAATGACCTCGCTGTTTACAATAATTGCATGTCCCTTTAACGGGAACTGCAGGATGACTGGCTTGATTCGTACCCCTCTTCTGACTGTCTTGAGGAACAGATTGTGCAACTAGTACTTTCATTTTCGTGTCTTTCATACGTTTCCTTTCGTGATCTTGTTCTTCTCTGATTCTATTCTGGTGGTATTGAAGCATCTGTAACATCTGGGATGGGGTATTAGCTTGCCAGGTACTTTCGACCTTCAAAACTCGATTCTTAACTTGTGGACTTGAATTCTCGACTAATTTAGTAACAAAAAGATGAGGGTATGACTCGCTACTTGTCTTGAGGCCACTGTTGATACTAAAGCATTTCTCGAATCTAGAATAAAAATCACTAGTGTCTTCGTCTTGTTTCTGTTTACAGGCTGAGATTGCATCCCAGTCTTCCTTTTTAGTGGCTAATAATCTTGGCAAAACTTGTATTAACAGTTCTGGTAATTCTTTACATTTTTCTCCTAGACCGGTACCTGGTACTCGTATCTTATCTTCAGCTTCTAGAACTGCCCAATCGATCTTTTTCTCTCCCACCTCCCAATCTTTTTCCTTGAGTTTTTCGTATACCCCTGCGGGCAACAGGACTTTTAACATTTTAATTATATCTGGATACGTGTATTCTCCCATACGGAGCATATCTTTTAATTCTCGGTGGAACCCTGCTGGATCTTTGTCATGACAGGGAATTAATTTCTTCATCTCTAAGAGTTCCATCTTTGTAATCGGAGTGTAAACAAACACTCGTTGCATTTCACCATCTGTTGTCCTGACTGGGTGTACTTCTCGTAACGGATTCTGTCTGTCTATGTAAAACGGTTTACTTTCTGGAGGTGAGACATGAACAAAATGCGGGTTTAAAAACATACTATATTTGTGGCGCTGTTCTAGAATGACACTAATTAAATCGGTACCTAAACCTTTCCATCTATACTGGAGTAACTCGTTCAGGGCATCGTGTAACGGACCTGGATCAGAATGTTGACCCTCATACAATGTAATGAGGTGCTGGATCATATACATACCCACCAGTCGCTGCTCGGCTGGGGGCAATTTCAGGAACATTTGTGCCACTATTTCGTCTGGAAAAGTGGTAGAATCAGTAATCCATCGGACTGCTGATCGGGCTAGTTCTTGTTCATGCATAGTACTTAACTCACTGTAACCGATTCGTGATTTCAGAATGTGATCGGTAGCTTGAAATACTTGTTCCAGAGAACCTTGTTCTGGTGCTGGATGATGAACAGTTTTCTTGTAGTCTAGACGTGAATGTCGGTCTGGAAATCTAGATTTTCCTACATACGCTATTCTGGCGGGATTCTCGTCCTCTACCTCTTCAGTAGAAGAGTCATTTTCTTTCTCGCTTACTTGTGCTGCTTTACGTTGTTCATGTAACTTTATTATTTCTTTACGAATTCTCTTGTACATACTCTCTATACTACTGATAGTCTTGTGTTTACCCTCGGCTATATTATCACTCCACCTTGTCAGAATTTTCATTTCGGCCGGATCTTTAGTTGGGTAATCTTGTTCTCTTATTAGACAATTAATCAGAAACTTTAATATCATGAGCTGGATCTCAGCTTTCCTTTGAGACATGGCTTCGCCAATACTTTCTGGATCATCCCCTGTACGGATGAAACGATATATTCTGTCTAGATCTCCTTTCATATCTGGTAGGGTGTCTAAATACCCGGTCACCCGTCTTACACGGATGGAATATATTACTGTACTATCATCACCTGCAACTGGATCATAGCGGCATTCAGTGAGAGCTCGTCGGATTTCTGCAACGGACTTAAATTTGGGCGTACGCTGTAACGCACATTCATGTAACTCGGCCAACGTTCTACGTTGGTGCGGTGGCGGGGTACCAGGAGGACCTCCTCCTGCGGCCCCTAAACTGGAATCGTCGACTGATACTCTTCGTACTAGCGCGGCGGGAAATTGTAATGTAGGCTGGACCGGGGGTACCGTAACAGGTACTCCCGTGACTGGAGGAGCAGGATTTACATTATTTACAGGAGCTGGCGGAACAGGATTTGCATATTCTGGGACTGTGTCGTCCAAATAGGACGAGATGAAAATATCAGCTGCGGTCGGTTTGTGACGTAGCTTGGTCGGAACTAATGGTGGCGGAAAATTACTGGATGCCTCCGGGGTCGCTTTTGGCAAGCCCTCGGCAAGAAAAGGATACATACCCTTGATGAGGGCATTCCTCTGTCTGTCTGACTGTTCTGTTTTAACTCGTTCACCTATCTCGATTAGTTCCCTTTCTTGGGCTCGTTCTAAGGATTCTCTACTTAGTTCTGACTTTCTGATTTCTTTTTCGGTTCTTTTATGAGATTCTTTGCGCCATAACTCGATGGCATCTTTCTATGACTGTCTGGCTTTCTTTTTCCATAATGCTTCTTCTACTCTCATGATGCACTCGGCATCCCACGTACCTGATACGGGCCATCTATACTTTTCCTCTAACTCTTTGGTATACTCTACCCATAAATCTAGATATAATATGGCACTTATGCCATGCTTCTGATACATAAAATGACCTGGACTGTCCCTAGGCGGGACAGGAACTGCTGCTTCTAGCAGACCTTTTCTAGTTTTTAACTGACGTAATTTCGAGAATAAGGGCATGACTGAACTGTAATCTAGACACAATACAATACACAATGAACACTATAATTACTCCACATTCATACCACGACATTAAAATACATGAAGAACATTTAAAATAACAGTTCGGACAGAATACTACCTGGAATACTGAAAACAGAATACATGAATTTCTCGAGAACAGAACTGATTAGAACAGAAACTAGATGCACTGCTAAAACAGTACGAAACTTACCGGTCTCATAAAGAGACACGCCGGACCCGCATCCACCGAAGTGGACACTTCGTTTTGGGTCTGTGTACCACCAACCCACGGACCAGAGTCAATTAGATTGACCCTGTCTAGATACTACCCCAGCAATGGTACTCACCGGGCAGCAAGAACGGAAGGCCTCGGACTGGACTGGACTGCTTCGACGCCGGACGGACGAACTTCGGACTTCTGTTACGGGTGGGCCTCCGGATACCTCGGACCTTGGACTCTCGGCTTGGGTTCTGGTCGGGACTCGCCGCGTTCCTCCACCGCCTCGTCTGGATGCTGGACCGCCACCTCCGTCTCCTCCGTGGGCCTGAGGGATACTTGAAGCAGAAATATCTGCACGTGCACGGTATGGTTCCGTCACGGCTGCAGAGGGTCAGGGGGCCGGCGTGGCTTCACCGGCGCGTGGGGAAAGGGCAAGTCCCGGTTCGGGCGCCATTATGTGGTATATAAATAAATAATACCGGATCTAGGTTTGTCTGGACATAGCAATAACAGATAGCTCAATAAATAAGAGTCAAGATTCGAGGTAGTAGGAGTTTGCAGGTTTAATACAGCATAAAGGACAGGAACAGGACAACCTGCACGGGAACAGGATGGCAGCGCTGCCGGGGGCAGGATCAGAATCGGCGTAACATTTAATAACAGTACACAAATATATATACTAAAACAGTTACATTACAATGAATTACAGTAGGCGGAGCAGTGGGTGTGGTCAATAGCAGTCGCGAAAGATAAGGGTGAAAATGGGTGTAACAGGGGCGTATACATAGACATGTGATGCAAACGTAACAGAATATGTCATAAATGGGGCGGAAACATGGAGGGGGCTACCTAAGGAGCCGGGACCTCTAACCTAATGGTGCGCGCAAACTGACAATGACGTGTTACTAGGAGAAGCTGGGGGCTATGAACTCTGTGCTAGGAGCAGAGACTGAAGTCTGGAGAGTCAGGGCGACATGTACCTAAACAGTATCTAGTATCTGATGTTTAGAGAACATGTTGATAGAATCCAAAAGTTATCGGGGTAAAGGCTAACAGACTCTAAGACTGGAGCATGCATTATTCTACATGTAGTGCGTGATGAAGAATATTAAATGACCATTAAATGCAGTATTTTCTCTTACATGGAGACGTAAAGGCTAGACAATGACGGAAACTATTGATGCGATTCAGTAGCTTAGGAATGCAGAGAAGGAGGGCTGGACTGATAACTAGAATCATAACATACTCTTGGCAGACTCAGAGGCAGAGCCAGGCTGAGCCGGGCACTGTGAGGCAGGAAGTAAGTGAAGGGTCGAGGATACAGGTGGGGGCTGTATCGCTCCTCAGCGAGGGTTCAGGAGACAGGAGCTGAATCTGGTGTCCGGGCCCTTTTGAGGCCTAGAAACGGGGACTTTTCAATGAAATAACGTGCACACTGAGAAACGTGGCAACGTAACTTTACATAGGCCTAATACTCGTAGCTTTCACGAGAACTGGAAACTGGCATACTAGAGATGGACACAACTGTAATTGCGTCTTTAATCGAACATGGGGGATACATATGCATATTTAATCATGCACACATAACATAAGATGGAGGACACGTAGGGACACAGAACATGGCAAAATTTACTTTTCCACAGGCCAACAAAAACAAATTCAGCAAAAAAGTGGAGGGTAAAGGCAAAACTGCCCAACGATTGCGTCTCATAAACTATTACTAATTCTACAATTCAATATTGATTCCACAGTTGACATCTTTCGGAAGAAATATCCTGATAAATAATTGGAAGTAGACAAAGAGCACTACTCTTGAAAAGTGATTACAGCAGACAATTTTACTGGGAGTGCTTTAAAGACTTTTCTAGCCTCTACTTTGTTTCCTATCTTAAAGTGTCAAGCATGTGTTCTACTATCAAAGCGCAAGGGTTTTTTGTTGTACATGAATCACCGCAATCATTTTGATGTGTAGTATGGGCTCAATATGTAATTTTGTCATAATTACTTACCATGACAACAGTAATGGAGTTATGTCATAAATACCATCTCTTACACCTAACATGCACATCCTCTTCCTTTCCCACCCACTTCTCCCCAATCCTTTGATCCCTTTCAAGCAAATCTAGCACCAATATCTTCAAGAAAACAGTCAAAGAGCTTTTTCAAATATGGAATAGAGGTAATTACCACATAAAAGTAAGTGACACATATATATGTAAGTAATACATATAGAGTTAGGGTGACATCTGCTGCACCTTACAGGAGATGCACCATCAACATCCTGCATTGGTATATTGACTTAGGCCATATAATGAAAGAAAAAATCCTTACAATTGTGAAAGTGATTCTGGGGTCCGAATATGTACACAGCGCACTTTCCCTGTTTATGCCTGGTGCACCTTAAACAGGGGCGCACGGCGCAAACAGGGAAAGTGCGACCTATAACATGGAATGTGCTGCCCCCAGGGCAGTTGTAAACTCGTAATCCCCTGGGGACAGCACATTCAGGTGAAAAACAGAGCTGCTTTGAAGCAGCCGCTCCGTGTTTCACTGTGCAGGCAGCAACCCGCCTGCTCTTTTAAAGGGGATTAGAGATCCCCTTGCAGGAGGGTGCAGTGAGTGACTACACCCATCTGCAAGAGGATGTCTGGTCCCTCCTCCTTCAGAGGGCTGCTATCAGGGGGCACACTGACAATGCACCACTTTCAGTGCTCCCCTGACAGCTTCTTTTACTCTGCACCCACGTCTATTATATGGCGCGGGCACTGAGACAAAGGGATTCCCTCATTTGCATGTCGCCACGCTCACATGCAAATGACAGAACACTCTTTTGAGAAAGCGCTGGCGCTGTATGTGCACCAGTGCTCTCAGTATTACAGAAGGGGCCACACAAGCATCTGCAGCCCCTTCTGTAATACCTAAGTACACCTGGGGTGCGCAAAGCAGGCGCAAACTCCCTGGCACTTTGTGAAATACTACCTCTGATCTGTTGTGCACAGTTATATTTTTTCATTTTCGTGTTTCATTACTTTGAATAAAAAGAGTAATTCAAGGAAATCTGGTCTGTTCATAATTCTCTTGAATCGTGAGATGGAGAGGGCAGTAGTGGGTGCCGGAGGGAACTTTATTATTAGTCAAAGGTACATCAACCTGCTTACAGCATAGACCTCTGTATGACTTGACGGACTTCTAGTAGTAGCCCAAGGTACTGCACTCCGCTATAGCAAGGAATTCTATCTCACTCAAGAGACAACTACTGTGGGCTTGACAACTGCAGTCTTACTTGGGAAAGTGCCAATTGTAGTTTCCAGTGAGCTAGTATCACACTTGGCTACAATTTTTATGTTCTGCTTATTTAAACTTGTCTCTTTGGCAGCTGCAGAGCACGAAACCAGTAATTAATGCGACTGAACATGTAATATGGAGATGCATTGCCAAGGGCGATAGGTTTGGCTTACAGGTTTTATATAGGTACTGGAGAGTATATAATGCTCACAACACACCACTGTCACTTCAAAATGCTTACAGGCAAAGGGTAGGATACTGTTCAGAAACCGGTCAAATGGAAGTAGTTCTTCAGAGCTTAAGCAAGCAAATAGGGCGACCAACTTTCCATTAATAATTCGAAGGAAACTTGTGTATGCTGAGACATCAAAGGTCACATGTGTAGGGGGGTGTGCTATGCATTGCAGATCACTTTTCTGGGTTTTCAATCCAAAATACCCCCCTCTATATTAGACTCCAATTTTGTTAAAACCTGTAGCTCTGACCGAAATTCGGGCCTTGTTCTTTGTCATGAGAAATGTTCCTTTCTGCTCCTTGGCAATTTGCAACAAAGTGTAAACAGAGCAGAAAAAAAGCATTGGCAAAATCAACAGATCTGGCTTTAATGTGCCAACGCAAACAAACAGCATTTGTTCATTCCTGTGTTCGCATGCCCTAGCAGAGACATATTGCCATTGGCAATGATTGTGTTTATTTCTTAGTATGTGCTTGAGTTCAGATGTTGTTTCAGTGCCAAGAATCCACTCATGCATATGTCACACTTCAAAAATAAAATAACCAAGTCAAGACCGATCTGAATAAACTCTCGAAAGAAGACGTTGGATTTGTCTTGCTAGGAAAGAAAATTCTTTCATTGAAACAAGCAATGAAGAGATCCACTGGCAAGAGGAATAATATAATCCATAAATTCAGTTTAGAATTCAGAGCTGCAAAACAAGCATTCTCTTGGAAGAAAGTAGTGAACAAAGCAGCAGAGAAAATAAATATGTAACAAGATCTCACAGAAAGTTCCTCAACATATGACCAAGCATGCCATAATATGTAAATTAAAAGAGAAATGGAAACAAAACATCTAGTAATGGCAACTGAGGCTATAGAGAAGAAACTCACTTCAATTCAACTCAAAGAATGTTTTTGATTGGACGAGAACCAGAGCCGTCTATGTAAACCTTTTCATTAACCTTATTATACGTAAACGGATTTTATTGTTTTACTGTGATAAAATGTATGTATTTGAACTTTGCCGTTCTTGTGTTCCAAAATGATTAATACAAATCTGAAGTTGGCATGTAAATGTGCTGCAAAAAGTGCCGTGCAAAGGTGCTAAAAAGAATTTGCTTCAACAGATTATTTAGACTAAAAAACGAATAAGAAACGTACAACCTACTTACCTTCTAAACAATTTTTTTCTGGAGTTAGCCAGGACTTTTAGATTGTACTATACATGTATAATATGCTTACTTACAGGGTTTTCAGCCAGCCGTCTTCATTCATTCGTTAGTTACTGTGTCATTCATGTTTTTCTTCCGCACACTGCAGCACTCAGCATGGAGCAACGGGGTCAGCCCACTTCAGATATAAGGGTAATTTCACTGTGGGTGTTGGCATTCTGCCCTTTAACAAGGAGCACATCCACACTCCAATTAGTTCCATTAGGTGTCAGGGACTTCAATAGCAATCAGTGCTTTTTGAGAACAAATTAACATGTTTTGTTGGTAATTGGTTTTCAGGTTGATGAGATCTTGGCAGCTTCCCCGACAATAAAGATACAAGAAAATAAACATTGACAAAGTCAAAAGGCTGGCAAAAAAGCCAGAACAATTGGCATTGCCAGTGCTAGTTGACTTTGTCCAAGAATATGTCTCTTCTGCAAAAGATGAGTCACAGATGCATGTTTTTGTATATTACCATTTGTGTCTTTGTTTTTCTTGACTCGCAGTATTTATTTGTTTGATAAAGTATCAATCAGAGTTGTATACAATCTCACACTAAAAATAGGTAATGCGTGTTATGAAGAAAATGTTTGCCTTGAGTTCCACTTGCGAAGACCACAAGTTCAACCTTTTACTCACAGCAAGCTCATGGTTCAGGTAGGGATGGAGAAAATACTCACAAACTAGCTTGGCATACATGGTTCTTCTTCCATGAGGCCAATGTTACTTAGGATTTTTCTAAAGTATAGAGTTCCTATATAAGATACACTATTCATAATCCTCCCAACCTAAACATTACATCAGACAATTATAACCACGAGTATTGAGGTATTGTTTTCATTCATCAATTCTCAAAAGATGTGATTTTAAACAAGCATTCTGTAAGGAACCAGTGTAATAACACAGTATCATTGAGAATAGATCAGTTATTCCACCTGAAAACTCTTTTCCCTCACGGCTGGACAATCCCCATGCTTTGTAAGGACCACAATGACCACAGTCAAAGGTTTTACCTCTTGTACACACCACATGAAAATAAATACATTAAAGAAATATAGAGCTGGGGTATGCAGTCCTGTGGTATAATCTCGCCAGTCCATATGGAAAAATGTGTTCAACTGCAATGTTGATCAAAATCACTCAACTCATCCTTAGAAAATCAATTCTTTGACATCTTCTATCCTTTAGTTTGATTTCTAGAGACGGGTCTCAAGATGAAATGTGGGCTTACATGCTTATGACTGTTACCTTTGTGGTTCTGGCTATTTGGAGTTATTTTCTGCCTGGCAAGTGTTGTGTGGGAGGACAAGCTTGCACTCAGTCTTCATATTAGTTACATGGTTTAGTTTTACATTGTTTTTTAAGGCTGAGTTTTTACATGAGTTGCATCGACACAAAACTTTACTTAGCAATCATTATACATGCACTCATTTCTTAGCAAGTAATATTATCATGTTATGTGTACACTCTTTACAAGGCTAGGGGCATAGAATGCAATGCCATTGCATTTACATTGCCTGGTTGGACACAGTATTAAGACTCCAGATACACCATCACACCAGCTCTGCACCTTTGACATAGTGCAATTGGAATGAGGCTTTTATTATATAAATGGCCTGTGCATTACATTTGGCCAAGGAGAACTTCTTCTGGGATCCTCCTGGTACGCAACGCACTGTGACTGAGATGCAGACCTGCTAACTCTGACCTTTATGCTGCAAAGGACAATAGTTTGGTCTACAGGAGGCCGGCTTCCAGATACACCTGAATCAGGCCTGGGTGTTAGGGTATCCCAAGAAATCTGGCAGAGGGCACTCCCACTATGCTCATGCTAGTATAGAAATTGTTAGGTAAAGAGTATATTCATATAATAACATAATAATGTTATCATGGTTGAATTGCTTATATTTTTCACCATTCTTGTAATGCTGGATAAAATGCTTTGTTTTTCTGCCTAATTATTGCAGCACATTCTTTTTATGCAAGACTACGATTGTTTCAATCAATGTTTGACAAGCAAATTTATATATTTCTTATGTTTACTTTGGGCTTGCAAAAGTAACAACAAAAGCGGTTCAGAAAAAGAATATCAAGGAAAAAATATCGAATTGCACAAATATCCTGGTAAAAATATTGTGGGTCAAGAATATCAAAAGAAAAAGCATCGTGGTCAAGAATATCGATTTTAGGTAAGTAATATCGATTTAAAAAACTATCGAAGTGTTTAATATCGTTTGTAAAAATATAGTTGTTAAAGACCTCGATTTTTTATTAATGCTATGTACTTTAGTATATATTTTATATGTATGAGATGTTTGTTTTTCGTATAAGAATTGTTTCTATTTTTATTATCTATGTTAACATTTTTGTAGTTTTTTAATTATTTTCGCGTGTTTAGTTCCGTGGCGGGTTGTGGGTTTATAGTTGAATAGCGTAGGAAGTAATTTAACTACTTAAAATGTATTGATTATTTATTGTAGTTAATTAAAAAAAAAAATCTAAATTTGCATTTCTAGTTCTGTAGTGTGTTGTGGGTATATAGGGGAATAAGGTGGGAGGTAATTTATTATATAACATTTATTGAATGATTTGTATTTATTAATATTGTTTAATTGTGATGTTTTAGTGTTAAATGAGTAAATTAATGTATTAATAATTGTTTAATAATCATTTGTTAATTCATTTACATTAATTAATTAGTAACAAATGATCGTAATTATGTAATTAATTTTAGGTGTGTGTTGCAGTGTTTATAGGTGTATATGGTGAGAAGGAATTTATTTTTATTGATTAATTATTAATTAATTTAATTAATTAGTAATTCATTATGGTAATTCTGTAATTAATTTTAGGTGTGCGTTGTGGATATTATAGTGTTAAAGAATGTGTACTCAATGAATGTTTATTATATTTTTTTATTAATAATATATTTTAAATCCATTATTAGTTATGTTAATTATGAAAATACATTTAAATAAAAATGTTGATGTCTTTTTTATTGGTGTGGTGTTATAGGGTAGGAAATAAAATAAATACATTTACGTTTTAAATATTCTGTTTGTTAATATTTGCTCCTTGTAAATAAATATAGTTTATAAATGTATTTATTAATTTATTTTATATATTATTTGTACCTTTTTGTTATATGTAATTAACATTATAATATGTGTTCTTTTTATATGTTTAATATATTTAATTGTATATTTTTCAATTACTGTTTATTTTTAATATATGTTTTTTTTAATTGTTTAAATGTTATTTGTAAATTTTGTTTCTCTGCTGTACAACACTTTCTCTACTGTTGCACTCACTGGAGTGGGAATAGTAATTTTTACCCCTCTGCTATCCAATACTTTCCCTACTGTTGCACTCACTGGAGTGGGAATAGTTATTTTTACCCCTCCGCTATCCAAAACTTTCCCTATTGTTTTACTCACTGGAGTGGGAATAGTCATTTTTACCCCTCCACTATCGAAATACTTTCATTACTGTTGCACTCACTGGAGTGGGAATTATAATTTTTACTCCTCTGCTATTCAACACTTGCCCTACTGTTGCACTCTTTGAAGTGGGAATAGTAATTTTTACCACTTTGCTATCCAGCACTTTCCCTACTGTTGCAATCACTGGAGTGGAAATAGTAATTTTTACCCCTCCGCTATACAATACTTTCCCTACTGTTGCACTGATAGGAGTGGGAATAGTAATTGTTACCACTCCGCTATCCAACACTTTCCCTACTGTTGCACTCTTTGGAGTGGGAATAGTAATTTTTACCCCTTCGCTATCCAGCACTTTCCCTACGGTTGCAATCCCTGGAGTGGGAATAGTAATTTTTACCCCTCTGCTATCTAACACTTTCCCTACTGTTGCACTCACTGGACTGGGAATAGTCAGTTTACCCCTCCGCTATCCAACACTTTCCCTACTGTTGCACTCACTGGAGTGGGAATAGTATTTTTCCCCCTCCGCTATCCAACACTTTCCCTATTGTTGCACTCACTGGATTGGGAGTAGTAATTTTCACCCTTCCGCTATCAAACATTTTCCCTACTGTTGCACTCACTGGAGTTGGAATAGTAAATTTAGTTCTTCTACTATCCAACATTTACCCTACTTTTGCACTCAATGGACTGGGAATAGTACATTTTACCACTACGCTATTGAAACACCTTCCCTACTGTTGGACTCTTTGGAGTGGAAATAGTAATTTTTACCACTTCACTATCCAACACTTTCCCTACTGTTGCACTCATTGCAGTTGGAATTGCAAATGTAAATATTTTGCTTTCCAACATTTTCCCTACTGTTGTGTTTATTGTATTGCAAAATGTATGTTCTCATTTTGGTTTAATAGTTCAAAGTTTTAATGATTTCTAGAATGTTTTTTTAATTTTAAATTATTGGTATATGTATATATTACATTTTTATATAATTTAAAATTTAAAACATTAAATAAAGATAATAGTTAATACATTATTTTAAAGTAAATACATGTATATGTATAAATTATTATGTTTGCTTGCTTATATTGTTAAATTAAGTTTAATTTTAATATTTAGTTAGGGCATTGCCGCACTCCGGTGAAGCTCTGTGATTCCCTAGGTTTTTGCCCGTAATTAATCTGTTAAAGCATCCACAACTCATGTCAGAGGACTTCAAATAAACATCATAAGCGGAGGTGGAGTTTGCCCGGGTTTGGGGCTGCGGCCTAGGGAGGTGATAAAGCCCCGGACTAGATTTGTGGTTGTGCCCGGTCGGACCAGCTGGAACAACTGCCGACGGTTGTAGAGGACGTGAAAACGTGATAGCAACGGCCACCACACAGCGCAATAGCAGGCAAGTGCTTTCAATGCCCGGGGACTGAGAAATAGACCCAGAGTATCAGGAGCCATGAAGTGACGCAGTCGAGTGGAAGCAGGTCCATAAATAGAGGGGTGCCGAGAAAGAACTGCCGCTTAAGGGGGACGCGCCGCGGGAGAAGTAGAACTGGGTGAACCCCCCCCCCCCCAGAAGGTGAACTTGAGGGTCCCAGGCTCAAAATAAGCGGTCTCTGTCAGGACATAGAGACACAAAAGAGAAAGACACCGGCGAAGACGCAAATAGGGCGGATAGCCCTAATTAACCAAGATGGCGCTGGAGCAGAGAGATGCTTGAGGCCACAAACAGGGAGCAATACCTTGGGACTAGTGGGTCCTGAAATACAGCACAGTAGAAAAGACAGGCAAGAGCCACCCTACTAAATGAGACCACGTTCCCAAAGGCCGTAACACTAGATTTTAATAGCAGTGGAAGAACCTAACACCACACGAACAGTGGCCAATTAAAACAGGGGGCCGGAAGACAACCATAGAAGAGAACCAAGTCGCATAACCCGCAGCTGAAAAGGAAGGGAAGAGATAATCTTAAATGCCTCAGTGACAATAGAAACCGGTTGATTTGTTTCCAGGATTAACTGGGGGGCCCTGACACGCAAGGAAGAGGACATTCAAGGAGAGCCATGTGAAGCCTGAGCAACATAGTGGGGTACGCAGGACCACTGATTGGGGCCCAGGAGTGGGTGTACAATGCCCTTTGGGGTCTCAGAAGGGCGCCAGTGAACTGGCCAAAATATTGGGGGGCAAGGGAGCAAAGGGAGATCTCCAGACCAAATTGGCCAAAATTCACCACGCAGAAACTGTCCAAACCAGACACTGTCGTCAAGGGAGGAGACATGACAGAGCTGGGAATGGACAACCGTGACCCGTCACTAAAAGACATCATGGATGCCAATGTGGGCGTGCATACATCCCTGGAAAATATAATGGACTCGATAACAGCTGGGGTGACACTTATAAGAGACTTCTCTTATAAGAGAAGTCAAATACATAGAAGTGGTCACCACATAGTTAAGCGGAGAGTCAAACCAGATGAGACAAGAAATCAAGGAGCTCCAAGTCACCGGTAAGAAGATGAAAATACTATTGTTTTGTCGATCACGACAGAACAATATCAGGATAATTTGAATTCACAAGAAGGTAGAAGGGCCGGCAGCAGACCTTTTTGTCGAAAACGTAATTTGCAATCATCTGAAACCAAAGACAATGTCAGAATTTTTCACGGTTGAGAGAGCGCACAGGATTCCCGGGGGTAGACCAAAACTGGGTGTACCCCCATGGCCCCTGCTGGCAAGACTTTTAAATTTCAAGGACCAAGACATTATATTACAAACTGCCTGCATGGCACCATTGATCAAATATGAAAATAGCGAAATCACCTTCTACCCACACTTCACGATCACCATGCAGAGACAAAGGCGAACCTTTTTGGATATCAAGAAGCAACTAAGAGACAAAGGTATCCGATATTCGATGCTGTTTCTAGCGAAGCTCCGGGTTGAAGCGGAGGGAAGGTCCTGGTTCTTTAATACCACAGAATCAGCGGCAGACTTTCTGGAGGGATGGATGCTGGAAGAGAGCATAACCCCCAAAAAGGAAAAGAACACTCCCCAACTAGCAAACCATCACAACAAGGGAGGACGGCAAGATCCACCAATGAAGGCGAACAAGGGGAATAGCGAACACAGCTGAAGGACTGTCGGGCAGTGTCGCCGCTAGACTGTGTCAAGCAGGGAACGATTAGGAACTCCATTAATAAAGTTATTGATAGAAATAAGAGGGTACATTAAGCAAAGATGGCGGGCACGGGGGAATCCGGCCTGGGCCCCTCGCATTACTTTTGGTAAGTTTACACATAGGGCGACAGGCACTCTGCATAGTTGGTGAAATGGGCAGTTTGGAGCCCAGAGAGCATGGGAGGCGGGGGGGGTATGTTTTTTTAATATTCTTGTTGTTTCAGTTAGCTACAGAATCACATATTATATCAAGGGACATGGGAGGGACATTGGGAGGGGGATAGGTCCAGTTGTACTCACTAGTCACAGACCGGCCCCTTGGTTGGACCCAATTGACAAAGGGTGGAGGATGAGGTGACTGATATGGCGGTGATATATGAGCAGAAACATGGGCATATCGGGTGATAAAAGATTCAGGCTTCTGTCTTGGAATGTAAATGGATTAAGGGACAAAATCAAAGGAGGAATCATATTGCAATTTATCAAACGACAAGCCCCTGAAGTAGTCCTACTCCAAGAGACACAATAGGTAAGCTGTGCAAGGCCCTAGCTAGATGGGGCTACCAACTACTGGTGCACTCAGGGTTCACGATGGGGTCACGAGGAGTGGGTATTATGAGGAAAAGATCCTTCCCAATGGTAATAGACCAAACGAACACTGACATATTGGGTAGATATGCTGCTGTATGTGGAAACTGGGAGGGCGAAACACTGACCATCATGTCGATGTACGCACCACCAGGCCTGCAGGAGGCGACATTTAGAGATTTCCCAGAGGAAAATTTGTAATAGGGGAGACTTTAATTCCATGATGCTGGGGAGGTTAGATCAACATCCCAGATCAACATCCCCCCGAGATAGAACACCATCGCAACTGATACTCCCACACTTCCTGGATGCAGTTGGACTAGTAGATGCATGGCGAGTCTACCATCCCACCGAGACACATTTCACATTTCACTCAGGGGCCCACAACAGTCTATCTCGAATTGACTATATCGGTGAACCAGGCGAGGTACATTAAGGAGATCCAACAACTAGCAAGGGGTATTTCCGATCATTCCCCTGTATGGGCACACGTAGAGATTGGAAACGGGAAAGGGAGTAGAATAGCGCCAATAAACCCCTGACACCTCCGAAATCAGAAAATTAAAATGAAGATCACTCAAGAAATAGAACATTACTTTAGAGAAATGAGGGATCAGTGGACTCAGCCCAGATCCTCTGGAAATCCTTTAAAACGGTGATACGGGGGCACGCTGTATTCCAGATTGCTGGAGTGAAGAAGGAAAAAAGTGCAGAACTAGTCAGACTGGAAGAGGAGCTATTAGAATTAGAGGGAGAACTTGCTACACAGAGGAACAGGGCAAAACACATGTTCTCAACCTAAAGAAAGTGGAATATTTTTTTATTTTTTTTTATTTTAGAGTTTTTTATATAGCGCGAACTAGAACCGAACCAAATCAGTTATCAGAGCGCTTTACATAGCACCAGTTACGTTACATGAGGACACACTTTCATTTTAGGCACGGGGAGATTAAGTGATTTGCCCAGAATCACAGGGGGTTTTTGGCGTCGCTACCGAGACTCGAACCCAGATCCCCAGGTCCGAGGTCGAGCGCCTTAGCCGTTAGGCCAACCCCTCTCCCCTATATATATAGGATTGTGGCAACAGAAATGGCGACAACACTAAGCAGGCACAAATTAGTAGGAATATACGAGCTTGGGGATAAAGAGGGAAGGCTGTTGGCATGGCTGGACAAGAGAGAGCTGGTGAGTCGGCTGGTCACAGAACTACTTGTAGACTCTGGGGACAGTCTCTCAGACACACATGAAATTGCTAATGAATTCACCAAGTACTATAAGCTAATATACACATCTCAGACCACTAGACAGTGGGGAGAATCAAAGGCATTATTGTTAGAAATGACAATTTCTGGGATAGCAACAGAAGATAGGGCACTGCTGGAAAGGGACCTCACAAAGGAGGAGGAAACACAGGTCATAAGAACACTCTAATCTGGGAAAGCGATGGGCCCTAATGGCTTCCCGATCAAGCTGTACAAGTTGAGGCCCGCTAGAATAGCCCCTCACCTTAAAAAAATGTTTGAGGAAAGCCTTGCGAGGGGACAACTTCCACAAGACCAGAGAATAGCCACTCTAGTAGTTATACATAAAGACGGAAAACCCAAAAATAAATGCACGTTATATCAACCTATCTCGCTGTTGAATGAAGAGGTCAAAATATTAGCCAAATTGCTGGCCACCCGGCTGGTCCGGGTCATTTCTGGATTGGCTCACCCTGACCAATCGGGCTTCATGCCATCAAGGAATACATCGCCTAACCTTCGTCAACTACATGGGGTCAGGGGAACGGTGGATACTATAAGGGAGGATGTGGTGGTGGTGTCCTTGGATGCCACCATGGCGTTTGATTCTATTGAGTGGCCATACCTCTTTGCCGTCTTGGAAAAACTTGGGTTTGGTCCAAAATGTATTAACTAGATTAGACTCCTATATACTGACTCACTTGCACAGGTAGTCGTCAACAACAAAATGTCAGGCGTTTTCACACTTCAAAGGGGGATGAGACAAGGTTGCCCCTTGGCCTCACTGTTATTTGCATTAACACTATAGCCCCTACCATACTGGATCCGTAAAGACCCCATTATCAGTGGCTTACACTGGGCAGAGGCGTTGGAAGAACGTATCTCACTCTATGCAGATGATATTTTGTTGAATCTGCCCTCATCTGAAAGATCTCTACATAGAGTTCTCAATATATTTACTAATTTTGGTTACACCATTAACTGGCCAAATCACTTATATTTGTATTGAAAAGTAATTCGCCTTCCCTGCCCATAGAAAACAAGGTGGCTGAAGCCAAAAATGGATTCAAGTATCTCGGACTGTTAATCACTAAAGATCCCAAATTGTTCCATACATATAATTTGTTGCCACCGTTAAATCACCTAAGGCATGATGTGGAGCACTGACAGACTCTTCCTCTATCACTATTAGGCAGAGCAGCACTCTTTAAAATGATGTCCTGCCCTCTCTACCTATATGTCCTCCACAACTCACCTAACCTAGTTCCCACGTTCTACTTTGCGGCGGTGGAAAGTGCACAAAGAACGTTGCTCTGGGGAAGTAGTCCGCCATGAATATCATTTTCAAAGTTAGTAAGAGGTTGGTAAGATGGGGGAATTGGGATCCCAAATATTAAAAAATATTACTGGGCAGCCCAATTACCTGCATCAACCACTGAATGAACCAACCCCAGAAGGATCCAGGATATGCTTTGGATAGGTGGCTCTGACCTGGGGGTATTACACCTGTGCGCTTTATTCAAGGCCCACAAAACTTCTGCTGCGAGGTCCCACGAAGCACTCGACTCAGGTGTGGCATAATCGTGCATAGGAGTCTGGGATGGGCAAAGAAAATAACACTAGACACCCCACTGTGGGATACTGAACAACTGGTCTCACTCTGGAAGACAAGAGGTTTTGATCAATGGGATACCATTGTAATATTTAGGGTGGGTGATCTTTGGACAAAGGGGGAAGTTGTGCCCTTCTTGACCCAACACCAAGAATATGAATTGGCAGAAACTAAAGGATTCCGGTATCTCCAGGTACGACATGCCTTGCTGACAGCTGTCCCAAGGGGTGAGTCTCCTCCTGAGGCTACGCCGCTCGAGTATAGGCTTTCAATGGGTTCCTGCCAAAAAGCAATTTCCATGAATTACTCAAAGCTGATTAACCACTCGCCAGATCTTCGTCCACAGCTCTGCGAAAAATGGGAAGGTGATTTGTTGGAGCTGGAGGATGAGAACTTGTTGGAAGCACTGACATCGCCAAAGCAGATACAAATTTCCTCCAAACTAAAATTGGTACAGTTAAAAATATTGCACAGAGCACGGGTACTCATAGTACGGCCTGCAGGCCTCCAGCTACCCGGCAAACCTTCCTTGGTGGCCCACGGACCTTACAGACATTGTACCTGTGTTTAGAAAAATAAATAAATAAAGAGTGTCAGCAAACACCACCGCAGCAGTGCAGACTCCGAGACACTCTCGTCTCTCGGGGCCGGGCGATTCACAACAAAGCCTCATTAACAAGTAAATGGTCTTTTAAAGACCTGTGAAGTACTCGGGTGCTGCTGTGTGTATGCCAGGAAGCTGTGGGGAGGTGACAGAGGGTGACAGACAGAGGGAGATCGAGGGAGGAAGACAGAGGGAGGGAGACAGAGGGAGACAGAGGGAGGGAAACAGACAGAAGGAGGGAGACAGGGAGGGAGACAGAGGGAGACAGAGAGAGAGAGGGAGACAGACAGAATGAGACAGAGGGAGAGAGAGAGGGAGGGAGACAGAGGGAGACAGAGGGAGGGAGACAGAGGGAGGGAGACATAGGGAGGGAGACATAGGGAGGGAGACATAGGGAGGGAAACAGAGACAGAGGGAGACAGAGGGAGAGAGGGAGGGAGACAGAGGGAGGGAGACAGAGTGAGACAGAGGGTGGCAGACATGGGGAGACAGACAGAGGGAGGGGGCGACAGAGGGAGGGAGACAGACAGAGGGAGGGAAACAGATAGAGGGAGACAGATAGAGGGAAACAGAGGGAGGGAAATAGACAGAGGGAGACAGGCAGAGGGAGGGACAAGGAGGGAGACAGAGAGAGAGGGAAAGAGAGGGAGACAGAGAAAGGGAGACAGAGAGAGAGGGAGACGGAGGGAGACAGAGGGAGGGAGACAGACAGAGGGAGACAGACAGAGGGAGGGAGTAGGAGGGAAACAGAGAGAGAGGGAAACAGAGGGAGACAGAGAGAGGGAGACAGAGAGAGGAAGACAGAGAGAGAGGGAGAGGGAGACAGAGAGAAGGGGAGACAGAGAGAGGGAGATAGAGAGAGGGAGACAGAGGGAGGGAGACAGAGGGAGGGAGATAGAGGGAGGGAGACAGAGGGAGGGAGACAGAGAAAGAGGGAGACAGAGAGCGAGGGAGACAGAGGGAGGGAGATAGAGGAAGGGAGACAGAGGGAGGGAGACAGAGGAAGGGAGACAGAGGGAGGGAGACAGAGGGAGGGAGACAGAGGGAGGGAGACGGAGAGAGGGAGACAGAGAGAGGGAGACGGAGAGAGGGAGACAGAGGGTGACAGACAGAGGGAGACCAACAGAGGTAGGCAGACAGAGGGAGGAGGGGGACAGAGGGAGGGAGACAGAAGGAGGGAGACAGAGGGAGAGAGACAGACAGAGGGAGACAGACAGAGGGAGGCATAGGGAGGTAGACAGACAGAGGGAGACAGACTGAGACGGATAGAGGGAGACAGAGGGAGGGAGACAGAGGGAGAGAGGGAGGGAGACAGAGAGAGAGAAAGAGAGAGAGAGAGAGGGAGAAAGACAGAGGGAGACAGAGGGTGACAGAGAGAGAGAGAGTGAGGGAGAGAGAGGGAGAGAGAGAGAGAGAGAGAGAGAGAGAGGTAGAGAGAGGGAGGGAGACAGAGAGAGTGAGGGAGAGATAGAGAGAAAGAGGGAGGGAGAGGGAGGGAGGGAGACAGAGAGAGGGAGGGAGAGATAGAGTGAGGGAGGAAGAGAGAGGAGAGAGAGAGGGAGGGAGAGATAGAGAGGGAGGGGAGAGAGAGAGAGAGAGAGAGAGAGAGAGGGAGACAGAGGGAGGGAGACAGAGGGAGGGAGATAGAGGGAGGGAGACAGAGGGAGGGAGACAGAGAAAGAGGGAGACAGAGAGCGAGGGAGACAGATGGAGGGAGATAGAGGAAGGGAGACAGAGGGAGGGAGGCAGAGGAAGGGAGACAGAGGGAGGGAGACAGAGGGAGGGAGACGGAGAGAGGGAGACAGAGAGAGGGAGACGGAGAGAGGGAGACAGAGCGTGACAGACAGAGGGAGACCAACATAGGGAGGCAGACAGAGGGAGGAGGGGGACAGAGGGAGGGAGACAGAAGGAGGGATACAGAGGGAGAGAGACAGACAGAGGGAGACAGACAGAGGGAGGCATAGGGAGGTAGACAGACAGAGGGAGACAGACTGAGACAGATAGAGGGAGACAGAGGGAGGGAGACAGAGGGAGGGAGGGAGGGAGACAGAGAGAGAGAAAGAGAGAGAGGGAGAAAGACAGAGGGAGACAGAGGGAGACAGAGGGTGACAGAGAGAGAGAGAGCGAGGGAGAGAGAGAGAGAGAGAGAGAGAGGTAGAGAGAGGGAGGGAGACAGAGAGAGAGGGAGGGTGACAGAGAGAGTGAGGGAGAGATAGAGAGAAAGAGGGAGGGAGGGAGAGGGAGGGAGGGAGACAGAGAGAGGGAGGGAGAGATAGATTGAGGGTGAAGTGTAGTTCCTATCTTCCCAATAGGCTCTGCGCATTGGAATAATACCTACAGCAGTAAAGGCCTAGGCCAGATGTTAACTAGGTCTACTACTGTCGATACTAGACTTAAAGTTTTGGGTTTGCCAGCGTAGCTCAGAGTTCGCTAGAAACTTTCTCGAATGTTCAAGGAGGAATTAACTTCCCTGATTAGACAAGAAGGGATTTAGTTTCTGACAACCATAGAACATGACAACTTTGCTCTCCTCTAATCAAGAGTCAATCTCGAGAGTCGTGTGAACAAAAGGCAAATTATTTTACTCAGTCAGTACGTGCATTCTTAGTCTCATCAGAATGTAGAGAAAAGGAAGAGACGGGCGTGTTCAATAAAAAGGTGTTATTTATTGATCAGTCTCTTTTCTCATACAAGAGAAATGGATCGATATTATGGCAATACTTATAGTTAAGTAAAGTGCATACATTAAAAGCAATAGTATAAAATAATACTGTAAAAACATTGATATGGTTTCTAAGCCATAAGATGTTTAAAATGAATAAAATATATTACATACACATATACATTTGACTAAACGTACTCAACTGGTGTTTCTAGATACGCCTACCCCGTGTACCTGACCTGAGTCTAATACGTGGGCGGGAATAGAAAGTTACAGTTTAAGTTAAGTTTGTTTTTGCCAAGTGAATAACTAAAGAATTCTCTGTGAGGGGTTATTCAGTTCTGTACCTGGAATTTAGGATGAATGAGGAATGGTATCTCTCTCTCTGGTCTCGATATTCCAGGCTGCCTGCGAGGGCTACCCGGAAACGCCGGTGCTGGATTCTCGGCAGGAGAAAGCAGCGTGTCTCTCAGCGCGTCAGGAAGGCGGGGCTGCTGCCAGCGGGGTCTGCTCTGCTCTTGGCTTCGGCAAGTATGGCTGCTCCGTCTCGTCACCACGCGTGTGTTTGCATATGGCAAGATCGGTAATATTTATACCTTTAAGGTGCCGAGATTGACGTAAGGATGGACATAGATACGTCAATAAAGATGTCATACGATTTGCTCGTTAGCACATTCTTTTACTAAAGTTCTCGGTGAAATCAAAACAATGGCCGCAGGGTTTTGCCCAGGTTGTCATAGGTTTGATTTGTTATGAGAACTCCGTATGCCTTATCAGGGGCTGGAGGAATATCGCTTGTCTAATTAGATCGCAAGCGTTATGACCTAATCAGATAACACGTTCCTGTGCCGTAGTGTGACTGCGTCAGATAACGGTATCTGCATCATGGGGGTTTTCTGCCTCATGGGCTGACTGCTAGTTAACTTGTTGGTTTGTTTAACTAGAATAGGGTCAGGAATAGGGGGATCGATTCAGAACCTATAGGAATACATGACACCCACTCCACGCTAACTATGGACATATTTACTAATCTAGGCATAGTATAACATAGTACAACATACTATAGAGTAGTGTGTATACCTTACCACCCCAAAATACATAAATGCATTTTGAAATTCTTCAAATATACTGAAAAATTGCAGACATATATATTGTATGCACTCAAGCTGTAGAATAATGCCAAAGTAATCGCATTTGTATACATTATTGCTCGTTTGGTATATGAGAATTACACATGAAATGGTTTCTGACAGAAAAAAGTTTCGAGACCATTCCATCACAGAATAAAATATCTTTATGAACATGCCAGCGGGCAGCTAATGTCTATAAGCTATCTAAAATTTAGAAACCTTAGTTCTCTAAGAATAGTTCTTACTTTAAGCAGAAGATAGTGTCCCGAAAAATATGCAAAAATATTTGGGGCTGGTGAAAAAACTGCTGTCCGTGAACTGGAGCGAAAATGTTCATGTGACTTTATTTTTAAAGTTGAAGGCCGAATTCAGGGAACGCCGTGTGCGAGCTTCCTCAAAAGTCTCTATTTCTGTTCGGGTAAGAACATCATATCATTTAGGCTTTCGAAAAAACTGTCAACAGCTTCCTGGGAAAGTTCCACTAACTCGGAAATAGGTGTAATCATGCATTCTTGTGCATGATTGTCTCCATTGACATTCTGATTTGCATTACTGACAGAAGGTCGTACCTGTTCAATGCTGCTTTCATCTTGAACTTCACTACCCATCAATCGTAGTGGTGAAGCTTCCACGAATGCCGTCATCAGGATTGGTAGCCTTTGAGGGCAGCACAAAGCATGAACCTTAATCGGGCTCAACAATGTTTCTGCATCCATCGGCGCATCCGATTGTAGCGTCAGACAGGTGTCTAACACGCATTCTTCTCCGCATAGCAGACACCTCAATACAGGTAAAACACATCTTTGCCACATTGGTCGAAATGATAGAAACCAAGTCATGTTCAGGTCTCTAAGCCGGGAGAGTCCCAGGATTTTTGATATCCGGTCCCGGTATCCAATGGCTAGGATTGTTTCTTCCCTTGTCGCAAGAGTTTTGTCTGTGACATGGGTTGCCATAACGAAAAATAAGGACTAAGAATAGGATTCCTGCAATTAGTCCCAGGATCAGGGGAAGTCCGCCAAAAATCGAATGGACGAAATCTGGAAAAATACCCAGTATGGCTTTGAATGGTGTTAATGCCATCGAAAATACTGTCTTAAATACCCCTGAGATCCCATTGGTATCAGAAATATTTAAGATTTCATTCAGGATTTCCGCGAAATGTACGGGGGAATTAGTTGATAATAATGTATGTATCTCTGCAGTCGTCCTTGCGACTTGTAGATCATACGTTTCTTTTGATGACGAGAGCCTGGTAGGCGTCTGAAGAAGGACTGTTTTCATTCTGCTTAAAGTATCTATTCGAATAGAAGTAATTTTCAAATCGGGCCATGCCCTTGCCTCCCTGTCTGGGAAGGAGCTGGGGAACAATGTGCGTCCACAGCACTTGACCTTCGCAGTAGTAGTTACTAGATAAGGAGTCCCGGGCATAAGACTACAACATCTGCGGTCTACAATAAGAATGTAACTCCCATTATAGAGTCTTTGAAAGAATGGTTCTATTTCTGTTGCAGGTGCGCCTTGCTGGTGACATGAAAGGTTGTATGAATTCCCTTCACAGGCTCCATGCAAACTAATTCCGTTACACAGAAGCGTGCCGCTTAGTGACATCGCACAATTGTTGCCACTAAGAAACACTTTCTGGCCTTTATTACTGACACATGCATGTGAATAGGGCAGGTTCCATGTTGTTTTAAGGTACCCCTTTCCCAATTTCTCGTACATGCCAGCCTGTATATATTTTTGGCAGTATTGAAACCTGAAGGTTGAGATTGGAATATTTA
This sequence comes from Lissotriton helveticus, assembly GCF_964261635.1. Taxonomy (NCBI): domain Eukaryota; kingdom Metazoa; phylum Chordata; class Amphibia; order Caudata; family Salamandridae; genus Lissotriton; species Lissotriton helveticus. Next base: position 1,614,251,127 of record NC_136067.1, on the reverse strand, counting down.
TGATTCCGTGTATTATCCATTCACTGACAGGTCGTTCTGACATTGTCATTGGTAATCTTTCTAGTTTTTCAATGCTCAAGATTGTATAATCAGCACCCTTTTGCGCCATACCGATTTGTCTATCAGTAAGGTTAAAGATTTGGAATAGTGACGTTGTGTTGATTAGACGCCAAGGCACATAGCCTGAACGCAGATTTTGTAACGTCCAGCCAAGCTGTACAATAGAACGCAATTGTGACTGACCATGTTGTAATAACAGTAAGTCTTGCGATAATATATCGATTGCTGAAGACACAATGCTGTCCAAAGAAAAAATTCTGGAGGACAGAGTCATTAACCCATTGTCCACTACAGAAAGTGATTTTTCCAAATTGATACGGTCAATTTCCCGTATTCTCTCTGCTGTTTCAATTTGAGTAACCTTCCAGGCCTCATTGTATGCTGCATATACAGAGGCTGCTATGAAACGCTTTTGACGCTGTTTGCGTGGTCCCAAAGTGAAATCACGCAAGTCAGCACCATCAGTAAGTAAAGTTAGGTGTTGCTTAATTTCAGGCAGTGTGGAAGTTTGTAGCCATTGAAGGCATAATTTGCCCACACTGTAGGTGGTAATTATCCCTGGGTGATGTCTTTGGGGATATCTAGGGTCTGGCCTGGTCATTTTGAAGCCTTGTGTTTTGTTCAGGAATCTGTCTTGACAGTTATTAGTATCTGTGGGCCAGATCAACCACTGTTTCCAATCAGGATGTGTTCTGTTTTGGTTTAATATTTGGTTTACGTCTATCTCTTCATCTGTATCAGAGTTATTGCTAAACATTATTGGCTTTGGAATAGACGGTTTATTTAAATCTTTGATTTTGGCTAAGCCAAGACAGGTGGTTTGTTGAACAGTGTCATTTAAAAATATCATTTGTTCTGGGATCATGCAGGCTCTAAACAAAGCTTCTATACCCTGTACTTGCCATTCTTTTGTACCCCAAACACTTTTCAATTCAACATTTTTGTCCCAATAATCAAATCCAAAAGTATTCATTTGTTCAAAGAATGAGTCTGAATATATCAATTTTGTGTTGGTTATCATGGTCTTGGTCCCAGTCTTATTTGACAATTTAAAATAAAATGTTTCAGCATTACTTGTGTTAAAACCTGAAAAGTATGAATATTTGTCATAAACGGTTCTTGAGCTCCCTTTTGGAGGTGTTGCACAATGTTCCCATTGATTATAATTTAAAACATTTCTAGGTTGTGCAGATCTATGTAAAAAGTGATTACCATAGTGGTTATAGCAATACATACTGTCATAATTTGTAGAACCCTGCAAATAATCATGTTTGGTAAATTTAGCAGACATTACTAAGTCAGACATCATGTTATTAATGCTTTCGAAGTCCCAATCATCAGCAAATGAGTTTGGTTTTGCAAAGTCACTCAATGAGATCTTAATTTGGTGTGGATATTTCAGGATCTCGACCGGACCATAAATTTCATAGTCAGTGTTGTCCCAGGCTACCCCACCAGGTATTGGATTGGCTGTGAAGTTGGCTGAAGAAAGTTCTCTTTTCTCGACGTGTGAAGATGTGTGTGGTTTGAGGATCAAGTTGATTTTCTGACTTGCTGTGTCCATTTTAGCATATTTTCCCTCAATGAAGCGTCCCAAAGTAAGTACCATGATGAGCCAAAGTATGAGGATAAATGCACCAAAACCCACCCAAAATTCAATCTATGGAGAAATCAGATATGTTTCTTTCAGTTGTCTCAAAAGTTCCTTAGCTTTGTCTTTAAAGGTTTTTGATGATGGCTGTGTCTTTGATTCACTGAAGCCTTCAGAGGAATCATCGAAGTTTATGAAGTAGCCGGATGCAGTTCTGTCAATTGTTCCAATTGGTTCAGGATTTTTGTTTCTTGCATTGTCACTTGGTACTTCATTATAGATTGGTGTGTCTCTGCTAAATGTTTTTATTTGGGTTTTCAGAGGTCTGAGTTCTATTGCATTGTTGCATAGTCCTTGTTGTTCTTCTGTAGGCGTTTCGAATGTGATTAGCCTCCTCGATAGGACCTCTGTACTGGTAGCAAACCTTGGTGTTCTGCTACTTATTGGGAGTCCACTTGGCCTACTGTTTGTTATCGGCCACATGTTGTGGTTTTACCAGGTCGATGGATACAACTCGGTTCTCCTTTTTACCAGCAAGTGGCGGTAGTACAACTGATCTTGTCCCGTTGACAGACAAGACAGGAACTGCTTTTCTGTAAGAAGGCCCAAATTCCTTCTTTACCGCGATCTTTTCCCTGACTAGATCCCCGACTTTTGGAATCCAGACAGGTCTTGCTGGGACAGGTGGTGGTTCTTCAGTGGTTGTTGGCTGTTGTTTCAACTTAATGTTGCTCAGGTCTTTTCTTGTTTTGTTTAAGTCCTGCAAAATAGCCAAACGGTCTTTGATATCAAAGGTTTTTTCTTTCACCACTGAAGTCTGACTATCAATGTCAGAGATCATCATCCTAGTTCCAAATAATAATTCGTACGCACTGAATCCCTTCAGAGAATTTCTTGGCACGTTATTGAGACTACGTTGGACACTTATTAGATGTTTGACCCACCCAGCTCCCGAACCTAATATCCTTTCCGCTATAGATTGCTTTATGCCTTGGTTTTTTCTTTACACCATCCCGTACCCTCAGGAAGGAAGTGAGAAGATTCCCGCTGGACTGTGCTCATTTGATCATGTTTCCCCTCAGGCTTGAGGGCTAGAGTGGAGACAATGGTCAAACGTAGCATGCTCTTAGCGTATATGCCATTTAGACTCGCGAATCTTTGTATAACAGTCCGGACGTCAGCCGAGTGCTGGTGATCTACATTATAAGTGGAACTAGCCTGTATATGTTAATCGCAACCCTTCCTTTTTACTCCTGATTTTTTCTGGAGTAGAACGACGAGGTTTTAAACTGTTTCTTTCCCCACTGCGATCTCTGTTGCAGTTTGGGCAGTTTTTTACAAACATGGTATGACGCAGGCTCATGCCTGGCCACCAGTACCTTGATTGTAATTCTTCCAGAGAATCTTTTAGTTTAAGGTGTCTGAGACCCTCGCCCATATGTGCGTCTGCGATTAACAAGTTTCTCCTGTCCATGTTTGGAATCACCCTATCCCCCACTCCAGGGATTCGAGCAAAAGGGACGGAGTTTGCATCGATTATGTATGTATAATTGAGTGGATAGTTGATCGGTAACGCTGAGCAGTCGCCTTTTGATGACGTTTTCACTGCCAGCACTGTTTCACCGTCAATGTATTTTAATGTACGCTTTTTTCGATCTACGGGAGCCGTTTTAGTGGCTGCCGCTGTGGCTGTCTCAGCCAATGAATTCCCTACAACGTGAACGCCATCACGCTGATGACTCAGTGAGTGAGTCACGTGAGTCTTTGGTAGTTCTTTTTGTAAAAGAGCTATTTGTTCCCAGAGCAGTTTCTGCTTTATTGGTGCATCTGTGTCATCTTTGTAACCGTTTTGAATCCATGTCTGCAAATCCTTGTTGTATGATTTGACGCAGTAATATGAATCGGACACTATAAGTGTCGGGAATTCGCGATCCGCATTATCTAGCGCCATTTTTAATGCTATTATTTCAGTTTGTTGTTCTGAATTAGTTTCTACTGAGTGTGATTTTGTTAATAGAGGTCTTAGTTTACCTCCGCGCCACACTTCTTTTGTAATCTCACATGTGGGGTTGTATGCTTGTTCTCCCCAAACGGACGGTTGAGCATGTCCGTCTGTATAGATTACACAGGCGTAATGTCGTAAAGGCAGAATGTCGATTGGCAGAGGATATGTTTCTTCATATGCTAGATTTTTCAATTCTTCTAGTTCTGGATCAAAGTAGTAGTATACTCTGTCCGTTGTGATTGAATTCACCCATTGTAACCATTCTGGATCCAATGTTGTTATTGGTAAATTACACGGTGTTGTTAATGCCTCAAAGGCTGATTCAGCTGTTCTGACTGTGATATGTCTACCGTCTGCTTGATCTTTTTCTCTAGCTATTGCGGTTTGAACTGCATGAACAATTTTTTCTTTGTTGCTGAATTTCTGTTCAGCTTCTGTGTACAAGTGTGATTTGAATGCAATCGGTACCTTTTCCCCCTCATTAGAGGTCAGGTATGTGAATCCGCATCTCCCTGGGATGACTCGAATCACAAGATTGCGTGTGTTATCACGTGTTTCTAATTTTGTTTTAATTAGCATGTCTGTTTGTAAGGATCTCAAAATTTCTGTGTGTATTTGAGTCCAATTGGATCTTTTAAAATCTGGTTTAATTAGATCATAAAGGGGTTTGACCCTTTCTGCGTAATTTGCAATGTATGTTCTTCCGAAATTTAGGAAGCCTAGAATTGACTGTAAGTTTTTTAGTGTTCTAGGTGCTTGGAGTACGGCACATTTCTCTAGGAAATTGTCAGCCAGGCTTTTGCCTTCACTTGATAATTCATATCCTAAGAACAGGACTGTCAGATGGGCAATTCTGGACTTTTTAAAGTTGAATTTGTAACCCTCTGCAGCGAACCCAAGTATTATGGTGTTCACTCTTTTCAAGTGAGTATCCAAGTCATCATCTGTTAAGTAAATGTCATCGACATAAGATAATGCTTCATCATCATATAGTTGTAGTAATTCTGTTACTCTCGCTGAGAATACCCCCGGGCTGTTCTTGTACCCCTGGGCTAACCGACAGAATTGCTTTTGAGTGCCATTTACTGAGAATGCAGTTAAATATCTGCTCTCTGGTGCTATGTTTTGACAAAAGAATCCATTGGAGATGTCCAAGGTTGTTTTGTATTTTTTGCGCACTATGTTATTCATTAGTGCAGCACTGTGTGAGTTTTGCACTGCAAAAGTTTTGCAACATGTGTTAAGGTGTCGGTAATCCAAAACTAGACGATATGAATTGTCTGGTTTGGAGACCGGAAACAAAGGATTGTTCATTTGTGAGGTGCAAGTTTCAATCACCCCCTGGTATTCTAGCTGATCTAGTATTTCATTTACCTGTTTTTTAGCTTCTTGCTTAATTGGGTACTGCCTTTGTGCAGTAGGTTGTGATTTTAACTGGATTTTGTGAGGAGGAGAGTCCTCATCCCATCCTACGTGATTTTTATATAAAGCAGGAGCTAGAGCCACTGCCCACTTTCTAGCAAGTGTTTATTTTTTATGAATTGGAATTTGATTTGAGAAGGCAGGCATAATTACTTCTTCGCCATGCGGGCACTCCCTGACAAACTCTGGTGGCCAGTCTTTTTCAGCTAGAAGGATATCATAGCCCTTGGAGAGATTATCCCAAAATAGTCCCCTTATTTTCCTAGTCTTATCTCCCTCTATACGTAATGTTATCTCGTATATCTTGTGGGGTTTGCTAACTCTGGTGTCTGCAGTTTCCACTTGAAGATATTCATTCGTGTCCACTGTCTCCAGATGATTCATAAGGACTTTGCGAGCTATGCTCACTTCTGCTGCGCTGTCTAGCATTGTCTGAGCCCACTCTCCGTTTTTCAGTTGTGTCCTCAGTATTCTCGGCATTGTTAACTACCTTGATACTGGCTACCTTCTTTTTTGGAAATTGTAATTTCTTTTTTAGTTGAGCAGGTTCCTTGTCTTTGGACTTGGCGTGCTCTTCTCTTTGTTCTGATCGTCCTCTTCTTTCCGATTTCTGCGAGGAAGTCTGAAAAGATTGAGAGGGACGTGTATCAATGTCTTGATATCTATCAGGCTTTTTTATATTATCCCTATTTCTAAGGTTATATCTTTTCCCAGAGGGGTCACTCTGGGGTGACCTGTGTCTCTGGTTCGGAGATTTCTCCCTTCGCCTAGGAGACCTTCCTCTGGACTGGAATTTCTTTTCTTTAGGATTGGATTGTTTGTTTCCATCCCAGTTCTTTTTTGGTGAATTATTATTAAAAAATATTTTTTCTGGACTTTCAGTCAGTTGCGGTTTTACTGGTATTCCACCTAAACTATCTCTACCTAGTTCCTCATAGGATTTTTCTATGATTCTGGCAATTTCAGCTGGTTGGTCTGCTATATCTGTCTCCTTTAACCTCTGGCGGATCGCCACGTTTGCTGCTTCACCTTTTATGTTGGCTAGTAATATAGCCGAGACCTGCTTGAAGTCTTTCAGTAATTTCATACCAAGAGTTAAAGCGGGCTCTGGACCGTATTCGTCTTGAATTTGTTTTAGCACATCTGGTATTACCGAAATGGATGGAACACCGTGCGTTTTTGTGTAGATGGAAGCAAAGACTGTACCCCAAGTGTCACAGTCCTCAATGTGTGGTGCGATTCCCATTGGAAGACAGATAGTCAGAATCCTGTGTTTTTCTAATGGGGTGGTGTCAGGAAACACCACCTCTATTTGGGTAATTTTCTGTGCCAACCAGAATGGTATTTGTTCCCGTTTAGCCGGTACCTTACCTAGGCAGGACTGGATGTTCTGTGGTGTAATTTTATTTGTGTTCCCCTGGTGAGGGGTCAGCTGTGGAAGTTTAATCGCTGGCTGAATTGTTGATGTCCGCATCACATACTGAACTAATTGTCTATGAATTTTTATTAATTGTTTTAGCTGTGTTAACAGTTCTGCTGCAGACATCCCATTGATGTCTGGATGTGGTGTGTATCCGGCTAGGACCGGCCACGTTGCTCCTGGTCTACCTAAAGGACCGAGCCTGGTGATGTGATTATTATGTTTTAGGGCGCCATCAAATAAGAGCAAATGCTCTTGGAATTTGAGTGGTACTTCCACCTCCTCGAAAGGAGTGTACTCATTAGGAGGTTCCTCTATTTTGTAATAGTGGAAGTACTTTGTTACAGCATTTGCTGCTGGAAAATGTATCCATGAATAATATACCTCTGTCTGCCGATATTCGTGTGCCTCAATTACGAATATGACTGTACCACCTCTAGGTGTCAGTCCATTTTCTATAAGTTTTAAGGTTATAGATTTCCTTTTGATGACCGGGATGAGTATTATCTCCGGGTCTGCATTTTGTAGTGCAGTATCAGCTTCTGCTATTTCAGCTGCTAATCTAACTGCCTCTCTTTCTTCTTCATTGTCTGACATTTTACTGTCCTGAAGGTTATTTCTTTTGTTTGCAGATCAGGTTTCTTATGGAACAAAGGTTAGATGCACAATATTTTGGAACTGTTTATCCTTCAACGTTGACTATACCAAGAACCATACATAGGAGTTCCCTCCTGCGAGGTCTGGCGGATATAACCTTTCACCCACTCCAGACGTCTTTGGAGTATGTGGGAAAAGGGGTCTGAGTGAGAAAGCACGACTGAGTTACTCTAAATGTCTTACGTTAGTTTTATCGCCCTTTCCAAACGCGTTGGGCGCCATGTAGTGTAGTTCCTATCTTCCCAATAGGCTCTGCGCATTGGAATAATACCTACAGCAGTAAAGGCCTAGGCCAGACGTTAACTAGGTCTACTACTGTCGATACTAGACTTAAAGTTTTGGGTTTGCCAGCGTAGCTCAGAGTTCGCTAGAAACTTTCTCGAATGTTCAAGGAGGAATTAACTTCCCTGATTAGACAAGAAGGGATTTAGTTTCTGACAACCATAGAACATGACAACTTTGCTCTCCCCTAATCAAGAGTCAATCTCGAGAGTCGTGTGAACAAAAGGCAAATTATTTTACTCAGTCAGTACGTGCATTCTTAGTCTCATCAGAATGTAGAGAAAAGGAAGAGACGGGCGTGTTCAATAAAAAGGTGTTATTTATTGATCAGTCTCTTTTCTCATACAAGAGAAATGGATCGATATTATGGCAATACTTATAGTTAAGTAAAGTGCATACATTAAAAGCAATAGTATAAAATAATACTGTAAAAACATTGATATGGTTTCTAAGCCATAAGATGTTTAAAATGAATAAAATATATTACATACACATATACATTTGACTAAACATACTCAACTGGTGTTTCTAGATACGCCTACCCCGTGTACCTGACCTGAGTCTAATACGTGGGCGGGAATAGAAAGTTACAGTTTAAGTTAAGTTTGTTTTTGCCAAGTGAATAACTAGAGAATTCTCTGTGAGGGGTTATTCAGTTCTGTACCTGGAATTTAGGATGAATGAGGAATGGTATCTCTCTCTCTGGTCTCGATATTCCAGGCTGCCTGCGAGGGCTACCCGGAAACGCCGGTGCTGGATTCTCGGCAGGAGAAAGCAGCGCGTCTCTCAGCGCGTCAGGAAGGCGGGGCTGCTGCCAGCGGGGTCTGCTCTGCTCTTGGCTTCGGCAAGTATGGCTGCTCCGTCTCGTCACCACGCGTGTGTTTGCATATGGCAAGATCGGTAATATTTATACCTTTAAGGTGCCGAGATTGACGTAAGGATGGACATAGATACGTCAATAAAGATGTCATAAGATTTGCTCGTTAGCACATTCTTTTACTAAAGTTCTCGGTGAAATCAAAACAATGGCCGCAGGGTTTTGCCCAGGTTGTCATAGGTTTGATTTGTTATGAGAACTCCGTATGCCTTATCAGGGGCTGGAAGAATATCGCTTGTCTAATTAGATCGCAAGCGTTATGACCTAATCAGATAACACGTTCCTGTGCCGTAGTGTGACTGCGTAGGATAACGGTATCTGCATCATGGGGGTTTTCTGCCTCATGGGCTGACTGCTAGTTAACTTGTTGGTTTGTTTAACTAGAATAGGGTCAGGAATAGGGGGATCGATTCAGAACCTATAGGAATACATGACAAGGGAGGAAGAGAGAGGAGAGAGAGAGGGAGGGAGAGATAGAGAGGGAGGGGAGAGAGAGAGAGAGAGAGAGAGAGAGAGAAATATGTGTGTATGCCAGTTCTGATGGCTCAGTGGATGAAGACATCCACTGCAGGTGCCTGTGTTCAACCTCATGGTCAGTTTTTTTTTATTTGCTCTAGCCCCGCTCCCTCCCCCACTGGCCCCGCCCCCACTGGTGCAGCCCTCAGCCACAAACCACACTGTAAATTTAGCCCCCGAGAGAAAGTTTAAGTGTACCCATGGCACAGAGTATATTTAACAGGGCCAGCATTAGTCAAGATGGGATATAGAGAAGACCCTACTTATAGAAGACCGTGCGACCGAGAGGGCACATTTTCACTTATCATATGGGAGTGCTCCCACATTAGTAAGTTTTGGAGTGATGTGGTCCAGTATATGGTGGAGGTACTGGGAGAGAGACTGGTAATGGAGGCCAAAAGATGTCTGCTAAATGTATGGGAACCGACAAATTTGGGTAGTAAAGAGAAAGCATGGGTGTCACTGGGTCAGATAGTCTCTAAGCGAAATATGGAATGGAAACAAGACGTGGATTGGTGCATGTTTAGGGAGAAAACAGTAAATGTATCCAGGGGTGCCCGAGGAAGTGGGCGCAAAGATGGGGTAAATGGAACAAATACAGGGGGGCATATGTGAACAGCCCAGTTTACCGCCGCTACTGTCCCCTTATGAGCCAGAGTCTTAGATTATAGAAACAGTCTACAAAAGGACGTACTAATTATTGAGAGTAAGCCATATGTCCAAAAGCAATGCTTAATGTGAATCATGGAATGTACTAAGTGATGTTTGTACTGTTATTTGTTGTTATCAATAAAAAGATATTTAAAAAAATATATATTTAGTTAAAATGTATATTACATTTAATTTATTTTGTTAAAGATAATATTAATATATTATATATTTAATATATTTTTTATGTTATTTATATTTTTAATCAATATTTTTTACACCTATATTTTTTACTTCTATATTTTTTATTCAATATTTGTGTACTTACCTGTTTAAGTATAGGGAGTCGAGATTTGTTTTAAATATTTTTACCATCAATATTTTTAGCATTGATATTCTATCAGTGAATCAACAAAAGGGTATGATTTCTTTAGGGGAATAAAGAGTGGTCATCTTTGAGGTTGCTCATACCATCTGGTACCCTGGCAAGGTTAGGGACTCAGAAGGGGCACTGCGAGCCAGCAAGGAACCAGGCCAACATTTTCTATTGATGTGTGTGTCTCAGTCCCCATATTCTGAAGCTTATGTTGTCCAGAAACACAGCCCTACTTAATTCAAAGGATCCGTATAACATGGCTCCACCAATGTTCAAGGTCAGACACTGACCGCGCACCTTTAAGGCACCGAGCACGCATGGTCCAATGTTAAGCGCGCACACGTTCTCGCCCCCTCCACCCGCTTTCAAAATGCGAGCGGCGAAAAACGTCAATTTTCCTGGTTGTCTTAGGCCTTTGGGAAAGTATTCCTGTTAATCACAGCGCCCATCATGCGCTGCAATTAACAGGAATATTTTCATAATGGCCCAAAATCAGCACCCAGCGGCGCTGTATTTAGAAAAGGAATGAAGGAAGTCTGAAAACACGACATGTAAAGCACAGGTCCTGCTTTCAGACTTGCTTCATTTCTTTTCTAAATACAGCGCGACTGGGTGCTGATTGTGGGCCTTTGTGAAAGGATTCCTGTTAATCACAGCGCCCGTCATGCGCTGCAATTAACAGGAATATTTTCACAATGGCCGGGAAGGGCGCTGGGCGACTCGGGTGACTCGTAGCACGTCGCTGGGGGAACTCCCAGGGTTGCCCACTTGGGACGTTGGTGGCTTCGTCGTCTACGAATGGTAAAAAGTGCCTGAGCCCTCCTGGTACCACAACTGCGTGGAGCGCTTCAGTAGCACACCCTTGCCATAGGTTGCCAAGTCGACTTTTTTAAAAATTGTTTTCCACCCACTTGCATATCGATAATATCAGATTGCGCCACCTCAGGAAAATCCTATGAAATATAAGATGCAGCAGGGAGCGGTGATGGTGTAGCCTGCTCAATTGACAAACAAATCTGCCAGGTCTAGGCACGCAGATTAAAAACAGAGTGCAGCTGTTCTTGTGACTCGCACACATGCAGCCTGCATGTCATCCCATTTGTAGAGACAATTTTAGGGAAAGAAAACACGCAGATATTGTGTATAAACAAGTGACATTAATCTGGATAGGGTGAAGTAAAGTAGCATATAAGACCGTGACAAATAAAATGGAAATACAGTGACTGTCCATGAAACAAGCATTGGCAAACTGAGGATGTTTGACTTGCTCTTAGAGTCCTAAACCAGTGCTTTAAATGAGCAGTACTGTCCGGTAACAAGTACCTGCGCTTTTATAATTTGAAAGGGAGAGTACAGGCACTTTTCAGAAGTGCTGCAATACATTTAAATGGGGAGTACAGGCACCCCTCAGGAGCAAGCAGGTATTCTAAATAGTAAGGGATCGATTCACAGAACTAACTTAAGACAAAATCCTAAAATTACTACTTTTGGTATTCACAGAATGCACTTACTACTTTTGGTATTCACAGAATGGATTTACGACTACTAACTTTACGTCCAACTCGGGCCGGAAATTCCGGCCCGGAGGCGGAGCTTCTAGCCCGGAGGCGGAACTTCTGGCTTGGAGGCAGAGCTTGCAGCCCGAGGCGGAGTTAGCAGCCCGGAGGTGGAGCCTCCGGCCCAGAGGTGGAGATTTCAGCCATGGCTAAATACCCACCTCCGAGCCGGAAGCTCCACCTCCAAGCCATGAGCTCTGCCCCTGGGCCGCAAGCTCCGCCTCCGGGCCACAAGCTCCGCCTCCAAGCCAAAAGCTCCACCTCCAGGCCGGAAGCTCCGCCTCCGGGCCGGAACTTCTGGCCGAGTGCGGATGTAAAGTTACTAGTCGTAAATCCATTCTGTGAATACCAAAAGTAGCAAGTGCATTCTGTGAATACCAAAAGTAGTAAGTGCATTTTGTGAATACCAAAAGTAGTAAGTTTAGGATTTTGGCGTAAGTTAATTCTGTGAATCGGGCCCTAAGTCCCTGCACTTCTATAGTTTCTTTCAAAGCACTGTCTGCAAACTTTTATGATAAAAGGAAGGGGCTGCTGTTTCTTCTGGTGCTTCATCTTTCACGGAAGAGGCATCGAATTCAGGAAAGGAAGGCACACCTGGAGTTCTTGTCAAAAGCAAGTAAATCATCGGAGGGGGCGAGGGGGTGGGGTGCTATCTATTTGATTTCACACTTCTGCTTACTTATAAGACTATGTGCAGATTCCTGCTCCAGTAATTGAAATACTTGAAACTGTTTGTAGTAGTGGCACGCATGCAACAATCACTTTTACACTATTTGGCTAGGCAGGAAGACCCCCGATCAGACGGACATACACACAGACAACCAGAGCAGCAGAAAGTGTAGATTAGACAGACATTCCTAGATGACAGGCGGCCACGATGCAAGCAGGCAGAAACAGAAAATGAAAAAGAAAGGGACGGACACATAGCATTAATACACAGGCACAGAAAAGCCAGCAGGGACAAAAGCCCGGAAGACCAATATAGACAACACACTTAACGATATACTGACTGACAAACAGTTGTACACCGAGGTAACTGGATAGACAGAGATAAAAAAACATACATTGGCAAATACAGAAAAAGCTGATAGAAAAATGTAAATGCATACAGCTTGTGTATAGTTTATGTACAGGTTGAATGACAATATCTAGCCAAAAAGACAAAGGGGAGGGAAGGATAGAGAAAATATACAGAAGGAACCCACAATGGCAGACGTGGATGGTCTAAACACACATATTTGACTGCATTCTCTCTGCAGCTAGACAGACAGACAGACAGACAGACAGACAGACAGACAGACAGACAGACGGACGGACGGACAGACAGACAGACAGACAGACAGACAGACAGACAGACAGACAGACAGACAGACAGACAGACAGACAGACAGACAGACAGACAGACAGACAGACAGATAGATAGATAGATAGATAGATAGATAGATAGATAGATAGATAGATAGATAGATAGATAGATAGATAGATAGATAGATAGATACATACATACATAGATAGATTTATTTAAATTCGAGATGTGCTAATGGATGGACACATGAATGGACGGGTTATGGGTTTGGGAGCTGGCTGGGTTTAAGTGGGTGAATCAGCTGTATGTAAGGATGGATGAGCTTAAGGGGTAGCTGGATGGGTTTGAGTGTGTAGATACGGGCAATGTAAGTTTATGTGGATGGATGAATGAATGGATGGATGGATTTATTTTACTTGGATGCTAGATGAGTGACACTATGGGTTGGATGGATGGGCTTAAGGGGTAGCTGGATGGGTTTGAGTGTGTGGATAGAGTGTATGTAAGTATATGTGGATGATGAATGGATGCATGCATTTAGTTTACTTGGATGCTAGATGAGTGACACTATGGGTTTGATGGATGGATGACTGGGTGATGGATGGGTGGATGGAGGGAGGGACGTTTTTTTTTTACACAGACATAGTCAATGGAAGAACGTATCGATGAAAAGGGAAATGTACAAATGCTCAGTAAATGTGTTTAGAACAATATTTAAGCAGAGCCTGTCTGCCCTGCAGAGTGCATCCAGCACAGCAGGCAGGCTCCCCTAAGCTGAATTCTATGTGCGCACAGCCGTTCTTCATACATGAGAAGTGCAGGGAAAGTGCGTAGGTGATGTTTGCATATTTTTTGACGAGGGTCTTGCAGTTTTCCTCCTGTGAAAATGTGTTTGCGTCTTGCAGCGGGAGCCAGAGCTGTCGGAGGCTGTCCCCATCTGCCTGACCGCCATGAGCCATCCGAGGAGCCCCTTGCAGATGGCGCTGCTGCTCTGCATGCTGACGGCCGGAGGCTGCAAAGAAAGAACCGAGCCGGTCGAGCTCCGATACAGCGCCGTCCTCAACCTCATTATGGACATCATACAGGACTTGAGAAACTAACACTTGGCCAAGGAAAACGGGGTGCAGTTTTACTCCAAATTCTCAAACTACAAACTGGACGACAAGGAAGCCCCCGAGTACGGGCACTATCAGGACGAGCAGAGAGTCAACGAGTCTCCCATTTTCGCCCCTCCCATTAGTTAACATCCGCACTATTCTGTTAGTAAGAAGGTGAAACCGGGCAGAGCCCGAGCACACTATTATGGCTGGGCTTCTTGTGTTGCGAGATAGGCAGGGCTTGGGTCAGGTGGGTGGTCTCTTTGGACTGGGATGAAGTAAGATTGGGGCAAATCTGTAGCACTATATGCTCAAATAGAATTGTATCGAATTTACATACCTTCTAAGGAGATCTGTTACCACCTAAAAATGAACATATTGTGCTGCACAGTTAATGCAGTAAATTATATCAGAAACAAAGTGTTTGGCTACAGATATTGCACAATAACTTCTAAACTATCTATTCGTGTCCATTAGTGCCACCGAGGGTGCTCTGGTCAAAGTATTATAAGTCACAAGGCAAAACAAGCAATGGCCGCGCGGCCATAAAAGTAACGGCCACGAGTATTTTCATCCCACTCAAAGCCCTGGTCTACACGCGCGGTCAGGTTCTTGGCGCACTTAGCCTTGGCTGCAGTGCACAGAGACCTTATTCTGCCGCAAACAGAGGAAAATAATTAGAGGGAATATTACTCCTGAGTAGTTCTTGTGTGTGCTCAAGGTCTCCTTTTCACCTTATACTCAGACATCTGTGGTGTTAGGGATTTAATCCTCCTCAGCTTAATAGGAACTCTTATTTTAGTCTGATGGTTGTTCAAGCTTGAACCTTTAAAAGGGTTACCCCACTATAGTATGTTTTCCCTTCTTTGAACTTCTTTTTTATTAAATATGGTGCTAGCAGCTAACATCCCTGTTAGCTGCAGGCATGCTGTTACAGCATTATTACAACAACAGGGGTTCCCAGTTGGAGGGGAAGATGTTACCTTTGTGGTTGAGGCCCATGAAACATATAAAACAGAGGTATTTTCTTCATGGGTCAACTTTCCTGCTTCCGATGGCACTTCACTAACATATCACAACTAAGGGAGGGGGGAGTTTGTGGAGTTGCACTACGTGGAATTTCGCAGAGTTGCTTAAAAACTCAGTTCCATTCAGCACTACTTTTGAACAAAAGCAGTTAAGCCTACAGTCTCTGACAGCCCACTCCTCCTCCCTTCACATCAAAGGGCTCTTCAAGTGAAAAGGAGTGAAGAAGGCATGGGTGGAGACAGCTTGAAATTGAGTTAAAGGAATGAGTGTGGCTCCACATGGGACTCATCCACACCCTTCCCAGTTTGCAGGGAAGTAAGACTCCCCCACTTCTAGTAAGACTCCCCCACCTCATGGCTTTTAAGTGTGTTTTCATCTCTAAAAGCTACAACAGCAACTGACAAATAATTAACAAAAGTCAATATTAGTTGTCATTTTTTTGAAGATTCTTGTAGATCTTATAAAGTATCATATTCTGCTTTCCCATCGTACAGTCCGGTCTCTTCAGGCATGCCATTCACTCACTCTGCAGACTTTGAAACTCCTAAGAAACCAATATGACCAACCTATCAGGCTCAGGAATGAGTCTGGGCAGCTCCTTGAGGTGGCTTCCTGCAGTCAGCCTCTGGATTACCTCGGCCTGCCTGCAGCTCCATGTCTGATCAGCGTCCAGTAGGTTTAGCAGGTCCAGGGTCCATGAGCCATCTGCCCTACACCACTAGGAGCCTGAAGACAGAGGATAGCCCCTAAGGGGGAACATCAGAATCCAAGCCCCTTCCAGCTTATTACCGTCTAGTGAGGGACTTCTGGGAGAAAAGGAGGGAGGAGACTCATCGGAGTCCAGACAAAGCAGGGATGTCTTCAGAATCTGGGGCAGGATCAAAGGGGGTTGATGCTCCATGGCGCGTTCTACCGCATGTAAACAGGCAGAGGAGGCATAAAATTCAGAGTGCACAAAATGGGGTGAGCAGTAAACGAGTAAAGAAACTCTGCTCCATCAGCGGAGGGTGGAGTTTTGCAAACTCCGCGCTCCAAGCGGAGCGCAGTGTGGGCAAAGCTCCGCTAACCCCGCTGGCAGAGTGGAGTTGCCTCCCACCCTTAATCACAACTACACTCCAGCTGCATTACCACAGCAATACAGACATTATGAAGAATTAGAAGTAGGATTACATTTTCAGGAACATCACAATTGGCTCCATGGCGCCCTCTCGTGGGAGAGGTGTGGCACAGCGGCCAGGGTACCTGACTCCGGACTACGGGGTTCATGGTTCGATCCCCAGTGCCGGCAGCAGGTTAGCCCAGGACCATGTGACTCTGGGCAATAGCTTGCTTTATCTTCCCGATGGCCCCCAGCGCCGGGACACCACTTCGGAGGTAGATGTGCACTTTACAAATACTGGTATTTCATTTAATTTAACTTCCCACATCCACTAAATAATGTTAAACTGGGTGCCATCAGCAATGATGGGGCAACCTGGTCAGTTTTAGCAAGCTACGCACCATACCCAACTTTAGCACCACCAACTATTGCAGAAATTCTTACTCTTTACATGGATCTAGCTAGACTATACAGATGTTTAATGCAGTTTGTCATGCGTACATTAAGGGCAACCACAGCATGGGCTGTTCAAGCTGTGCAGACACGTATAGTTGTGCCTGCAATTAGTCTAGTCATCATTAACCCAATAATGGAAATTCCAATCTTGATTGCGTAAAAACCAAATCAGCTTGAAGCAGTGTTTCCCCATTAGGGAACCCAAGAAAAAAAGAATTCTTACAGTGTACCTACCACTTGGAATGGTTCCCCTGATCAAGGATTGTGCAGCTTTGGGTCCAGTTTTGCTGCCATATATACCATAACACATGGTACACCATCCATAGCTGTTTTGCTTTAAGTACTAAAACAAATTCTAAATGAATACTGGGCTGCCCCAGCCTTGGAATTTGGGATAAAATTAGTTGCAAACTTTGCCACCGTTTCCTTAATTATTTTAAGTAATATTAAATGGAAGGCAGAAGCAGTGGCAGTGCGCCAACGTCTTGGGCAAATTGTGATTGCAGACTAAGAGCTTGAACTACGAAAAATGATTGCTGAAACCTATACATACATAGGTCAAAATAGTTTGTGAGCCAGAACTAATAAGCCACAGCTTAAGGGCAATTCTGAAAAAGAAACAGCCAAGAGAGTTTTAAAAAAAAATACGAGGACAAACAGAAAAATAAAGATTAAAACAAAATCACAGAGTGGATCCCTGCAACAGGAGCCCATTGAGAAATGTTCCAATTTACGTAACTGTGATACACTTAAAGAGCCTGATAGGTAATACACGTCATTCTCGTTCCTTTCAGGACTCACCCAACAAACGCTCAGAGAGAGGGGGGCATCCGGAGCACAGGCAAAAGAGTATGTGAAATGTAGAAAGGACTCACAATGCTCATATGACATCATCATAAAAAAGATATAGATACTTCCACAAAATAAACAATTCCGAAAGAAGAAAGTGGCAGGTATTTACTTTAAACATGCCACACATACTAAGACTCATACTTCAAACCAAGATATGGGCATTAACACTGCTAGACAAACCAGCAGCGGGCATAATAGTTCATCGAGTCTTGAAGGGTTTCTGGTTCCGAGAGCAACTAATGAATTTATTCAGGTTGAAGCACCAGATCAGCCGGTTAGTTCTCCCAACAGATTTTATGATTTGGACATCCACATTGAGGGTGATATACAAAATACTATTAAAGTAATATTCTGGGAAAAATTTACAAATACTTATGAAGTTCTCTTGACTGAAACAATTTGGCTGATGAGTTTGTTAGACAGGTTACATAAGAGGAAGATGTCCTTCTTCTCTGTTCATTTTCCTCACGTTATCAAACAAGGTTATGTCTCAGAATGGGAAATTGCATGAGCCCCGGCATTATATTGCAATCATATAGGCTGGGATTAGAACTCGCCTTATCATGTTATACCCCTAAGGTCTAGCTCACAAGCCAACCACAATTCCCAACTAAACATGAAGTAAAACACCCGTTTAGAGAAATTCTTTTACAATTAGAACATCAAGACGCAATAGAGCCTTGCATTTCAGCAATGAATAATCCATTGTTTTCAGTAGCTAAACCAGATAATTCCTACAGTTTAGTCTTAGACTACAGACATTTAAACAGTCACACACATCTTTGTGATGCAAAATACGTACTACTGAACAACATAGTGTGCAAAAAATATCAAACCCTATTGGACATTTTCAATGGTTTTTCGTGCCAAAATGTAGCACCTGAGAGCAGAGACTTAATGGCATTTTCTGCACTAGCCAGCCAGAGAAAATTCTGCTGACTGCCTCAGGGGTATAAGAACTGCCCTGGGTTGTTTTCTACTCGAGTAATGTCAATTCTACATGTCAATTCTACATGACAGTGACCAAGCATTGCCCTATGTTGATGATACATATCTTACGGACGATGACGATGACTTAAACACACACTTAGGCAAAATAGATTGCATCTTCTTGGGATTTGCTACAACTGGCTACTAATTCAATTTTCTAAATTACAAAATTGCTTATCTCTGTGTCCTATTCTTGGGATACAAGTTGTCAAATGAAGGCAAACTACTTGCCCAACATTTCTTAGAGAAATGGGCTCTCATACAACCATCAAGCACCATAGAAAAGCTACTATCACTTCCAGGTTTCACAGCTTTGGGAGAACATACATACCAGACTATGCAAAACAGATTTGACTCCTTCAGAAGCGGTCGCTCCCCACGCTCCCTGGCTCCAGCTGGTATCATAGCGCTTCAACGCAATTGCTTGTGCTCTGCTTGGCCATTTGCTCCCATTACTCAGTGTGCTCCCCTTCAGAAAACAACTAAAAAGTTGGATATTCGATAAGTAAAGTACCCCCCTCCCTCAAGCGCCTTGAGACCCTCTGGGTGAGTAGTGCGCTATACAAATGATAAACTTGACTTGATTGTATGAAATAATTTATCCTGAGTTTCCAGATAAATATTGGACTTCGGAACACAGTGATATTCTGAGAAAACTGCAAACTGACATGCTTTCATTCAGACACTTGCATACTCGTGCCAACACAACTAATTTGGTAATCCGCATATTACTGACTATACATATGTCACCTTTAATGAGGGTCATACTGTACTGATTTCATAATAATCACATTTATTTTCAAATGCTTAAATGTGTTTTGCATCTGCAGAAAAAATACTAACTGCAGTTCAGAAAGCTGTTATAAAGGAAAGATCATTGAAACACATACTTGTGGTTACTCCTGCCCCAGCCATAAAGGCTGTTACAAATGCAAGCGTACCTGACTCAAAAGCCTTACATCCTAGATGGATACAATGGGTCACCTCCTTAACAGCTACTGATGTTGACTATGTTTTTGATCCTACCTTGCAAACACAAGACTTTCTTCAATATGAACAAGAATACTGTGTACCCAGTGATATTTTGCTTCTTGATCAGTATCATTACATATTATGTACTGACTGTTCAGCTCAGCCTGCTATTGGCAGTAAGCAACGATATTCTGTGGCTTGCGCAGCAGTTCACCGGATCTTGAAAAATGGAGAATTCCATCAACAAAATACATTTACAAAAATCTTAGCGGATTATACTGCTCAGCTGGCTGAACTAAAATCTTTAATTCTGGCACAAGAAAATACTGATCCTGAATTCCCCACACTCATTGGGTATGATTCGTATTACTGTATCTAGTCTTTTAATGAACATTTACATTATTGGCGCTTGAGTGGATTCATAGACTCTAAAGGGAACACTATCAAGGGTAGATTGCTTTAGGGAAAGGTGGCACATCTTAAAGAATGTTTGCTACGGGATCATTTAATCCATTCATTAAGTCATCAACTTGTTGGAATACACATTGTAGGAAATTCAATGGCTGATGAAGCTGCCAAATCAGCAGTTCAGACTGCTGTTGTTGCTGCAATTACTCATTCACACAAGAGGGTAGATAAAGACATCATGGTTGCTGGCAATGTTCACACAGTGGCACTCTATAACCAAAATAATATACAGAAAAATACTACCACCTACTGAGTGCCCAAAGCATTCCTTTTGCTTACATTCCTAAGTCAGGGATCGTGTGATACCCAACCAAGACCCAGCGTAGAAATAGTCATAGCTGCGCATGAAGGATTAGTATCTACCCATGCTGTTGTGGCATCTACAGTTTCCTTGCTACAGAAACGCGGTTGTATGACGATCCATCGGGAACACTGCCATCGCGCGACTTCACATCGCGGCAATTACACCGCAACGGTATTTACGGCGGCCGTTTTTTCACCGCACGTCGTTGCGACGCCAATGCGGGCGATCGGTGTCACATCGGCGTCTATACATCGCGCAACATGACAACGCGATGTTTGAGGCCACACTTTTAAAAATCATCTCAGCCAATGGGTTGGTGGCGGGTGGGGGGTATATATGATCCTGCTCACCGTGTCTGCAGCATTTGTGCCTGTGTCGTGACCCTGTGCCTGTGTTGTGACTTTGAATTCGGTAAGTGTCCACTGTTGCCCTTGTATTTCGTGGCGTTCTGCCCTCTGTTTCCCTCGTTTTATGTGCTGTTGTGCCCTCTGTTGCCCTCGTATTTCGTGTCCTTCTGCCCTCTGTTTCCCTCGTTTTTACGTGTCCTTCTGCCATCTGTTTCCCTCGTATTTTGTGCTCTTGTGCCCTCTGTTGTCCTTGTATTTCGTTGCCTTCTCCCTCGTTGCAGCGTGCCCTTCTGCCCTCTGTTTTCCTAGTTTTCCGTGCTCTTGTGCCCTCTGTTGCAAGTGCTGCAAGAGGAAACTCAACACACAGGACGAATGTGATGGCCTAGTGTAAAGGAACCAGAGCCCCAAAATTAGGCTTCTCAAAATGAAAAGGACATTTAAACCACTTCACGCGTACCATACTGTGTACTATGCCATCTTTAAGCTCAACCGAGAACGCACAAGTGCCTGTTGCTATCCACAGTAAACAACATGGTAGACCGCAGCATTAGACTGCAGCCACAGGCACGAAACTATACGGACACTCCAGATGTATGTGGATGATACTCCGGTCCGGTAGAATGGAAGCCGTGTATTTCATGGAGTAGGGTTAGATAGGCAGTAAATAGCTCAGGGCCCCATTTATACAGCCTCTGATAAGCCAATACGTAGCTCATCGTGAAAGCAGTTGAGTACATAGTGCATATTCAAGTCAGTCTACCCTCTTCATGTGTCCGTTTTAATGTGCTACCAAAACAGGAGAGACAGAGGACAAACCCAAGCACTTCCTACCAATCACACAAAGATGCTTGGGTATGTAGCAATGCCGAAGCTCACCCGTACGTCCCCGTAGGTGCCCTACATCAGAGTCAAACAAGATATGTGAGGGGTCAGCTCTGTTTTCCTCATTTTTTGTGCTGTTGTGCCGTCTGTTGCCCTCGTATTTCGTGTCCTTCTGCACTCTGTTTTCCTCGTTTTTTTGTGCTGTTGTGCCCTCTGTTCCCCTCGTTTTTGCGTGTCCTTCTGCCATCTGTTTCCCTCGTTTTTCGTGCTCTTGTGCCCTCTGTTGCCCTTGTATTTCGTTGCCTTCTCCCTCGTTGTAGCGTGCCCTTCTGCCCTCTGTTTTCCTAGTTTTCCGAGCTCTTGTGCCCTCTGTTGCAAGTGCTGCAAGAGGAAACTCATCACACAGGACGAATGTGATGGCCTGGTGTAAAGGAACCAGAGCCCCAAAATTAGGCTTCTTAAAATGAAAGGGACATTTAAACCACTTCCCAATATTTCTGACCTTTAGTTGCCTCTTCAAGTCCCCATCATCTCGACCAGAGTCATCATATTTAACTTCACGCGCACTATACTGTGTACTATGCCATCTTTAAGCTCAACCGAGAACGCACAAGTGCCTGTTGCTATCCACAGTAAACAACATGGTCAAACCCCCCCAAAAAAACGCTCACAAAAAAGCTCACGAGCTAATAAAAATAAATGGGAAACAGACAAAAAAAGCCGATTACAAAACGGGCTAACAAACTAACAAAAATAAAGGGAAAGGGGTTGACAAACCCAAAAGAAAAAACGCTCACATATCATGTATATAGACGGAAACAATTACAAAACGGGCTAACATACGGATAGCTCTGCCGACTTTGGTGTTGTCAGCCAGGGTTCGAGCCTCCTATCAACAACTTCAAACTGCAGCGCTACATAACATTTTTTTAATGTATTAGGTTATGATGGATGGGTTCATGAATGGATGGCGGATGGATGAATGCATTGATGGGTGGGCGAATGGATGGCGGGTGGATGAATGGATGGGTGTATGCATGGATGGGTGGATGAATAAATGGATGGTGGGTGGATGAATGGGTGACTGTATGGATGAATGCATGGATGGGTGGACGAATGGATGGTGGGTGGATGAATGGGTGACTGTATGGATGAATGCATGGATGGATGGATGAATGGATGGTGGGTGGATGAATGGGTGACTGTATGGATGAATGCATGGATGGGTGGATGAATGGATGGTGGGTGGATGAATGGGTGACTGTATGGATGAATGCATGGATAAGTGGATGAATGGATGGCGGATGGATGAATGCATGGATGGGTGGACTGCTGCAAGAGGAAACTCATCACACAGGATGAATGTGATGGCCTAGAGTAAAGGAACCAGAGCCCCAAAATTAGGCTACTCAAAATGAAAGGGACATTTAGGTGCCCTACATCAGAGTCAAACAAGATATGTGAGGGGTCAGCTCTGTTTTCCTGTTTTTTTGTGCTGTTGTGCCCTCTGTTGCAATGTTATATAGCGTGAACTTTACCCTGAAGGTGTCAGAGCGCTTTACATAATAACCAGTTGCAAAACATAAGGACTTAGGTTTACATGCGTTACATAAAAGATACAATTAGAATAAAATTGCAAATGTATAGTTATCTCTATATACATAGGAAAGGGATATGAATGTGAATGGTAGAGTGCAAAGGTCTACTGCATATACTAGTGATTACAGTGATCTTTATATACATAAAAGCCGACTTATATTTAGAGGGGTCTGAGGGGGATGCAGTGGGTGGATGGATGCATGGTGGATGGGTTGGTGAAACTCATTCCCAGTTTAAAACAACGACACAGGTTCAGTAATGGTATTTCGGCCTAAGTATGGCGAAGCTACTGTCACATGCGTATTTTATCCACCTAAGTAATAATGGCACCGCCAACCTAATTTTGTTACTTGCTGTTACAGAGTTTGGAATTTAACGGAGGTGCTAGGCAAGCAAAGATTTTGAGTTTCTCCGCTAAGTGCAGCAGCGTAGCAGAAAAGGTAATAAATGTCCGGTGTTACTTTAAGAGTGAAGCAATGTGATTGTTTGGCCAATTACATATGTTGTGACAAAACTAATATTTGTCCACTTTTGATCCCACCCATAATTGTGTTTGGTTTTTGATGAAATAAATTACTTTTTTTTCTATTTCATTAGCAGTACTGTATGCATTTAGTGACCGGCATTATGAAAAAAGCTTTTTGTTTTAGATTAATTTTTAAAAAGCATGTTTATGTTTTGTTCCTACATGGATGGCGGGTGGATGAATGGATGGATGGGTATATGCATGGATGGGTGGATGATGATGGCGGATGGATGAATGGATGGGTGTATGCATGCATGGGTGGATGAATGGATGGGTGAATGGCTGGGTGTATGCATGGATGGGTGGACAAATGGATACAACATGCATGTGTTTTGTCCCTACATCAAATGTCTTTCTTATCATCTGTATAATGCATTTTTTTGGGGGGTTCCTACTGAAATGTTCTTGGATGGGTTGGTGGCTGGGTGGGTTGGTGGATGGGTTGGTGGATTGCATAAATTGTTGAGGGATTGGCTGGATATATCCTACGTTGTACTAATCTTTATTTCCTCTTAAAATAGGCGGCCACCATCACGAAGCTTTGTGCGGCCACCATCGCGAAGCTTTGTGTGGATATCCAAACACTAACTAGAAAGTCATTTCCCAGTTGACAACAACGATACAGGTACATTAATGTTATTTTGGCCTAACCCTGACAACACAAAATTGTTTGGTGAAGCAACTGCCAAATGTGTATTTGATACACCTAAGTAATAATGCCACCGCAAACCTAACTTTGTTACTTGCTGTTGCAGAGTTGGAAAGTTAACGGAGATGCAAGGCAAGCAAAGATTTGGAGTTTCTCCGCTAAGTGCAGCAGAGTAGCACAAAAGGTAAAAAATGTCAGTTGCTACTGAAAGCGTCAAGCAATGTGATTTGTTGGCAAATTAGATATGCTGTGCTAGATTTAATATTTGTCCATTTTGTCTCCCACCAAAATAATGTGTTTGGTTATTATTATAATAAAAGGCTTTTGTTTTTTTTAGTAGCAGTGCTGTATGCATTTTGTGACCGGCATTATCGAAAATGTTATTTTTTAATCATTTTAAAAATGCATGTTTATGTTTTGTCCCTACAGCAAATGTCTTTCGTATAATCTCTAAAATGCATGTTTTTGGGGGGTTCCTACAGAAAATGTCTTTCTTACCATTTTTCGAATGTCTTTCTTACCATTTTGGTAATGCATTTTTTTTATTTTTCTACAGCAAATGTCTGATCCAAAGATGGCGAAATATATCACCTCAAGCAGAGGAAACCGTCTACTCAAACACAGCGATTATATATATTGTAAGGAGAGAAATTCTGAGCCACAGGATCATTGGAAGTGTGTGCAATACTATTCAAGCGATTGCAGAGGACGAGCAGTTACTCTGGGTGAGTCTGTTTTAAGAAGCACAGAGCATAACCACTCTGCCTCTGCAACTGCTATTGAAGTACGAGAAACGATAAATGAAATGAAAGTGATTGCAGGCAACTCAAATGACCCTTGTGGTGCCATTTTAAGGGAGGTATCCCAAAAGATTACTGAACATGTGGCTAGTAGTATGCCTGCCATCCCCAACTTACGTCGAATGATCCAACGTCAGAAACACGCGAAGGACCCAAAACGTGTGGCACCACAAACTTTTGGGGATATTACAATTCCTGTTGAACTCTGTGTTACCGTTTCCAATGAACCGTTTCTTATGTATGACAATGAAAATTGTCAAAAGCGCATTCTAATATTTAGCACCCCCCGTAATCTCAACCGCTTGGAGAACAGTGATGTGTGGATGATGGATGGGACCTTTAAAAGCACGCCCACCCCTTTCACCCAAATCTACACCATTCACGGGTACGTTAACGACATTGTAGTCCCTTTAGTCTACAGTTTACTACCAGACAAACAATCTTCAACGTATACTGAGTTTTTGTCAGTCCTAAAAGCCAAAATTCCCAACAAAAGTCCGAGAAAAATAATCATGGACTTCGAATTACCCATGATAAATTCTATAAAGAAATTGTACATGGATACCCAAATACAAGGATGTTTTTTCCACTTTTCTCAGGCTATTTGGTGTAAAATTAAAAAAACATCCCTTATTGAGGATTATGTGTCTGATAGTAAACTACAGTTTGAGCTTAAGAAACTATCTGGCCTTTGCTTTGTTCCTCCTAATAGTGTAGACGAATACTACACATCAATTACACAGTCTGAATATTTTTTGGTAAACGAAGAAAAATTGGCACCATTATTAAATTATTTTGAAGACACATGGATTGGGCATCTAAGCAGGTCGGGTTGCCGGAGGAAACCACGTTTTCTTGTGGACTGGTGGAACTGCTACTCCACCTGCTTAGAGGGAGGAGCAAAAACAAACAATGCCTTAGAGGGTTGGCACAACTCTTTAAACAAATGTATTGGAAAACCGCACCCTAATTTCTACAGTTTTCTTGAGATTTTACAAAAGGAGCAAAGTTACCAGGAGATGCGCATCTCACAGTGTTTAGCAGGTAGTTTACACCCACGTTTTTCTCACCGCTCAAAGGAAATATCTGCCCGAATATTGGCAGTATTAAAAATGTTCACCTTGTCTGTGCCGTGTAACTACCTATCTTCCATCGCACACGTACTTACTTCCTTTGGGTAAAAAAATTGGCGAGTATTTGGTATTAATGCAATGTTAAGCAAATAGGAAGTATTTGTTATTAATGCAATGTAAATAAAATAAAAAGCTCCGGACTTGTTCGAGTATTTGGTATTAATGCAATGTTCAGCTAATAATAAGTATTTGTTATTAATGCAATGTAAATAAAATAAAAAGCTCCAGACTTGTTCGAGTATTTGGTATTAATGCAATGTTAAGCTAATAATAAGTATTTGGTATTAATGCAATGTAAATAAAATAAAAAGGTTCAAACGTGTTCTTTTGTATGTGTCTTAATGTCATCATGGGTCAAGGGTAATTTTCATCCATACAGTCACGCATTCATCCACCCACCATCCATTCATCCACCCATCCATGCATTCATCCATACAGACACCCATGCATCCACCCACCATCCATTCGTCCACCCATCCATGCATTCATCCATCCGCCATCCATTCATCCACCCATCCATGCATTCATCCATACAGTCACCCATTCATCCACCCACCATCCATTCATCCACCCATCCATGCATACACCCATCCATTCATCCACCCGCCATCCATTCGTCCACCCATCCATGCATTCATCCATACAGTCACCCATTCATCCACCCACCATCCATTCATCCACCCATCCATGCATACACCCATCCATTCATACACCCGCCATCCATTCGTCCACCCATCCATGCATTCATCCATACAGTCACCCATTCATTCACCATCCATTCATCCATCCACCCATCCATTCATACACCCATCCATTCATCCACCTGCCATCCATTCGTCCACCCATCCATGCATTCATCCATACAGTCACCCATTCATCCACCATCCATTCATCCATCCACCCACCCATCCATGCATCCACCCATCCACCCATTCATCCATCCACCATCCATTCATCCATCCATCCATTCATCCACCCGCCATCCATTCGTCCACCCATCCATGCATTCATCCATCCGCCATCCATTCGTCCACCCATCCATGCATTCGTCCATACAGTCAGCCATTCATTCACCCACCACCCATTCTTCCACCCATCCATGCATACACCCATCCATTCATCCACCTGCCATCCAGTCATCCACCCATGCATGCATACACCCATCCATTCATCCACCTGCCATCCATTCGTCCACCCATCCATGCATTTATCCATACAGTCACCCATTCATTCACCATCCATTCATCCATTCACCCATCCATGCATAAAGCCATCCATTCATCCACCCGCCATCCATTCGTCCACCCATTCATCAACCCAACATCCATTCATCCACCCATCCATGCATTCATCCATACAGTCACCCATTCATCCACCCACCATCCATTCATCCACCCATTCATGCATACACCCATCTATTCATCCGCCATCCATTCGTCCACCCATCCACCATCCATTCGTCCACCCATCCATGCATTCATCCATCCGCCATCCATTCGTCCACCTATCCATGCATCCATCCATACAGTCACCCATTCATCCACCCACCATCCATTCGTCCACCCATCCATGCATTCGTCCACCCATCCGTGCATTCAGCCATACAGTCACCCATTCATCCACCCACCATCCATTCATCCACCCATCCATGCATACACCCATCCATTCATCCACCCGCCATCCATTCGTCCACCCATCCATGCATTCATCCATCCGTTATCCATTCATGAACCCATCCATCATAACCTAATACATTCATAAAAATGTTATGTAGCGCTGCACTTTGAAGTTGTTGATAGGAGGCTCGAACTCTGGCTGACAACACCCAACACCAAAGGCAGCAGAGCTATCCATCAAGCTATTTGTTAGCCCGTTTTGTAATTGTTTCCGTCTATATACATGATATGTGAGTGTTTTTTGGGGGGGTTTGTCAACCCCTCTCCCTTTATTTTTGTTACTTTGTTAGCCCGTTTTGTAATCGTATTATTTTGTCTGTTTCCCATTTATTTTTGTTAGCCCGTGAGCTTTTTTTGTCTGTTTCCCTTTATTTTTCGTTCAGTTCCTGCGATCTAATTAGCCCGTTTTGTAATCTGTTTTTTTGGTCTGTTTCCCATTTATTTTTGTTAGCCCGTGAGCATTTTTTGTCTGTTTCCCTTTATTTTTCGTTCCGTTCCTGGGATCTAATGGCATTTTAACATCGCATGCGTTGTATTTGCATGTGATGTTAATGCCATCCCGTCGTTGTAGCATTCGCACAAAAATGCTGCGATGCCAAAGACAATGCGATGTAAACATCGCGGTGCGATAGCCCCGCGATGTATTTCCATCGATGTCATTGGTGTTTCCCCAGAAACGCTACTGGTGGTATGGTCTATACAAACAAACTAAACAATATGTTCTTAGCTGTAACACTTGCCAGCAAATTAAACGTTCCACTGCAGCTCACCCACCACAGACACCCCTTCTCATTTCAAACAAACCTTTAAAATGTTTCTATTTGGACCACTTTGGACCTCTGAATTCAGATCGTGCATTTAAAAGTATTCTTTTAGCTGTAGATTTATGTTCTAGATTTCAATGGGTGTGGCTACAGCAATCAGTTGCTACTGAAACTGTTATAAAAGATTTGCAAGTCTTTATTGGGATATATGTAATTGCAGCATTCCACTCAGACCAGGGACCAGCGTTTTCTTCTACTGCTCATCAGGATATCATGGGAACTGAGGTTCCGTGATTTTCGACTTCGCTTCGTGGTCAGCCGCCATTTTGTGACAGCTGCCATTTTGTGTTGCCTTCACTCAGACGACACGGCGAACATAGTGTTTTTGCCTTTTCAGCTGCTCGTCTCTCCTGTTAAAGAGTTATCCTTTGTCCTTGTTTAAGAAACCGATGTCAGGGACTGGCCGAGTTAGTTAATCCATGTCTAGACTGATTGATCCTTGTCTTAGTTGGCTGTGTGGGTCTGACCATTCTTTCTTTATCTTATCCTGTTTAACTGGCCTTCACTATTCTTTCTGTGTATTCTCTGGTTATACAACTGTCCTTTGAGGCTCGCAAATACGTCCTGCCACCTGCAAATTGAATTACATGCACTAGCATTGATTAACTTGAGGGGAGGGGAGAACACGGGGTCTGAAAGAAGGGCGTATACAAGATACCCGATAGCTTGTTTTTGAACTTTTCTCATTTGTCAGTTTTGTATGTTTTGGGAGTGGGTATTGTAAATATGTATGGTATAAAAGACTGTGCGCCATGGAATGAAGTGGCAGTCTCCTAAGAATATACTTCTGTACTTCTTGCATAACTGTGCTTAGCTGCAGCTAATAAACCTGGTTTTCTACGCCTAACAGAGTGTCTCTTGTCTCTGTCTGATAAGGCAGGTGAACCCAGAGATATCAGGCGTGCCCTGCGCCGCTAGGCCCATAAGGCCCGGTTCTCCAATTGGTGTCCCACGTGGGGAGACTTCAGTGGTAGCGGTTCAGCCCGAAGATCGTGAGGAACCTTGCAAGAAAATTCTGGAGTACTCGCGAACCACGTCTAGCGACCCTTGTATGTCGAAAGTGGACCGAAGGTCTTTTTCAGTGTGGCTACTCCTTTCCGACGGCTGCGGATGACTGCTGCCCTGATTGCCGCCCTGCCTTGGCCCCCTGGTGATGATTGGTATCGCGAGACGTTAGACGAACACCTGTTGGCGTGAGAAAATACTTAGTTAAATATATGTGGGTAGCTCACACTCTTTTTGTTTTGGTTTTTATTCGACAAATGAATTAGTCGAAGCCGAGGGGTAAGTACGTTTGTGCTGTAATAATTGTCTTAAACCCCTTGAAGTTTGAGATTAGTCCAGTTCGTTACGAAATGCGTGGACTTAGTAAGTTTAGGAAATTTTGTTGTTTTAGCTGTAACAGGGATTCCCAGCTCGAGGACTCTTGTCCAATTCCTCCGGTTGGAACTCCCACTTATGAGCTCTATTCTAAATATGGTCTTGGTCCTATTATTTTTAATGAAACATGGATTCGATATACAAAGAAAGATGGTGTTCTGCAGTGGCCACAAAATGGTAGCTTTGAGCCTGACATACTAGACAATTTAGAAACGATTTTGTTTAAAAGAAAAGCCCGGCCAGCAATGTTTGACTCTTTCCGCCTCTGGCGTAAGGAAGCCAAACAGAAAGAAATTAAACAAGCGAAAAAAGATAAGAAAGCACAGGATATGACGATCCTACAGGCTGCTCAACAGTTTAAAAATAATGAAGTTGATCAAATGATTGACGTTTCAGAACGACAGCACCGCATGGCAATAGATAGATGTTATCCAGTGTTGCCTCCTCCCACAAAAAGTAAAGATCTTGATGAAGATCCTTTAATGTCTCATCTGTTGCGATTACCTCCACCTTATGTATTAGGTGCTAATGCACCTCCATTACAACCTATTGTTCAGCAACCTATTGTCCAACCAGTTATTCCAGTTCCTCCGCAATTGCCTCTTTCAGTTATTCAGCCCCCGCTTCCTTTGCCACCGACTTCTGTACCTCAGTGTCCTTCACCGTCAGTTTCTTTTACTACTGATAGTTCTCCCCTGCTGTGCTTAACACGATGTCTCCAGTTTTACTGTCTGATTCTCCTACGGCTCGTCAACGATTGGTTGAGACCGTTTCCGGTCTTTTGTTACCTTTCTTCGGGTCTCTTAATTTGACTCCTGTTTCGTCCCGAAGACAATCCCGTAGTCAAATTCCGGATAGTGGCGAACGAATTAGGTTAGACTCTCTCACCCTCAATTGGATCATGAGTGGTCCACTGTATAATGTGCACAATATCTTGGATACTTTCCTTCAGTGGAATGCGCCTACGCAGAGATATGTTTTTAATGTTATGTGTAATACCCTGATTAAAGGATGGGGTGATATGGGTTTGGATTTACCTCCTCAGGGTTTATCTGATATACAGGCTACCTTCGATAAGGGTCTTATTGTGGGTTACGATGTCGAGGATGCTGTTCGAACACTTATCACTTTTAGGTCTTCCTTTTTCTCTCAAGCTTCTCTTGAACCGTATCCTGCATTAAGGCATAAAGTGACACATTATCCTATGCGAGAAGTTCCTCCTATATGGAGAGATGCGATTCCACAGACAGGTAATGTTCCAGGTGTCCCTGCTCATTTCCAGCGTATATGGGTACATGTCCCTTGGAAAAGATCTGAAGTTCTAGCGCTTAAACAGTCTCTACCGGACCCTCGTAAGAATCCTGCTGGGTATTATAAAGAGTTGTCCCAGACTGTTGATGCGTGCGTTATGAATTTGGCAGATATTGATTTACTGGTGGGTAATGTAGTCCCTCAAGCATTATGGGCTCGGATTCGTAAGGAAGATCACGATCAAGCTTTGGTGGTACTTGGGTTGCTTTAGCTGCCGCAGATGCGCTACAAGTAGGTGGTGCTAAACCCGATGCTTTGATCACTGAATTGCCTGGTAGAATAATAGCTCTAATGAAAACAATGATACCTGCCCTCCGAGTTAATTGGGATAAGTTAGCTGCGTGTAAACAGAAGAAAGACGAGAGTGTCTCTGATTTCTTTACTCGTTTCGAGGAAACATTCATCGACCATAGTGGTCAAGATATGAGTAAGGAGGGTGGACAGCGATTGTTTGTGGATACATTTGTGTTTAATTAACTTCCGGAATTATCGCATAAATTGAAAGATTCTGAGAGTTCGTGGGCCGTTTCTTCCTCTGCCCAGATATTAGCTACTGCTCAGTATTACGAGAACAGGGATAAGGAAGAAAAGGATAAAGCAGAGAAAAAGACTAAAGAATTGAAAACGAAGGTTATTTTGCAACAAGCTTATCCCCCTCGTTCTGCTCAGAATCAATTGCAACAGCCTCCACAGTTTCAGAGACTGTTACAGAAACCTACATCGTTTGTTCCACGAGCTTTGTTGGGTCCTAATCAATGTGCCCATTGTTAAGAGGAAGGTCATTTCAAGAATCGTTGTCCGGTTTTATTGCAACGTAATGGTGGACTATCAGGGCCATGAGGTCGTGGTGGTTTTCAGTCAGCACCCAGGGGTAGAGGACGAGGTGTGCCGTCTCAAGGAAAGCCTTCCTTACCCCCACAGAATACTATGAATTATTTTGATCAGCAGAATTCTCAGTCTG
Source organism: Lissotriton helveticus (assembly GCF_964261635.1). NCBI lineage: Eukaryota > Metazoa > Chordata > Amphibia > Caudata > Salamandridae > Lissotriton > Lissotriton helveticus. The sequence continues at coordinate 1,614,219,116 of NC_136067.1, read as the reverse complement.
CACAATATTACAATGACGATTACTGTATTGAGAACGACAATTTTGACTTTTCCACTAGCTAGGACAGCCGTAGACAAAGCAAGGGAGTGGTATCAGTTCCAGTGGATCAGGATGGGCCTCATGTTAATGTTGTTGCATTGGGTGTTTCAGAGCCGTTTCTTTTGGATACTGGTGCAATGAGAAGTTCTATTATTCACTCCAAACTCCCAGGGGCACCTTTGTCTGGCTTAACGAATGTTTCTGTAGGATTCTCTGGCGCCCCAGTTAGCAACCCAGTTTCATGTCCCTTACCCATTTCTATTGGTCCTTACGATTTGGAAGCACCGCTCATTTTAACGACTGGTTGCGGTGAGAATTTGTTGGGCTTGGATTTATTGAAACGTCTGCATGCAACGTTGTATTGTTCCCCCTCTGGTGTACATCTTACGTTGGGAGACAAATTGATTTCTCCTATGTATTTGTCTAAAGATCAACTACCACTCGAATTGCGTTCACTTCCTGCTACGCTTTGGGCCACGGGTCCGAATGAAGTTGGTTTGCTCAGAATACCACCATACGTGATTACTGTGAAGCCAGATGTTCAGTTGCCACGTATTCCTCAATACAAGATTTCTAGTGATGGTGAAAGAGCTCTGTTGGCTATTGTGCATGATTTAGTTCAGAAAGGTGTCGTTGAAGAAACGATAGGAAACGTTTGCAACAGTCCTGTTTTGCCTGTTCTTAAACGTACCGATCCTTCTAAGCCACCTGTGTATCGTTTTGTGATTGATCTTCGAGAGGTCAACACAATTGTTGTCCCTCAGTTTCCTGTTGTCCCAGATATTACTGCTTTGCTCACAATGGTACCTGCTTCGGCTGCTTGGTTCTCAGTTATCGATCTTAAGAATGCCTTCTTTAGTATCCCTATTGCTGAGGAAAGTATAGATCTCTTTGGTTTCTCTCTTGGAGGCCGAAGCTTTAGATTTAAACGTGCACCCCAAGGCTACTGTGAGAGTCCCTCCATCTATAGCCATGCTTTGAAATCCCAATTGGATTTTTTCTCCTTGCCTTCCGGTGCTACTCTAATCCAGTATGTGGATAATTTGTTGGTGGCTCCTGATTCGGAAGATGTCTGTAAAGATGCGACTATTTTGCTTTTGCGCCATTTGTTTGATTTACATCATAAGGTGTCTCCCTCTAAGTTACAATATTGCCGTCAAGAGGTTACCTATTTAGGTCATCTCTTGTCGAAGGAGGGAAGGCGATTGACTCCAGAACGTATTCATGCAATTTCACGAATGTCTGTACCATCCACGCAAGTGCGTGCCTTTTTGGGTATTACCTCCTATTGCAGACAGTGGATCCCAAATTTTTCTCTACTAGCTAAACCTTTGTTGGCGCTTACTTTGAAAGACACACCCCAACCTCTTCCTTCGACTGACGAATGTCAAATGAGTTTTTCTGACTTACGTACTGCTTTGTGTTCTGCTCCTGTGTTGGGTACTCCAGACTATAGTAAGCCTTTTACACTCTACGTGCATGAACAAGAAGGTTGCGCATTGTCTGTTTTAACACAACAATTTGGAGACAAACAAAGGCCATGTGCCTATTTTTCGGCTACTTTGGATCCAGTAGCCAAAGCATTGCCTAGTTGTCTCAGAGCAACAGCAGCAGCGGCGATCTCTATTCGTCAATCTGCTGGATTTGTATTAGATAACACTCTTGTTGTTATGGTACCAGATGCAGTAGATACTCTTTTGAATAGAACGAAAACGCAACATCTGACGAGTGCTCGTTTATCTGGGTATGAGTTGACGCTTTTAATAAGTCATATACACATCAAACGATGCAATGTTTTGAATCCAGCAACGTTGTTACCTACTCCAGAAGAGGAGGGTACACAAAATCAGCATGATTGTCTTCTCCGAACGGAGGAGGAAACTAAAGGCAGAATAGATTTAAAAGATACACCACTCGTGTTTCCGGATGGGATCCTATGGGTAGATGGCTCGTGTTTTAAGCTTCCTAATGGTGATACAACTGCAGCCTATGCTGTTACCACTTTGCATGCAATAGTAGAAACTGCACGTATCACACACAATTCAGCACAAGCAGCTGAGTTAATTGCGCTGACAAGAGCATGCGTGTTAGCGAAAGGAAAAAGAGTGACTGTTTACACCTATAGCCAATACGCCTTTGGCGTGGCTCATAGTTTTGGTCGCTTGTTGAAGGAAAGAGGATTCTTTACTTCCCATGGGACTAAAATACAGCATGGTCAGTTGGTTACTGATCTTCTTGAATCACTTACTTTGCCTACCTAAATAGCGATTGTAAAGTGCAGTGCGCATAAGAGGATCACTGATGATGTAGGTCGAGGGAATGCATTCGCAGACGAAGTAGCGAAGGAAACAGCGAGAAATGTTAAGAGCCATATGTATGTTGCAGGCCCTGCAAATTGGGTTAGAGAAGGAGGTATGTGTGAAGATACAGTGGAAAGTGTGAAAATGATTCAAGCAGAAGCGACTGAGAAGGAATTGAGCAAGTGGAGAGAAAGTACGGGAATGTTGGATGAGACAGGATGCTGGACGGTATTGTCTGAACACCAACAATGGTTGTTACCAGATGTCTATGTACTACCTGTAGTTACTATGGCGCATTGTCCAGCTCATATTAGTGCGAAAGGAATATGCAAGCTTTTGGCTCCAGTATGGCAGAATGAAGGTATACCGAAATGTGCAGAAAATGTAGTGAAGCATTGTATTGTTTGCTTAATGCATAATCCAGGAAAGGGAACACCAACTCCGGCAGGTCATTTTTCTCCCCCTATGTATCCTTTTGAGGTTTTACAAATAGATTACATCCATATGGAACGTTCCAACAACCTCAAGTATGTCCTTGTGGTGGTTTGTGCCTTTTCCAGATGGATAGAGGCTTACCCCCTAAAGGATAATACTGCCTTGTCCACTGCCAAAGTCATCTTGAAAGAATTCTTCCCAAGGTTTGGTTTGCCGCGCATTGTCAGGAGTGACAATGGAAGTGAATTCGTGGGTCAAATTATGCAGAAGGTGTGTGTGGGTCTTGGCAATAGACAGAAATTCCATGCGGCAAACCATCCTCAGTCAGCGGGTTTGGTAGAGTGCTATAATGGCACTCTCAAGCTCAAATTAGCGAAGATTCAGGCCAGCACAGGCCTCGCCTGGCCTGACGCTTTACCTTTGGCACTTCTTTCTACGAGAACAACTGTGCATTCTCGTTTAGGACTTAGTCCTTATGAGGTCGTTTTTGGATGACCAGCTTACGTTTGGGGAGTCCCTCGACCAAAGAAATATTCTGACATTCCATATCCATTGTTGGTTGACTACTTGCATGACCTCACCACTAAATTACGTGTTATTCATCAACAGGTCCAAAACGCTTTGCCGAAGGCCTCCACAGATCCAGGTCACTCCATTCGACCTGTTGACTTTATATGCGTCAAGAACTTCCAGAGGAAGAAGAATCTGGAACCTCGTTGGGGGCCGCCGCGACAAGTACTTTTGACAACACGTACCGCTGTGAAGGTCGCCGGAAAGAAAAATTGGGTCCATGGCGTGCACTGTAAGAGGGTACCCCTGCCTTTAACTTATGATCAGTGGGTTCAAGAAGGCATTGGCGATAACGAATGTGAGAAAGTTCCCCGATTTGTACCTTTTAGTAGTGCACGCCTGGACTGGACAAACTCTGAAAAAGAAGATGATGATGTGTTGCAAGAGGCTGTACCACCCCATCTAAGATTGGATATGACTAACCCAGAGACTCTGTTTAAGGACCAAACGGTACCTGGCAAGACCCGGTACAACCTAAGATCTAGGTAGTCTAAAGACAATTGAACACTAATCGAACACTTTTTTTTCCTTTTTCCTTTGATTACTTTTCCTGAAAAGACATTTCCTTTCCACTATCCATCACGTTGCAGGGTCACGGTAGGAGTCTTGGGCTGTTACCTGAATAGTGACTAGGTCAACAGGACTTGCAGTGTCATAGGACGGCTAATAATCACACCTAAGTGATCTAGGAAAATTACCGTGAGCAACGCCTTTAGAGAAGTGGATACTAAGATGGAAGGGAATGATGTTATGATTGTGAAAAGAAACAAATACAAGAAATTGCTATTTAGTCGATGTGGCGTAGCTCTATGTATTCTAGTGTGTTTATGTATTTTATTAGCTTTTGTGGGTTGGATTGTCCACACTATGCAGCAAGCACCTGTTCCGACTTCTGTTCCTTTGCTCTCTTCTCCCACTGACTCCCGCATAAATTCTACACACTCCCAGACCATGAACAAGTTAGGAGACCAGAATATTTCAACAATTCTTTCGTCCAGTTGTTACATCAGCATCAACTGGTAGTTAACACTACTGATTTTTGGGTTTGTGGGCTTATGCCCCATAACGCTGAGAAAGGGATGCCATATTTAGTTCTCCCGTTTTCATATGAAGGGTCCGCTTAGGCTTATTTGGCTATGTTTTCCAATGCATATCAGAACCAACTCCGATATCCTCCTGGTGATATCTATACTGGTGGATCAGACTATAGTCACAGTCCCTTGATAAAAGGAATAGTGACTATGCCTAAAATTGCCGACATTAGTAAGATTCCCGTGGATGAGAAACGAGCATATGATGGTTGGAATGTGACTCGCTACATTACTAGTCTCACTGACAGGGCTAAAGAAAGAAGATCCTTACCAATTTGGACTGTACCTCATGAAGGCACCCTGTGTTTGCGAATAACTGGTCAGAATAATAAGAATACACAGGAAAGGAGTGTTTGTTCTCATACCTATGTCTATTCCCCCTTGATTTCTTCTCCGTTAGTACCATCTCAAGGTACATATTTCGTCTGTCATGATAGGGCCTACACATGGCTTCATGCCTATTTTTCAGGAACATGTTATATAGCTTTCCTTCTTCCCCCTACATACACTGTTCCTTCAGGACACCACAGGAAAAGATATGGTAGAGGGGTTATTGATTCTGGAGACACAGGTGGACAAGAGGGAGGAGACTTTATTAAAGGGTTTCTTCCCTTTTGGGGCCAAATGGTCAATAGCAGAAACATTAGACAGTTGGTTTGTGTTGTCGAGGCTACGATAAATGTAACTTCCGGAGCCTTGAGTTACTTGACGGCTGAACTTCAGGCGGATCGTCTTAGGACTTTACAAAACCGAATGGTTTTAGACATTGTCCTTGCTGATAGTGGAGGAGTTTGTAAATTGATTGGGTCTAGTTGCTGCATTTACATTCCGGATAATGCTCCTACAGTATACCAAGCCATTTCTAAGCTACATGTCATTTTAGAGTCTATTCATCAGGACTCAGGAGATTGGTCTGTGATTTGATGGTTTTGGGGACTACTGTCCACATGGGGATGGAAAGTGTTAACTTTCCTTGGAATGATTTTAGACATCATTTTCTCTTGTTGTCTCTGTTTGCAATGTGGTCCCGCTATCTGTGGTCTTTGTGCCACCTTGTGTGTTCCAAAGCCTGTGTCACAGCAAACAGAAAACATTAAGATGATGTTGCAGCAACAGCTCAATGACCTCATGACCATTGACATTGACTCAGACTAGCGTGAGTCTTTTGTGTTTTGCCTGAGTAATGGCAAAAGGAGGGTCTGAGGTTCCGTGATTTCCGGCTTCGCTTCGTAGTCAGCCGCCATTTTGTGACAGCCGCCATTTTGGGTTGCCCTCACTCAGGCGACACGGCGAACATAGTGTTTTTGCCTTTTCAGCTGCTCGCCTCTCCTGTTAAAGAGTAACCCTTTGTCCTTGTTTAAGAAACCGATGTCAGGGACTGGCCGAGTTAGTTAATCCATGTCTAGACTGATTGATCCTTGTCTTAGTTGGCTGTGTGGGTCTCACCATTCTTCCTTTATCTTATCCTGTTTAACTGGCCTTCACTATTCTTTCTGTGTATTCTCTTGTTACACAACTGTCCTTTGAGGCTCGCAAATACGTCCTGCCACCTGCAAATTGAATTACATGCACTAGCATTGATTAACTTGAGGGGAGGGGAGAACACGGGGTCTGAAAGAAGGGCGTATACAAGATACCCGATACCTTGTTTTCGAACTTTTCTCATTTGTCAGTTTTGTATGTTTTGGGAGTGGGTATTGTAAATATGTATGGTATAAAAGACTGTGCGCCAAGGAATGAAGTGGCAGTCTCCTAAGAATATACTTCTGTACTTCTTGGATAACAGTGCTTAGCTGCAGCTAATAAACCTGATTTTCTACGCCTAACAGAGTGTCTCATGTCTCTGTCTGATAAGGTAGGTGAACCCGGAGATATCAGGCGTGCCCTGCGCCGCTAGGCCCATAAGGCCCGGTTCTCCAGAACCTTAGGTGTTGCTGTGCATCATTCATTCCCTAACATCTGGATGGAAAATCGATAGTGGAAAGGAAATACAGTGACTTGAAGTCTTTAACAGCTAGAGTATTAGGTTCAGCACGTAGTAGGATCCAGCATCTGTATGGAGTCCAGAGAGCTTTGAATAATGTTCCTAGAAGATCCTTTGGTGGCCGGAGGCCTTATGAAACCCTTTTTGGGGTCCATATGTACATTCCAGATCCCTACAACCCTTTTGCAGTGGTGTCAGACACAAAGTTTGACATCAATGAATATTTTGCTAGCTTACAGTAATTACAAGAATTCTGGGATGCGCGCTCAAATGAAATTCCCAAATGTTCTGCCACTGACGAAGTGGAAGAGCAACCATCAACATTTGGCTGGATTCCTAAACTTGGGGATCTAGTCTAGGAGAATATTAAAAAAAAATAAGGAACTTGGGCCATCGCACCGAGCACTGGTTCCAGTCCTTGGCATTTCAGGTACCAGAACTGTGAATTTGCCACCACTTACTGCTTGTAGAAACACACGGTTTGTTTCCATTGACCTCATTGAACCACACCATGTGGCCAGTCCTACACTGAAAGCCAAGGGGTAGCTACCTATCTCCTCTCACTACTATATAGGAATTACCTCTACAAATATTAAGTAATTCAAATAATAATACTCCCCCGGATGGTGACTTCAGATGCTGAGGTTCTACTACTCCTTTACTACTACTGACACAGGATGCACATCAGATGTGAGTTTACAGTTTTCCACTGCTGATCCTAATAACAAAGTTGTTCATTATGAACCACCTTTGGAGGTGTCTTCTATCTCTACATTGCCATGTGAGGTTCCTGTTTTTGCAAAGACAACCTCTGGTTACTTTGCCGATATTGATGATTTTTCTTCAGATGCTTTGCAGACTAAATTGCATGACACATGTGCATTTTTCTTTGACTTGACCGTACTTATCTGATTCCTTCATGGTCATATGTTTGGATTTCTATTTCACTACTGTCCTATTCATTTTGTTTGGTGTTGTTATAGTATTCTTCTTGCCTTTGATTGGACGTTATCTTTCAGAACACTCTAGTACAGAACTGGAAGTTGAGGTATTGAAGCCTCATTCTTCTTCACATAAAGTGCGAAGAGACCTGTCCCTTGTGAACATTTCTGCATTTTTTGTCTCTTATGGAATTATTTAAAATAAGGTCTCCTTTGATATTTTTGGTTCTACACAAACTCTGCAGATCCCTTATGTTTTCAGGATGGCTATGGACAAAATTGTTAGTCCTGGTTCCATTTCAGATTAGTGGGATGTGGACACTATAAAGAGCATGCTTTCTGAACTAGATTATTATACCTTGTTTGAAACTGAAAATATATATTTAAATTCCGCTGATAATGGTGAAAGTGTTGTTATCATCAGTATTTACACAGAGCTATTACTCTACATACAGTTTTCAATTATACATCATGGGAACATAACCTAACACTACCAGTGGATAGTTTTAAAACTTACTTGCAAAGGTTTGCATATTTATCTGGTCAAACTCTTCAGACCCAGTTTCTTTTTATTTTAACTCACCCCTTCCCCAGTGAAGGAAAATAAGCTCACTCAGCAAAATTAATCTATTCAGATAGACAAAATTAATCTATTCAGATGCATTAACAGCCTGATTCATCAATCTCCCGTTTTGCGAGCCCCTAATAGCGATTCATAAGGAATCGCTATTAAGGACTTGCAAAACGGGATTCATGTAGGAATTGCAAAAAATATTGCGATTCCTACATGGTCCTTATTTGCGATTAGCAAATTGCTAATCGCAAATAAGGAATAACTCCCCATGCATTCCTATGGCCCTACAGGCCCATAGGAATGAATGGGGAGTTATTCCTTATTTGCGATTAGCAATTAGCTAATCGCAAATAAGGATGCGATTTCAAGGGTGCAGGGGTGTCCAAAGGACACCCTGTAGCACCCCTGAAATGTAATTTACATTGGTGTTGCGCACACACATGTCCAAAGGACATGTGTGTGTGTAACATGCAACTTAGAAAAATGCATTTAAATGCATTTTTCTAAGTTTGTGCTATTTACCACGAGGTCTGACCTCTCGGTAAATAGCGGCCCAAAATTGCAATTTCTCAATTTTAAAATGATTCATGAATTGCATTTAAGGAATCTCAAATAGAGATTCCTTAAATGCAATTCTTCGCAAATGTGCGAATTCTTTAATAGCGAATTTTGCATTTGGGATGATGAATCCCAAATGCAAAAATTGCACTCGCAAAAGGCAAGATTCTGAGAATCTTGCCCTTTGCAAGTGCAATTTAGCTTGATGAATCAGGCTGTTAGTTCCCAGTTGGTCATACAAGGCCATGACTATTGAAGGAAAATATTGATTTGAAATCATTTGGGGGCCATGAAACTTTCAAGTTCAGTTCAGTGCTGCTTTATTAGAGCTAGTCTGATCCCTGGGTGAGTGTGTTTTTCTGAAAGAAACTGTGCAGCAAACTGCCTGTCTAGGTTTGGCTACAATTAAGGAAATGACCACACCTAGCTTTCTCTTGGTTGTACGTTTTGACAATTTGCAACACCTTGCAAATTTAACCACTCAATAGCATGGTGCAGAATGATATACATAATTCTTCAATTTCAGGTTCACATGGTTGGTTAGTGCGGTAGTTGACACTAATGGCTGTAACACATATTTTCTAAACTCCTCCAAGGGGATTAAAGCTGGCAGACCAGACTCCTGATACATGCAGTCACCACATTCAGGCGCAGTTTCCACCTATAGTGCAACAAATTTGTTCCAGAAATCTTTAAAACATTCCACATTGTCTGCAGTTAAAGAAAATCTTTCTCTCCTTTCTGAAGAAACACATTTACAGGATTTCTTGTAGGGTAGTAGGTCACCATGCTCAAAAAGATTCATATATGCTACTTATACCGAACTGTGGAAAATGTACTAGATAGAAGCTGCTGAAGAATTAAGCACTGGCTGTTGTAGACAATTGCATGACTACATAGTCAACTTAAATTTATTTTTTGAATATTATTGTTTCATCTGCATTCAACATCGTACAGAATGACACGTCTGTTCTCTAGCATTGCCAATGTCAGCAGAGATTGATTATGCAGTGGAGTAGGACATTGCAGGTTTTAAAATCACACTGTGTGCCTTGGAAATATCTGAACATAACAGAATTGTTTTTGCCTTACAATTGAACACACACATACAGAGACTGATGACAAAAAAAGATGTGACACACACAATGCTAAACATTGAGCATTTAGAGAAATTGCCTTTCACAGTAACCGAGACACCATCAGCTGTCTGGTTAATACATACATGGTTTTAGCACACTACCAATTTTGACCGTTCAGTTTTCTTCCTGTCTGAAACACTTTCAAGTAAGCAGATATGAATCTTTAAGAGAGGGTTTTGTTAACAAAGTCAGTATTTTACCATTCGATTACAAGTGTTTGAGTGTGAAAACAGTGGTGTTCATAAGTGCAAATGAATGTGAAACTTCATTCAGCCATTCACCAGTTTAGAAAGACGTAATACTTAGTTGAACTTGTAATTTGTCCATGGCAAATTTGGCATGTTAGCTGAGGGGCGTTTCTGTCTCTTTAATTCGGCCAGTGTTCAATTTACTTTCAAATAGAAGGGATTTGATCCTGAATAATCAAGGTTGTTGTGGGATGAAACTGGGGTTGCCATACTTGATGACGGTTTCCAAGGTTGTGACAGATTGTGACAATCTGCATTGTGCCCATTGAGAACTCATCTTCAGTGCTGTCCAATGAGACTGCAGATGCCGCAGGATGCTTGCTATGAGCATATATCTCCAGCCAGCATGGATGATTTGGATCATGAATTGCTGGCATTTAGCTCTTCTATTGGTTACCCTACCGGCCGTCGCACCATCAGAATCGGCTGATTGGAATGGATATGACCATGTTTGTTCTTTGAATCTTGCTTCACAAGTCACAGTGGATACATCACCGGGGGAAGCGGGTTCCATCCTGGACCCCGTTGACTCTCTGAATATGGATGACATTACTTAAGCCTCCTAGACTTTTAATTTGGGACTTGTTTTTTAAACTAAGTTGACTTCTATTGATTTTGTTTTTAATTTGCGTACATTTAATTTACATTTTTAATGGCTTTTTCGTTACTTAGTTATTAAAGTATATTTTCTTAATTAATCTGTTATGGCTAGATATATATGTTTTAAGCTGAGTTTCCTTCCGGACAAAGGGAGGGTGTTGCTCGAGAAGGCAGGCCCTGCGATCGGTCTCCATTTTAATTTCAAGTACTAGCTTGATATAGTTTTCTAATGGTAACATTTTACATGCTTTACAGTTACATAATATCATACTTAGAAATACATGTAGGTCGTTTCTTAGCAAGCAATATTATCATGTTATTTGTACATTCTGTACAAGGCCAGGAACATTGAAAGCAATGCCCCTGCATTTATGTTGTCCAGTTGGAGACAGCTCTAATACTCCAGACACACCAATGAATCAGCACAAACAAGCAGCCTGCCTACTAGAAACTTTGACAGCAGAATATATCCTAGAGAATTTTAGGCACTAAAAAGTCACAATAGAGTCTTGCAAGGCAAGGGCCATTGTGGATTCTCGACCGGACGTCCAGGACCTGTTTTTCCTGACCTCGAGCCACCTCTTCGGACTCCCAAAGTTACGTTTTTTTGCATTTTGAGTTCTTTACCCCATCACTCTAGCCTCTGAAAGAGCTATATTTTCCTCTCCTCTAGCCCCCACTGACCCGCCTCAGATTAGGGCTTTTAGAGGGACATTAAGGTACCCCTCCCTACCCGGCAGGACCCACCTAAGCTGTGTGGCCTCTTTTCTTCCTATTTTTCCCCCAGTTGGCCATCTCATTGTGATAAACTAAGATATTGCTCTGCTCTGGGAATAAGTATTGCCCTCCTCACTTAATCTCTTTATTTTCATTTGGGATAACTCATAGTCATTTACGTAGTGTTCACCAGATCTTACTATGTTTATGTGAGTCCTTTGCCCGTTAGAAATTGAACATGAGATAGGATCTCTGCTTAGATACTTGTGATTTTCAAAACTGTTCTTGATTATAATTGTGTTTGCTATCTATGTTATGTGATGTGATGGGTTTAATATGTAGGATGAATGAGATGTGTGAGTTTGACTGACAGAATGTTTGTGCATGGGGTGTGAGTAGGAATTCTCCAGAGGGAGTATATATACTTACAAATATGGAAAGCCATGTTTTTTCATTATGTTCTCCATATAATGGATTGTGATGCATGAGAGATATTTTACATTTTCTTTTCAACATATTTGCAAAAAAAAAGGCAATTTCGATTAAATAGATATTGCTCTTTGATATAAACTTATCTAAGATGTATCATTTTGTTTGAATCACAAGCCTCCATCACGACCTTTTAGCACCTGAAATTCTCTTGGATATATTCCACTGTCAAAGTTTCTATTAGGCAGGCTGCTTGTTTCTGTTTGTGTTCTGCTTACCCCTGATTTCTGCCATACTATCTTGGCTCCAGGGGCCCTCTTGTTCCTGTTGGTAGCACCATTGCATCAGTTCTGCACTTTTGACACAGTACAACTGGAACCATGTTCATATTATATAAATGGCCTGTGCTTTACATTTGACAGAGTAACACTTCTGCTGGAATTGTCCTGGAAAGCAACGCATTGTGACTGAGATTCAGTAATGCTGACTCCCAACTGTATCCTGCAAAGGACGATAGCAGTTCTACACAGGCCGGCTTCCTGATAAATCACACTCAGGTATGGGGGTATACTGAAGGACTGGACTTTTTAACAGTACCAGCGGTGCCAGGGAACAACACCTATAACCTTCATGGGATACCTGTTTCGGCGCACAAACTACAGAGACACGGGACACTTCCTTCGGCGTCAAAGATTCAAGGTTTATTTACTGCAGGGAACACAGAAGTCACAACAAGTACAACACGTGCAACTTGGGGAGACTGCTTCAAATTGGTTCTGTGGAGCGCTCCTTTTATACAGAATTTACTCATAGGACAACATGATACACAAAAGTTTACAACCTGGTTCCCATAATTATCCCCCAGAGGGGTCGCTTTGGTCACTTTGGTACACATAAGGTCCGGAACATAAGTGCGGAAACATTTGGCGGTTCCCAACTGTAAAAACCTATCTTCCCAACATTAGTGAATTCCAATCGGCAGTAAAACAGATCGAAATAGGGACAAAGACAGGTGCAGAGGAAGATGGAGACAGTGGGGAGATCGAGAAGGGTGTAAAAGGGGAGGTATCAGGAAACACGAGATACAGGCATCAAAGGGACGTGCCTAATGAGATGCACGGCTGAGACAATAAACCGGTACGGCAGAAGCGGCTCAAGCGGGGCCATCTGCCTTACAGTATCATCCCCCTCATCGTAAAAGATATTTACAAAGAACATGTGTCTTCCACAAATATCTTGAGAGTCCCAGGGTAACGAAGCGGACAGTGTCCGTTCGCTGGCTACTTGAGGGCAAGAGACAAAATGGATGCCGTATCTAAGATGGAACCCGTGGGTACAGATGAAAAAACCACATATCAAACGAACGGTTTAAGTTAGCACAGCGAAACTGCGCATACTTACTAAACTCGTCATTTGCGGTTCTTAGATACCAGACTCGACCATATTCGTGCGAGTCGAAAACATCACTTATAATTGTCACGGAACCTCAGACGCTCCTTTTGCCCTCATGTAGGCAAGCACTAGTCGGAATCATATTCGATATTCATCAGACCCTCGAGATGTTGCTGTAGCATAGCTCTGTCCAACCGAGACCCTTTGGTAACAGGTGGCTGTCTTATACACGTTGTAGCACAGAGGCCACATAAGGCAGGACCGCACTGCACGCAAAGGCAACACGTGAACAGGAATGCTACAACGACCCCAATGATCATCAGAATCTTCCAACCCCAAGTCGACATCAGGCCCCAAAACCATCCAAGTAGCGTCCAATCCCCTACATCCACGTGTATGGATTCGGAGATCTTATGTAACTTCGAGATGGCTTGATAGACAGTCGGAGCGTTATCAGGAATGAAAATACAGCAGCTTGAATGGATCACCTTACATACCCCACCTCGATCTGCTAAGATCACGTCTAAAACCATACGGTTTTGTAACGTCATAAGTCTATCCGCCTGAAGTTCTGTGGTGATATTACCAAGGGCACTGGCAGTAATATTAGCTGTCGATTCTACCACTCGAGTCAACTGTCTCAGGTTCCTACTATTAACCATAGGTCCCCAAAATGGGAGGAAACCCTTGAAAAAGTCTCCTGCCTCTTGACCGGCAGTATCCTCTTCGCTAATTACGCCTCTCACAACTCTAGTTTTGTGATAATCTCCATCTACAGTAAACGTCGGAGGCAACAAGTTTGCGATAAAACATGAACCCATGAAGTCAGAGGGCAACCATGCATACGCACGATCATGACAAATAAAGTATGTACCCTTGGCAGCCAAAAACACAGGGGACGAGACCATTGGCAAAATATAATTTTCAGTGCAAGCACTCTCTCCAAGTCGGGCTTTCGATCTACGGCCGCGACCTATTAAACAAAAATTGCCAATGTGGGGTACGACCCATATCGGAGGCGAGCTTTTAAGCTGTTTTTCACCAGTGAACACACTATATTCGCCTCTACTTAGGACCCTATAGGCTTGTACCTCTTCTTCAGGGATAAGCGTGGGATCATAGATATCGCTATCTAAATCCTCTATTGCTATAGATAAAGATTTTTGGTACGAGGTAGGACCAGAGTAGGGGGAACGTGGTTCTCGAATGGGGTGGAAACCTAGTGCGCTTCGAAACATTGTTTGAAATGCTCGAGCAGACCCTTGGGAGCTATACGGTAACGCCAGATATGGAATTCCCTTATCCGTAGTATGCGGCATCAACCCACACACCCAACAATTAGTAGTGTTAACCACTAACTGATGCTGATGAAGGAGCTGAATGAAGGAATTGTTGCGGAATTCTGCACGTCTAGCCTGCTCGTGTTCAGGTAAAATGTGAAAAGAATGAGGAGAAACAGTGGAGGTGAGTTTAAGGTCAGGGGTAGGAGTAGGTATGGTAGAAGGCAAGAAGTAAGACATTGTGTAATATACTCCACCCGCCAATAACGCGGAAACAGTCACAAACAGTACGAATATTTGAAACACAAAACATTTGGTACGACTGAGTTGCTGCAGCTTGAATCTTTGTGCTTGAGCTCTTTCCAAGTCCATCAGCTTTGAAAATGCCATTCCCTATGACCGTCCGCAACGTTTCTTGACGCACTTCGTTCTGTGCAGCAATAGTCAATTCCTAGGAGTTCCCAGGAACCGACGGTCTTTAACCTAGCGTCAAGACCTACTAACCAGGAGGAAGTACGCGCGCGGCCCTACGGCCTTCATTTCACAAATATATATATATATGTAAAAACAATGTCTCTCAGCTGTGGAAACAAAAGTGTAAGGAACGAAGCTCAATGAATATGTACAAAATAATTACAATAGTATGAGTGTTCAAACTGATCATGGAAAACGGGATAATGCACTTGTCAAGGGACAGAACGGGGTTTTTTTATTAGTCTTTAGTGCTGGATCGCAGAAAATATCGGGTTTTCCCAGGACGTGTCTGTTCGTTAAACAAAAGATCCGTCGAAGGGACGACGCCCTGTTGATCAGCTGAATGTTCTGGTCTTGAGTCTTCTGATGACAAGTGTTCAACAATGCCTTTTTGCTGCACTGAGGATTCTCCGACAGGTTGTGCGTCGCTGAAAGGTACAAACGCCGGCAATCCTTTGGTTTCAGTTGATGCAATGCCTTTCCTCACCCACGAGTCTGCTGGCAACGGGATGGGGACTTTCTTGGTATGGGTGGCATGCACCCAATTTTTCCGCCCCTCGAGACGAACTGCAGTTCTCGTGGCAAGAAGGACCTGATAGGGTCCAGTGAACCTGGGATCCAAATTGTTCTTGCGCGAAAAGTTTCGCGTTACCACCCAATCTCCGGGCTGGAGCGGGTGGCCTGGACCCTCCGTCTGCGTCGGCAATGCTTCGTGAACCTGTTGGTGAATTAACCTCAGTTTAGCAGTCAAGTCATAAAGATAATCGATCAACATTGGATACTCAAGATCACAAAAGGCACCCGGTCTAGGGACCCCCCAAACATTGGCAGGACGACCGAACACTATTTCATAGGGGCTGAGCCCTACTCGGGAGTGTACAGTTGCCCTTGTTGACAGCAATGCTAAGGGTAAAGCGTCAGGCCATGAAAGACCTGTCGTAGCCTGAATCTTTGCTAGTTTTAGTTTAAGGGTGCCATTGTACCCTTCAACCAAACCAGCTGACTGAGGATGATTGGCACTATGGAATTTCTGATTAATTCCGAGGCCCTTGCACACACTCTTCATCACACTCCCCACAAACTCACTTCCGTTGTCTGACCACACAATTCTAGGCATTCCATACCGAGGAAAGTATTCCTTCAGTAGGATTTTCGCAGTGGACAAAGCAGTATTGTCTTTGAGAGGATAGGCCTCAATCCATCGGGAGAATGCGCAAACAACAACTAAAACGTATTTCAAGTTATTGCATCGCTCCATATGGATAAAGTCCAATTGGATCACCTCAAAGGGACATGAAGGGGGAGCAAAACTACCAGGAGGAGTTGGGGTTCCCTTACCAGGATTGTACAACATACACACCATACAATTCTTAACCAAACGTTCAGCACATTTCGTAATACCATCATTCTTCCACACAGGAAACAGCAATTTACAGATACCTTTCGCGCTAATATGTGCTAACCCATGTGCCATAGTCACAACAGCCAGCACATACGCATCAGGCAACATCCATCTTTTCTGTTCCGATAAGTCAATCCAACAACCATTCGCATCCAACTTTCCCGTACTTTCTTTCCACTTCGCCTTTTCAGTCTCGGTGGCCTCATTCTGAATTGCTTTCACACTCTCGATAGTGTTTTCACACATACTTGATTCTGCAGGCCACCTAACCGAACTCGTCACATACATTCGAGTGCTAAGGTTCCAGGCAGTCTCCTTAGCAGTCTCATCCGCAAACGCATTACCACGACCAACATCATCCGTCACCTTACGATGCGCACTACATTTAACAATCGCCACTTGCTTAGGCAACGTAAGTGCATCCAAATGATCATTTACAAGCTGGCCATGTTGAATCTTCGTACCATGTGACGTAAGGAATCCTCTCTCTCTCCACAGTCGTCCAAAACTATGTGCCACACCGAACGCATACTGGCTATCTGTAAACACATTCACCCGTTTATCTTTAGACAACACACACGCTCTCGTCAAAGCAATTAACTCAGCAGCCTGAGCCGAATTCTGACTTAACCTTGCGCTTTCCACGATCGTTCTCAATGTAACTACAGCATACGCAGTTGTCACATCACCGTTCGGCAACTTGAAACAGGAACCATCCACATATAAAGTACCATCGGGATCTGTCAATGGAGTATCTTTTAGGTCAATGCGACCTTTAGTTTCCTCTTCAGTTTTGAGATAGCAGTCATGTACTGCTTCATCACTTGATTCTGTGTCGATCGGCAGCAATGTTGCTGGATTCAACACATTACATCGTTTTATCCGTATGTGACTGGCCAGTAACGTCAACTCATAACCAGACAATCTTGCACTTGTCAGATGTTGAGTTTTCGTTCGGTTCAATAGAGTGTCGACTGCATGCGGAACCATTACCGTGAGCATATTATCCATGACTAGACCTGCGGACTGTCGAATGGACGCCGCAGCTGCCGCTGTTGCTCTTAAACAACTTGGCAAGGCTCTTGCTACTGGGTCTAAAGTCGAAGAAAAATAGGCACATGGGCGTTGTTTACCACCAAAAGGTTGTGTCAAAACACTCAACGCGCAACCATCCCTCTCGTGAACGTATAGTGTAAACGGCTTACTGTAGTCAGGAGTACCCAACACAGGAGCCGAACACAACGCATCACGCAATTCAGAAAAACTTTTCTGACATTCTTCAGACCAAGGTACTGGGGATGAAACGTCTTTGCATGTAAGGGCTATCAATGGTTTCGCCAACAATGAAAAATTTGGAATCCATTGTCTGCAGTAGGACGTAATACCTAAAAAGGCGCGAACATCTCTTTGGGTTTTTGGCACAGTCATTCGGGAAATCGCTGCAATTCTCTCTGGGGTCAACCTTCTCCCTTCTTTTGACAATAAGTGACCTAGATAGGTAACTTCTTGACAACAATACTGTAGCTTTGAAGGCGATACCTTGTGGTGTAAGTCATGTAGATAGTGCAATAATGATACTGTAGCCGTCTTGCAAATGGCCTCCGTATCAGCTGCCACTAAAAGATCGTCAACGTATTGAATCAAAGCTGCACCATTAGGTAATACAAAGGCATCAAGCTGACCTTTAAGTGCTTGGCTGTAGATTGACGGACTCTCACAGTAGCCCTGTGGAGCGCGTTTTAGCCTAAAACTGCGACCTCCTAATGAAAATCCGAATAGGTCTCTGCTTTCCTCTGCAATTGGGATGCTAAAGAAAGCATTCTTTAGATCGATCACTGTGAACCAGGAGGCAGTTGCCGGAATCATTGTTAATAAAGCCGTAATGTCAGGGACCACGGGAAATTGTGGAACCACTATTTTATTTACCTCTCGCAAATCTATAACAAAGCGATACACAGGAGGTTTAGTTGGGTCAGTTCGTTTCAGAATTGGCAATACAGGGCTATTACATACATTTCCACGAGTTTCTTCAACAACACCTTTTCCAATGAGATCATGAACAATTGCTAACAGCGCTCGTTCGCCCTCAAGAGAAATACGATATTGAGGTAAACGCGGTAATCGCGCATTTTGTTTCAATTGAATCACATAAGGTGGAATGTCTAACAGGCCCACGTCATTGGGACCTGTGGCCCATAGAGACGCAGGGAGAGAACTCAATTCCGGTGGGAATTTATCGACCGATAAATACATGGGAGAGATCACCCTCCGTCCCAATGTAAGCTCCACTCCTTCGGGGGAACAATACAATGTTGCATATAATCGTTTCAACAAATCCAGGCCCAAAAGATTTTCACCACAACCTGTAGATAGAATCAGTGGAGCGGTTAGCTCACGGGGTCCAATCATAATAGGTAAAGGACTAGAGACTGGGTTACTAACAGGGGCGCCAGAGAATCCAACAGAAACGTTCGTTAAGCCAGACAAAGGTGCGCCAGGGAGTTTTGAATGCATGATGGAACTTTTCGTCGCACCAGTGTCTAACAGAAAAGGCTCAACTACACCTGATGTAGCCACTGCAACGTAAGGCCCACTCTGATCGACCGGAACTGACACTACTCCCTCTCTTTGTCGTCGGCTGTCCTAGTAGTTGTTATTTACAACAGTTTCATGCTCTGCATAATAATCATCAACATTATACTGTGCAGATCGAACTGACCCCGCATTTCGCTGGTCAAAATAATTATTTGCGTCTGATTGATTTTGATAACGATCACTCTGATTGTGGAATGAACCACGACCTCTACCACGAGGTGCCTGTTGAGGACCACCACCACGGTTTCCACGTATCGACACACCATTCAGACGGTCCCGTAAGGCAAGACAATCATATTTTAGGTGTCCCTCTTTCCTACAATATGCGCACTGATTATACCCAAGTGAAGATCTGGAATCAAAGTTGTCAGAGCGCGGCTGTGTCCTATCGGGCTGTGCTCGTGGTCGATACTGCTGTTGCGAATCATTTTGGTTTGATCGTGGAGGGTATGCTTGCTGCAACAAAACCTTCGTTTTGAGTTCTTTCGTTTTCTTTTCTACACGATCACTTTCTTCCTTTTCCCTATTCTCATAATACTGAGCCGTTGCTAGTATTTGCGCAGGGGTTGAAACTGCCCATGCACTTTCTGAATTCTTCAATTTGTTGCTTAGTTCAGGCAGCAAATTCGACACGAATTTGTCAACGAATAATCGCTGGCCTCCCTCAGCGCCCATGTCCTGGCCGCTGTGGTCGACAAACGCTTCCTCAAACCTTGTAAAGAAATCTGAGACACTCTCGTCTTTCTTTTGCTTACAAGCTGATAACTTATCCCAGTTCACCTTCATCGCTGGCATGAGAGTTTTCATGAGCGTAATGATTTTCTGAGGCAAATCCAAAATCAGCTGTTCAGGCTTGGCCCCACCAACTTGTAATGCATCAGCTGCTAGCAGTGCAGCCCAATCACCCCCTAATTCAACTGCGTGATCGGCTTGACGAATTTTAGCCCAAACTGGTTGCGGTACCACATTGCCAAACAACATGTCGATGTCGGCAATATTCATAATAGTAGCTTCCACCAGTTGTGATAACTCCTTATAATAACCAGCCGGATTTTTACGCGGATCAGGTAAGGATTGCTTCACTTGCAAAACTTCTGATCGTTTCCATGGAAGATGTATCCACACTCTTCGAAAATGCGGTAGCACTGCAGGGTTAGCAGCAGGGTCACCAGGCACCCACAGTGGCGGAACCTCTCTCATAGGATACTGACCAGGAACCGCTTTCCAGTTCTCAGTGGTATCATCCAATGATACCCGAGAATGTGCTGTGGGTCTGAATGCTAATAAGCGTTCCACGGCACGTCGTACATCGTCTCCTATAATCATACCGTTCGAAAAGTGACTCTGAAGTTCAATTATGTCGGACGGTACATTATCTATTTCATCATTATACCATTCTTCTCTCAAAAAGTTACACATCTCCTCAAATACGAATCTCTGCATAGGCTCATTAAACTGAGAAAACGTATCAAAGACTACACGTGGAGTGTAATTAGCAGGATGTCTTATCCACCTATGTGCCATTGTTACTAACGTCTCTTTCTCCCTACCACTAGGGATCTGACTCCGTCTCTGAGGAGTTTCAGATGAATCAGACGAAAATAACGGACCAGAAAGAGGTGAATAAAGAGTAGCAACAGAGTTAGGAACACGCTTACGAACAGAAGGGGAAAGAAAAACAGGGGCAACAACACTAGAGGTGAAGGAAGGCATAGTAGGAACGGACAAGATAGTTGGAGTAGCAGAAACAACAGTCTGCGAAGGTACAGGTACAGGAGCAGTAGGAACAAGAACAGGTGGTGAAACAAACGTAGGGTTAACAGCGGGCTGGCCCGCAGCCACTGGAGCAACAAGAGGTACAACAGGAGGTACTACAGGAGCAACTACAGGAGCAGTAGCACCCTGTACATAAGGAGGTGGTGATTTCATCAAATATGATAACAAGGAATCCTCCCTCAAATCTTCTTCTTTCTTTTCTAGATTATTCGGTAAAACTGGGTAACATTTATCTATTTTCATGTGATGCAATCTAGTAGCGATTTCCATGTCTTTTTCTTCTTTGTCTTGTCTACATTCTTTTATAGCTTGCATTACAGGAACGAACTCTTGTTTTTGATTCTTTTTAAGTTGTTTGATTTCTTTCTGTTTGGCCTCTTTACGCCATATCCGAAAGGAATCAAACATAGCTGGCCTAGCTTTCTTTAAAAATAGTTTAGCCTCAAGATTATCTAAAATCGAAAGTTCAAAAGTTCCATGTGGTGGCCATCTAAGATCACCGTCTTTCTTTGTATAGCGGACCCAGTAATCATTATATATTATAGGACCCACCCCATGTCGACTATAAAGATCATGTATCGGAGTTCCAACTGGAGGTATCGGACACGAGTCCTCCAACCGGGAATCCATTGCGCAACATTTGAAAATACGAAACAAACCACTATGGCTAGGCATCGTGCACACTAACCTAGTATCAAACTTCAAGGATTACCGAAGCAATAAAACCTCGTGTAAGTCAAAACCCTCGGTTTTTGGCAATTGCAACTGTCAAATAATACTAAGGACTAATACTAAGAACCACAAATGCAATGGAACCATGCAATACAACAAAGCCTTAAGGCTACCACAAAGCTCGGAGAGCTAACCACAAAGCCTGAGGAGGCTATTACAAAGCTCAGTGAGCTATTACTACAAAGCCTTAAAGGCTAACCACAAAGCTTTCAAAAGCTAGAACAACCACTAAGGACTGGGAGCGACCCACAAATACTTAACTCAGAACTTCAATGGCGTCACCAGGAAGGCCCGTCTGTCGTCTCGCTTGTACATAAGGTCTACGCCGGGCGTCGAAGACAGGTCGACAGTCAGGGCATCGGTCCGTCGCAGCCGTCAGGAGGCGGGAATCTTCGCAGGGAAAAACTTCGGGCCACTTATTTCGACAACAGGATCGATGAAGCGGGGTGCACCTTCCCTCGGAGATTTCACACGAAGTTCCTCACGATCATCAGGCTTTGGACCGGTACCGCTGAAGTCGCCCCACGTTGGGCGCCAACTGAAGGACTGGACTTTTTAACAGTACCAGCGGTGCCAGGGAACAACACCTATAACCTTCATGGGATACCTGTTTCGGCGCACAAACTACAGAGACACGGGACACTTCCTTCGGCGTCAAAGATTCAAGGTTTATTTACTGCAGGGAACACAGAAGTCACAACAAGTACAACACGTGCAACTTGGGGAGACTGCTTCAAATTGGTTCTGTGGAGCGCTCCTTTTATACAGAATTTACTCATAGGACAACATGATACACAAAAGTTTACAACCTGGTTCCCATAATTATCCCCCAGAGGGGTCGCTTTGGTCACTTTGGTACACATAAGGTCCGGAACATAAGTGCGGAAACATTTGGCGGTTCCCAACTGTAAAAACCTATCTTCCCAACATTAGTGAATTCCAATCGGCAGTAAAACAGATCGAAATAGGGACAAAGACAGGTGCAGAGGAAGATGGAGACAGTGGGGAGATCGAGAAGGGTGTAAAAGGGGAGGTATCAGGAAACACGAGATACAGGCATCAAAGGGACGTGCCTAATGAGATGCACGGCTGAGACAATAAACCGGTACGGCAGAAGCGGCTCAAGCGGGGCCATCTGCCTTACAGTATCATCCCCCTCATCGTAAAAGATATTTACAAAGAACATGTGTCTTCCACAAATATCTTGAGAGTCCCAGGGTAACGAAGCGGAGAGTGTCCGTTCGCTGGCTACTTGAGGGCAAGAGACAAAATGGATGCCGTATCTAAGATGGAACCCGTGGGTACAGATGAAAAAACCACATATCAAACGAACGGTTTAAGTTAGCACAGCGAAACTGCGCATACTTACTAAACTCGTCATTTGCGGTTCTTAGATACCAGACTCGACCATATTCGTGCGAGTCGAAAACATCACTTATAATTGTCACGGAACCTCAGGTATAGGCTATCCATTGGGTTCTGGCAGAGTGTACTCCCACTAAGCTCTCTATGTTATAGGTAGTGTTAGGTAGGAGAATAATCATATAATGATGTTATCATAGATTAATTTTCTTACAATTTTTCACTGTTCTTGTAATGCTGGGAAAATGCTTTGTTTTATCTGCCTAATCATTGCAGCACATTCTTTCTATGCAAGAATATGATTGCTCCAATTAATGATTGAAAAACCAATTCGAATATTTCTTGTGCTAAACATGGGCATGCAAAAATAAACAATGAAAGGGTAATATCTGTTTCCACGACTTGCTTGGGGGAATAGAAAGTGGTCATGTTTGAGGTTGTTGATACTATCTGGTACCCTGGGAAGGTTAGGGGTTCAGATGGGGCATTGTGAGCCGGCTAGTAACCAGACAAATATTTTCTGATGATCTGTGTAGCTCAGTCCCCACATTCTGAAGCTTATGTTGCCTAGATATACAGATTTACTTAACTTGTAGGGACATATAAAAAGAGCCTCTTTTCCATTTTCTGTCATCATTTAAATGAAATTCATGTTGGCATTAATAAGAAACACAGGCTATAATAAAGGACATCTTTATTGAAGAAGTAGATTAAAATTGTGCATTTTCCACACAATAGGAGACTGTTAATTTGTTACTTACACATGGGATCTGCAATGGGTACTTACTATCAACCTGTTTTTATCACTAGAGGCTTTTATTCTGAGGCCTATGTTTTTATGTTTAAATAAAGTTGACATTTAAAATATATGCTGCATTAAAGTCTAGTTTAACTTGTCTCAGCAAAAATATTGTGCTCTTCATTATTACCTATGACAATTCCCAAAATTTTGAATTATAAAAGTTATTTTTAGTACAATCTTTAACTTATATAACTGTAACCTAATAACCTCTTAGTACCTCTTAATGTGTCCCACCACTTAACCCTTGAAACCTACAACACACCTTAATGTTATAATTTCCTGATCCCTAAACATCATAAGAACCCTTTAGCGCTATCCCCGTTGTGTACCCTAAAACCCTTAACTGCTCATTAATGTAATGAACCCCTGAACTTTATTAACCTCTTACTAACCCTTGTTGCTACGTTCCCCAGAACCCTAAAAACCCCATCTACACTATTTATGCACCCTTCTGTGAACCCTATGACAACTTTATACCTTTTAACACTACCCCTTCTTGATCTTTGAAAACTCCTTATGATCACTTAATGGTACCCTTTCCTGAATCTTAAAAACACTAACTCCCACCTATTTCTACCCTTTCCCGATTCCTTAAAGCCCTAGAAAGAGTCCAAGTTAGGCTGAAGATGAAAGATTTAGGAATATTTTTATTGGGACAATCACTTTGTTAAAGAAAGAGGCACAGAAAAATACTATTTTAGATGGAAGTTCTTCTGAACTTAGAGTTGTGTGTCAAGGCTTAGCACACCCTTTCTACAACTCAAGAGAGTTTAGTAGGCCACACTGGAGTAGGTAGGTGCATATACCACGCCGCACTAGTGATGTCTTCAAGGCCAGGAACCAGTGGGTCCCTGCCAGATGTCAGTACAGTACTGGCATCCAAGTATGACACATTCCCATTCTTGGAATTGAGATCATTGTGTACTACTGGGAGAATGAAGACAGGCACAAGTGCAAACACCCAATGACTCATAGAGGTACTGCTGTTAGATGATCTCAGAAAGGCCTCAGGGCCTGGAGGGGTAGGCAGTATGGGTGGGGCAGTAGAAGAGGAAAGGCCCAGCGGTGAAAATGAAAAGTACCTGACCACTGAAGCTGACCAGGAAGGTGACAATGACCTTAACCTGGAAAATGCAGCTCCTCCTGGGAATGAGGAAGAAGACCAAGAAGGCCCTCTCTTTGTTCCACTAGGGAGAGTTGGGGGTGTGCCTAGAAGGTCAAGATCTCCTTCAGAGGAGCCTATCCATTCGGACACACCTATAGGGACCTCTGTTTTTTCTCACAGGAGGGAATCCTCCCAGGAGAAGAGAGAAAGGCAGATCAAGTATGAGGAAGCCCAGCTGAGAATTAAAAGATAGCAGGTAGCCTTAGAAAGGGAGTACATAGAGCTCCAAAGAGCTAGAAAGAAATGGGGCTAGAGACCCATGGTGGCAGCAACTTCCCTAGTGGTAGAGAAAGATCTCATGACCATAGGAACCTAAGCAAGATTGTCCCTTCCTACCAGCGTGAGGAGGATGACGTCCACAAATGGATTACTGCACTGGAAAGGACCTGAAAAGTTCAGAAGGTCCCCCAGGAGCGGTGGGCAGCAATCTTGTGGCTTTCTTTTGCAGACAAAGGTAGAGATAAGCTCCTCACTGTTAGAGAGGAGGGTGCTGATGATTATACAGCCCTGAAGAGTGCTCTGAAGGGTTTGGCTTAAACACTGACCAATACAGGTTAAAGTTCAGCGATACCCAAAAGGCACAGACTTAGGACTGGGTTGACTTTGTGGATTGTGCTACCAAGGCTCTGGAAGGTTGGATACAGGGCAGTAAGGTGTGTGATTTCAAAGGATTGTACAACTCAATTATGAGGGAGCAGATCCCTAATATCTGTCAAAAACAGCTTTTACACCAGTACCTGGTGGACCCTGATCTGACCTCTCCCCAGGAATTGGGAAAGAAGGTGGACAAATGGGTGAGAACCAGGGTAAGGCCTAAGAATCAAGGTGATGACCAGAGGAAAGATTCTACCAAGTCCCAAGAGAAAGGTGGGGATAACTCAAAAGACAAGTCCCCTACAGGGCCCCAAAAGTCCACTTCTGGGGGTGGGTCCCAAACTCCTTCCTCCCCTGAAAAGAAACCATATTGCAATGTTTGTAAAAAGCCTGGTCACTAGAAAACTGATCCCAGTTGCCCCAGGATTGGCAAGAAAGAAAATGTTCCTCTGACTAACACTACCACTCCTCCTGGTACAACTAGTAGTAATCCCCCAGGTGGTAGCGTTGTACCCAAGAAGTTAGGTGCCTTCTCATGGGGAACAGAGGTGGACCCTAGTTTAAACAGGCACTCCTCACAAGCCTCCTTAGTCTGTGATGGTGGCATGGGGGTTGCCACTTTTACTATGAGTCCCAAGGATTTGGGCAGGTACAGACAGGAGCCCATAATCAATGGTCAGAAAGATGTGGCTTTCAGGGACACAAGGGCTAGTGTCACCATGGTGACAGGGAAACTAGTCACCCCTCAACAGCTTTTACCCGAGTTTCAATACCAAGTGACCAACATTGAACGTGTCAGAACAGATCACCCCATGGCCATAGTCAATCTCAGCTGGGGAGGTGTCACAGGCCCAAAAATAGTGGCAGTGTTCCCAAACGTGCCTGTAGATTGCCTGATGGGCAATGATCTGGAAATTTCAGCCTGAGCTGAAGTTGAACACCAATCCCATCTGAGAATGCTGGGTGCTCCTGAGAGAGTTAGTGGGGCTGTGAGGGCCATAGCCCAACCCCAGGGAAATTTTGGAGTGATGGAGCCTGAAAGAATGGTCCACTCTCCTCCACAAGAGAGCACAAGGGATGAAGAACAGTCTTCAGGGGACCCTTCCAAGGTAGTACCCAGTCTGGAGCAGGTAACCAGCCTCACTCTACCCTTCCTCAGACAGCCTAGGGCTGCAGAGGTCAGTGAGGTCAGTGGAACCTACAGGGCCCCCTGTCCAGGGGAACCCCCCATCAGCAGATTAGGGGCACCCAGTATAGTAGCCCTAGCCAGGTGAAAATTCCTCAACCCCCTGAGGCATCCCTTTTGACATTAAATAGAGACCACCCTCAGATGGACTATGTTGGGCAAAAGCAAACCTGATACCCAGTGGTTCCAAACCTACCATGTCTCTCCAGTGTTCCAACCATAGGGACCCAACTGCAAGCTCTAGGCAGCCAAAGCAGCCAAAGTTAGACCATTAGAGCAAGATGCAATTCAGTCATGGAAAGTAAGGCCTCCATGGTGACCAGTGATCAGAGGAAGCTGAGGCCGACTTTATTACGGCCTCACTTCACTACTCAGATAACTCACCAGCCTTTTACTTTACCAAAACAAACCATAGGTAGTGAGTCTCCATGGTGGAGACCCTCTCATACCCTTAGTGTGAGGGATTGCTTAGTGGACCATAAGACAGGGGGGTAACCATGCGAGTGCAGGTCCTTCCTTATATGGCCACTTAGTCAATTACGCTCACCTGGACAAGGTTAGCCTCATCTCCTTTCGTTTGGGGGGTATGTAGGAAGGTGGAATCTGACTACATGGTTGCCCCCACTTTTTTCCTGGTGTTTTGATGGTTTTTGACTTAGTTTGGCTGGGATCCTGCTTTTCAGGGCTCCAGCCTATATGCTTTCCTCTCTAAATTGATTCCATGTACTTTAGGTACACTCCAGTTTGGTTACTGGGGTACCCTTATGAGTCCCTAGTATATGGTACCTTAGGTACCAAGGGAATGGGTACCCAAGAGGCCTACCAGGGGCTGCAGCATGTATTGTGCCACCCCTGGGAAGCCTTCCAAAATGACACCACAGGACTGCTATTGCAGTCTGGGTAAGGTGGTGCATGCACCCCTTGCTTCGATATAGGCTATATATCTACCTTAGATCACTACACATATAAACCTATCAGTCACCCCTATGGTAGGCCTTATCAATCCTGAAGGCAGGGTGCTGGGTTTTGTGTGAGAGGGTGCCCATGCATGAGCAGGACCCTTCTGCAGCCTTCGGAATCTATTCTCTGGGGCTGTTCTGTGATGCAGTCAGACCTTAAACTCTTAAGTGCATTATAACCTTGTGGTAAATGCTAACTTTGGAATGGCTGCACGGAAACATGTTATGTTTGGTGTCAAACAATTTGGTAATCATACCCCCTGCTAGTTCTGGCGGTGGGGGTATGATTACACCCTTCTAGAGGGAGAGACATGTACACACCGGTATACCCGGTACCAGTTTAAAAGAGCCCTGGCATCACAAAATGGATGCTGCAGCCACAGACACGAGTCTGGCCTCCTGCTGCTGGACGAAACTCCGGCAGGAGAGGCCTGGACCATAGGTTTCCTGTCACAGGGAGGTGTAACCACCTCCCAGACAGGCTTTAGTGTATTGGGGTTGGGTGGGTGCACTCCTAGAGTGCTTTGAAGTCTGCACTGGGGGCACATTTGGTGTACCTGTGCATAGCTCAGTTCAAATCGGTTGCAGGGGCTACCAGCCCCTGCTCTGGCACAACACTGGACAAAGGAAATGGGTGGAGCCAGAGTAAGTCCAATCCCTTCCTTGGGTATAAGAAACGAACCTCTGACTACAGGACTTTAGATTACACCTGGACAAAACTCTGCTACAGAAATCCTGGAACTTCGACGATCTACATGACTAGATGACTGAAGAACCTCCCTTGTCTGGAGACTTTAATCAATGCATCTTGGGGTCTTCCGCAAACAGTGACGTTCAGGCACAATCATACCATTGGAATATACCAACCCAAGTATTTAGCAGCCAATGTAAAACATCCAAGCTTGCAAAGTCATTATTGGAAGATCTGGAACATATGGGCCTAAGAGCTCTAAATGGAAGATTTCCTGATGACTCACGTCTATAGCCTCATTTACCTCAAGCAAGACAATCTCTACTATTGACTACACTCTAGTCTCCATCTCACTGTTTCATTATGTATTGGGCTTCAATTTAGGGACAAGGGCGACAGCGATCATCGCCCTCAAGAATTAATTCTAGGAGCCCTTCCTGAGGCCATACTCTTAAACCCAATGGGACCGAATGATAGCCATACTATAAATCTCAAACGAATTAAAACTTCGGTAGCAAATACTGTGGAGGTATTATAAGCTGCAAAAAGCCAATTAAACAACGCAAACTACCCTTCTGGCAATACAGTAGTTGGATGGGAAAAATTTACGACTGAGTTGGCAACTATCTATTCAACAACCGTAAGGCATTTTCCACTATCTGCACCCGGTGTCACAAGGAAGATCTCAGGCACCCAGAAAATGGCAATGAAATCCTACAAAAAAGTGATAAATAAATCTTTAAGGCAGTCGAAGAAAAGCCCAGGAGATGGAATACTTTTAGCGCAGCTTCATAAACATCGTGCTGAACTCAAAAAGTTGAAATGGGGAAACAAAAGAACCAATGATGAAGACTTCTGGTCAAAACTCCATCATCCTTCCAAGGCCAACAATAGCTCCCAGTTTTGGTCCATTATAAACAAATTGTTAAATTCAAAAATGTAATTATTCTCTTTTTCATAACGTATTGGACTAAGATGTTTATGTAATTTGGTATTTATTTCATGGATGGATTGAGATATTGTTATATTTATATATGAAATTGTCTTTAAATATGAAATGCTAATAAAAAATTATAACACAAAAATGTAATGGTATAACTTCTTATATAAGCAAATCGTCTTGGGAATCCTTTCTTGAAGAACATTTTAACCAACAGGTTGCAAAAACAAGCGAACCTCAGGTTCCAGTGGAGTGCCGACCATTACAAACAGTCTCACCATGTGAAGATGCCAAATTTGAACCTTCTGCGGTTCTAATTAGGAAATTAATTTCCAAAGGTAGAAAAGATGGCGCAGCCGGGCCTAACGGAATCCCGCCGGCCCTCTTCAAACTTGAATCGGAATATTGGGCTGATAAGTTGATCCCCCTCTATATGTCTGTTAATAACTCGGGGTACCTTCCTGCCTCATGGAGGGGCTCAATTATTTCCCCGATTTATAAGGCGGGGGATAGAACACTCCCAAAAAACTATCGCCTGATTGCACTCCAAGATACTGAGGCCAAATATTTTGCGGGCCTCTTATTGATTCAGTTGCAAGAATGGGCAACAAACCACAGCTTAATACCATCCAGCCAAACGGGATTCTGCAGAGACACCGGAACAACAACAAATTTGGTGGCCATTTCATTACTTATTGATAAGGCAAGAGCGACCAAACAGGCTCTTCACTTCTGTTTTGTGGACTTTAAGGCGGCCTTTGATAACGTTAATCGAGGAATCCTCTGGAGGAAACTGGCCTCTTGGGGGATTCCCTCATCCTTATTAAGCCTCCTGATTGAATTGCATACGGACACGTGGGTCCAGGTAAAGCTAGGGAACGGCTCGCACCTTTCTAGGCGTATTCCAACTACAAAAGGCTTAAAGCAAGGGTGCGTGCTAGCCCCTTCCCTTTTTAATTTATTTACAGCTGACCTGCCACCCGTACTAGAGGCTTGCAATTCCCACGCCCCCCGGCTTGGGGGCAAAGCGCTGCCAAGCATATCTTATCTTGACGACGTGGTCTTGGTCAGCCACACGAAAGTGGGTCTTCAAAATCTGATTAACACACTCCATGGATACGCCGATGACAACTTATTAGAAGTCAATATCAACAAGACTAAAGTCTTGTCCATAACCAGGAACAAAACGCTGCACAATTGGTCCCTTGGCACAAAAGTAATCTCCAACTGCTCGGAATATAAATATCTTGGGATCATAGTTGATAAAGGAGGCCGCTATCTAAGCCAACTAGAGGCCATTAAGAGGAAAGGGCTGTTAATAACCATGACATTGAAACAGCTAAAGTCCAATCTGACAGGTGAGACTCTACTGCCACTGCTTCGAGTGGCTAAAACTAAAATAGAGTAAAAAATCACGTATGGCAGCGAGGCTCTAAGAGGTACCGACGCAAAACTTTTAGACAACCATATCAAAGGCCTACAGACTCCTTTTTAATCTGCCATCCCACACGTCACAAGCACAGATTCATTTGGAATTTGGTCTGATGAGCCAAACGCTTGCACGAAGAGGGTCATATATAAAGTGCTGGCACAAAATAAGGAATTCTCCAGAAAATACCTTGAATCAACAGCTCTGGCAATACCTGCTTAGCTCCTCGAGAACACAGGCGAAAAAGTATTTAGAGGAGTCCCTGATCATCACAGGTCTGAAAGAACTATCGGAGATCCCCCTATCGCATGCGCAATTTAAGCACGTAGTGAACAAGAGCTTAAAAAGACATTTGCATGTGGTGGATAAAGCCACCTTTATTCACAGGCGTCACGCCTGGATGACTCTGTGCACATACAAAACTCCCGGGGTCCAAACATATTTTGGTCTGGGATATGGCTGGAAAACAAAATAACTATTTTTTAAATATAGGCTAGGGATCCTACCTGCCATTCCACACTTACCACCGTGGCTGAGAACGAACTATGGGATCAGATGCCGGCTGTGCGGAACAGGGGTCGAAGATTTAGAACACCTACTATGTACTTGCTTGAAGCTGAATGAGGAGAGAGTAGCTCTGTTAAAAACAGCCTTTAACGAACTGAGCATACGCTCACGCAGACAAGCAGTCCTTGCTTGTTTCGATCCTGGTCTTCCGCCGTTAAATGGAAAGCTGGTGAAATTCCTGAAACTAGTAGAACGGAAACAAACATGCCAGGTAGCTGGCTAAGAGGAATTCACGGGCTGCAACCAGCCGCTATGAACAATATGCCCCCCTCGTTTTAGATTGGTTTTAAGTACTGTTATTTTATATTCTTCTTTTAATTTTCTTGTGGAGACTTGTTTAATGCTTTTTTTTGTAATGGTTTTAATTAACCTAAACAATAAAGAATTTACTTACTTACTTACTTACCCTTGGAGTAAAGGAGTTACTCCCCTGCTTGGCAGGCACCAAAGACGCATCTGACCTGTCTGCATCTCCAAAGCTCCCTACGGACTCTGAAGTAATTGCAGCCCAGGAGGTGGATTTCTAGACTTGTCCTAGGCTGACCTGAGGCTCCAGCAAAGCTGAGACCTGCAGCCCTCGTGAGTACCGTGGAACCGGAACCCCTGGACACCGTGCACATTTGCAAGTGCATTCGCTTCTCGATGTTCCTTGAGGCTGTGCATTGGGTTACTTGTAGCCTAGACCCGAGCACCTTTTCCACTGAAGATTGCTGGCCTACACTCCACAAGTGTTCCGTGAGCCAGGCCTTTGTGTTTTCCCTTGAGGTACCTTTGCGATCCCTGGTCCATTGACTGGTGGGTCCCTGAAAAAGCAACCTTGACTTTCATTGGGCTTCTCTGGTTGCTCCAGACGTGCCCTGACTCTCCACCACTTAGTGAGTCCCTCAGACCTTGCTGGTCCGTACCGAAGCATTTCTTCTCTTTCTGCGTAAGTTGCTGTTGCAAAGGCTTGTTGAGTCCAATCTGGTCACCGATGCCGCAGCACTCGATATCCTTCATGAGACAGCTTGAATCCAGCTCCTGGTTGTCATCGACACCTCCTGATCCTCGTGGCTGCAGAGTCAAGCTTCACCTCTTCAACCTGAAAACACCAGACATCGGTGGGCATTCATCTATCGCGCCCCTGGTCACTGGCAAGTGACCCAGACTCTGTTCCCTCTGCTTTCAGGTTCTTCTCATCTGTGATCCAGGCTTGGATCACACTGGACACTTTCCACTTCGACAGCAGCAGCACTTTGCAGCAGATCGCCATTGAAATCAATGACAATTCCTGACACCAAAAGACACCTATGCACACGGCTTCCCTGGGTGAGGTAACTCAAGTACTCCGGTGCTCCTGTGGGTGTTGGCTCTAGAACCCCTTAAGTCTAAAGGGGTTTGCTCAAAGTCCTATCCTAAGTGTCCACAGTTTTTAAATTTCCAACCCGACTTTACCCATAGAAGCTAACGGCATCTCGCGCCTGTGTTCTCACACTGCACGCGTCAGCCGTGGGTCCCCTGGGTCACTACTTAGGGTGGTTCCTTGTGGCCCCAGCGATTCTACAGGCTCTAGGCCATGTGTCTAGTCAAGTCGTGGTTCTTATACCACTTTATTAATATATGGTTTGGTTCGCCCCTAGGGCTCAACGCATGTTGTGCTAATTTACTGTGAAATATTAAGTGTAACGTATGTGCTTTAACCTCTAGCCTTATAAAGAGACTAGTAGGGTGAGTTTAGAATAAATATCAGGTATATATATTTTATATATGTATATCCCTGGAGTGGTTCTCCTTTCATTTGGTTATATTATAGACTGGTAAAACAAGCTGCTTTATATTCCTTCAAGACTTAGCCTGAAGACTTCTGTCCATAGCTACCACTAGGATAGCTTCCAAATAAGGTTGTCTTTAACCTATCACCTCTAAGGGCCTGTTTGGCCTGGTACAAGGTTCAAACTATAACTAGTGGACAGCATATGCGAGCCCAATTTCTCACATAAACCTACTTATTGAGAGGTACATTCATTCTTCTGCCTCAAACCTGGCCATTTCCTGAGGCTTGGTAATCAATTACGCAAAAGCTTGTCACTCAACCCAGCAAATACATATAATTGCTTAATTCAGTAAATTTCTTGAGGCCTTAGACATGCATTCTTCTAAGTACAACTGGAGCATAGGTCTAAATCTCACTGGCACACACAATATTTACCTATTAATAAACTGTGCAAATAAATCAGAACATTTACTTGTCAATATCATTATTTTAGCCTTTATCACATCTCCACTTCATACAATAATCGCATACATGGAATGCAATCATGGGGCAATTGAACCAATTTATTATCTTATGGGATCTATCAGTAGTACCAGTGACGGCTCCTCCGTAATAGAGGAGGAGCGTCGCCCCACTGCCTGGCTCAGAGCCAACAAATAAAAAATAAAAAGATGCTCTAGCATCGTTTTAATTTTCATTTGCCGGCTCTGAGTCAGTGCTGTAGAGAGAGGAGGGCCAATTCATGGGAGGGGGGGAGGAGTGCTATGTGCACTCCCTCAGTGCGCAAATGACTATGTTGGCCGGCAGTCTCAGCCTGGCCAAATAATCATGCGCAGTCTTTCCAGCCTGCTCAGGTCAATCCACACACTGCTCTGCAGCACAGGGATTGGATTGGTAGTCTGTCCTAGGGGCTGCTGGGACCATGAAAAGGACAGGAGGCATGACACAGGAGACAGCCGGTGGCTTCAGGTAAGTTCTTTAAAAAATAAATATATTATTACAATTAATTCCCCATGCACCCCCGCACTCTCCCTCCTGTGTTCCCTCCACCCACCCCACAACACTTTCTTTGTGGTGGCTGCCACTAAGTAGAACTACATGTCAGTCATTGTAGCTGAGCCACCGCAATGCCAAGGCCTTCTTCTCACATCAAGTTGGGCATTTGAAGTAGTCCCTAGGTATCCGCTCTCTGACTACTTGGCTGTGTACAACACTAACCCGATTCAAGTCCAACGGTGATTCCAAATCACTTCCCTGCCTTACTAGGATGCAAACTCATATTAGCATGCATCTACAAATTCGATACTCTGTAGATACTCAGTTGAATCTTACTTACATGCCATAAGGTACAACATACTGTAGTTAACATTGTATGTCCTGTTCCAAAATCGCTGAAGACCTTTTTCTTCTAGACAAACAAGAGGACCAAAACAAACAAAGAAATAATCACTTTTCCTCAAGGAAAAAGAAAAAGAGGAAACAAATAACTGTTCCATTAGACATTTCAAAATATTCCTGTGTGACAATGTTTTTTTTAAAATTATTGTATTTATTGATAGCATACTATGAGCAAGTTTCCGACCGGGAGTACATGATACCAACAGTGGACCATAATACGGTACAAGGAGTTGCCAGTTCACAGAAAATTGCAGACCAAAATTCATGCATCCCAATGGCAATACCAGGCAACATGCATTAATCCGGCCTCGCTCTCCCTGATTTGCTGGCACTTTGAGGAGTCCTGCAGGCCATACTGATTCATACACTATGCCTACCATTCACAAGAAATTATTTTGGTCACGGTGCAGCAGTATCACCATGGTTTATCACTGCCAATCCAATCATGCCTCTATCATCCATGGTCTATGTGCTTCCTGTGCAAGTGTAAAGAATTTGGTTGTCACTTTTGAGGGGCCTACTGTCTGCAGTTGGGCAGTCAATGCCGGCATGTCCGGGGTTCTAGCATATCTTCACCCAATAATTTGTGCAGCCTATGTCTAGCCCTATAATAGTGGCATCAAGTGAGTACTGTAGGGACCAGTGCTCTTCACCGCATATCCTCCCACCCACACACCTTACCATCAATGAAAAAATAGCCCATAGCGGTTATCCTGAGTGTCTGCAGTGTGCGCCTCATGCCTTTTCCTGATGCATCGGGTACCGGGAGAACCATTAGATTGGTATCTGTGCCGAGTAGAGGAGTGTGCCTGCCTGTCTATTTAATAAGATACACCAGGCCTGCATAGTTACAACTAGGGAATCTAAGGGTCTGTGGCGTCTTGTACGGTTACGGAAAAGGATCTTTGGGAGAGCGTGTGAGTCTGCCGCGTCTTTTTAAAGGTGCAAATGCGGTAAGTCCTGGGGGCCATGGAGCCAATAGTCTATGAATGTACTCTGTGCAGCCCTATAATACATTTTAAGGTCAGGGGCATTCATGCTAACCATGTCATATGGCATAGTGTGAGAGTTTCCCATCGGACCAGGGTTGCTTCCCAGCCCAAGCTAATTTGATCAAGAGAGTGTGCAGTTTAGTAAATGCTGCATGCGATAAATGCAGTGGAATGCTTTGAAACAAAAACAGAAATCTAGGGATCACCACCATTTGTATTATGGCATTCCGCCCCATAACACAACATGAGTATTTGTAAAGTGCACGTTCACCCATAGGTATATTGACGCTGAATAACAAATGTTTATTGTTACCCAACTCAATTATATTCATTTTATCAACCTCAGATGGATAAAAAGCTGAGTGAACCCTCTGGGATGTGAAACTGTGACCATGAGTTCGAACACATGACACTCCAGTGGACACATTAGTCCACTAAGTCACCAGACCCTTCAGAGATAGTGGGAGCTTATTCCAGTATTCCGTGTCATCCATGAGTTTCTGCACCACCGTTCCATAATTGTCTACCAGTACTACTTCCGGATCAGTATGGATTTGTATCCCT
Organism: Lissotriton helveticus; assembly: GCF_964261635.1. Taxonomy (NCBI): domain Eukaryota; kingdom Metazoa; phylum Chordata; class Amphibia; order Caudata; family Salamandridae; genus Lissotriton; species Lissotriton helveticus. Next base: position 1,614,183,438 of record NC_136067.1, on the reverse strand, counting down.
AAATATCGTACTGAGTCCGTAGCCCATTGGAGGGAACATTCAAAGCCTCAGAGGTCATAAGGGAGTGAGTGGAAAGATGATGGACTTGTCCCAATTTACAGAGACCTGATAGCCTGCCAAAGCGTACCACTTCCCGGATAGTAGGGAAAAGGGTGACTTCGGGATTACGGATATATAAAAGTGTGTCTACAGCTTATGCCATTATTATAAGGTTATAGTATGGAAATCGCAGACCCCTGTGACTGTGATGCTCTTGCAGCTCACATGCAAAAGGCTCCGCCATCAGAGAGTACAACAACGCTGACAGGGGACAGCCCTGATGGGTATCTCTAGTGATCTCTATGGGGGCAGTGACCATGTCGCCGCGTGTTTTCGAGCTGTTGGTTGAATATACAGAATTGAGACAAGACATATGAATATCTCTCCTGTGCCTATTCTGCAGAGTACGGTGAACATGAATTCCCATAAAATAGAATCAAACGCTTTCTCAGCATAGAGGAGCACAGCAACTTCTTTGATGTTAGAAGGTTATAGGAATTGCCATTACCAAAATGCTGCACCCATGGCATTGAATTGGATGAGTATCAAAATCATCTTCATAAAACAGGGTAAAGGATTGGCTATGTTATCACGGGACAGCTATGTGAAGGTAGCAAGGGATGGCAACTCCTGCACTGCTTGGCTCCATGGTCGCTTGTGACCACCACAAAGTATCAAGCAGTGCAGGAGTTGCCATCCTTTGCGCAGCATTTTGGAAATGGCAGTTCCTATAACCTCCTGACCACAATAGTTTAGTGCTGGGACACTACCATCATCCTTTGTACATTTAATCATGTATCACAACAAGAACCTCTTTGATTACTGAGTGTTTGCTGGCACTCTGCTTGGTTTTTAATGTGTTTTCCTGACCTACATGCAAATTCAAGATAGGAGTAGTGTCAACATAATGATGGGTATGTTTGACACAACGTCATCCTTTTTTATAAAGCGGGCCCCCTTCCCTGAGCTGTCGCCAGGTTGAGGTGTGGCTGCTTGTCCAAGAACTTTGGGTGAGTGAAATATTAATTATCAAATAGGAAGAATTGTGTGATTAGGATGGGAAGGAAATGTTTTTTATTCCTCCTTACTACTAAACTAAAGTCATGACTAGAGTAACGGATTGATAAGGTTTTCTGTTGGTCTTCTCTATTTTTTGTGTCACTTCTATAGGTACAACCGGTTAAATCCGAAAAATGAGAATGAAAGGATAACTGGTTTGATATCACTACACTTTAATCTTTTCTCACTGGCAGCAGCTATCTTTTTAGGTCCTGACGAAAGCCTTGATACCTTTTGGATTAACTTGGGTAAAACATGTAGACCTTTTTGTCGAACACCAAGCAGTTTACATCCATACTGCTTTTGCACTGTCTTTTAACCCTGTCAGTAGGAGCAAGCTATACAAAAAATGTTTGTTCCTGACTTGGCAGTTTTAACCTCACTACCACACTTGTTATACTTACTTTGCGCTGCGTCTTCACCCCTTCTCACTCAGCATCTCTCATCTTTGGGATTTAGTATATCCTCTATAGGGTAGGCTCACTGAGCTCCTTTTTCTCAGAGAAGAAGATGTAGCACTTAGTGGGACTAGGTCTTCCCACTAAGAGAAGATACCCAGATGATGAAGCATGCCACTTCTGGTGGATGAGGGAATTCATCCTGAAAGGGATTTCTCCCACAAGGGAATTGTGTGAGACTCTAGTCTGTCACTCCACATGCTTAGGTTTGTTAGTTTAGATCCAAGGATTTGTTTGTGTTATAACTGTATTTTTCAGAGGATATTTTTCCTTGTAGGTCTCTAAATATTTTCCCTTGCTCCTCTTTTGTAGGTTAGGTTCACATTGTAACTAAGTGAGGCTCCACTCGTGTATCAGAACAACATGACAGAACTACAGGGTTTGGCCTTTGATGACGCTACCGTCCAAGCTATATTGACCACACCAAGCATTTTAGACATTACTCCTAGTGGGATTTCAACGCAAGGGGATGACGGGGCTAAACTACTCCTATTAAAACGCACCCACTCTCGCAAATACATACATGGTGCGATTATGACAGAGTATTTTAGGGGAAACTGCGCTCCCACGGGGCTTATTGTTGCTAACACATCAAGGCTGTTCTTAGAGGACAAGGCATTTATGAAGGACTGGTCCCTTATTGCTTGGCGATGTACAAACGACTGGCTCATTTTGATTATCAGCAAGGCCAAACGTATTGCTGATACTATTCTGGTTGAGACACACACTCAAATACCAAATTAAATCAGTGATTGCAGTGTCTGTGTACAAAAAGCAAGCAGAAGAAACAAACAAAACAAATAAAGAGTTAGGAGATTCTGTGCTCACAACGAAGATAAACAAGTTAAAAAAGGATTTGGCACACTTCACGTTTGAGAAGGTGTACCCTTATACTAGTGACAACTATGATCCCCCGCAATACAATCAAAGTGGAAGGAAATATGGGTCAAACTACTCAACCTTAGTGAGTGAAGAAGGTTCGACTGACTCTGACTCTTCTGTCAATGCTAAACCCAAAGGAAGAGGATCAAATAGAAGGAATAGAGAAAATTGGAGAGGAAGACAATCAGACCCTTTACTACCACAATGGTGGCCGCCAGGTCCGTATGGTTTCTCCAATCCACCCTTCCAACCACCCATGCTTCCATATCAACCTTATCCACAAGTGGTTCCCAACCAGCCTTTTTTAGGATATGGCCGGGGGCGATCGAGAGGATGAAGAAGTAATCAGCAGGCACCTCCGCCTTCCCCCAGTACAACGTGGAGCATGAGGAAACCCTCCGCACAACCAGGGAGCAGCCACAATGCAATTTAGTGGTGAATTTGAGTGATCGCCAGTTGACGGAAGACAAATTGACAGTTCTCAATAGAGGACTGGGCTTTGTTCCAACTTACAAAGGAGACACCTTCCTAATTAAACAGGAACTGGCTGCATTTTTTCATAAAATCCGTTTACGTTTTTTCCCCGAAGAAAAAACAACGATGTAACCTGAAATTAACACAATCAATACTGGGCTGAAGGTGCGGTCTAGCTTCAATCCACCTACGCATCTAATCCCATCACAGGTATCTACCTTCGAGAAAGCGGTATTACAAGATGTGATAAGTCTGTTTGATACTGACAAAAGACAGTTCCAGAACCTCTCAAAAAATGAACAAGCAGCAATATAGACACTGGCTAATGATGAGTCAACCATAATAAAGTCATCGGACAAAGGGGGAGCGATTGTTATTTTGAATACCACTACCTACAGAGCTGAGTGCCAACGCCAACTGGAAAACAAGTGGTTCTACAGATCTCTGAAGATGGACCCCACTAACAGACTATCCTTGGAAATCATAAAGATGGTCAATGAGGCCAAAGAAGAAGGATGGATCACCGACCAGGAGGCTTTTTTTCTGGTCACTCCTCACCCCATTATTCCCTATTTTTATGTATTGCCTAAATACATAAAGAACAACAACCACTGCCAGGGAGGCCAATTATTTCTGGCATTGGCTAGATTTTAAAGCCCCTGTCCACAAGTTTTGTGGACTTCTTTCTTCAACCCTTGGTACTAGAGATGCCGACATACATTCAAGACACCAAAGATCTTTTGCGACTCCTAGCTGAGACTCCATTTGATGTAAATCAAGACTAACTTGTCTCCTTTGATGTGGAGTCCTTGTATACGTGTATACCTCAGGAAGAAACACTGACCACAATAGAAGGCTTGCTTAACACCAGAGAAATGGATACCATCTGCCCTGTACATTTTATTATGGCATGAAAGAAAATGTCTTTAGGTTTGAGGATGATCTCTACCTTCAGATGTCGGGGATATCCATGGGCAGTGTTTTTGCTCCAAGCTTGGCAAATCTTTATGTACACTGATTCGAACAAGAAGAGATCCTAAAAGAGAGCAAGCCATACAGAGAACACATCCGTGTTTGGAAACGCTATATTGACAATGTGTTCGTTATATGGAGGGGCACTCTAGAGTCAATCATGACGTTTCATCAATGGCTCAATACCAGAAATGAGTATCTGAAATTCACTTGCGAATTTAACAACAGCAGCTTGCCATTTCTGGATATTCGCTTTTTCCGGAAGATGATAGCTTGGGCACTGAGCTATATAGGAAACCAATGGCTAGGAATTTCCTACTATCATACTAAAGTTACCCTCCTAAATCCCTCTGTGAGAACTTACCGTATGGGCGATTCCAATGGATCAGGAGGAAATGCTCTACTAAAGATAAGTACACCAACAAGAAACTCTCCTCTCAAATAAGAGACCAAAACTATCCATCAAACATCATCCGGAGATCCAGGAAAAGAGCAGCTAACAACAAAATAGAGGTTCTAATTGAGATTGCACAACAGAAAGAGGATCAGAAACAACTGACCTGTGTCAATACATTCTGCAGTTACTCCAATCAAATCAAAAAGAGTATTCTGAAACATTGGAAGATTCTGAATATCGGGAACGATCCAATGCCCCAACCATTATTTACGATAAGAGGAGTACCAACATTAAAGATAAGCTCATACATACTTGGCCAAGACAGAAGAAAGCATCCATCCAAGAAACATTGTGGGGCCTACCAACTATACAGCACATGAACCCCTGCGGTTCATGTGCTGTGTGCCCGCAAACGAAATAGACTGTGTCTATTGATGTTAGCACAGCCGAGCCATGGCATACGAACTGAAACAGTGAGAAGCTGATTTACTTGATTGTCTGCCCATGTGGCTTGCGCTACGTGGGTATGACAATGCGCAAGATAAAACCAGAATAATGGAGCACAAGAGCACCATTCAGTGCAAAAAACAATCTAACAAATTGACTAATCACTTTTTAGATAAGAATCATGCTCCAGAGGATCTGAACTGGACTGTCCTTGAACAACCATGGTCCCACCTCACATCACAGACATATCTAAATTTCTGTTCAGACGGGAACAACGCTGGGCGCACAGACTTGAGTGATAGCACCGTGCAAAAAATAATCTACCAAATTGACTAATCACTTTTTAGATAAGAATCATGCCACAGAGGATCTGAACTGGACTGTCCTTGAACAACCATGGTCCTACTTACATCACAGACATATCTAAATTTCTGTTCAGACGGGAACAATGCTGGGTGCACAGACTTTAGTGATAATACCAGGCTTAATGATGAGATCCCTTGGTTAGCATTGTGGCAGGTTGAACCCTCTAAACGTGCAACCCTCATAAGAGTACACACGTTTGGTAGAGATTATTGTCTATCGGGTTGCATGGCTTGGTGGGGCAGTGACTTCATCGCATACAGTAGCACTATTTGGTTCTTACTAACAGACGCTGACCCAAGTTATAATACCCATTCCAATCAATCAATCAATCAATCAATCAATCAACCAATCAATCAGGTGCTTGTTAAGCGTGACTACTCACCCATAAGGGTCTTAAGGTGCTGGGGGAGTTGGGGGGGGTTAGCAGGCTCCAGTCCATCAATGGGGCGTCTGTCGAAGAGCCATGTTTTGAGGTTTCTTGCGAAGATGCGAAGCGATGTTATCTGTCTGAGGTGGAGAGGAAGGGCGCTCCAGGCTCGGGCGCGAGGAAGGAGAAGGAGCGGCCTCCCAATCTGGTCTTTCTGGTGCGGGGGACCACAGTGTAGGAGAGCTGGGCTGATCGTAAGGTCCTCTGGGGTGCGTGGAATTTGAGTCGGCTGTTCAGGTATGCTGGTCCGGTGTCATGGAGGGCCGTGTGGGCGTGGGTGAGCATCTTGAAGGTGACTCTAGCTTCAATGGGGAGCCAGTGGAGTGTGCGCAGGTGCTGGGAGATGTGGCAGTGTCTTGGAAGGTCGAGGAAAAGTCTTGGGCGATGTGCTGGATGTTCTGTAACTTGCGGGTGAGGTTTTTGTTTATTCCGGCATAGAGTACACTGCCGTAGTCGAGTCTGCTGGTGACTAGGACGTGAGTGACGGTCTTTCTGTGTTCGAGGGGGATTAATTTGAAGGTCTTATGTAGGAGGCAGAGGTTGTGGACACACACTGATTGCACAGTCTTCAAACATTATGTTTGTAAATACCTCTGCACATCATATACCTTGGAGTACATCATAGGTCTGTGTGGTTAGCACTGAACTTTAACACAGAGTGAACCATTCACCTCGGACATGCACCACATGGATTGATGTCGACATCGCACGATTGGGGGGCAACATACTCATCTGCAAAAAATCAGCGAATTAGTATCATGAATGGGGTATTTTCTGAGCCCCTTATCATAAGGATTTCCTTTTTTCTTTACGTTTTTTGTTGCCTTTTGATGTTATAACTTGCACGTTAAAGTTAGAGCTCCTTCAAAAGCAAAAAAAAAGGAAAACCCTAACCGGGCATGGGAGGCCGATATAAACTCATCCTGGGGCCTGCTGTCGGTACCTCCGGTCGCAGTTCAGTAACGAGATGGGGTACCAACGGATAGGTACGTTTATTGGCGGCATACTGCGGATTGTGTTGTTTTTTGACTCATAGGAGAGTCTTCAGTTCCATGCCGCGCATTGGCTTTCTTGACTGGTAGGAGAGTCCACATTTGTAAAGCGCACAATCACCCGTAAGGGTCTCTAGGCGCTGGGGGCCGTCGGGAAGATTAAGCGAGCTATTGCCCAGAGTCACATGGTGCTGGGCAAACCTGCCGCCGGAGCCGGGGACCGAACCGTGGTCCCCAGTTTCCAGCGTCAGTCGCCCTGGCCGCGGCGGCACACCTCTCCTACTTCTCACCCTATGGTGTGTAAGGGATAGTGGGGTGCGTTAACAAGTGAACACATTCAATTTTACAATTGTCATAAATATGTCATTTGCTAAGCTAGTTTTCCACTACAAGGTTCTTGCTGATCTCCACTAAGTAGGTTAAGGTATGTCAGCTCCGGGAGGAAGTCATGTACAAAATCATGAGTACACGTGACATTTCCCGGTTTATTACCTTGTTTTGGCTTCTTTGCTTGTAGTCAAACAGGCTGTGGTTTCACATCAGATATTTTGCGGTGGTCACGAAGCGACCATGGGGTCTAGCAGTGCTGGAGTTGCCATCCCTTGCTACCTTCACATAGCTCTCACGTGATACTTTCACATAGCCAAACATTTACCCTGTTTTATGAAGATAATTTTGATACTCATCCTTCTTTATTGCCATGGGTGCAGCATTTTGGAAATGGCAATTCCTATAACCTCCTGACCACAATAGTTTAGTGCTTGGACACTACCAACATCCTTGGTACATTTAATCATGTATCACAGCAAGAACCTCTTTGATTACTAAGTGTTTGCTGGCACTCTGCTTGGTTTTTAATTTGTTTTTCTGACCTACATACAAATTCAAGATAGGAGTAGAGTCAACACAATGATGGATATGTTTGACACAACGATATTTTTTTACACAGCGGGCCCCCTTCCCCGAGCTGTCGCCAGCTTAAGTTGTTGCCGCTTGTCCAAGAACTTTATACTTTTTCTCACGAGCAGAAGCAATCTTTTTAGGTCCTGATGAAAGCCTTTATACCTTTTGATTAACTTGGCTGAAACATGTAGACCTTATTGTCTAACACCAAGCAGTTTAAATCCATACTGCTTTTGCACTGTCTTTTAACTCTGTAAGTAGGAGCAAGCTATTAAAAATATGTTTGTTCCTGACTAGGCAGTTTTAACCTCACTACCTCACTTATTATACTTACTTTGTTCTGCGTCCTCACCACGTCTCACTCAGCATCTCTCATCTGTGGCAATTAGATTATCCTCTATAGGGTAGGCTCACTAAAAATATCCCTGAGCTCCTTCTCAGAGAAGAACTTGTAGCCCTTAGTGGGACTAGGTCTTCCCACCAAGAGGAGATACCCAGATGATAAAGCATGCCACCTCTGGTGGGTGAAGGTATTCGTCCTCTCCCACAATGGAATTGTGTGAGACTCTAGTCTATCACTTCACATGCTTAGGTTTGTTAGTTTAGGTCCAAGGATTTGTTTGGGTTATTACTGTATTTTTCAGGGGATGTTTTTCCTTGCAGGTCTCTAAGTATTTTCCCTTGGACCCCCTCCTATTTTTTGTGTTATATATCTTAAAATAAGCCGCCATCTTGCGAGTCTTGCTGTTGTCATTTAGGCCTCTAAGGTTCCAAGGCAGATGATGCAGCCTCAGCGCTAGAGCGCTTGACATGGAAGCTGGGGAACCGGGTTCGAGTCTCGGCACCGACGCTCAACACCCTGTGATTCTGGGCAAATCACTTAATCTCCCCGTGCCTAACAAAAATGAATGTGTCCTTGTGTAACAAAACTGGTGCTATGTAAAGCGCTCTGATACCCGATATCTTCAGGTCTAGTTCGCGCTATAGAAAGCTATAAAAAAAGAAAAAGTAAGAAATCTAAGCAATGGGCGAGCAGGCTGGCGTCAGTAAGCTATCCATTTGCACTACATGGTGTTGAGCACTCCCATTCCTATAGCAATATACAAATTTTCTCGCGATTAACCTAACAGCCCCTTGAATAACAGAATACCCACCAATGCTGTATAAAACACCAACAACCACAGCATTCTAAAAATCCTCCCGTGCCTGCCCCAATGACCCTACAAGCAAAAATAACATTCAAAGAAATGCAGTTAGTGGTTCACACATGGGGGTGGACATTGTCGGCTCCCTTGTTCTCATCCTATTCCAAATCCGAGAGCCGCAATGTGCAGTGTGTACCTCAAGTGCATTACATATAAAACTCAGGTCCGCTGTCACATCAAAAACAAAATATTATCAGTCACCCATATTGGAGAACATCAGTGTCTTGGAAGGTACACTGAGCCACCCTCAGTCTTGCTGAATAGGAAGACGAAGCCCCTAGGAGATATATGAACGTTCTTCCCAGTATACAGCACTGTTAAGTGGGGACACCATTAACAACAGCTTCCTAATGTATGGCCCCCCCTCGGCTATCTCAAGTGACCAAGAAGAAGCAGAACAGTGAGGGCACTCATAAATATCTACAACAGTACCAAGAGTACTCAGAGACTCCTCAGCGTCCAATGATCTTCCCTCCCACTCGAGGGTCGCTCTCAGGGATCCACATCTGCCACGGGCCTGCTTCTTCTTCTTGATGAACTGAAGTACCAATTTAGGAGGAGTGAAGTAGAGTGGCTTGCCATTTGATATCATGCGTAGCTTGGCAGGATAGAGCATACTATAGTTGATAATTAAGTTCACAAAGTTTCCGTTTGATAGGTATGAAAGATCGTTGCACCTCTTGCACTTGATGAGTGAAGTCAGGATAAATGGACTTCTCTGTTTCTTCCTGGCACAAAGTCTCCAACTCATGGACCAAGCACAAGGCCGCATCCGGATCTCTGTAATTCAAGTGCCTTGTAATTATTGGATAAGGGTTGGCTTCAGGGATAGGTCTCGAGGCATGAGAGCGGTGGGTGCGCTCCACCCAAAAAATGTCTGAGAAGGTATCCTTGCCCATCAAGCCTATCAGGAGGTGTTCCACATAGCGTTCCATGTTATCTGTGTTGGCCATTTCCACAATGCCCATGATTCTAATAATATTTCTTCCTGGCCGGCCTCTAAGACTTCAGCTTTTGCCTGCAGAGTGAGAGGAGCAATTTATCCATCTTCTGTGTGTCGCTATTTCCGCTTACAGCTCATCTTCCGTGTTGGAGATCCTCCGCTCCACAATATCAAGTCTCTCTGAATGTTTATCAATCCCTTCAGACATCCTGTCCATGCGGAACGAGAGAGCATCAATCTTACTATGTATTTTGGACAGGCTATGTTGCTTAGTGATTATTACTTTTTTCGGGTCCTTCTCCGAAAGAGGTTTTGAGTGAGCCAATGCAGTCCCGAGTCTGTGGTTTCCTGTGCCGGGGTCTAGGTGTCTTCCGCAGATCAAAATGTAACTTAAGCTGGGAATTATCTGTTTTCCCCATTTTTGATCACCTAAGAGTTTAGCAGGCCACAAAAGTTGCCCCCTATGCAGCATGCAGTGAATCCGCCAGAAGCGTCTGGTCTTTACAAGACCGGCATACGGGTCGGCACAGGAAGTACCCTGTGCTTTCTGCTTATGACGCAGGCAAAACACTTGCATCTGGTATGGATGTTCAGAAATTATGTATGAGGCAGAAGAATAGCAGCTGTGTTACAGCACGCCACCGAGGCAGCAACAGGGTGTTCAGATCGCTGGACCCCCACAGTGTGATCCCCAGAGGGAGTCCTCACCTTAATGAGCAGTCATTCAGTTGATGAGTGGTTCACACAGGAACCATGGCCCCCATGTTCTTCACTGGTGCTCCCAGCGAGGTCTGCGGTTGGATAATGCAGCCTGCTGAGTCGTCTCATCGACTGTTTTATTTTGCCCGTATGGACCTCTCCGCTGCAATTGGCCCCTCCATTTTTCCCTTGCTCACAGATATCCAGGGGACACCTCGATTCTTCGGGCTTCGGTTACAGCCCCCTTCCCCTCTGCTATCTGGTGCAGCTTACCGTTTGTGCTCTCGGGTGGCTAGGACCAGATCGCAGTGAGGAATTGCGATGTGCGGGCGGCCCGCAGATTTATCGGTTCAGCATTGTACATGGTTCCCAGGTTTCATCGCTCACACAGTCGTACCAGGCCGCAGACTTCAGACAGCCACTTTGCAGCCACCGGAGACGCCGTCCACAGGATCACCGTAGGGAGTGCAGATTGTCCAGCAGGCAATTTTAGTATTCAATAGGGCACACAGGGCACTTGGGGCACCAAGATATTGTTGGATGTTGAAGCTAGCCTTCAGAGCTCACTTAGGGTGCGGCCATCTTGATGCCAGGCAAGCTCCGCCCCTCCTGTGTGACAATGTTAGCTGCAGGGACACGGGAAACAACCATTACAATGCAGTCATTACAATGCACTACCTTTACAATGCAACTGTTACAACACAACTGTGTTTACATCACATGCCATTACAATGCATGCCATTACAATGCATGCCATTACAATGCATGTCACAACACATGCCAGTACAACGCATACCATTAAAACGAATGCCATTACAACGCACCATAAGGTAAGTAATGGGGACTTTTTAGTTTTAGGGTGGGTATGGGTTTTGGGGTATATGGGGATAGTATTTTTGCCCCTACACTATCCAACACTTACCCTACTGTTGCACTCACTGATGTGGGAATAGTAATTTTTACCCCTACACTATCCAACACTCACCTCACTGTTGCCCCAAAAGTATTATGCATTGTAATGGTATGTGTTGTAATGATATGAGTTGTAATGGTATACGTTATAATGGTAGTTTCTAAAAATGCGTTGTAATGACGTGTTGTAAAATCATGCGTTGTAATGATAGTTGCGATGTATAAACCACGTTGTAAAGGCATGCTTTGTAATTGTTTATGTTGTAACATCATATATTCCAGGGACACACATCAAATCACATTTCTTCATAAATAAAATAATTAGCATTTGGAAAGCCAATTGTTCTCAGCTATGAGACCTATTGGCTTTGGCAATGATTTTTATCCGTGCCCTACAGCAGCGTGGCTGCTGTGCATCATTGCTGAAATAAGGTGCAAAATACCACTGTGACACAGCCATTGTGTCATATTGTAGACACACGCCAACATGGAAGCATGTGTGTACAAAAAGAAGTGAGCATTATTTTTCCTGTTATTTAGCAATCTGAGAAGAATTAGTAACTAAAAAGTTGTTCTCCATACCTCCAGAGAAGGGAAAACAACAGAAGAGGAATGAAAGCCCAAGGAAGCTGACCAATAAGAAACAAGCAAGTAAGAGTTATAATAAAGCCAACCAATTGAAAGCAATGGGCAAGCTTTATACTCATTGTAAGCTAACAATATGTCTTGCAACAGACAACACATGCGCTCTCTTAGGTGAGAGCCAAAAACAGGGGCATCATTTCAGCACAGTAACAAGTGGAAGTGGGTATAGCAGGTATACAGTTTAAAGATTTAAAATGTAATGGTCGAACTCCAAGAAAGGTAAAAATGTTCAGGTAGTTAGAAATGTGCACTAGAATTTTCAACAGTGTGGGAAAACATCTGACAGGTCTAAAGACCAGCAGGCACTTGGGGTCTGAACCTCTACAGCATGTTCACTTCCACCCAATAAAGAGCTCTCTATGGCACCCCAGAGTTGGTAGTTTTTCAGCTCATGGGAACATTTCAAAAGTTAACATTTAAAGAAGTCCTTTATCCCTATCACTCTGTCAGCCGGGCCCTGATGTTTGATGCACTGACACACCAAGAGGGACCTCTTCCACATCACCTCATTCAGACTTCTTGGATCTCTAACATTATATCAATCAATCAATCAGGGGCTTATAAAGCGCGCTACTCACCCGTGATGGTCTGAAGGTGCTGGGGGTGGGCAGCTCCGGATCAGTCGAAAAGCCAGGTCTTAAGGTCCTTCCTGAACGTGTGCATGGTAGGGGAGTGTCTGATGTTCACCGGGAGCTCGTTCCAGGTCTTGGCTGCGATGTAGGAGAAATCTCTCCCGCCTGCTCTGTGTCTGCGGATGCGAGGGACCCCAGCTAGGGCAAGGTCAGTGGAGCGGAGGTTCCTCTTGGGTCCGTGGAAGGAGACTCTCTTGTTGAGGTATTTGGGTCCGATTTTGTTGAGGGATTTGTAGGTGTGAATGAGGAGCTTGAAGGTGACCCTCTTCTCAAAGGGGAGCCAGTGGAGGTCTCGTAGCTGTTGGGGTCATGTGCTCGTGACGTGGTGTTCTGAGGACGAGTCTGGCGGCGGGGTTCTGGATGGTCTGGAGTCTGTGTAGAAGAGTTCTGTTGATTCCACCATATAGGACATTGCCGTAGTGTAGTCTGCTGGTGATGAGTGCGTGGGTGACAGTCCTTCTGCAGTCCGGTGGATCCATTTGAAGGTCTTGCGGAGTATGCGCAGGCAGTTGAAACTGGTGGAGGCGACGGCGTTGATCTGGCGCTTCATGGTGAGGGAGGAGTCGAAGATGAGACCGAGGTTTCGTGCGTGGTGTGTCGGGGTGTGTGGCTACCCGAGGGTGGAGGAACTTGACTCCTTTCTAAGATGACTTGGACGAGATAAGCAGAATGCTGCTGAGGCTTTTCTGGAAGTAACCATACTCATCATGACTGTCACCACTAAACTCTTCTCATTTTGAAGTCTATCTTCCTCATTCCAAGCATGCTTTGGCTCTGTTCCCAGTACTGCTCAGTGACTGCACAATGTTGCAATCCTGAAGCAGCTCATGAATCATTCTATACTCTTAAGAGTCATTATGTGTCCTGAGTTTGGCAGTTAGGCAATCTGTAACAGATGATACACCCCCTAAACCAGAAGGTCTTGCAAGCTCCTCAAAAGCGTCCTGATATATATGGTGCTGAACCACTTAAATTGCCAGTTTCCAACAGTCACATGACTACTGATGGGCATCCCTGTTGTGGGACATGTATTATTCCCAGACAGAGCATAAAGCACCCCTGGTGTGGGGAGGGAGGTTCCCTCTTTGACAGGATAACCTGGGGTGCTTTGCCCGACCCTTTCCTGAGCATCAAAGGATGCATACCCTGTGAATGGAAGATGAAGCTTACACCTAGGCATGCCTCCTTTTTATCTTTCTATTCAGGCTAGCTCCAAACCCCATGGAAGTGGGGAGCTGTCCAGAATTGCCACCCACAGACTAGCACTGGGCATACATGTGGCATCCCCTGCACTCTTCTAAGATCGCTCCTGGGCTTGAGAAGAATAAGAAAAAGAATTGTTCAGCTGTCTGAAGAATCTGAAGGCAGAACAGACCTGCTTGCCTAGACCCCAGGACCCCAGAACGGGCTCAATCAATCAATCAGTATTTGTAGAAGTGCGCTCATCACCCCAGGGGTTATCCAGGCACTGCGTGGGAAGGGGCTTATTGGAACAGCCAGGTCTTGAGGCAGCTCCTGAATTTGACGAGGGAGGTAGCAGTTCGGAGGTGGATAGGCAGGTTGTTCCAGGCCTTGGCGGCAAGGTGGGAGAAAGAGCATCCACTGGCTCGAGTTTGATGGAAGCGGGGGCGGCTACGAGGGCCAATGAGGACAATTGTAGGTGTCTGGGGGGCTGGTGGAAAGTCAGGCTGTTGTTCAGGTGTTCCGGTCCTGTGTTGTGGAGGGATTTGTAAGTCATGTGAGCAGTTTGAAGTGGCATCTTTTCTTGATGGGGATCAGTGAAGTCTAAAGAGGTGGGGGTGACGTGGGATCATCTGGGCAGGTCCAGGATGACTCTTGCTGTGGTGTTCTCTATGGCTTGGAGGCGCTTGAAGAGGAGGATGGTGGTTCCTCCATGGAGGGCGTTTCATAGTCAAGACAACTGGTGATGAGGGCTGGTGTGACGGTTCTTCTGGGTTCTGTTGGGATCATCTAAAGACCTTATGGAGCATTCTGAGGGCGTTGAAACAGGTGGAGGCAACCAAGTTGACCTGTACACTCCAAGGGTTGTCTGACCTCCTGTTTGAGTTGCAGGGCTACAACGTGTTTCCAGAGGTGCTTTATTGATTTCCTGTTGACCAGCCCCAAATTGACCTTTCCTGGTCCCTGTGCTGGCCTCTGTGAGCATGAGCCCTGACCTTCAAGTACTATCTTCAACGTCCTGAAACTTAGCTGTGGTGATAGTGCACTTCTCCCTGCCTAAATGAAATCTTTACCAGTTCCGATACGAGCATTGACACTGACAACCTTTGTTGACTGATTCACAAGGCCTGATGCTGAGCAGTCTCCAATTGACCTCCCACAACAGCTCCCTGTTGTCATCAAGCCCTTCTTCATATCATTTCCGCTGCCAAGCCCTATTCAAGACTTTCTACCTCCATAAAACATTCCAAGTCCAAAGGTAACTTTTCAACGGGTTAAACCTCGTCCCTGTATCTGACCCGCGATCCTTTGCTGTGGGCCTTAACTATTGACTCAGTCTAGCATGAACAGATAACCGCAGATGGCACTGTGTGCCTTTTTGCCAATATTTTTCAACACAAACTTTAAAAATGCATATGTCTAGTTCTATTTATTATGTCATTTTATTTATTATACTATCCTCTATTCGGATTTTTCTTGTGTTGTGTTATCAATGTATTACTGCTTTAATACTGCATGCATACTTTGACTTTAGACATTGCCTCGAAGTTCATCAGGTCAGTTAGGTATTAGCTGAAAAGAGAGTTCTTAAAAAATTAATGAAGAAATAGAATGAAGTTTTCAACAAGGCTACAGCCCTTTAAACGTTTACTAGATGTCCTTCTCAAGTCAGAAGCAACTGCTTAACAAGATTTTCACTAAGCTGAAATAACTCACTTTGTTACTAAATGTCCCTATCTAGCAAGATGAATCTGTTTCAGATGTCCTCCTGAAAGTTTAGGGTGTGGGGCTTCAACGTAAAAATGTACTTAGCTTCTTTTCCTACTCGAATACATTGTGCTTGATTTCAATAGGAAAAGTAAACATGCCAATGCTGGTATATGCAGATGAATGGACATCACAACTTTCAATAATTATCTTGATTATTATGACGGTATTGACAACCTAGCATACATAGGTGCTAGCAGTCACTGGTTACGACAAATGCCTTCAACCGTATTGATGAGAAACAGTTTTTTGAGTAGCACTACACATGTCAAAGTAAAATGCTTCCTGTCTTACGTTATGGACTGTGGTAGGAAGGACCAAAATGAAAGCTAATAGAAAAAGATATTTGGTGAAAGGTCCTTTTATTCACATTTACAAATATTCACAAACATGCAACTGCTGAAGTCGTTACTAGAGGTCCCTCTCGAGTCAGACACTAACTCTTCAATTGTCTTTCCCAGAGCTACAGGAATTAATTAGAGCCAACTCTTGAGTTTGATGCAAAAGCACTGAAATTCTTTCATGAAGCTGCAGTTATACTCATCCCTATGAGGTGTCCTTTGCTTGTCAAATGTAATAGTATTGATATTCATTAACGACAGTGCAGTTACACACAAGTTGTTACTAGAGGTCCCTCTAGAGTCACATGCAAAAACATTGGAATTCTTACATAAAGGTGCAGTTCCATTAGCCATTACTAGGTGTCCTTCTCAAATCAAACAAAACCATTAATCTTTTCATGAACCTGCAGTTCCACAAGGTGTTACTAGGTGTCCCTCTCAAATCAAATGCAAAAGCATTGACATTTTCACTTGAAGGTGCAAGTCCACTTGTTAAGAGAGATCCCACTCAAGTCAGATGCAAAGGTTTCAAATGGTCTACAACACGCTGAAGTGGTATGGCTTTGATATATAAATTTGCATACAAAGGTTTGCTATTTTGTATCATTTGTGCTTGTTTTCCATAGGTTCAATTATTTACCAAAGCTGGTTCATAATAATAAGACAAAATTACAGATTTCACTACATGTCGTATTTTCTATTTAAATAAGTGAATGCCCCTTACTGTATATTGGAGCTGTTTTCACTGATAAGTACAATGATATTTAGATTTCATTTTGACTGTTTATTTTTAGGTAGGTGTAAGGGTATGTATAAACTAATGAGTCTTTTCTCTGGGCAGTGGTTGTTTTCTCTTGGAGAAGGAGTGTTTTCTTTATGCGTCAGAGGTGTGGCTTTAACCTAGAAATATGCATATACACTCTAATGATTTGTGCTCTTTTTCTGTTGGATAAAGGAATATACAAAGCTTGTTTGTAGAGAGAAATCAACAAAGTAATTTACAATAAATTTCTTGGGA
Source organism: Lissotriton helveticus (assembly GCF_964261635.1). Classification (NCBI taxonomy): domain Eukaryota; kingdom Metazoa; phylum Chordata; class Amphibia; order Caudata; family Salamandridae; genus Lissotriton; species Lissotriton helveticus. The sequence goes on along the minus strand of NC_136067.1, from coordinate 1,614,166,678 downwards.
GTATGGAAATAGTGTCTGAAACCTTAATTTTCATAGGGACTATTAGTCATGGGAAAGTGCAGGTGTCTAACAAATTCTGTTTTTGGAGAATTATTTATAGATGTATGTGTACATGTGCAAGGGAAAATTCAGTCACTCAAAGTGAAAACATCCCATGGCTTGAGTGGGATGGCCTGTTGATGTAAACCTTCTGTTGGGGTGGCAGAGAGTATAATTTGAGTGACATGTCAACAGATCACTGGCGAGAGAGAGTAGGTTGGGATCCCTAAATCTGTATGCATGTTTCTATGATATTTTTTGAAAAACATGGGGCTGGCAAGACATCTAACACTGGTTTTAGGCAGACCTAAAAAGGGAAGAAATTAAGGAATAAAAATAACTTTATGCCACAATACTTTTCACAACAACAAAGGAATTAATGATGCACTCAAATAAACAAGCTTGACTTTTTTTCCACAACATTTCTGAAAGGACCTAAATGGAGACAATACTTTTAAATACAATTGCCTTAACACAGTACTGCCTGTGTGTATACTCAAAATGTACACTGTTAATACTCTTTGCTGCTGACTACTTCTGCATTACTTTACATGCCTCCTTCTGTTGCACGTGACACAGTGAAGGAGGGTGGAAATGACTAGCAGCCTTCCACAAGCCTTGCCCCATTGCCCATTTGCAACAGAATGCACAGTGATGAAAGGTATACTTAAATTAATCTCAGCAACTGGCCATCCATGGGGTTGCATTGCAGTGCATTGGGTTGCACTCATTGTGCTACTCTAGACAGATAACACGTATAGGTAAATCAGTCTGTCCTGCTTCAATAGGAAGAGCCTAGCCCAAACTGCCAGACAAGGTCCCCTCTAGACGGAATCACAAGCAAGCCCAGACCACCCCCCACTTGGACACTCAGAAGAATGGCATGCAAACAGCCGCGGCCGGCAGTGGGAGTAAATGCAGGACGGTAACGTGGGGAGGGGGAGGGGCATTGCATCCCAAAATGCGATGCAGTGCGCGCAACAAAATTCTTTTATTTATTTAAATGTTTACTTACCTGTAAAACTCTGTAATCCATACATTACTACCCCCCATCCTGCCCCTCCCCCTCCCCATGTCACCACCCTGCATTTACTCCCACTGCCGGCTGCGGCTGCATGCAAAGCTAGAAGCTCCTCCTCAAACACTCCTGCTGCACCTCTGTTGCATTGCCCTATTTCCACCATTGAGCTCCACATTCACCTTCCTTGCTGTAACTCTGACCGCCTCATCCACTATCTCTCCTGCAGCTGCTAAGACCGCCACCTCAACATATGGAGATGAACACGGTCTCTGAGGAGGATTTGGGAGCTATTTCTGGAGGTGCATTCCCAGTGAAGGGAGGGATGCACTGTTAGCTGTAGGGAAGGGAGGCAGGATGAGGTATTCTCTCATTAAGTGCTCCCTTGTCAGGAAGCATTGTCTCACCCCTGAAAAGTATAGGCAAAAATATAGGGGACAGCCAGAAGTTGGCCCAACAGTCCTGGATTGATTTTGTGGATTTTGTTTGCAAGGCTTTGGATGGGTGGGTGAAGGGCAGTGATGTGAGTGATTATAAGTTACTGTACATAAACCAATAAGGAAGGTACTGTTCCTTTCAGAAAAAAAGAAAGAGAAAGACGAGATGTGGAGAGGGATTCCTAAGGATTATTTCCTAGTGTCCTCACACATCCCTGGGGATGTCATGCTACATCATGGGGTGTTGCTCCTCACAGGGCCAACACCGCAATGCCCTACGGCCCCCGCGAATGCTTGCTTTGGTGGAGATCCTTTATTGTTCTTGCCTTATGGTGAAGGATGCACGTGTGAAAGAGTCCCAAATGTGTGGGGCAGGGAATGATAGTGTATTTAAGAGTGAGAAAAATTAGATAGCTTCTGCTATTTGGATGGGCATCCTAATCTGGCCCTGCTTGTGGTGGCCTGCAGAACTGGGCACTTCTCCATCTCCTACAGAATCAGTGAGAAATCTCAGAATTATTATGGTTGTTAAATTATCTTTGAAAAGGCTCATAAATGCTGTCTGGTCCTTGTGCTTTTATTATTTAAGCCCTTGCTATTTTACCTGAGGACATACGACATTCAGTGGTTTGTGCAATTGTTCTGTCTCACATTGACTATAGCAATTCCCTGTATTGTGGACTTTCAAAGCAATCCATTCAAAGTAGTCAACAAGTTCAGAACTTTGCAGTTAGGTTCCTACTGGGCTTGCCTCTTTGGAGCTGCATATCCACCCACCTAAAACCCTTCTCTGGGTTCCAGTCCAGCAGCTTCTTAGTTTTAAAGTTCTATGCTTTTGTCATAAGTCATTCTATATATAAAGGGTGTCTATTAATTCAAACTTTCTATCTTGTTATTTCCCTAGATGACCACTACGTTCTTGAGAGGGGTTGCTACGTTTGGTGCTGTATAAGCAGAATACCCGACTGGGTGGAAGGGCATTTTAATTCTTTGCCCCTAAGATCTGGAATTCACTGCCAAATATTCTTTGGGTAGAAGAGTACTTCTGGAAATTTACCAAAACTTTGAAGGCCTGGCTAGATCTGTGTGCTGGTAGTTGCATAGCATCAGGACACCTGGTTGGGTAGCTATTGGTGCTGAATAAATAGTATATCATCCTCATTATAAAACATTAAAGATGTGTCTTGGCCAGACCTAAACATGGTCTAGCTAGAGAGTTATTAGGTTTACAGCTTGCAGCAAGCAAAGCTTTGCAAATTCCTATGACAACAATGCAAAAACTGTATTCCATTCGAGAAGAAGGACACGTTGAAAGCAACCTGGCTGAATCTGGGCAAATGAAAGTAGGCTCTGGCATATGGTGCTTGAGGTAAAAATGTTTGCTTCAATGAAAGGAAAATTAGTATTAGTAAAAACATGAACATGCAGTATGATTCATTGTACTATCCACTACCAACGGAGGATAACAGTGGAGTGGGAATGTGCTCTCGTGGTGCTATTTTGGAACTATCATTTAGAACTAGGAGGGGTGACATTCGTGGTGTTCAGAAAGGGTGCACTCTGAGGAGGGAACATAACACAGTGCTATTTCTTCAGCCATGACCATGTCAGGAAGTAGCAATACAACAAGATGATGAATGGAGTGCTGAAACTTTTCAAACACTCACCCCCAGTCACAGATATGGGTGTAATCCATCGTTATTTTGTTCACCATGCCACCCCAGTTTGGATCCAGCCATATGAAAATCAGTCTTGACCCTGCTCCCCATGTGAACAGTCCAGCCCGAACTGCCAAGCCAGGCCCTCCATAGACCAGTAACAAGCATCCTAGGACTGGGTTCGGGTATTACCCCTCATCGGTCAGGCTAGCTTGAATCCAGTGGCACAGTGAACAAGAGACCCATTTCTGGGCATACCCTGGCCACTTAGGGCAAACCTCGCAAAACAAGATGATGGCCGGAGTGCTGAAACATTTTAAGCACTCACCCCCAGTCACAGATCTGTATTCAATCTATCGATCTTTTGCTCACCATGCCACCCCAGCTTGGACCAAGCCATATTCAAATCAGCCTTGACCTTGGTCCCCATAGGAACAGTCCAGGCCAAACTGCCAAGCTAAGTCCTCCCTAGGCCGAAAACAAGCACCCTAGGACCGGTTTCAGGGTATCACCCCTCATCTGTGCTGAATGTTTGTCATCGTTCAGTATTCTATCCATCAATTGTTCTTTTTGCACATCTCAGGAAGTATTTCAAACATGTTGAGGGAGAGATTTTTATGTCCAATCCATAATATGGGTAGTCAGAAAAGTCTAGATAGTTAAAAATTAGTAGTATAGTAAATTAAATAAAGTCTCAAAGCTATTTTTTAATGTTGTATTTAATACATTTAGAGTGGCAGAGTCGAGTAAAATCTATGACGCCAAGAATAAGATTTTAGGAAAGAATATTTGACTATACATAACTGCTAAGAATTATAACATTAGCAATTCATGCATTACAAAGAAACTTCTCCAATAAATTGAGCTTTATTTGAATATAGTAATGTAACTAACGACGTTGGTCATAGTAAGTTATGGATGGGTGAATCTAAGTCAGCAGTGTAGGCCATCTGGTGAAATCACATTTGGGGCCAGACGTAGGTCACCAAATACCGGTCGGTAACGGCCGAATTCGGCCGTTACCGACCGGTATTTGGTGATTGAGATGTAGGGGGCATATATTTTACAGAATCTGTAAATTTACAGAATCGGTAAAGTTACCGATTCTGTAAAATACCGATAATTTTACCGAATGGGTCAATCCATATGTAGGTGGCACTGGCAACAGTGCCATAGGCCCTTAAGAATTCATTATTTACCATGTAATACTATTGTATGGTAAATAACGAATTTCTGTGTACATGCACATCTGTGCATGTACACCTGTGCCATGTGGCACACATACGTCCAGGGGTGCAACAGGGTGTCAAAGTGACACCCTGTCCCCCTTGTAAATTCGGTAATTTTACCGAATCGGTATTTACTGATTCGGTAATTGACATTGGTTCCTATGGGCCTCATGGCCCATAGGAATCAATGGCAATTACCGAATCGGTAATTACCAAATGTTACAGATTCTGTAAAAAATTCGGTAAATATACCTACATTACATTTACCGATTTGTAAATACCGAATCCGTAAAATTAGGTATTTACGAATCGGTAAATGCAATTTACCTACATCGGGCCCTTGATGGTTTAAGCAATGGAGAATGTTATCTTCTCTGCTTTTCAAAGTTGATTAAATCAAACCTCCAAGGGATTTTGCAGTTATGTATGGTGTGGAAGCAACATTGGGATACCACTATTACATCACTCATTCCTAAACAGATAATGCTTTGTTGTTGGACCAGGAAAAAAGGGATTGCAAATGTTGTTGGAGGAGGTAATTACTAATTGAATGAACACCGCTATCTAAATTAATTTAACATTGTAATGGCATCTGGTAAAAGATAGAAGGCAGACATCTGTAACCAGGGATTAAGGAATGTTTATTTGATTAAATCTCAGAAGTACTTGTGTACTATATTTGCAAGAAGGCCCTCATTACAGGTGGCCTCTTAATTCCGATGGTGCCACTACTAGCAGCTAACAGCCGCATTGGAATTTTAATTTTTTTACTTTCACATGGAGATTTTCAGTGCTGAAAACAGTCGATATCAACACGTGACATTCCAGGGAAAATGAGGAATGACTGTAGAGATCAGACTCGGCATTAACATTTTTCCCAGTAATTCCTCATTTATTAGTGGTCCCTCAGGGTTTAATTTATAATGGGCTGAAGTTTCAGCACTACCACAGCTGGGAAAATTCCAGCCCACTCATAAAGATGGCTTCAGTGCTTTTGAAAAAGTATTTTGAACCAAAAGGTGAACACTAGATCAATCCCGGTCACTACACTGTGGATCTTTCATTACTTGAGCGGTGAGTTCAATCAATCAGATCAATAATACTAGATTCTTTCGATAATATAAGGGAAGAGTTAAAAAGTAAAATGAAATGTAATGAACTGTATGGCATTGTATACGATGTGTTTTTAAATTCTATATTATAAAAAACATAAACATTTAAAAGGGGTTTTCAATAAATATATAATATAAATAACAAGTCGAGAGTAAATATCATGTTGTTAATGCATATCCTAAATACGATTTGGAAAAGACGTTCTTCAGTGAGCATTTATTATTTTGTGGTTGGATTTTTTGTTGGGTGTTAGTGCTATAAACAACAAACTTGGTGGTGGAGGGTCTGAGGAGTATTTAAAGACCAGCCTAGGTTAAACTCCTCTCAATCATTATATTAACAACACAAAAAACCTAGGGGTGTAGAAAAGAGGATATTTAAGAACCTCTACATCAAGCACTGGGTGTCTAAGTTAGTACAACCAGGGCTAGCCTAGACTAATTAGTTCTGACTAAGGGCCGGAAAATTCACAAAAGTAAACCAACAGTGATTGTGGAGGAAACACATTCAGGATTCCCATCAAAAGATTGTATGATCAATATTATCATTTGGTCATCCTTCAAGGGTCAGATGTCTCTAGATCATTGAGACAAAGCTCATACCCTTATCAGAGAGATGGGATTCGAGTCCACAATCACTTTAGGACCAAATGATACAGGGTGTTAATGCTACCCAGAACATTTTGTGGGGTTTAAAGCATAAAACATTTTACAAGGCAATTAAAGCAAAATAAAACATCAGGTTAAACAAAAGCACAGTCGTTGCATACTACTGTGGAAATTCTGTAAAATTTGCAGTAAGGTGATGAATGTCTTTTCCTTTTTGGGAAAAGTTTACCTTAACAGTTAAAGCTCTCTCAGGTGAAGTAAGAGTAGTTGTGTTTGAGGCATAGCTTTTTTTAGAGGACAGATTGTATATCTCATGCAACTCAGCCATCTTGGAGGAAGAGAACATTCAAGCCGATGATGTTCACTAGTGTTTACCATCTCAGCCAGGATGACAGGAATAAGGAAACAGTATGTGTTGCTTCGCAATCCTGTTGCCCTGTTTGTGGAGTAGGTTTCTTCACCAGACTCATGTCAGCGTCTTCATGTTTTCCCACATTTCTGGATTTTCTATGAGACTGAGTACTCAGGCATTATCAGCGGATACATCAGACGTACGTTTTTCTGGCAATTGTGATGTTTTCTTTTTCTATTCTTATTTTTTTTTTGCAAAACAAGTTTTTTTGCGATTATCGTGGCACTCTGAGGAATACACGTTGAAATCATTAGACTCAAAAACACCAGGAAGGTGCAAACAAGTAAAACTGGGCACAATTCATAATATGTAGTGCACTAAAATTGAACCAAGTAATTTGGTGCAGGTTCAAACGTTTTTTGGGAACGAATTTCTTTTGGTATTCTCCAAGGCAAGTACTAGAGAAAGTGAGCAGTATGTAAATAGGTGAGTGAAATTCCTTTAGATATTAGGAAGATTCCTTTTCATGTGTATTTAACTACATACTTACAGAAGCAGATTTTTCTAAATGAAGACAGACCGAACGACTGCTACTTTCTTCCCTCTTCCCCTTTCCTCCACTGAGCTTGGATGTATAATCTTGTCATGGAGAATGAGGTCAGATTGATAGAGGGTGGCTTATCTTCTATGCCATTCACCCCTATGGAAATGTCATGTTGGTGAATCTGATAGATTTAGAGTGTGCATTAGTCAGACCTACTGTAGGACAATTTCATAATTAATGTTTAACAATTCTAATTCCCTGTTGCAAATAAGGCCTTGCAGCTTTCTTTAAAACATCACTAAGGGCCTGATTCCGATCTCGCTAGGAAAGCCCTCCGTATGACTCTTGAGGACTTTCTGAGCGAAACCTGCTCTGGGACCCTGATTGAGTGAGTACGATGCAGCCGTATGCTTATGGACTCGGTTCGCTCGAACTCCCATTGAACTCCATGGGAGCCTATGTACAGACGCGTACACAGGCTCCCATAAAAAAAAGGGGTGGGTGGGGAAAAGCGTACACCTTGTGCGAGCCATTCCATTGTGCCTGACACCCCTTGTATGCCTGGATCAGGGAGACCCATGGGCACACCCCAGTGACAGATTCAGAGGGCCTGGGTGAAGGGGGGCCTGCTACGACCCCCTGAAGTATGATTCCAACAGCCGTTTTGTCTCGCTGAGATGGAGGCGAAGAGGCTGTCCGAATCATGCATCGTACTTGCTCGTCGGAATTTGGCTCCATTGCCGGGCACGATTTGGTTACGAACGAGTCTTACGGACAGGTTCGGATCCCGGAAACAATTCGGTCGACGCGTACGTGATCTACGCATCGTATTTGGCCGTTCGGATCTGTGTACGGTTCAGTCAGAAATAAGGGCTATGAATCGAATCCGGGAAAGTCAAATCCAATTTGGAGGCCTTCCGAACGACATCGGAGTTGGACCCTAACTTGGCAAATTACAACTCCACTATCAAGAGTCCTCTGGCATGTGCCGGAGGTCCTGTCAGATTTTTATATCACATAATCCAAGGATGTAGCTATTAGTTTTGAATTCATTAATTTTCTCAAACATTTGCTTCTTTTGCTTCAGCAGATAAGGAGACCTATTTATATGATGGTTTTCATTAAATCACACACATTTATCAAGGCTGTTGTTTCCAAATCATTTTTCAACATGCAGCTCAGAAAAGTGGAACATATTTAAGACAGATAGTCAGCTTAGCTAATTGGTGATCCTATACTTTAGATACTTCTTTGGCACATCCTTATTCTTCTTTAAAAACCACACAATTGCTCATATTCACATGAAGTAGAATTCAGTTTTTTTCAACAAATCAATCAAGGGTTTGTTGAAGCGCGACTACTTACCCGTAAGGGTCTCAAGGCGCTAGGGTGGGGGGTGTGCAGGTTCCATTCCATCAAGGAGGGGGTCTGTCGAAGAGCCAGGTTTTGAGGTTTCTTGTGAAGATAGGGAGCGATGTTGTCTGTCTGAGGTGGAGTGGAAGGGCGTTCAATGCTTTGGCCGCAAGGAAGGAGAAGGAGCGGCCTCCTGATCTGGTCTTTCTGGTACGGTGGACCACGGCGTAGGAGAGCGAGGCTGATCGTAGGGTCCTTTGGGGTGCGTGGAATTTGAGTCGGCAGTTCAAGTATGCTGGTCCGGTGCTATGGAGGGCCTTGTGTGCCTGGGTGAGTATCTTGAAAGTGATTCTCGCCTCGACGGGGAGCCAGTGGAGTGTGTGCAGGTGTTGGGAGATGTGGCAGTGTTTTGGCAGGTTGAGGACTAGTCTTGCGGTGGTGTTCTGGATGTTCTGTAACTCGTGGTTGAGGTTTTTGTTTATTCCGGCGCAGTCGAGTCTGCTGGTGACAAGAGCGTGAGTGACAGTCTTTCAGTGTTCGAGGGGGATCCATTTGAAGGTCTTACGGAGGAGGCAGAGGGTGTGGAAGCAGGAAGCTGAGACAGAGTTGATTTGGCAGTCCATTTTGAGCTCAAAGTCCAGGATGATTCCCAGGATGCGTGCGTAGTCCGTGGGGGTTGGTGGGTTTCTTGAGGGCGGGGGCCACCAGGTGTCATTCCAGTCATCGGGGTTTGGGCCCATGATGAGTACTTCTGTTTTGTTGGTGTTTAGTTGTAGGCAGCTGTTTTCATCCATTTGGCGACGGCTTCCATGCCTTCTCGAAAGTTGTGTCTGGCATTGTTGGGCTCATTGGATAGGGAGAGGATGAGTTGGGAGTTGTCTGCATATGACACAATGTTGAGTCTGTAGGTTCTGACAATGGGGGCGAGTGGTGCCATGTAGATGTTGAAGAGCGTCGGGCTGAGGGACGAGCCCTGGGGGACTCCGCAGGTGGTAGGTAAAGGGTCCGAGAGGAAAGGGGGAGTATGACCCACTGCGTCCTGCTGGAGAGGAAGGAGCGGATCCCGTTGAGGGCCTGCCTATTACGGTGCAGTGGGAGGCTGTCGAATGCCGCTGAGAGGTCGAAGAGAATGAGGGCTACTGTCTCTCCTTTGTCCAGTAGGGTGCGGATGTTGTCTGTTGCGGCGAGGAGGGTGGTTTCCGTGCTGTGGTTTTTTCAGAAGCCGGACTGGGAGGGGTTGATGTTGTGTTCTTCAATGAATGTGGCGAGTTGGCTGTTGATGGATTTCTCAATGACTTTCGCTGGGAACGGGAGCAGGGAGATGGGTCTCTAGTGTTTGAGGTTGATGGGGTCCACCGAGGAAATCTTCAGGAGTGGTTTGACCTCGGCGTGTTTCCAGTCGCCGGGGAACGAGGCGGTCGCCAGAGAAGGGTTGATGGTGTGGCAGAGCATGGGTGCGATGGTGTGGGCGACTCTGTTGAAGATGTGGTGGAGGCAAGGGTCTGTGGGGGCCCCTGAGTGGATTGACTTCATAAAAAGCAAATCTCACAAGACCGGATCTCAGATGAAAATCACAGTAAGCTCACTATAAAGCTGTTTTAAAAAAAACATCAGGAGAGAAAAATTCAAATGAAGGTAAGAATATTAATTATATTAAATATGTTAAGTAGCTTCACTCTACTATGGACAGTGACATAAAACTTCTTCCAGGGTTAGGAAAAAAGTGGTTGGAGGAAAGTGAACTTGGAAACATTTAGATTTTCGCAGGAGCAAATCTACACATGCAAATTTGCTCATGGTAAAATGCAGTTCACAAGTATTTTCAAGGAGTACTATTTCTTGGCTTACTACTGTAAATTATTGTGAATTCAAGGACACAGTATATATGCAAGGATATATACCATGCACTTTTGAGACTTTCTTTAATGATTGGACCTCTAATCAGGCCTGGCGTTAGTCCCCATGACCTTTTGTCTATATTAAAATTCTGCCTGTCAATATTAAAATTCTGCCTGTCACTCTCTCTCTCAGCTGGCATCACTGTGAGTGACAGTATTCTGCTCTTTCACAAGGAGCATATTGACACACAAAGTAGTTTTGTACAGTGACCAGAACTCATGTGGCAATGTGAACTTTTTGAGACCAAAAAAACATTTTTTGCTTTTGCCAATGCGTGTTAGAATGGTGAGGGCCCAGCAGCTCCAACACTGATATGATTTTACAAAAACCATGCCAAAAAAAAGTAACGCATTGACAAAAACAAAAGACTGACCTCCAATATCAGACCTACTGGCTTTGGCAATGTTTGTTTATTTTTGTTTTCTATATTTGTATTTAACCTGGTTAAACTGATTTTCCATCATGAATATTTTTGGGAAATACTAGCATACATTAACATGTTACTAAATAATGCTGCAAAGATATGGTAATTAAATATTGCAGTAGTTTAGCAAATTGTTTTTTTCCTGCTTGCATTTTTTGCGAACGTTTTATTTTGAAAGCAAAGAATAATCACACTTGCTTTCAATCATCTGCAAATATTTGCATATAATAAGAGAGCATTCTGGAAGCATTATACATAGCTTCATATTACTAAACTTTGAAAACGTGTGTACAAATTTATACTGGATCCACCGTCAGTAGTGCAGTCAGAGCTAACAACATTTACTTTCAGTGTCATCCTAATAAAGTCTTTGCACTCTCCTTAGATACATGATATTAAATATTAAAAGCATCCAAATTGTGTGAGTAATTAGTGGCTGCTGGACAAGTAAAATGCTAAACAAAAAGCCTCCTCCTTGTTAAAATGATAGATTTTGACTGGCTTGGAATACCTGGTTTTTAATAGAATGAACAGAGCTGACTCCCAGCACCAGCTGCTGCTTTCTCTCCTGGGAAGTGTGGAGGGGTGACACCTACCGGTCATAAAACACAGCAACAGGCACAAGCTACAAGTAAGGACTGTGGTAACTAGGTTTTAAATTAGTATCAAATAGCACTTACAAGCTCGTGCCTTAAAGACAAATAGTCTTGAAAATATAAGTTGATTATTTTGGATAAAAGAAATAGGATGAAAGTCAGGTCTTTCTTTCCTCAGAAACACATTTATGGATCTCCTAGTAAATAATTACTTATTTCTAAATGGTAAATAATGCCTTATTTCCAAAAGAGTAAATTAACTTTCTATGTTTCAATAAAGCTTCTGTGCTTACTTTCAAAAGAAGCTTTGTAGGTGTTATAAATAAATGCATTTAAAGACAAAATGAAAGAAATGAGGCTTGCTTTTCATATGTAGAAACAATAAAAGGGTTAGTGATTATAAATTCAAAACTGACTACATATAAAAAATGATTAAAAGTTATTGCACTAAAATCGTTTTAGCATAATTGTGATCTATATAATGTCTAATACCACTATTGTGAACATTTTATAACATTTAGCACTGTTGAAAATTATCTTGTGCAAAGTATATATTCACATTTCAATGTGCACATTAAGATTTCTCTTTCCAACTGGTTAAAAATGTTGTTGTACCAAATTAAAAGGGTGAATATTAAGTTTCTCTAGCAATGACAATATTACTGAATCTTAGGGACAACCTTAAAAGATGATTCCTAATATGGCCTACTGGCTGCAGTCTGAAATGCACCTACAAAGTTATGCAAAGAGTAGCTGTACACGCATGAGCACTACATTGCATTCTGAAAACTGAAATTTTGAGCCAATTTTTTTACGTGCTAGAACGCACAGTGCACAAGAAATAAATAAATAATAGAGAATAAAAGTGCACCATACCTTTCAATTATAAGCACAAAGGCACAGAGCAGGAATGCTTTTCAGGAATGCTTTTCAGTCATGCTTTTCAGTCATGCTTCTCGAGAGATACTTTCAAATGTGATGGCCACATGTTGCTCAGACAAAAGACAACAGGTTTAAGGATCAGAGTTCTTTATTTAGAACTGACCATAACTACGGAAAGAAAATGTCCACGCAGGGAGATTTTGGAGCATTTTTTTTTATCCGAAGTTAGCCACTGTGACAGTCCTTAATTTAAACATGTTTTGTTAGCAGATCACTGATAAATTGGCTTTATCTAAATGATTTCAGAGCGTCACATGCACAGACTCTATAGTGCAAGCTAGAATATTTGTAGAAATGAAATAAGTCAGAACTTTTAAAGTATAAAAAAAAAGTGGGTGTGATTTCAACTTTCTTTCAGTAGCCTACACTAGACTATGAAAGCATCACTACATTTCCTGATGTATACATGTACTTTTATAATTGAGTAAATACAAGTTGTACATTAGTCTATACTGCTTGTAATGTTGAAGAGTAGTTTAAACAACTTAATTATTTCGTATTAATTACATTTCCTGATTCTAACATAGTAGGATAACACACTACATGTAATTTACAATTAAGCTCACAGCATTAAAAGAAATTGCTCATTTATGAGAATGTTAAAATAAACTTGGCTCTGATGATGCCTGAGGCTATGATGATAATTGGGATCAAATTAATGCTCAATTCATGTTAATAATATTCAGGATATCGTCATGAGTAATTTAACTACATTTAATAAATGGAAGAATGTACCTAGTTGTTACAATGAAATTATGTCCTTGATTAAGCCTTCTTGGAACTAGATTGGACACCACAGATCTGTTTTAGGTACCATTAGCTAAAGGAAACATTGCATATTATTTCAGGAGCAGATGGGGATATCACTGTTTTCTTGAGAAATAATACCTTTGTAGAAGATATGCAGGGTGGGGTTTATCCCACTGAATAACATTATCAAGGGGTGCAGCGTATATACCAGAGAGTAGATGAGAGGATGGTATCAGTTTTATTGCTGCACAGTGTTTCAGGATAAAGACATCAAACATGTCCAAGGAGAATCTCATGTTTCCAGTAAGGTGGAAGATGTTTCCACTAACGTGGGCGATAAAGGGATACATTTCACAATTTTAATATAAATAAATATAATTATTTGCAGCAGTATATATATATATATATATATATATATATATATATATATATATATATATATATATATATATATATATATATATATATTTTAATAAATGAAATTTATTCACAAATACCTAAGGATAGGTTAGAACAGAGCACTTACTGCTTGCAGCTTCAGTAAGGATTCTCTGTTGTACGCACCCCCTGTAGAGCGCGTGTGGATGTGTTGAGAGATGATGAATGATGCTGTTAGACTGCAGTTTGTTACATATGAAAAGGAAATGAATGGATGTACACATAACTAACAATAAGGGTATAGATCTAGGGAACAGAGAGGTTTGGAAAAATGCCCTCACCACAAAGTGATATTTAAAATAAATAAAGATTTTTTTTTTTTAAAGAGAGGGTGGTGAAAACATGCTGTCCCCATAAAGTGATTATCTTATGAACTTGTGGTTCCCTTAGAGCCTGTTGTGCCTGACACCAGTACTATATTATTATTTATACCTGTAGAGGCAGAGTATTTTTTCTCCTCAGTGAGTTTTAGCATTAAAGTCCATCTACAGAGTGAAAGCCTCTTTGCCGTCGTGCTGAGATACCCAGTACACTTTGTTCACTGTGAGTCCTAATGTCAATGCGCAGGCAGTAAAGAGAGACTTGGGCTACCTATGCCTGAAAGGTGGTAGCATCGTCTTGCAGTAGGTTGATGACCTCCTTGTGACATCTCCATCACTTGAGGCCTGTGAAAGCTTGTGAAAAAGACACTGTAGCTCTGCTGAACTACATCCAGAAGAGACGCATCATTGTCAAAATGCTAGTGCTGCCAAAAAGAGGTGACTTAAGTGGGTTTTGTAATATTCCAAGGTACACGCCGCATGCCACCTGACAGAATAAAATTGTTTCAGGGCATTCAGCTCCTACCCACCAAGAAAGGAATGATGTCCTTCCTGGGGATAATGAACTGCTGCCACCAATGGGTCCATGAATGCAGATGCTATGACTAATGAACTTGCCAACTGTTTTACGAAATTGAAAGAGACATTGTGTACTGAGCCATCATGGGGACTGCCTGACTACAAACTGCCTTTCCATCTCTGTTTCAGAGCAAAATAACATTGCAAATGAAGTGGTGCTGCACATGGTGTGCTGAGAAAGCTGGAAAAGAAAGGCCTGTGGTGGTGGAGAGGACGGCTCTCATTGTGTTGGACCAAACCTGTATTGTCTAGGTGCCACATTTGGTATGGTTGTTGTTGTCTGGATCGACACACCATTTTCTGCTGGAAGGCACCATGTTGTCTAATTGTAATGTCATGATAAGAGGCCCACCTGTTAATTTGGCAAAATTATTACCTACAATAGGTTATTCTGATGAGATCCATTCTCTTAGAAACAGATAAGACCCCTAAGTAAGTTGGTGTTGAGATTGTAGAAATCGGCACCACTCCAAGATTAGACACCATTAGAAAAGGCAGACTATATCAGTGGTACTCTGATGGTTCCTCCAGCAGAATGTTAGACACTGATTACAGAGCAGGGTATGCTATAGCAATAGCTGAAGTGCAGCCCTGCCACTTGAAACATCTACCCAGTAAGATAGGCTGTATGCTGTAACAAAAGCATGAATACTAGTCAAGGGTAAAACTGTTAACATTTACACTGACTCACATTATGCTTTGCCGTTCTTATTTGTGGCCAGCTGTGAAAGTATAACGGATTCATAACAGAAGCAGGGCGCTTATTAAAAATGGTCCTTAGTAAGGATCTTGTTAAAAGCAATACTATTATACACCAGGATAGCAGTAATAAAATGTAAAGCTGACACAGGAGCTAATACTTAGTTAGCCAAAAGTGATGCCATCACTGACACAGCATTAAATGAAGGAATGTTACAGCCAGTGCAGATGGGACTAATGAACAAAGCATTCCAAAAATACAGCTCATTCGGAGACAAATGTTGCAAGCTAATGTAAAGGAAGCACAATGGTAAGCAACACCAGATGAATATAGAGGGAGGATTGATGTTGGATGTGAGCCGAATAAAGAAAAAATGTGTGGGCCTACCAGGATGAGATGCCTGTGTCCCCACGCAGTATGTTCCTTTCCGTTACATAACTAGAGCAGGGACCATCTAATATTGCACAAGGGAGGATGAATTCGCAGATGCATGTTGCTTTCCAATGAATGGATTAAATTATTTGATGGTGCGGGTGGCTATGTTTTCAAAATGGATGGAGGTGTGTCTAACAGAAAAGAATGATGCAGAAACTGGGGCACAGTGCTTCAGGAAAGCCAGCTCTCCAAGGTTAGGGGTCCACCAGGGCATAAATAGTGATAGAAGGAGATCACTTAGTGACTACATTTATGCTAAAGAGGTTGTTTTGGGGAATAAAGTATAACATGCATACCTTATACCACCCTCCAACTTGAGGCCAGGAGGAGTAAATGAACTCCAAAATAAAAATAAAAATAAAAAGACAGATTATTAGTAAAGGCAACTGATGGAACTGGCCTGAAATGGCCTGATGCTCTGACTTTAGTAATGCCTGCAATGTGGCAAAGACTTCTAAAGCAATTATGGAGACATTGTCAGATTTGCTCCACAGGATCCAGTTGTTGAATAGTGGTTCCACCTTCAAATGTCACCAACACCCCGATAGTACAAACAAGGTGTTCGAGCCATTAGGCGAGGGAAAATATAAAAGAAAAGAAAAAAGGGAAGGGAAAGGAAGGGGTCAGCAGGGAAGGGAGACCTGAAACGACAAAGGACATCTACATGAACACCTCATATGCAAATAAGTCTACACTCATATATTCTCGTAATAGGAACCAAATATACCTGCTTAAAGAAAAATGAACCAGACCCTTCGTGAGTAAAACAACCTTCACTCTCCACAACTGTCTCAGTTACGCCTAAGGGAAACAGAAATGAGAAACATGCAGTCACAGACATTAATGTACTTCGAAGAACACATGAATGAGACTACCCCTGTCTAAGGACCTACCACTGGACAGCTTATAGGAAAGAGTCATAAGGGAATCAGTAGAAATGAATGAATTAAAAAATGCCCGTAGATAGGTTAGAAATGACTGGACACGGTAGTGTGTAGGAAGCAAGAACCACAACACTCCGCTCCACACAGTCCATAAGGTATATCACTAGTACAATTTAGGCGAATACAGTTGACAGAAACAATAAGGGACACTACAGCAACGTGCAGTTGCGACCACTACAGCGTTCTGTTCCCTTTCCTCCCAAAACACAATGTTCAGTAAAACACGGCAGCGCGTAATTCATCCACCACAGCGCTCCGCCATTACCGTCTTAAATCCTCCAACGATTTGAATGTCCCAGTACAACACGGCAGCGCGTGGTTCCTTGCACCACCGCGCTCCGCTACTGATTTAACAACTTCCACGACTCCCAAGTCGTAATATCAGGAAAGGAACCAAAAAGAACAAAGAAAAGGAAACACTTATTCCGCCTCTTCACAACAGAAGCGGATCAGGGATTTCAGCAGCACAGACACCCGCAGAGGCTAGCGGACTAGTCTGTGTCAGTGCAATGGTAGTATCTTACCGGCGGTACTCTGAAGCAGAAGCCTGAGCTGGCACCCCCCGGCAGATAGTTCCGAAAAGCATCTCGGAGAGAATTCCGAAGCAGGAAACCCCGTCAGGGAATGTGACGTGCAGAGAGAAACGCTCCCACGTCCAGAAACGGGAAACAGGAACCAGAATAACACGCACCAGGATGCGTGCGACGATTGCTAATGTAACTTCCTGGCGGCACCGCTGAGGGTCATGGGCATTGTAGTCCATTCTGATATCTGGCAATGCAGGCGCTGTTGAGGCGATCCTGACAGACATGGTCATGGTGAGATAAATAAAAACTGTTTGTTTTAGTTCTAGGTGGACTGGACCACAGACGGTGAACCAACGCCATGAATGGATTAAGGAGACAAGATGCAGGGCAGCACCCCAATGCCTGAGAGCACAGTGCAAGAAATTGATGACCATCTGTCACCAGAGGACCTGAGCAACACAGCAGTCAAGAAGAGGACAGACCAGACCATTTCTATGATCCATGGGGGCCCATCATAAAGTGTCAGAGGGACGCAACATCTACTGATGCTGTTGAGTGAAGTACATGACGCATTCTCGAAGAAAGGTGATGGTCTGCACCTGCAGAAAAATAGACTGAAGAGGACAACGTAGGGCAGGTCCGTGAAAGCGCCCCTGAACAAGACGACCGTGCACCAGGAGGAGAAGCAGATGACCGCTCACTGCGTGCCTTTAAATTACTGACACTTGCAGAAAGTGCCCTGGATCCGAGTGACTAAGTGACACTGTAGCCTTATGCATTGCATTGAGCAAACAATATTTGTTGGACACCTAATGATGAATATGTTGCCGGTATAACAACAGCCTTCTGATATAATAATGATCTCATCAGGATGTATCAATGTGACAATATATACATTTTATGCAAACACTGTGTAATGCCATCCAAAGATATGTAACTAATGTTTCCTTCATATATACATATATATATATTTTGGTTTTACACTAATGTTGGATAGGTCCATCCAAAAGGGAGGATTGTGCAAAATATATATGAATATCCATATATAAATTCATGTGTATGCACTTCAAAAGATATCATGCTTAGGTATATCACATTAACATGAGGCCTGGGGCTCCAAAGGGCTTCCTATCTGACCTTGACTGGACAAGCTTCAACAAGCTATTCTGTACCCCCTTAGAGGTCACTTTGCCTGTCCTGACTACATGATATTTCTTAATCTGGTTGTGCAAGTTGCTTACACAGTGCCGAACCAGCCTTTCTGGTCTGCCCATATCTGGATGTTTATAATTTGCATGGTGCAGACATTACACATCCATGTTAGCCATAATTGGCTTGGTGCCTTATTCTAGTTCCGCTGACATGGCATTTCTAACTGTATATAGCACCTAGAAATCTGTCACTCTGGGAAGAAGTGGTCTGTAAGCCCCTAAGGCAGGGACCTGACTTCTTCCTTGCTAATTAGCAATGATGCATGCTTTTGGTACCAATAAATACATTTTACTTTGTTTCTGAGCAAACCTGCTATGCTTGGTGAGTTTCATTCATTTGCTCCTGGGAGGGTGCCAGTATTTCCCCATCAACAGTAGTTATAAAAATAAGTATTTATTAATATGACACTCTCTAGTACAATACGGTATCTACTACACTGAGATAATCACAAAGCACACAATACTTAAGCACAGAAATGATAGTAAATAGCAGTATTACACAGTGGGCCCAAGAGGGGAACCAAACCATATACTAAAATAGTGGTATAAGAACCACATCTCGAGTTAAGACAGTGTCTGGAGGATGTAGATTCGCTGGGACCCCAAGGAACCACCCAAGGTGACTAAGTAGGGACCCCACAGAGGACAGGTGCAGTGTGGGAACACAACCGCATGCTCCGTACAATTCTATGGGAGTTTCACCATCAGAGTTTTAGAGTTTAAGGACCCTTCCTAGTGGGCTTCGAAGAAACCCCGGGGAAGTTAGGAGGTTGGGGAGCTACCCCACCCATGGATACCGAGGTGCCAGAGTTACCCATCCCAAGGAAGCCGGGTGTATAGGTCTGAAGTGGCGTGGGAAAAAGCAGTCAAACCCAATGGAGGACTTTGAAGAAGAGCCGCTGCTGGAAGGAAGAAACGTGTCAGTTGGAATCCAAAAGTGGATTCTTGTTGAAGAGTACCTGAAAGCAACGGGGACAGAGTCTAGGTCACTCAGGAGTGACCAGGGGCTCGGTAGACAAATGCTCACCGATGTTGGGTGCTTCAGGTGTGTTGATGAAGTTCTTGACTCTGCAGCTACGGGGACCAGGAGATATAGAGGACAACCAGGAGCTGGAAAAAAGCTCCTGGTTGTCGAGTACTGAGGGGTCGATGTCCGGCTGGAGAACAAACAAGCTTTGCCAATGGCAACCCACACAGAAGGTCAAGGATTTGTTTGGTTCGGACCAGCAAAATCCAGGAGACTCACCAAACACAGGGAAGTCAGGGAAAGCCTGGAGCACTCAAAGGGAGCCCAAGAAAAGAAAAGTTTACCCTCAAATGGACCCACAGGCCGGAGGCACAGGAGTCGCAAGAGGGCCTCAAGTGATTTCACCAAACAGCATCTCACGGAGCACTCTGTACAAGGAGGCTGAAGTTCTTAGTAGAAAATGGTGCTAGAGGTTGGGGCTACTTGGAGCCCTATGCACTTGTTCAGGAAATGACAACAAGCATATGCACTTGCAAATGTACATCGTGCATAGGGGTTCAGGTATTGCAGCCCCCACAAGGGATTCTGACCTCAAACCTGGTGAGAGGAAAGATCAGAGATTGAGAACTGTAGAAACCCACCTCCTGTGTTTCTGAATCCTTCAGAATCCCTAGAAGCAAAGGGTCAACAGACCATACAGCAGTGTTGTGGTGCCTCCGAATGCAGGGGAGTGACTCCTTCACTCCAAGGGGGAAATCTTTGCTTGTCCTTGATGCTCCACATGTCCTGCACTGATCCTGTATGGTGCACAGTCACAGATGATGCTTCAGACTGAGTGGGAGACGAAGTCGGGCCCAAACAAAGTCCAGCAAAGTCCAGAGTGTCCAGACGGTTGAAGCTCAGTGGTTTCATCTTTAGAATCTTGTCCACAACGAATCTAGGACCCAAAAGCCAGGTATGCCCTCTTGTACCCACGGGTGAGGGTATGGCAGATTCAGGGGACCCTCACAGGGGAGGGTCTGGACAGTGGGGAGGCTACTCCCATGTCCTTTCTCCAGTTTCGCGCCAGAGCAGGAGCCAACGGCTCCCAGGACTGGTTTAAACTGGACTATGCACAGGGATACCAAATGTGCACCTCATACAAACTTTCGGTCACTGGAAAGCGCACCCACCCATACCTAATACACTAAATCCTGCCTGGGAGGTGGTCTCACCTTCCTTAGACAGGATGCCTATTGGTCTGTCTTCCCCTGCTCGAGCTTGGCTCAGTAGCAGGAGGGAAAAAAGATGTCTCTGGTCGACAGCAACCATTTTGTGCTCACTTCTGAGGGGTGGAATAATACCTCCCACACCAGTTATCGGTGTGAGGGTATAATTCCAACATGTTTGATACCAAACACAATAGGGTTTGATTCAGCCGTTTTAGAGTTGGTCTTCTTGTGGTCGCATAATGCCACTCTATTTGTCGTAAATGGCTGCTTCACTAACAATCCAGGAGAATGGACTCCGTAGGCTGCAGAGGTGTCCTGCTCATTCAGTGGCACCTTCTCACTTAAAACAAAGCACTCTTCCTTCAGGATTGTTAAGTCCTGCTATAGGGTTGACATAGGTTTTAAGTGTAGTGACCCTTAGATATAGTAAACGTATATCTTAAGTAAGTGGTGCATGCACCAACTTACACAGGCTGTAATGGCAGACTTGTAGTTTCCATTTTCCATGGCCTCTCATGGGTGTCATAATACATGCTTCAGCCCATGGGAGGCCACTGAGGTACCTATGCCCTAGGTACTGGGTACCATATACGAGGGACTGACAAGGGTATCCCTGTATTCAATCTGGAGTATACCTAAGTACATAGCATAACAGTTTAGGGAGAAAGCAGATATACTGGGGTCCTGATTAACAGGATCCCAGTCAGACTAGTAAAAAAACAATAACATATTTAGCAAAAAGTGGGGGTAACCATAAGAAGCAGATCCTACTTTCCTGCACAGGTGATAAATCTATATCAATAAAAAACGGTTTATGATCTGATATTAATATAGATCAGATTTCAGTGTGGACTAATGTGGAAGTTGTTACAAAATTATAATCAACTCAAGATTTGGAATTATGTGTGGGTAAATAAAAGGTCAATTCTAGGTTCCCTGGATTAGAGATCCTCCAGGCGTCTAGCAAATCTCTGGATTGGATAGTGTTTATGAAGATTTTTTGAATTCTGCTGAGGACATATCTGGCAAACGATTTTCCATTAGTAAAAGGGTTCATAACTTGGTTACAATCCCCTCTCACAAAAAGAGTGCTGCCGGAATAGGATTGTAAAATGAAAGATATGTGTTCCCGAAATTGTACGTCTATACCAGTGGGGATATAAATGTTAAGAAGGGAATTTGAAGTGTTGTTGATAGTGGTGGGAGAAGAAGACATCTTCCATCTTCATCCTTCTCCTCCTTTTCAATTAATATTGAAAGTGACTTATGAAATAGGGTAATTACCCCATTTTTATTCTGATTTGCAGGAGAACAGAAGATCTGGCCTACCCAGTGCTTCTTTAATGAGTTGATATCTTTACCTATAAGGTGAGTTTCTTGAAACATAACAATCTTACACTGTAAATTGGCTAAATGTGCGAGTGCTCTCTGTTTCTTAATAAGGTATGTAGTAGATCTTTCACATTCCAGGACACTACTCGCAGATTGTAACCAATCAAATGGGAAAATGGCTCATATTGTAAATACATTCTTGATTCAATAAAATATACAATTCAAAATGAAATAGATGAGCAAGCCATGCAAAGAACAAATAGCTTGTATTGCCATAGTAAGAGTCAAGTAAACAAAAGGGAGGAAGAAAAATGAAAAGAGAAAATAGGTTGAAGAAAAAGAAAAAACTGATTGTAGTACGAGAAAAAATGCTGACCAACTTCAAACATCGGAGAAATGGAACACATGCAGTGTTGAAACCGTAATGAGGAGGGGTAGAGAAGCGTGAGGAAAAAGACGAACAGCAGACTTGTGACAGCCAGAGATGAGAGACGAAAGCCACAGCGACAATCAATGTTAAAATACACATTAAGACAGTAGATTTGAGACATAACAAAAGACTAAAAAGACAAGGGAATACCAAAATAATCACAATATATGGATGATTAATAAAGAACACTTACCTAGAAATGTAAATACGTTATATACAATAGGCCTGGGATGAGACTACGTAGGAGAAGACAAAGCTGAGAAGGGGGTCCATATTTGACAAAAGATTTCTGTAAAAAGAAAAATGCTATTAATAATTGAAGACAAAATCTTAACATAAGAAAAATAAGAATACTTCAATCAAACATAGACTGTTAAAATATAAAGAGTAACATATCAATAACAATGCAATAATAAAGAAGTTACAAGCTTTTCCCATGTTCCATTTTTTCACTCTTGCGCTGGAGAATGAAATCTTGTAGGTCATCAGGGGAATCAAATGAGAAAGTTCTTTCCTTTTAAGTAATTTTGAAAAACCTGGGATGTATTAGACCATAGCTAGTGTTCAGGGAGTGTAGAGAGGGGCGAAAAGAGAGAAATTCCTTTCGATGGGCAGCTGTGGCACGGACCACATCCTCTGAGACGAAGACCCTTTGACCAGTCCAAAGCATTGGCTTCCTCTGCCTTGCTGCTGATAAAACCATAAGAAGTTCAGTATATTCCAAAAACAGGACTATTATACCTCTTGGACGACCAGAAGATGAAGCTCCCAACGACCTAGGACCAATTCTAATAGCACATTGTAAGTTAAGGTTTGTATGCCCCTTAAGACCAACTGTGTCTTAAGAAGGGCAAGCATGTCCGAACCTTCTGACCCAGAGATGCCATTAATTCTAAGATTGCTGCAGTGATTGCAATTCTCTAAATCTTTAGTTTGTTGCTTTAGAAGTGCAATATCCTTGGACATGCCCTCGATCTTAGTGGCTGCATCCTGTATATTACTAATATGCTGCTGTACCTCTGACACCCTGGATTCCCCTATCTGCTAGAGTGTAGCATTGGTTTCCATGACACAAGGTTTCAAAAGTTTTATTTCTTCCATGAGATACTTTAAGGTCAACTGTAATGGAGACTTTGTTGGAGAAACAGAGTCCTTTTTTGTCTTTTTGTGGCAGTGGCAGAGTCTTTGCGAGTAGAATGCATATTTCCGGATGGGGTTGAAACTTTTTGTCGAGAAGATCAAGATTACTCCATAAGTGAAGACACTACAGAGTCTGTGGGTCTCAAGAGAGGGGGCATGACCTTAGTAAAAGAATTAAATGTGAAGAAGAAATGCAGCAAAATGAACCCTGGTCACAGAGCCACAGACTCCACTGAATAGCGCGGTTGGTAACGCAAAAATGTGCCTGAATGAGAAAATAGCCACACAGCAAATCAACCAAGGTACAGCCTGGATTAAGAGAATTAAAACGTAGTAGGTCTCATTCTAAATTCAACACTTTCCTTAATAAAAAAACAATTCTTTGTTAAATAGCTGTATGGTCACCTTGTGGAAGCAGTGTTAAACCGTATGCAGGCTGAAAGAAGCCGGTGAACAAGTCTCCCACAAGCTCAAGCTCTTTATGGTGATGATGATGATACAGAGCCAGTGCATGTGTACTGCAGGCAACTTATGGAGCAGTTAAATCCAGTGCTTTACAGTGAAATGGAAAAATTGGCATAAATCTGAAGGCACTACAGTGCTTACATACTTAGAGAAGCATTGTAGAAAGGCAGGGCTGAGCTGGAGTGGTAAAAGCGCTGATGCGCCAAGACCGCCAAACATGAGTGGCAAGAATGCAGGGGGAACAAAAGGTAAAAGGGGTCAAAAGGCACCCATAAGAAAAAATACCTGGTTTACCCAACGTTTGCATTGATGTTTCTGCTCTGCTCAAGCCCCCCAGCATCGAACTGCCACCATCCGCCTGTAAAATGCTCTGTAGCGGCAAAGAACCTCAGAAGCCCATGGCCATCTTGCGGGCGGTTTGGCCAAGGCCGCGGGGGCCATTCAGAACTAGACGGCTGAACTCCTTTCGCCAGGGCAGCGAGGTTTGTACTTCGTTGTCCTGCAAGTAGATCTCTGCCTGGCTGGTGAAAATATATATGCTTTCAGAAAAGGTTCGTTCCACTGAAGTCACTAAGGGCTAGATGTAGGTAAATAGGCTTTCCCGATTCTAAAATACCGAATTTTACCGATTCGGTATTTTAGAATCGGTAAATCCTATGTAGGTAATTAATCGGTAAAAATACCGAATCGTTAAGATTCGGTATTTACCGAATCGGTAATTACCGATTCGGTATTTGCCATTCATTCCTATGGGCCTGGAGGCCCATAGGAATGAATGTCAATTACCGAATCAGTAATTACCGATTCGGTAACTACCGAAAAATTCAAGGATGGCAGGGTGTCACTTTGACACCCTGTTGCACCCCTGATTAGTGCTGGCGTGCACATGTGGCATACGTACATGCCCTAAGGGCATGTATGTCTGTCACATGGCACAGGTGTAAATGCACATTTATGCATTTACATAGGAATTCCTTATTTACTACCAACTAATAGTTGGTAGTAAATAACGAATTCTTCAAGCCCAGAAGCACTGTTTACAGTGCTTCCTACATCTCATTTACCGATTCGGTAAATACTGAATCGGTAAATGATGATTCGGTAAATACCGAATCGGTAAAATAGCCTCCTACATAGGAAAAGGCTTTTACCGGTCGGTAACGGCCGATTTCGGCCGTTACCGACCGGTAAAAGCCTACCTACATCTGGCCCTAAATGTGAACAGAGGGACCACCATGGTTCATGCAGCCACTCAGCCAATTTGTTTTTTTATAAAAACAAACTCACAAACAAGGAGTTTGTTTTTGCATAACAAAATAAAAGAATGGCCATTTCACCCTGGGAGTTGTCTCCTAGAATATGGGGGTTATGATTTGAATTGACCACCAGGCTTTTTGTGGTGGTCCCAAACAGAAAATAAAAGTAAGTCAGAACATCTGCCTTAAGTAGGGAAGATGGTTTGAGGTAATTAAACTGAAGACTCCAAGTACTTCAGCCCATGAGTGTAAGGTTTCTGCCAGTGGAGCCGATAGGAGTACAGATGACTGAAACACAATGGCCCACACAACTCTAAATAGAGTGAGCCAACCACCATTTTGGTGAACAGTGTACTCTGCCACATTTCTTGTTGAGTTCTCTGCCTGCTAGACTTTAATTAAGAGCCATAGACTGCTACTTGAGAAGGTTATGATGTACATATTCAGGGAGTGGTGGCAAACCAGCAAACAAAATGGCCAGCCATTGATTGTGGCCTGCTTAAAATAAAGCTAGTCATGAATTTAATGGTAGAAGTTGACAATAGTGGCCTATGCATCAGAGAAGGCACTCAGGAACACCGATAACAGTGACTCCACTTCTTATTCCTTGTATTATTATCTCAATTCTTGCCCTTCACATCCTCCACATTAGCCCGTCAGTACCCTGAAGCAACAATTCCTTTTTGGTTTGTTTAACTTCACAAAATTCGTAAATATCAAGGGCCTGGTCGCAAAAGCTTTGTGGAGTACACTTGTACTACTCTTTTACCTAATCATATATGCCTTTTGAATTTGCCCCTAAACATCAGACATGGGGATACAATTGGAATACCTAGGTAGTATTCATATACAATTAGTACAAATAGAAAGGACTGTTTCCTCTTTGCACATTTACTAATACAGAGTTGAATATCAAAAGGCTGATTCATAAAGGCATGCATATGTAAAAGAGCACACCTTCACTACCACTTTCTGTACTCCTACATGCATTTGTGGATCCTTCACAAGAGGTCTACTTTCACATGCTAACCAGGAACAAGATCCTTGCAAGGTCACCCTGTATTAATTAGGCAATTCACACTTTGGTTTTTCGAAAGGAAGGAGAAACGTTTCTGGTTTAGTTTGCACTTTTAGAATTTATGTCTTTCTCAGCATCCAGAGGAACTGTTGTTTTCCCCAATAATAACATATGAATGTGTTAAAACTATTAACACATATTGTCAGAGTCACATAGTTCAATTTATCGCATAGCCCTTCCATTTGACTCGTCTAGGCTTTATTGGTACTCAATCTCAAGCCTTCTAAACGGGGCTAGATGAGTTAGTAGAACAACCACAACAAACGAAGGAACAACAGTAAAGAAAATAGGTAAAAAGAAAAAATTGCGATCTTTTGATTCAATAATTTAGCTGCACCGTGAAATTATTTGCTATTGTAGTAATGCCACACCAGCAAATCTATTTCTGTAAAATGATTTAACTTAGCATATTTCATGGCATACTGCAGCTTATGTTCAGGTCAAAAGACAGCCTCTAATTCAACACTTTTTTGAAAGGTACGTGTGAATATTGTGTAATATTGATCCAATGACTTCTTTCATGACCTCCTATCTTTCTGCTTAGTTGTGCTTCCGCTTTCAAGTTAGACATGATTACCTGCAAATTGCAAATTTGACCATCAAAGTACTCCAATGGGGAACAAAATATATGCTTTGACAAGATGTCATTTCTTGACTCAGCTTAGATCTCCCCTGTGCATCCAATTCCTTGAACATCTTACTCCTAGATTACATCTTTTCTATTGCTCCTGCCAAAGTGAACATGCTGTGCTACTGTGCATGCTTATCTACAGCAGACCAAAGTGTTTAAATAAATGTTGTGATCAGTGTACCTAAAAAGCACAGTTGCAAATAAGGCTTGCTATTTCAACAAGTTGTACCAAGTTAATCTTTTTGTTTTACTGAGAAACATCATTAGGTCGTTTTTTGCAATTTCTAACTGCATCAATTCAACATTTGTAATGTGTTTCACTGAAATGTGTAGTGTTACTGTGAACACAGCACATTTTTCTTTATTTTGAAGCAATAGACTACAAATAAGTGTAATAACATTAAATTAATTTTCAACACTGACACTTAACAAATTTAATTATAGCGCTTAAAACTTTACCCCAAATCCATAACCCTATCCCTTAACTGTATATTCTTATGAATTTACTCTGAACCTTACCGATAAGATAACCATATGACAAAACCCATACTTACTTCTCTGTAAACCATAACCCTATGCCTTTAACCCCTATACCATATAATGTAAACCCTATAACCCAAACTCAAAAGTCTCAACCCTATATACCAAACCCTTACTCTACTATACCCTTATCCCTATATTCAATCTCCTTCACCCCAAACCTAATCATATTCACTTAGCGTAAGAAATGTAGGTATTATTTGAGGGGGTGAGTACCCACCTCAAGTAATAACCAGAACCCTTATAAGGGTGAATCACTAAAGTCGGCAAATAAACCTGGGCTCAACCCCCTGGAAGCTATGACACAGACAAGCTTTACTTGTCTGTACCATGCCTCAAGAAGACCAGAACAGGAGGTCGCTCCTTTTCCTTCCTCGCGGCCAAGGCATAGAACACCCTCCCTCTCCACATCCGTCAGACACACACACTCTCCAAGTTCCTGAAAGACCACAAGACCTGGCTCTTCGACAAATAATAGTGAACTTCCAGGAACTGCGCCCCTCCCCATGCCTTGACACCCTTTCGGGTGAGTAGCTGGGCTTCACCAACCCACTGATTGATTGATTGATTGATACTTAGAGACAGTGTGTGAAGTATGTATGCAGTACTAAAACATTGATCAAGTCAAAACCCAACACAAGAAAAATCCCAAACCAATAAAATATAATTGAGTAATAATAAAATTTAATTTAATGTAATATATTTCATTATTGTAATATTGTCATAATAAAATGACACCAAAGCAACACAAATCCTATAAGAGAACCTGTAGTTATGAACTTTTAAAGTTTAAATGTGAAAATAGCGCCAAAAGGCATTAAGCGTTAACTGCCATCAATTGTTTGCGCTTGACTTAGGTGCATGCAATGGTGCTCAACTTAGATACAGAAACCAGGTTTGACCCGGTTGGAAGCCTCACCTTCAGGCTCTGAAATGGAAGTCATTAGTCCTCAGTGAGGTAAGGCAGCAGGCTGTTTCTAAAGATTGCTTCACGGCATTGGCTAGCTGCAGAACGAGGTCTTGGTGAATCCATTTACTTCAGGCGGGAAAGCTCAGAGTGGGAGCAATTTGAATTTTGGACCACAAGGAGGCCCCTAGCCAGCCAGATACTTTTGGTGCTTTCACCCAGTGGTGATTTTTCCCTTCAAACGTAGCCACTTTTTTGTTGCTTGGATTCTTCCAATAGGGCAAACTTGCAGGGTATAGTGAAAGAGGGTCCCACGAGCCCGGGTATCATCTCTGCGAGGTCCTACTGAATTAAATTTGTTGCTGTGGAAAAGCTCCAAGTGAGAGCAAAATTTGCCTATGGCTCAGTTGCAATGCACCTTCACCTGACTGGCTTGGCAGGTGGGTCCCAGTCCTCAGGAGGACTTTGAAGCCAAAACGTTTCTAAGTTGAATCTTTAAAGAAAAGTTATGACGGGTACACTTTGACACCAGCCAAGTGTCCAAGGCCTTGGGGTCAGCACTTTGGGGTCAAGACTAGGGGTGGGCACAACATGTGTAATCCTGTGTTGTGTAATCATATGGAATTACATAAAACGGCCAAACGAATAAACAGAATTGCAAGAAAATAGTAATTCTCGCATTCAGGCCTATTTTCCAAAATGGACGCATGGATTTTTTGTGTGCTAAGAAATAGAGTGAAATGCAACAGAACACGAATAGGAGTGAAAACAGCTGCTTGCCATTGCTAAATTTGCACTTGGAGTAGGATTTTCCCCATTTTGATCCTGGTATTTAGTCACAGTTTCTTAGGGCAAAATGCATCATTCCATCCAAAATGATGGAAGCGAGGATGCATTTTGCGCTAAAAAATAGTGATAAATGCAACAGAACATGAACAGCAGTTTAGGCAGCTTCTAGTGCATGCTAAATGTGCTCTAGCAGGATAAATTGTTCCTTCAAATAATTCTTAATGATGCGAGTTGGTGTAATTGCGTTATTATCTGTAATTCAGAGAGTTAACGCTAAATGTCTAAAATTACTCCTATTATCTCAGCATAATTCAATTAATACCAGTCCTAGTCAAGACTCACTGAAACCGAGGCCACCAGCAGGGTCCAGAGCAGTTCCATTTGGAACTAGTCAACTGGGCAGAAAAAAGACTTTCGTAGCTTGTTGTGTCCCTGTAGCTTAAACAAGATGTCAGCCTTATGACTTGGAGTCCACTTCTTTGTCCGTGGTCCTAGATGCAGAGCAGGTCCAGTCTTCTATGCTCTTCTAAGGTCACAGACATCAGGCTAAGCCCTCTTCTGCTCTTACACCTGTCCAGAAAGTGTTCTGAGGAAGGTACAGTGCGTGCCACATTTATGCCCAGCACCAGCCTGGGGATGGGGGTGATCATGGTCCCTCCCTAACCAATACAGGAAAGGTAACCAGAGGCTACCCTACTCCTTTTTGTAGCACTTCCTGTGTTCCCTACTGCAAACAATCCCACAGTGACCCCTATCTGCCTAAACCCAAGACTGTGAAACCATCTTCGTCGTGTACAGAGTCTGTGTGCTTACCCTATGGGTGTGGCCAGAGAAATGAGCAACCCTTCATCTGTAGTTGCTCTGAACCAGTTCTGGGGGAAGCTCCTCTTCCATTGAGATTGTTGCCTGCCTGACTGGAGGAATAAAGAAGGGCCCTTCCCAGGTGTCAGTTAATATTTGCCTGTGATCGAGATCTCTTTAAAGTTAATCAAGTCCCTGAGCACAGCCAGATGATCATCATGCCAAAGGAATAGAACACCCATACTGAAGGCCATTGTCTCAGCTCTGGGAGCAAGTTCACACCTCATCAAGGGTCTATTCATCCCCTGACACATGGAACTCATGCAAATGGGTCTTTAGGGGTTTCAGGCAGGAAAAAGGTAACTTTCTAAAAGTACCTTTCCAAAATAGTTATCACACATTCGACTTCACCAGTAATATGAGCTTGTAATAAATATTTTGAAAAGTCCAAGAATACATTTTGTCATAGTTTCCTAGCAGGAGATAGCATTAGTAAATGTAATTTTGTATCCTAATGCTTTCCTATGGAACAGCCAACCTTGCTAAAATAAAAGTAGCTTATCATTACATTTTTTCATGCCCTACTTTTAAATATTAGGCCTTAAGGGCAGTAGGGCCTACTTAGGGGTTACATAATAATATTCGAAAGGAAGGACTTGACCTATGAAAAGGTATTTTTTGACAGGGTGAAATATCCATCTTTGAAACTGCACATCTAAGCTACACATGAAAGGCCTGCATTTATGTTTACGCTGTTACCATAGTGGATAGCACAATGGGTGCTGCATTCCGTTTGGGACATTTAAAAGATCACTGCACCAAGTGCCACCAACACTATAGGCAGCCCTAATAAAAAGCCAACAATTCTTAAGCCTTCACACAACGCATTAGTTGTGAAAAAGTTCAATAAAACAACTTCAAAAAGTAAACTTGCACAAAAATATTCTGAAGCATTTTACACCATGGTGTTATTACCCAAATATAGAAGCAGCATTACAAGTACTCATGGGTCGTGTTTGACTTAGATGCATTTTATTATTGTGGAAGCACGAGCAAAAGAAAACCAGACAGGGGCGACTCCTCCGTTATGGTGGAGGAGCGCCTCCCCACTGCTGGAACTAACAGACACGCGTAAAATAAAATGATAATAAAGCAGTTAATAAAACTGCTTTATTATCATTTTTTTTTATTCCGGAGCCACAGCTGAGCCTTGACGGCGGCCCATCAGCCGCAGGAGGAGTGGTGGGCTCAGGGCATGTCGGGGATTTTTTTTCTCTTTTTTTATTAAAGAAAGTCAGGTTTTCTTTTTTCTCTTTTTTATAATAAAGAAACTCGCCGATTTCCCTTGCTAGCAGGCACCACTGAAACCAGGACATTTTGCAATCTTTGCAAAGGGCAAAAATCAGGCAATCCAAGTGAATTCGTCTTTCTCTAAATCAGAGACATTCAGAGCATATTTGTATCTAATGTAAGAAGTGCAGTAAGGAACATGAATAACCACCACTCTCTTTTCCCACTTCGCTTTTTCTTTTTCTAATGACTGTGGGATCACTCAGATGTTGGATTTTTTTTTTTTTTATTGAAGGAACTCGGGTCTTCTTTTTTCTCTTTTTTATTATAAAGAAACTCAACGATGAAGTGATTTATAGATAAGTGATCTTGAAGCTGTGCGGTCATTTTTGGCAACCGTTGCCTTTCGCTAACATAAATAGAGGTTTTCAGTGACTAAACAAAGCTAAAGTAGAAATAAATTAAGCCTGCCCTACACACTTGGTTAAACCTCCAGCCAACATAAATACAAGAATGCTCTTTGCTGTGACATGCTTGAGACCATGACATCATATGCTCTCAAATAAAACACGAAGGCAGCCAAAAAGCCAGCACAATTCCCTCGCATGAATCAAATTGCAACTGTCTAGACTTTCTTGCAAAAATTGTGCAGATTCTGGCGTCCCTGCCCTTTGCTCCCCAGTGACCACATTAGAACATTATCTGCTTGTTCATCTACGTTTTGCATTTTCTGCGTGATTACGTTTTGGCAGGCAGAGTTCGCTTTTTCCCTCACTCGACCAGATTGTTTTTCAAAGTCAGCAAGGGAGGCGGGAAGCGCCATGTTTTACTTCCAACACATACACGTTCTCGCCGTGTTCTACGAGTTTCCTTGAACGATTGCCTGACAGGAAAATACTACACGAACTCACACTAAACTGTTGTAATTTTGCAGTGAATATTGATCTCTAGAGAAGGGAATTGAGAAGGTGGGAGGGCTAGGCTTGCAGAATGTGCCCATGACATAGAATTACAAAAATGGAAAAACAGTCAATTGTTGGAGCTGTAAAAAAAGCAATAAAATATTTCTTTCTTTAATGGATTCAGCCCTGAGCTATATAATTTTATGCCACTTTTTATTTATATGGCTCTAAGTAAAGCTTTGCTCAGGCTTGGGTTTCAAGGCACCAAACACAATTATTCAGTGCGGGCCTATTTACATTTCTGAAGAGTGGAATACGTGTTGTCTCTTTATTTTTATGTTTTCGACTTTGCCTTCCACTGACCCAGGAAGAGTGGCGCCCAATGTGACACTCATAGTTGTTGCCAGATTGAAGAATCCACCTGAAAGGCAAACAGAATGGCTATGTGTACAAATGCAGTTTTGACAAAACAAGGGAACCCTTAAGGTATATTTATAGGGACCTTGGGCATTACATATTATAAAGAACAATGGTCCCTATACGAAATTAGTACACACAGAAAAACAATAATCATATACTTGATAAGTAATATGTCTTCTGCCCGTTTGGACAGGGTTTATTTATCAATGAGTGCATAGATAAAAAATTCTTTTTGAAAGAATGTCAAGCGGGCACAGCCGTGACCCTTAACATACAAGACAAAAACAAACCGGAGAAAATGTGAACAAGGCAAGGAAATAAGTCTGCATACTTGTACATCAGTAAGGCAGGCACAAAATATAATGACACCGCTCCATTGCAAATTTGTACATAAATAAATCGCATATGGTTTTTTTAAGGTCGACGACGTTTCGATGCTGAGGGCATCATCATCAGGACAAGGGGTAACATTATTGTTGTCTTGGGCAAAAGCAATATATAATGCCTTTAATTTACATTTACTTTTACAACCATATTTACAATTGGGGGAAAAAGAAAAGAGAGAAAAACACAACAAGAATTAAGATAAGAATTAATACATGCCTTTACTTATCTTAATTCTTGTTGTGTTTTTCTCTCTTTTCTTTTTCCCCCCAATTGTAAATATGGTTGTAAAAGTAAATGTAAATTAAAGGCATTATATATTGCTTTTGCCCAAGACAACAATAATGTTACCCCTTGTCCTG
The DNA here is from genome assembly GCF_964261635.1 of Lissotriton helveticus. Classification (NCBI taxonomy): domain Eukaryota; kingdom Metazoa; phylum Chordata; class Amphibia; order Caudata; family Salamandridae; genus Lissotriton; species Lissotriton helveticus. Next base: position 1,614,133,657 of record NC_136067.1, on the reverse strand, counting down.
ATGATGATGCCCTCATTTTTATAGGCATCGAAACGTCGTTGACCTTAAAAAACGCCATATGCGATTTATTTATGTACAAATTTGCAATGGAGCGGTTTCATTATATTTTGTGCCTGCCTTACTGATGTACAAGTATGCAGACTTATTTCCTTGCCTTGTTCACATTTTCTCCGGTTTGTTTTTGTCTTGTATGTTAAGGGTCACGGCTGTGCCCGCTTGACATTCTTTCAAAAAGAATTTTTTATCTATGCACTCATTGATAAATAAACCCTGTCCAAACGGGCAGAAGACATATTACTTATCAAGTATATGATTATTGTTTTTCTGTGTGTACTAATTTCGTATAGGGACCATTGTTCTTTATAATATGTGTACAAATGCATTCACGAGACATCATGCCCAGTCACTGTCCACTTGCCTCACCACATATTTATTTAATTTATTGATTTTAACTCTTTTGCTTTTTGTGTAGGTTAGATGGGGCACAAAAGGCCCAGTGGTGATTAGTCTAATGATTTACCACTGCAATCAGTTATGTATGTAAAAATATACCTGCGTAAAGCAACTATGCGGCACTGTGTATGCTAAAAGCGATATCCTCAAAGGTACAAGAGAAATAGTTACACAGCCAGTACTTTTACAAATATTCAGATCATTTTATACAGGTCGTAGATCAGCTGGAACATTGTCCCAAGACTGTGAGTACAAACTATATAAATACGTTTTGAAAATAGTTTTGAATTAAAAAATCTAGACCTTTCCAACCGCAGACTGTAATCATCTCGCCATCTGAAATGTTAACCTTCCTAACCAGATGAGATCTACCACATACTTATTTTTTCTGACAGTCACCCTACTCTCTTCAGGCAGTAAGAGGCCTTACAAACACACAAGTGAAACTGGCATGTAGGCATCAGATATCTACTAAAAGTCAATAAATGTGAAAACAGGTAACAGAAAAGACGCAATCGATATTGCTTTTAGGAGGTCCAGTCTTCGGAGTACCTGGCCTGGCGGGTCGAGCTGGACTGTTCTTATTGGATCAGGGTCAAGACTGATTTGCATATGACTGGGGCTAAACTAAGGAGGCATAGTGGGCAAAAGAACAGTGGGTTGGAAGACTACACGAGTGATTGTCAGGGACATATTGCAAGCATCCACCATTCATCAGAAAAATCTCCTCTACGCCTCTCTTCAAAAAGGAAGCAAAATTATTCCTGTTGAGCAAATTCCAACCTTAAATCCGCACAACCACGACACCAGATCTACAAATCCCTAACTACCTCTATTCTCGGGTTACCTGACTGCAAAGTGCAGACCTACATGAACTTGATTTGTCTTTTACTGCTCAGAACATTTCTTCTCAATACTGCCATGAGAAGTGAAGACCTACACAAACTTGAATGGTCTTTTACTGCACAGAACAAATCTTCTCAATGCTGCTACTCCTTGTTACTTTCAGATGTTTCTTTGTATGCAATGTTCCCCTTTGATTGTGTTCACGGTACGCTTTATGTAAAGCGCTCTGATACCCTAGCTTGGGTCTGGTTCACGCTCCATAAAACTATAAAAATAAAATAAAATAAAATCCTCCCATCACCTTTTGAGTGTTTGCTTTAGGAGTCACTGTCATCACCTGGGTGAAATGTAGAGACAATGTTGAAATTCAGAAATAGGGTGCTCGCAGCTTGCAAACTAAGCCTTTGTGCTGATGGCCCCGGGCCTCCAGTCGTGTGCCATTCATTGGGGTCAAGAGTAAGGTCAGGGCTGTTTAGTCTGCTCCTTGGTGGTGCAAAGTGGGCTTAAATGTTTAGCCTACTCATATAATACACAGACTCACCGAGGCATAAACATAATTTGCAAGCCCTGTGTTCACTTTCCTGTTTGCAACGCCCTAAGCATGAATTGGATTCCTCACTGACGTGTTTACAGTAAGCTATCACTTTTAAAGGTCCAGCCGCCCTAAAAAAAAATTGAAAATGAGATGAAAACAGATAGTCAGATCCTTGTGTGTACACATGTCCATGCTGACTCTATATAGGTGTTTATTTGTGAATTCCTTTTTTGCAATTCTTTATGCTTCACCCACATTGAGCGACTGGCTTTGCCTGTTATTTGTTGAGTTTGTAAATCTCAGATCACCTATGAAGACAACTCTAGGGCTTATTCATGAAAACTAAACAGTGATGCAACAGTTTTCATTGCGCCCTCCTTTGACACCAGTGATGCGTCATATTTACTGTACGACACATCATGTCGCAAGGAGTTACAGATACGTCAGTATTGCTGACTTATCTAAAGGCACAATAATGACGCATCGCTGGAGTGTGTCGCAAAAGTGAAGCAACTCCAGCAATGGGTCATTACACATGGGTAAGTCCCATGTTAAATGGGCCTGCTTCAATCTTACACCTGCTGTGAGGCAGGCATAAGATATTGACGCAATGGCGTCCTAGAAGTGGCGCACTGAAATCTAATAGATTTCAATGTGCCACTTCTACGAGGCTGGCGCAGGTATAATGTGGTGCATGAGTTTACGAAGTGATGCATTGTCACTTTGTAAATGTGACACAACATGGCTCATTATTTACGCCACTGCTGCGTCACGAAAGGGCTTATTTACATGCAACCTTGCACCACTTTTGTGTCATTTTCAACATGGAAAAAGTGACATAAGGGTGGCGAAAGTGGCTTGTAAATAAGCCCCTAAATGTGATGCAACGGCAGCGCAAAAGTGACGGAAGGGCTCATAAATATGCCCTCCAGTGTTTGGGTGCCCAAACCTTCACCTGAGTGTAAATCCTGATCCTCCAGTACACAAGAGGGAACCGGGCTATCTCTGTTATGGCACTCAGGCCTGGTAATCGTGGTGTCTGTATGTGTGTGTGATGCAGTCAGCCGCGGTCGATAGTGGGAGTTCCTGCAGGGCGGTGATGTGGGGAGGGGGAGGGGCAGGGTGTGGGGTAGTAATGTATGGATTACGGAGCTTTACAGGTAAGTAAACAACATACAAAATAAATAAAACAAATTTCGTTGCGCGAACTGTATCGCATTTGGGGATGCAGTGGAAGCAACGAAATTCGTTTTATTTATTTATGTTTACTCACCCACTATCAACCGCGGCTGGACGCAGTGTATTTAACAACAGACAGCGTTCAGCTGTGCAGCGTGCAGCCCGCAAACAGACTGTCATTTCTGGCTGCACGAGCGTGCAGGCCTCTGTGATTAATCAGCATCGGTATGTATGAATACAGTCAAAAACAAATTATGCATCCCGCGTTTTCAACAAGTCTGGATCTCTCAAAGATAAGGCTGCTTTAATCAAAAGTTATTTTCGGTGCCGAAATGAATTCCGAAGAAATAATGATATGAAAATAGGATAATAAACATTCACTCTGCCTGTCATCATAAAAGCATTTTGGCTAATATATTCTATCTGAGGATCACAAATATTCTCCGGCACCCTTGGCTCGTGCCTCCTGAAACACTCAGATCTAGAGTTACAGCGCTGAAGATTTCAAAGCTGCAGAAACACAATTTAATACAAGCAAGTGTGCCTTTTTTGTTTGCATCGGATGTGTAACGGATAGAGGGCTGTACTCCGTTTTACCAGGGCGGCATTCACTCCGCTGCTCCGCAGGACTATAGCCTGCCATATTTACATATCTGTACCTGCCTGGCTCAGAGCTCAAAGCCTTCAGAGAAGCCACTGTCATGGCGGCTCCTCTGAAGGCACCTTTATAAGAGTGACCCCCATGTTTCATGGGGATGCGCACCAAACGTCTTTGTTTTTTCGAAAACAAACTGCTAAAGCCTGTTCGTTTTTGAAAATAGGATACCAATGGTCCTTACAACCTGGGAGTTTTCTCCCAGTGTGTTTGGGAGATTTTGTCTTCTGCTTGGGACTGCCAAGCTTTCCTTGGTGGTTTGTCCCTGGCACTATTTCAATGACAATGCACTTAATGAAATTATTTCATATTGACAAAAATCAGGGAAAAGTACCTTAGTTAGGTTATGTTTTCCTTAGAGAATTTTTTTTTTTAATGGTGATTTTTTATGTGAAGTTTGATACTTATATTTTTTAAGAAGATGCATCTTTGAATATAAATAATAGTTTTTTCATAAATAAGTAAATATTTTACAACGATACTTGCAAGAAATAAAACTATGCTGTAGCGAATGCTTAGCCATTGCACTTTTCTATTCATGGTTTACTCTGCTGGAAAAATGTTTCAAATCCAAATTGAAGCTGGACTAGGCAGCCAACTGTGCCAGAGACTGTATATGTATAGCAAGAGTTTAATTATTCTAGACTAGAACCTTGGGCAGTGTTGTAAGTCCAGAGAGGCAAGGTGTGCATCAGTAGCCTTGACTATGAAACACATGCCAGTAAGAACAGACAGGCCCAGCAGGGGCCAATCAGACGCAGGACTACAACAGGCAACATTTGCAAGTGGTTGGTTATGTGAAGCCTCCTTTTGTCTAAGGAAGTAATAAAATGATGGAGGGAATATGCCAGAAGACTCTCCTCTGAACTGAACACGTCCTCCACAAATGGTAGAATTTTCTTTTGCCAAACAAGTCTAAATCAGGCCTACCCTAGGGTCAAAACTTGGAGGCTCAATTGTCCTTTCTCGTATGATGGTGGACTAAGCCCTATCCCTTTATAAAATAGCTTCATTTCTTTCAGTCGTTTGCTAGAATTCATCATCTTCTTTAAAAAGAGTTAATGTTTGAGTTGTGTATGAGCAAGTAGGCAGCAAAGAGTGGCAGATATATATTGCTGTTCAAACATGTTGGAGATTCCTAAGTAGAGGTAGTCATCAGACTCACTTATTAGAATGGAGAAACACGTTTTTAGGTCGAGCCTGAGCCAGCGCACAAGCGCCGCCCTGGCGAAGATCTGTTGTAGTTCAGTACGGGAGAGAAGCCTGCATTGCTTCGCTCTGGGGTTCAGTCTCTTTTCATCGACTCCCATGGTTCATATGACTGAACCGTGGCACAGTTACTTGCCCAGGATCACCTGAGCAGGCCCAGGAACCCCCCCCTGCTGCGGTGCAGCACCCCCATAATAACCATGCTCGAGTTCAGAGGATGAATGAGCAATAAACATGCCTTTAACTTTTGTTTTTTAGGTCTCGCTAGGCGTTTGCCTTCATCTTGGTAAGCATCGCCCCACTCCAATGAAAGGCGTGGCTTGCCAAACTATTTTTGTAATATTTTATGCTTTTAATAAACAGCGCAGCACAGGCGGCATGCTGCGCTGCTTACTAAAAGTACAAAATATTGAAAAAATTGAGTTTACCGTTCGCGCCTTTCTCTTACTGAGCGCCGCTCGACAAACTGTTGGGCATTATGGAAGCCCCGCCTCGCCCCACTCCAATGAAAGGTGAGACTTGCCAAACTCTGTTTTTCAACATTGTATTATTTTAATAAGCAGCGCAGCATAGGCGACATGCTCTGCTGCTTACTTAAAATATAAAATTTCACTGCAGGATGCAAGACAACAAGAAAATAGGTGAAGAAGGAATGGGAGCACAAGACATGATAAGAGGACATAAGCTGAGATAGCATGAGACTTAGGAAGAAGCCAGCACAACGAGCCAGGGAATTCAACTGGGGCAGCAAGAGAGGAGAACAGGAGAAATGGAAGACAGAAGGTAAGCTGGTGACACCAAAAGAATGCGCCACTACAATACATCCCGAGGCAGTCTATTTTTGATCCTGCCTCATTCCACCATGCACTTGTCTCTTTAGCCTCCTGGTTAGCCTCTCTCTCTTTTGCTGGGTCAAAGTTTGATGAAGGAAAGAAAAGTCACTATCCCAGCATTCGCAAGCACACATTAAACACTGCCACAGATGGTTTATAAAGTTTCTTGTTAAGTTGCAGAAGCAACTGTACCAGTTTTAGCTGGAGTGTGTCTTTGTACCAAACCCTACCAAACAATCATGCCAAAAGGTATTTCGGGTTGAAAGGAACACTCTGTAGTTTGCTAAAGTTAGAGGTCTGTTATTGGGAGACAACAAGTCTTGGGTACTCACTGGAACATCAAAGAAGAGCGGCACAACCCATCTTATGTGGATATCCCACAGCCTTCCTGTACCTACACTGGGCACCCCTGTTCTTGTATAGTATGAAGCAAAACATAAAATTGAGCACACATTGCCTGCAAGCATGTTCCCAACCATAAAGGGTTGCAAACCTCTTAAATGTGTATCCTTGTAGATGTCAACTTTATATAGAGAACTAATGATAAGTGTAAATATAAGATAAACCTTCCCAGTTCCAGTGGTGTTTGAGTCAAGTACTCAATGTACATTTTCATTTCTCCTATTTATTGTGCTGTACCTACTTGCTGCCACACAAGGCCCCAACAAGCATACCTCATAAATAATCTAGTAATTGAATCAACCCCTACCCTCAACATGTACCTTGTTGAACTTAGGAGAAACAAGCATTTGCAATGCAACAGGCCTTGCATTTGCGGGAGTTTAAGCTATTGGCATTGTAAATGACAATGCCTTTTATTTATGTTTTAAAAACCAACACATAAATAAAAGGCATTGTCATTGACAATGCTAATAGCTCAAACTTTCGCAAATGCGAGACCTATTGCATTGCAAACGCTTGTTAGCATTGGGGATGCCTCAATGTTGGCCGTGTATTTTACAGTATATCCTCTGGGCTAGTAAAATGCTTGTTGCTCTTTGCTGGTCCTAGAACTTTTTATTACATTTCTTATTTCTTAATATTTTTTGTAACTTGTATTTTCATTTTCCAAACAATGGTGTCAGTGTGCGCAAAATAAATGCACTAATATAGAAATTCCCAATAGTGATCTTTGGCACTAATTACAAGTTTAACGGAATGGAATAGTCTGTTTACCACATTTGGTAAATGCAATTACCTCAAGGTGAGCTATTTACCACATACCACATGTGGTAAAAACCTTCTGTTCCAAGTGCATAACATGCTGAATTATTTTTAACATACTGATTGCTCCATGTTTTGGCTTTTTTATGGGCCTTTTGCCTCTCTAACTTTCAGCAGGTTAGACCTGCCTGATTCTATCAGGTAAAAACTGTGAGTGTGTATATTTATCACATAATTCGTAATTGCGATCTCAGTGCAAATACTTGTTTGACCAAGGATCTGCATTTATTTCTTAACTTGTAATGTTTCTGATTACTCACCAGCAATCTTCATTATTCTTAGTTCTAATATCCGTCTACCATTCACTACTCATGTCATACCTACCTCAAAGCATGGAAACCAACAGGGGAAATGCTGCAGAACAAGCCCCACCCATTGCCCTCTTCGCACCACAAAGGACTTGCCATTCCAAGCATTCTCCTATCATAACCAAACTAATAAAGACCAAAAGATCAAAGGCGGATAGGGAGTATTGTATTGACTGATGCAAGGATATTAACACTAATAATAATAAAGATTACCAGTAAGCAAGCAGGAACATTACTTCTCTCTTTTACCTCCTCATCTCACCCATTACTTGTGAAGTCTACCCAGGCAATGTTGGGTTTTGTTACTAAACACAAAAGCAGAGCATGCACTGAGAGCAATTGCAATATTGAGTGCTTTAATGTTTGAACATTATGACAGAAACACAGAAAAGTTCACACACCAAGGATCTTGCCATCATTAACTATGCCTTGTAGTCTGTAATGCTCGAAAAAAGTGATCAGTGAAGCCTAGGTTGCTTCACTGCAAATCTCTGCAAAGGAGAAACCTGTAACTTCTGTCGAAGAGGCAGCAAAGTACAAGGCTCATACTCTCTTAAATAGGTAAGTCAGAAACTGAGTATGGTAAGGCAATCATGGAACAAATCCACCCAATGATGGTCATGGAGATGTAATTTTTACCTTGTCCTATAACACCAAAGGGTAACAATAAATTATCAGACTTTCTAGACCTTTTCAGAAAGGTTAAAAAGTACTTCTTAGATCTAGTAGATGCATTTATTAGATGCAAACGTTCTTCTTCCTGGGAAGAAGGGGAAAGACCATCCACATTTAGTGGATAATGTACTCACCATAGAGATGAAATTTATTTTTCTAATGTGTGTGATAATTTACACAGACAACATTCAGTGATTTGAAAACTAACTAGAAGCCATTTTACTTGAAGCAACGTAATGTTTATGTAATGTATGCATTAATATTTAATATATTTGATTTAAATGTAGTTCTTAGTCATACTTACAGAAGATCATTTCAAAGGCATACTGAATGTTACATGTAATGTGAAATCTAATGCACTAGAAACGTATTTGTGTTTAAATGTGCACCATTGAGTTAATGTTTACGTTACCCTAGGTAAGCCTGCATTTTACCATGCTGCTTAAAACTGATTTCGTTTTTCTGCTAACCCAAACTTTTTTGCAGGTATTCACATGCATTGTTAGTTGTAGAATACATACATTACTTTACTAGAGATAGAGACAAGAGCCTGAGAAGAAGACCTTGAAGAAGGAACATGGGGAACCAGAGCGTCAACTGAAAGATCTATTGAGAAAATGTAACCAAATGATGTGTACGTTACAAACTGATGTTTCCATGTTTAGTTTGCGACTTCCCCAGATATAACCATTTGCTACCTGAGAACCAGAATGAAAAAATGGATCCCTGATGATGTTTGCATAGGGAGTGTTACCAAGTGGACTTTACATGTTATAAAGTAGTGCTCACCCTGTCAGACTCCAGCAGAACCCCTTTTTCTATGAGATGCTGTACAATATATTTTTTAACCTTCTCTGCCCTTTAGAGGTTTAGACCTCAATGCCTATCTGATCACTTCCTAAATGTGGCTTAGGCTAACACTTTCCCTTGACGCATAGAAGACTCTTGGTCAAGCTTCTGAAGTTCTGACACCTTCTAAACCTAATTTCCTTTGCTCCATGCTGAATTCCTTAATGGAATACCCTGATTTTTTAGACTCTCTATCTTAATAGAACGACCCTCTTTGTCTGGACCTTAATTGCTGTGATTCTAGATTTACCTATGAATAGACAACAAAACTTGAGACTTTTCTCTGAGCATCAATTGCTTTCATTAATATTTTGTATTGCAGTGCCAGATTTTCTTTCTTGTCTAATTCTGGTGTGCTTAAACTTCTTCAGGAGGTTGGGCTTTCCTGTTGTTACTCGGTATCTTTATAGCATGGTTTTAAGAGTTGTGTATTTGAACTTAATTTTGAATTTCTAATGAACCTTCTTAACCCAAGCTACTGATTCCTGGTCCTCATTGTGATGCAAAATGGGTTGCACTGTTAGTTGAATTTGATTGCTAACTCCCATCATCTCTCAATCAGATAGACAGGTCTGTCGGGGGACCAATGGTAAGCAAGTAGGCCCAGAAAATTCTGCGTTACATTGGGTAGAACGTCATATGGTTTTCCACTGACATGAGGGAGTTAGGGTGTCATATGTACATATGGTCCAAGCCCATTCCAAACCTCAAAACCCCATGGTTCGGTCGAAGGATTGATGGAGTGATGCCGGTTCGGAAGCAAATTGTAGCAGCAGAGAAGTGTGAGCATTAATAGGGTTGTGCCTTGCAATTGTTTATGCTTAGATTGCAATATTTGAAATGGCTATGTGGTGTTATGCGAAGCTGATTTAAGTAGACGTGTGAACATGATGCTTGATGCAGAAAAGTTGAATTGGTTTTTGGGTCCATCGTTGGGCTAACATCCTGAGATAAGAGACATAGAGTTAAGTTACAGTGTAGAAGACATTGGGTGTAGTTGTCTGCTGTGTTCTGGTGCTGGTCGTGAGACGTCATCAACAGCATGATTGAGATAGAGACTTTATCTTTGTGTGGTTGTGTGACATGTGGTTGGTATAGTTGGTCGCAGTGCACAGGGAGTAATTGCATCAATCCGAGTGAGATCTCGTTGGTTGATGTTTCACTTGAAGTGAATGGTAGAACAGGCCAGAAAGTGTTGTTCTGAATTGCCCCTTGTGTGAATGAATAATCTTTAATTTCTTTAGTGGCGCATACAAAGTTATTTGCTGAAATTGTTGCATTTGTTTGCATGAATTGCTTAGAGAACGCGCTTGAGAGAAATTGTAAAGGAGGGCGAGCTGGTGCAAGGAGTTAAAAATTACATCACAATGTGCTGTGCTAGTATAAGTCGGTTGGTGTAGAGTCTTGCTGGTACTGGTTGAGTACATCATAAGGAGCCGCATTGGAATTGGTTGCGATTACCAAACAAATAATTGTGGGTGAAAATCATTTCCTGGAGTCATTTGTGAAATATTGCATATTTTGATTGAAAAATGAAATTCTTTAAAGCATTACAAAGCCTAGTGAAGGGAAATGTGACTTTGACTAATAGAAAGGGAGATGAGGCACCACCCAAAGGCACAACATGTCACATTATGTCAATCGACGGGGGGGTCTTCACACATGTTTGGCTCACACAATGGCATAAGATCAGTTTAGAAAGATGGTGCATTGACATTCCCTCAATATGGAACATTCAATTTGAGAATCATTGAGCATTTAAGGAGGACGCTGTATGAAATTAAAGCACCTCCTAGACCTACACAACACAAAGCACTTAATGCCTGGGAACATATGGCTCACCTTAGGCAGAGAGGCAGATTTCAAGGGACAGTCAAGAAGGCCATCCTCACTTGTGCGGATGTTAGAAAGGATGTAGAACAAGAAATCCTGGAGAAGGGACATGATTGTGGGAGCTACATTATATCCTGCATTAACAAGAGAAGAGGGGAAGTGTAAACACAAGGAGAAGAAAAAAATTAGACAGATTGCACAGGGAATGCAGCAGAGAACAGTGAGAGGGATAAAAATGATGATTTTATAACTGAGTTAACATTAAATCATCCACCTCCATACAATGTCGCTCAGACTGGTGGAGCGATCAATGTACCTATGACTGAAGCCTTTGATGTGCCTACGGTTTCAGTAAATATCCTGATCCGATGGGGGAAAATGACTTCACTAGCTTTAAATGTCCTGGATTCATTGACCGTTCCTGTCACAATGGGTCATGTACTTCCTTTGTATAAAACTGGAGTAGCAGGAAATACTACACATACGTTGGCTGTTCCTACTGGAAGGAGTGCCATGGGTAGCGATTCAGTGGATTCAGCAATTAGACCCATCCCTCAAATCCTCGGGTTCTGACACAAAGGAATACCCCAGGTGCTGGGAGTGCAGACCCAATATTAAATAAAACTCTGTTTGCCCTGACAAGGAGATTCCCTCAGGCTCATCACCCTTTTTCCTTCCCAACACAAATGCCCAACTGATGATGAATTACAGTATCCATAGGACGGAGGTGCCTATGGGAACGGCAACCTCTGACATATCTCTTTTGAACTCACCGCTTAGTCCAAGTAGTTGTACCTATAGCAGAGAAATAATTCTTCATACACCAGCAGAACAACTAGGTCTTACTGCCCGAGAACTTGATGACCGGTTTAAACGTATAGACATCCCGATAAGTAGTGCTAATCCTAGAATGAGTGGAACGAATGCTCAGGTCCCTGAGAGAGAAAGAACAATGGATGTGTCTAGATTGAAAATTGTATTAGAGGAAATGATGATTGGGACACTTGAATTGTCACTGCTGAATACTTATCAGGATGATGAGCTACTGTTTTGGTGTAAAGGCATTACCAGATGTGCAGGATAGGCTCATAAGAAATTGTCTGAATTGGCCCAAATACATGGAATTGGTATACAGAAAGTCAAAGCTTTACAAAAAGTTACAGGTTATGCTTTAGTGACAGTGATCTTGCAAACATGCGTCTGCCAGGAATGAAATTACAGATCAATGAATTAATTGTATGCATTAAAAAATAGTGTGAATTAGATAAATGGGAAGGTAGATGGTAAAAAATAAAGGAACCAAAGAGAGTCAGGGTGCAAATGCCCCCCTCAGTAATGGAAGAGGAAGATGGGGATTTATACATGCTTCCCATGAGAGAAGCCTGGTGGAGGGTATGTCCATATACCACGGAGCAGGACTAATCTTGCATCATTCACAAATGATTTCCTGAAATTGGGAGAGAACCAGTAGCATGGTACAAACAGGTTGATCGATTTGTGAAATATAAAACGTTTTATGGAAGGATTTGGATACTTTGCTTGAAATTGTGGTTTCAGGTGATATGTGGCTGAATGCAAACTTTATGTGGATTGACCCAAGGTGAAGCTGGTGAGACATCCTCAATCAAATGCGCCATCACTTTTGGTAATGAAGAATTATAACCATGTGATTACATTTCTGAAATCTAAAATCTCTCCTAAGGAGATGGATTGGGTGAAGATTGACATACGACCCTCGAATCCAAAGAGCCAATTGCTGCTTACTATGAGAGACTGTTGCAGGCATTTAAACAGTTCAGAGTGACAGAGGCGATTGAGGCAAAGGATATGGGACACTTTGTTTACAGGTTTGTGTGTGGATTAAAGCCTGAGGTAAGTTCCATGATTCAGCAGCATTTGATCTGTTTGCAGAGTAAGGCTGTTGATGAGATGTTGAGATATGCAAAGTACTGTAGGGATGAATTGGAGATGAAACACAAGAAATTGAAGGAGAAATTAATGATAGCTCAGATGAAAGCTGCACAGCGAGGTCAGAATCCATAGTTTGTTGAGAATGCCTGTCCCATGCAGGGAGTCTATCAGCAGGGATCTCCGGTGATGCAAGGTGGTAATGGGTTTCAACTGCAAGGTAGAAGGCGTGGTGTCCTGATTGATCTGATTACATGTGTTGATGTGCAGACTTTAAAGAAGACTAATCCCTGCCATGTATGCGACAGGTTAGGGTATTGGAAGCGCAAGTGTTTGTTCAAATTTGGTAAGATGACTAATGGAAATCAGGTTCGGAATGGTGGATTTGTGAAAGCACAAGAAAATAATATCGTTCAGACACAGCAGGTGCAGATACAAAGAATTCAAAATCCCATTGTGTCACAAGCTCAGATGGTGCAGGCTCCACAAGACCCAATGCCACAGCAAAAGGTAAATGTCCACAGATACAATGCAAATCCCCAATGGAAACACTAATTCCTTTGTGGATCAGGGTTCGTCTTCACAGTACTCCATGATTCAGACAGATGATGATTTCAGCTCAGACCCGTCGCAATGACAGAGCGACAGGGCCTGAGATGGGAGGAGGATTGTGTACTTGGCACAACCTTAGAGGTAGACCAGAATGGTCTATACGTGGATGGTGAGGTGAATGGAAGTCCTGGTTCATTCCTCATTGAAACTGGTGCTACCCGCTCTCCTGTGAGAACAGTAGAGGTCATATTTCGGTACAGAGAATCCATGTTGTAGGAGTTGCAAATAAACAAATAACTAGCCCAGTTTCAGAAGCGGTACTAGGCAAGATAGGATCCTTTGAGAACAATCATTGATTTGTGGTGTGTGATTCGAGTCCTGTAAATCTGCTTAGATGAGATCTTTTGTGCAAGCAGAGTTGTTCTATTTACTGTACCCGAAACAGGATAGAAATCCAGACTCATGATGAGGATGTTGCCTTTAAACTTGTTAGACAGAAATCAGAAATTGGGATGTTCCCTATGTTCACAAAAGATGATTTGCCCCAGAATAGAGAGACACAGTGTTACCTGGAGCCTGGGAATCTTCAGGTAATGACATCAGACTTATCAAATGTTTTGAATCAGTCCGCATTACAATGAAGCCAAATGCTGAGTACTCAAGAATCCCACAATATAATATGACCCCTGAAACCACTGCTACTGTGATCAGGCAGGTCATTCTGAAAGAGATTATGGGGAATTCATGTAACTCACTCATTATGGGTTTACAGAAACCCAATGGCAAGTATCTCTTCATCCAAAATTTAGGAATGGTAAATTCTATTGTTGTTCATTGTTGTCCTGTGGTACTGAATCCAGTTGTGGATTTGTTGCAGAATCCATCTGAGGCCAAGTGGTTCTCTGTCTTTGATTTGTGTCAAGCCTTCTTTTCTATACCATTGCATGAGGATAGTCAGTTCCTCTTTGCTTTCCATTTCGGCAGCCATGTTTTGGCATGGTGCTGAGTCCCACAAAGGTATACGGAGAGTCCATACGGAGAGTTCATCTGTTTTCAACCTGACACTCAAATATAACTTAGAGTCCTTGGTGATGACATATCACTCAGTTCTAGTTCAGTGCATTGACTACCTATTGGTGGCGTCAAATATGGAGGAGGCTTGCAAAAGAGACACAGTGGCACCCCTGAATCACTTAGCTGAGAATGGACATAAAATTGCAGTTTTTTATGAAAGAATCCTGTATCTTGGACATCACATTGAGAAAGTAGCAAGGAAGTTGTCACAAAAGAGAATCTTGGCGATTCTGAGAAATGAATCCCCCAGCAACACAGAAGGAAGTCTGAATGTTTTTTGGGAATGGTGGGCCACTGTTGACAGTGGATTTCCAACTTTTACCTAATGGCCAAGCCTTTACAGAGGTTAACACACAAAGACATGTCAGATCGGGTACCATGGGATAACAGCTGCATGCGTGCTTTCTCAGAGCTGAGAGAATGCCTTTGCAATGCCCCAGCCCTGGAAATGCCTGATTATATTAAATGTTTTGCTTTATTTTGAAGTGAGAGAGAGGGTTGCGGTCTTTCAGTGCTAACTCAGATGCACAAGAATGCCCACACACCCTTGGCCTATTTTTCGAACACCCGTAGCTGCTGCTTTGCCTTGTTGCCTTAAAGCTGTTGCTTCCACTAGTTTCATTATTAATCTAAGCAAGAGCATTGTTACGGGTCACCCCTTGATTATTTTTGTTCCCCACTCAGTCGAGGTGCTGTTAACTCATACTCGAATACAGCACCTTAACAATAGTTGACTTACAAAGTCTGAGGAGGTCATTCTTGGAGCCAATAATCTAACACTGTGAAGGGGTACTGTGCTAGACCTTGTTACTTTTTGCCTTGTCGTGGAAATGAGATAGTTGAGGGTGAAGTTGACCCTGACTGTCTTGATGTTAGTGAACTATGCACCAAACTGAGACCCGACATTCAGGATGAGCCACTATGTGAATCAGATTATGTGCTGTTTGTTGATGTCTCCTGCTTACATGGCCATGATGGAAACCTGAGAGCTGCCTACGCACTCTGTACTGTCTCCGTGGTAATTGAAGACTCCTGGCTTCAGGAAGTGTATTCAGCACAAGTGGCAGAAATTATTGCTCTTACTAGGGCATGCTGTGTCTCAGACCAGCTGAAAGTGACAAAAAAGATGAGGATGACATTTGGGCTTCAGGAGATGGAAGACCCTTGTTATCAGATAGCTTGTTACCTCTAATGGCAAGACACTATCATGCTCCCGCACTCATAGGGAGAGACGCTATGATGCGTCAATTCAAGCTAACATGGTTTAACCACAGATTCAGATTGATAGCTGAAAGTTTGTGCCACAGATGTGTTGTGTGCTAATAGCTGAGTGTAGGCAGACGAACAGCAGTATCTCATGGGGAGATCAGTAGGTTCCTTCGACAGGATGCAACAGGCCTTTATTGAGATGACTGTGTGCAACGGATTGAGATATGTCCTAGTGATTGTGTGAATCTTTTTACAATGGGTTGAGGCATACCCGACTAGGAGAAATGATGGTCTCACAGCCGTCAAGTTGTTGTTGAGGAAGTTGATACAGCATTTTGGTTTTCCGACTTCTTTGGAGTGAGACCAAGGAACTCGTTTTAACAATGAGGTGCTGAAGATGTTGTGTTCAGCATTACACGTCAAACAGAGACTCCACTGCAGTTACCAACCAGAGGCTTCTGGTATTGTAGAGCAAGTAAATGGCACTTTGAAATCCAGTTTGTCTAAGGTGTGTGCGTCCATGTCTCTAAAATGGCCTTATGCTTTGCCCCTTGTCCTGAAGAGTCTAAGCAGTACTCCTTGGTAGTTTGGTTTGCCCTAAATTTCCTTCCCAGTATAAGAATTGGCTTGGTAGTTTGGTTTGCCCTAATCTGCATCAATCAGAAACTCTGTCCATCACCTTTTCCAAAATCGAGTCTAAGCAGTACTCCAGATAGAAGGACACAATTGTAACCTCAGGAAATCATCATGGGGAGGGCCATGACACTGCCAGCTTTGCCTGCGAATGTGCTTGTGTACATTAAAGATGGCATGATTCTTGATTACTGCAAAGGACTGGCTGATATGGTATGTTCTGCTTTGAACCTTGATGGAGTAAGCCACACCAAGTGATCTTGGTCACCACAACTGCTGTGAACGGTGAAGGTCTCCCTAACTACGCACATGCTGCCCACACTCGCAGAGTCCCATGTCCCCTTGATGATATAACAGCACCTGTTCCTCGTGTGTCAGTAGTTACAGTGAGACTGAGGGAGCAGGTTGGTCAAGCTGTAGGGGATCAGCAAGAAGGAGGAGTTTTCTGAAGGTCAGCAGGTCTTGGGTCTGCCGTAGGTGGATGGGGAGGGTGTTCCAGGTCTTGGTGGCGAGGTGGGAGAACGATCTGCTGCCGGAGGTTGCTCTTCAGAAGTGGGGGACTGTAGCAAAGGCGAGGTCGGCGGAGCGGTGCTGGCGGGTGGGGGTGTAGAAGCTGAGTCGTCTGTTGAGGTACATTGGTCCGGTGTTGTGAAGTGCCTTGCCTGCGTGGGTGAGGAGCTTGAAGGTTCTCCTCTTGTTGACCGGGAACCAGTGCAGGTCGCTCAGGTGGGGTGTGATGTGGCTGCGGCGAGGGACGTCGAGGATCAGGCATGCAGAGGCATTCTGGATGCGTTGGAGCCGTCTCAGGAGTTTGGCCGAGGATCCTGCGTAGAGGGCGTTTCTGTATTCCAACCTGCTGCTGACGAGTGCCTGGGTGACCGTTCTTCTTGTTTCAGTGAGGATCCACTTATAGATCCTGCAGGGCATGCAGAGGGTGTTGAAGCAGGAGGAGGAGACGGTGTTGACTAAGGGTGGGCGTAGTTCGCGAAGTAGCGCTACGCGAAGTGCACTTCGCACTACGCGAACTTCACGTAGCACTACGCGAGCTGCGTAGTAGCATGTGCGCACTGTGCAAGATGCGGTTTCAATGATTGCACAGTGCGGACAAGCATCCGGCACTGTGCAAGCATTGAAAACGGCATCTTGCACAGTGCGAGATGTAGTTTTCTGCTGCTCGAGTGGATTATTACTTGAGCGGCAGCTTTCTCAACGCGAACAGGTAGTTTCTCATTGAGAGCGGTCGCGAGCATGCGCAACCACGCACAATGAGAAACCTGACCTCCTCGCATTGAGAATCTTGCCGGGATGTCATTTTGCTTGCTCGCGGTCGCGAACATGACGTTCAGGACCACGAACAAGCAAAAAATGACCGCTGCACTACGTGCAGCTCGCGTAGTGCGAAGTTGCGAAAACTTCGCAAACTCCGCGAGCGTAGCGTAGTGCTTCGCCCAGGGTTAGCATTGACCTGTTTAGTCATGGAGGGGGTGGAGTCGAGGATGACCTCTAGGTTGTGTGTGTGTGGTCGGTGGGTGTTGGAGCGGTTCCCAGTGCGGTCGGCCACCAGGAGTCATCCCAGGCCGAAGGAGAGGATCCGAGGATGTATATCTCCGTCTTGGCCGAGTTCAGCTTCAGTCGGCGGTTCCTTACCCATTCAGCGATGGCCTTCATTCCTTTGTGAAGGTTGGTTTTGGCGGAGTGGGGGTCCTTGGTGAGGGAGATGATCAGCTGGGTGTCATTGGCGAAGGAGATGATGTTGAGGTCATGCTGATGGGCAACGTGGGCGAGCTGTGCCATGTAGATGTTAAACAGAGTTGGGCTGAGGAATGAGCCCTAGGGTACACCGCAGATGTTCTCGGTGGCTTCAGAGCGGAAGGTGTGAAGGCGGACGCTCTGTGTTCTGCCAGAGAGGAAGGAGGTGGTCCAGTCAAGGGCCTTCTCTTGGATCCCGGCATTGTGGAGGCGTGTTCGTAGTGTGTGGTGGCAGACCGTGTCGAAGGCGGCTGACAGGTCCAGGAGGATGAGGGCTGCTGTTTCTCCGTTTTCCAGCAGGGACTTGATGTCATCGGTGGCAGCGATGAGGGTAGTCTCGATGCTGTGGTTGCTGCGTAACCCAGACTGGGAATGGTCCAGGATGTTTTTCTCCTCGAGGTAGTGGGTCAGTTGTTTGTTGACGGTCTTCTCTATGAACGGGAGCAGGGAGATGGCCTAGATGTTCTTGAAGTCCTTGGGGTCTGCTTTGGGTTTCTTGAATAAGGCGTTGATCTCGGCGTGCTTCCAGCTCTCCGGGAAGGTTGCTGTCTCGAAGGAGGTGTTGATGACTTTCTGGGGATGGGTTGCGATGGATGTGCTGGCTTTGTTGAAGATGTGGTGTGGGCATTGGTCTGATGGAGATCTGGAGTGGATGGTGTTCATGATCTTGATGGTGTCATCGTTGTTGATGTTGGTCCAGGAGAGCAGGCGGTTGGTGTGGATGGTGGTCATGGGGGCGGAGGTCTCAGTGGCTGTTGGGGCGGTCGTGGCGTTGAAGCTGTCATGAATGTCTGCGATCTTGCGGTGGAATAAGGTGGCCAGCGAGTCGCACAGGTCTTGCGAGGGTGGGACGTCGATGGTGTTGGAGAGTTCGTTCACGATATTGGTGAAGGATCGTAAGGTTGTCCCTTAGAAGAACATGGAGTTGGGCTAAGGAACTCTCATGAAGATCATTGTACATATTTTACTGGAAGAGACATTTGAACTTTGCTTTTTTGGTTGCACAAGTGGAAACTAACCGAAAGAGCTGTGCTACAATCTCCTAGCTAAACGGTCTGTCACTAAAGAACTCCTATTAGACGTAGACGCATATATGTGGGAGTATTTGTTGTTGTGACTTTAGTGGTAATTGCATTACTTGTAGTTTTGAGTTTACCCCATTCTTCACAGGTAGAAGAGCCTAGATCTACATGTGCCCCTCAAATGCCACTTCCTATTGATAGTAGTTCACCTGCAATAGATGAGAAAGAATTACATGTAGCTGCTTCTAGAGGAGATTATTCATTGCATGTTTATTCTAAATGCTTTATGAATATGTTGACACTATGGATGCTAGAGATTGTTGTGTTTGTATGCAATTACTTGCATCAGTTGCTGAGCGGATAATGTACCACCACCTCCCCTTGACATATGGAGTTACTTGTAGTTTATTACAGAGCTTATTGTCTGGTAAAGGTCATTTTCAACACTATTACTTGTAACACGACTTGATCTTTTCAGAAGTTCTTGTGCTGAAGCACTTGAATAGACAGCCTGATGCTAAAAATAGTGGGATAGTGGGATACTTCTCTAGAACCATCATAACACCGGATAGTGCTTGTGCACATAGACACAACTTAATTTGTTTACTAACAGATTTAGAAAAGAAATTCGTAGTTTCAGTAGAAGGCCGAAGAAGAGAAATCTGACCAAAGCAATTCATTCAAAAGTACCACAATAGGCTAAAGAAGAAAGTGAGCATAGATAAGTGGGAAACATGGCAGCATTAGCTTTAGATTGGCAACATAAAGGGAGATTATGAATTTTCATTATCAAATCCACAACCAATACAAATATTTTAGGGTATAGTAAATGTGACTATGCATTTTAAGTTTGAGGCACCTGGGGAGTATATTTAGATGGAGCAGATCCTGTTTTTCATGGAGTCTATTACATTTGTGGGAAGAATGCATTTTACAGGTTACCCAAGAGATGGTATGGAACATGTAATATGAGTATAGTTTTTCCAAAGATTGATGACTCAACAAGGGAAAAATGTGTGAGAACAAAAAGAGATGCTAGTAAAATTTTAGAAGAAATCTTTGGTTCTTTGATACATCTGTAGGAGTGATACTCAACTCATATAAGATTAGAAAGGTTTTTCTGTATTTGCTAAACTTTCTACAAGTACAGCTGGAGGATTTTAGGCTGTAGATACAGAAATGTTGCAATCCAATCCATGGTTTCGCAGACTTGATTGCTTTAGACGTTTTTCTCGTAATGGAGATTGGAGTCTGCTGATGTTGAAAGTTCAACAACGTTGTACTTCAAATCCAGATGAGTGCAAGGCCTTGAAGAAACACATTAGCAACATTACTGACTTAAAGAAAGATTTTAAAGGGCTAACAGCAACAGGCACTTGGGAAGCAACAGGGAATGGATTTTCTGCTATAGGCAGATGGTTTGGGAAACTAGGTGGTAATTGTTTCTTAGTGGATTATTTCTGTTTGTAATCTATAAGGGATACACATGTGTACAAGTGAAAAAGGGAGTGAAGAGAAAGAGGGCAGATGTGGTACTTGAGGATAGACAGAGCAGATATTATGATGACCTGAAATTTCTGGAGGATTTCAGGAGAAAGATGATAAAAACAACCGTATTGGGATTTGTCCATCTGATAAGACATTGATGAGATGGCTTGACTCAGCATCAGAGGGGGGGTTGGTGCAGCACAAAGTTGTCCACCTTTTACATGTCACAAATGCATCACAACTTTAACAAAGACACGGTATGAAATGGTTCATGTATGGTAACTCATTAATGTAAGTGTTGCAATTGACATCATTGTAAAGAGTGCCTTCACTGTAGGATTAGAGAATTTACTCACATTAATGTGATTTCCATAAATGAGTGCAATAATTAGACCATCCTCATTTAGGGCCAGATGTAGGTCACCAAATACCGGTCGGTAACGGCTGATTTCGGCCGTTACCGACCGGTATTTGCAGTTTGAGATGTAGGGGGCCTAACTTTACAGAATCGGTAAAGTTACATGTTCAGTATATTTACCGATTTGGTAAAATACCGAATCGGTAAATTTACCGATTCTGTAAATCCAGATGTAGGTGGCACTGAAAACAGTGCCACAGGCCCTTAGGAATTCATTATTTACCACCAAATAATATTTGGTGGTAAATAATGAATTTCTGTGTACATGCACATCTGTGCAAGTACACCGGTGCCATGTGGCACACATACATGCCCTAAGGGCATGTATGTAGGTCACATTGCACACAAGCCACCAGAATCAGGGGTGCAACAGGGTGTCAAAGTGACACCCTGTCCCCCTTGTAAATTCGGTAATTTTACCGAATCGGTATTTACCGATTCGGTAATTGACATTGATTCCTGTGGGCCTCAAAGCCCATAGGAGTCAATGGCAATTACCGAATCGGTAAATACCGATTCGGTAATTACCGAATCTTACCGATTCGGTAATTGAATAGGTAAAAATACCTACATCCCGATTGCCAGTTCTTAAATACCGAATCGGTATGATTCAGTATTTAAGAATCGGTAATCTGGGATTAACTACATCTCGCCCTTAGTGATTAATGTACTCACCATAAAGATGAAATATGATTTTCCGAATGTGTGTGCTAATTCACACGAACAACATGTATTGATTTGAAAACTAACTAGAACCATCCTTACTTATGAAGAATGTGATTTTACTTGAAACAACATTAAGCTTATGTAATTGTGCATTAATAAGTCATATATTTGATTCAAATGTAGTTCTTAGCCATACTATACAGCCAATCATGTTAAAGGCTTACTGAACGTTACACGTAATGTGAAATCTAATACGCTAGAAACGTATAGTATGTGTGCTAAAATGTGCACATGCATATTAAATGTACACCATTGAGTTAATATTTAAATTGTCCTATTTAAGCCTGTATTTCAACATGTTGCATAAAGTTGATTTCATTTTTCTGCTTACTCAACATTTTTTGCAGGTATTCACATCTATTGGTAGTTGTAGAATAGATGCATTACTGTACTAGAGATAGATACAAGAGCCGGACAATAAGTTATTAAAGAAGTAACATAGGGAACCAGAGTGTCAACTGAAAGACCTATTGAGTAAATGTAACCAAGTGATGTGTAAGTGACAAACTGATGTCATTTCCATGTTTAGTGTGCAACGTTTCCCTGATATAACCATTTGATACCTGAATACAGGCCTGAAACAATGAACCCCTGATGATGTGTGCAAAGGGGGTGTTACAGAGTAAACTTTATATGTTATATAATGTAGTGTTCACCCAGTTAGACTTCAGCAGAGCCCCCTTTCCCAGAGATGCTATAGGAAGTCTCTTTGGAACCTTCTCTGCAGTTTATAGGTTTTGACCTCAATGCCTATCTGATCCCTTCCTAAGTGAGACTCCTTGGATTAACAAAAACATCTTCGTTGTCTAGACCTTACTTTCTGTGATTCTAGATTTATCTATGCATAGACAACAAAACTTGATATTTTCCTCTGAGCATCAATTGCTTTTATTAATTTTAGGATGGCAGTGACAGAATTTCTTGTTAGTGTAATTCTGCTGCGCTTAGAGGTCTTCAGGAGGTTGGGCTTCCCAGTTGAAATTCTGTATCTTAAGAACATGGTGTTAAGAGTTGTGTATTTGAGCTTAATTTTGAATTTGTAATACACCTTTTTAAACCATGCTACTTATTCCAGGTCCTCATTGTTTAGCAAAAAGGGTTGCACTGTTAATTGAATCTGATTGATGTTAATTTCTAACTACTCTCACCCAGAAAAAATCTCTCCTTATAGGAATAGCATTGTCTTAAGACAATTAAGATTTGGTCTCAGAATCACCGTGTCTCTAAAATAGGCAAAAAATGAAATCCCACACCACAATCTTCCTCCTTCAGCTATCCTCTTTGCTGAAGTGACTGCTACCAAAAACTCAACTTCATTGTCAGAAATGTAAGATCTACTGAGTGTAAAAGTTCAAAATAATGGGTTTTTTTCAAACTCCGGAGAACCAGTAGCAAGTTCTAGGGAGCTGTTAAAGATCTAGTATGGGCCAATTAAAAATTCTTTAAAGTTTGAGAAGCTACATTCTCTCCCTCACCCAAGATTCCCTAAAAGCTCAAATATATGACCACTGAGGTACAATACATGAAATTGATAGGTTTGTTTGGGAAGCCTTTCCACAAAAACTGAAGAACAAAGGAAACTCATAATCCAAATGGAAAACTTAATAAGCGTCACACCTTTTATGTAAAGTTTTCCAATGCCTAGAGTACTTAGAAGCTATTCACATAGCCTCTGCAAAGTGGATGGAGAAGCCATCCCTCTCAATTTCCAACCAACAGATGCAGCCATATGAGATGTAGGCTGAGAATGAATGTGATAGGGGAGGGATACGAGGTAGATGCCATGGTAGAAACAGAGCCATGGACCTCATATGTAACCCTGGGCAAAGCACTACTCTACACCTGCATAGTTTGTGAAGTTTGCGCTACTTCGCACCACACAAATTGCACTTAGCACAGTGCAAACACGTGTAGCGTAGTCTAGCGGTCACTTATTGCTTGCTCGCGGTCCTCAACGTCAAGTTGGAGATCGTGAGCAAGCAAAATGAAATCCCGGCTAGACTTTTTCCTCGTTCGCGATCAGCAACATCAAGTTGCCGATCGCGAGCGTGGAAAATAAACCTCCCGGCGAGATTCTCAACGTGGGGAGGTCAGGTTTCTCATTGCGAGTGGTCGCATATGTTCGCGACCGCTCGCGATGAGAAACTACCAGTCCGCGTTGAGAAAGCGTCCACTCGAGTAGAAATCTACGTGAGCGGCAGAAAACAGCCGCTTGCACTGTGCAAGATGCAGTTTGCACTGATTGCACAGTGCGAACAACCATCCAGCACTGTGCAATCAGTGCGAACAGCATTTTGCACAGTGCACTACGCAGTTCGCGTAGCTCGCATAGTGCGAAGTTCACTTCCCGTAGCTACGCGTAGCGCTACTTCGCAAACTGCGTCTAGGCTTACTCATAAGAGGAAGCCATGACCTTGATTGACAAATGAGGACTACAACAATCACTTCCTGTGTCCCTATTCTAACAGCCTGGGTATTAAAGATAATTCAGGGAATGTACATAGAAGTTCCTGAGTACATTCTGTCAACAGTGAACCCACCCCATTCCTTCTTTTCCAGATTTCAAGACGAAAAAGTTTCAAACCAGTGCAATTGTAAAAACAAATTGAGAATCAGATTCCAGAGTCTTTTACAAATCTGTTGAAAAATTTGAGGTAAACGAGACTTCTCCTGGGAACGTGGAAAGATTCTACTGAAATGCTGTAACATTTTCCAACCCAATGTATACTGCCTTCAGAGAAAGAGGTGGGTCTGTAATTATGTACTCAACTGCAATGTTATCAACCCTAATAAACTGATTTTTGCCCGGCCTCTTGAAGGTTCTCAATAGAGGACATCACCCTTTTGTCTGCTCCCACTAACAGATCCTTCCCCTGAACTTGAGCATGAAAGCTCTTTAGTGCTTGGAACACTGCCATCAGCTCTCACCAGATGGAAGAATGGTAATCATCTATCAGAGACCAAACTTCTGTACTGCAAATTCCTTCAATGTGCCCTGTCTATCTGAAAGAACTTGCATATGCAGTGATCATACACAGCTCACCCAGTTGAAGAAGAAGAGGTTTCTCCAGATTATCCTTGTTCAACAACCATTGTAGGTCTTTCTTGACCT
Organism: Lissotriton helveticus; assembly: GCF_964261635.1. NCBI lineage: Eukaryota > Metazoa > Chordata > Amphibia > Caudata > Salamandridae > Lissotriton > Lissotriton helveticus. The sequence goes on along the minus strand of NC_136067.1, from coordinate 1,614,109,167 downwards.
GGTCAGACATTGGTACCAATTTTTCAAACTCATTGGAAGGTGGTTGCCAGTGCAAATGAACATGGAGCAGGATGGTGTACAGATTAAGAGTAGCCCAGGGCACCATAAATATCCAAGACACCATATGATCCTGCAGTTTTAACCAGCAATATGCTGAGCCCTTGGACACTTGGATAAGGAATAACCCCAGGCAACAAATGGTTGCAGCTCCGTGCTCTTCGAAAGCCACCATGTGAGAAATGTGTTTGATGGATGAAGGGGGCCTGAGCCCTTTTCAACCAACAGCCACAATGCTTGTAAGGATGAACCACAAAAATCCACAAAATTAGCGTGTGCTCAACTCTCTGGTACCTTGACAGAAAAGCAGTCAGACTTAACTTAGAGGCAATGTGTAAAGTAGATGTGCAGCACTTAACAGTAACAGAGTGAAACCACCACACAAGAAAATTCCGACACTAAATTAGAAAAATAGAGTAAACCTTAATATTATTTGACACTAAAACAACAAAAATCCACTCAGTGGAATCAGAGTTTAACATTTTTAAATTTGATAGTGAAAAATTGTACCTAAAAGATCAAAGCGCCTCCTATGGACATCTAGTCTTGCGGGACTGAGGTAAAGTTGACATTTATGGTCGACCGTTAAGGAGCACGGTTTGGATACAGAAAGTGGAATGGGCCCGATCTGCGATTACCGTCAGAGTTCAAAGAAATTTCGTGAAAACATGTCTGAGAAGATAAAGTTCAGTGGGGCAAGGCAGCAGCCAGGGTTTGAGAAAGAGGTGTCGCCGGAGAGTCACTGCACAAAGTTGCTGTGAAGATTTCTATGTTCGAACTTAGTCTAATTTTTGGAAGTCAAAAATCTTCAGGAGGATGAAGCTGCAGGTTGTAGCTGATAAGGGTTCCACATGGCTGGATGCTTCTTCTGCATGGAGCCGCTAGCCAGAAATTGCTACTGCTGAGAAGAACACAGGGGCAGCTACCACAAAGTCAGACCGACAGGCGATACACTTTGGGCGGATCAGCGTTGGTCTTTTTCTTTTTTTTTACATTTATTTTACGGAGTTTTATATAGCACAAACATGACCTGAAGGTATCAGCCCCCAGGTCCCAGTCCCCTCTCAGTTTTCAAGTCAGTTTTTGACTGAACATTTCCAAAGTCCCAAGTTTTGGATTTGGGTTATCTGGGTATATTTAGTACTACCTCCAAGGGCACCACTTGGAGGCTCAGGGATTACTCTGGCTGGGTCCAGTAGTGGGTTTAAGATGGTTGGAGCCTGGTCTGTCCCTGTGGCTCTGATCAGAAGGCCAGCAAACTAGTTCTTGTAGCCACTCTAATAGTCCTGAGTTCAAGCAGAAAAGCAGGTCTCAAGCAGCAGGGCAGTCCTCTGAGGGCACAAAGCAAGCTTTGGGCAGCAGGGCAGTCCTCTGAGGGCACTAAGCAAACTTCAGGCAGCTGACCAGTCCCCTTGATGCTAATGTGCTGTCCTCTGATGTATACAGCAGGCCACATGCAGCAGGGCAGTCCTCTGAGAGTCATCATCAGTTTCAGAAGAAAACTGAAGAGTTGTTCTCAGGGTCCTAATTTTCCTACCTTGTGCCAACTTTGAAATGGAAGAAACGTCTATAGTTTTCTACCCATAGATGGTATTTTAATTCCCTTCCTCCCTGTCCTGGTCCCAGGATGTCTGGGGGAACGGAAGCCAAGTGTGAAGTTCTTTGTGTGGGGGCTGAGGGAGCTGCTTTGAAGTGCAAGTGAGCTGTGCACAGTTCCACACCTCCCATCCTGCCAACCCAAGGTAGGCAAAAAGTTTGGGGGAATACTGTCCTAATGCTGAAAGATCTAACACACCTCATTAATTCGCAGGAGCTGGCTGGCATTTTCCTAATTGAGAAGGCAGCTGAAGTGCCTTTAGTTTTTCCAGGGCTTGAGACCCTAACCGGTAATCTATATATAAGTAGACATTCCAACCATAATGAAGAAGGACAACCAAAAGAGCCCTCATCTTTGTGAATGCCTGGGTAGCTTATATTAGTTCAAATGGGAAGACTCAGAACTGGAAGAGACAATTTTGAACACAAAGCCTCAGATACCTTTGGTGAAGAGGTGCTTGGGGGGTGCAAAAATAATCATCAATTATATTGAAGCTGTCTTCTCGAATAACTAGCATAATTCTCCATCTTCCTCTTGAGTTAAACTGACTTCATCCATTGATGTGTGAATGTTAAGTCTATTACCATTCTGAAGCCCCCTGGGATCTTCAGCACCAGAAAAATGATGCATTTCTCCTCCATTTGGACTGGAAATACTTTGATCTGTAGATTCTGAATGGCCTTCTGGAAGGCAGTTTTCTTTTTAGGACACTTGTGACAAGGTGTCTGCTTGCAGGGTAGATGCAAATTCTCTCTAACACTGCACCCGACCCACGTGAAGATGCAACTGATGGTGACTTCTTTATGCATCCAAGAAGAATATAATTGCTTGAGATTTCCTTGACATAGCCAGGGAAAAGATTGTTTAGATGAAGAACATGGTTTCTGTTGACCTTTGCTGGAGAAAACTCTACCATGCTTGTGAAATTCCAAGAAGGTTGTCAAAAGGAAGATCTTCTAGTAAATCCAGATGAAGTTGGGTGATGTTTTTCATGAATTGAGCTCATCTAGCCTTGAGGTTGCAAGGCTAGTCACGCCTCCTCCGCCAGTGAGTCCCTTCACCACTGTAGTCATCTCAAGACTTGTTAATGGGACCAAAATATCAGTGCAAAACGGGGTGAGGAGGAGAGAGAGAAAGAGAGATTTGCTCAAGCAGGTTGGTTGGTGAAATATTGCACTAGACAGTTATGGCACAGCACCTTTGGCAAGTATAGAAGGGTCAACATTCCCAGCTTGGGAGGGAAAGCACAACCAGTATGGGGGAAGCATCAAAGCAATAATCATATACATTATCAAGATGGCCAACTGACTACTTACCAGATGCAGAGTGCAATGTCCTGTAAACAGCCCAAGAACCAATGCAAATGGGAATTACACTGAAGCACCAACACAAAATTGTCTGGATCTTTTCTGCCCTAATGTGTCTCATGACCCATCATGGCCCCAACAAATGATCTGATTTCTTCCTGGCTTTGATTAAAAAAAAAAAGCATCTTATGGAACACAAGGCACCAAGAAGTATGAACAAATGACGCCCATTCACAGGAGCTGCTTGACATATCATACCTTTCTATGTAACTAGATATTTTCACAGTCTCCTACTCCATCAAGAGACTAGGATACCCTTAGCATCATATTCAGGTGTTCTATCAATATATGCAGATGACAGGAGTCAAAAGCATGCCCTTCTTAATGAGAGAGACATGAAAAAACTAGATGGATTTTCTAATGCTCAGGAAGATCTAAATAAACTACCACCACCCCCACTAATCTTAGTACATGAGGGGGATATGGAGGCTACTTAGGATAAGCTCCATGAATGGAAAGGCACTCTGTGGAAAGCCAGATCTTGACAGCACTGAAAAATACAGTTATGATGAAAATACGCAAAGTTCTTATATCTGCATTTGTAATTATTTAAATGCTCAGGGCATATTTCTGTATTGTATTAATAGTTTGGAGGAGGTTTTGTAGAGAAGAAACTATACAGGATGAAAATGCTGAGGGCCAAATGTGAGGCTGAAATCCGAAAAAAATAGTAGAACTGGGGATATCCTAAAGAAGTGTACAATATATTATTCTATAGGAAAGGTGCTATTGGAATCCACTGAGCCCACCGATCTAAGTGATTAATCGGAAATCAACTATTGGCAGAAGTAATAAACATATGTAGACAGTTATGATAGTATGTACTACAGCAGTGAAGCACTGAGGTCACAGGTACCATTCAGACACATAAAAATTCACAAGCAATTTTTCTTGGAATGATAATTAGCGAGTGGGCCTTATTGGCCTTTTGCCAAATAAATACAACTCTACAGGACTGAAAGAGGTGAAGTTGCTAACAATGTTGCCTCACATTCATGCTTCTACGGGAAAAGAATCAAAATGAATCCTGTCAAGCTTGACAGGGTAGCCAATCGCACTCCTTAGAGAGATGTGTTAATCTTCCCAATGTTTAAATCAAAGTAAATGAAAACGTACTCCAAAATGTACCAACGGAAAATGACTTTCCACTTAAGTTTATTCTTGTGTCAAAAGTTCTTCTCAATGTATGCTGTTACATCACAGCTGTATCACGGTTTCAATAAGTTCCAAAAAGTGTAAGCAATCCATTCAATTAATATCATGGTTATCCAAATACCCAATGCATTTCGTGCAGTCCGCACTTCATCAGGGGAAATACATTTCAATCTAAAAAGTAAAATAAAATATGGCTTTTGTCAATGATAAAGGAGCAGACCACAATCTATCATAGGTGAAACAATGAAAAACGTTGTACAATAATCATAACCAATTTGTTACATGCAAGGAAAAGGGGACTGAAAAAAGTGTGAGAAAATAATAATAAAGCGAGTTCGGTATGTGAGTATTAACAAAACTAACAGATTCGCCTGTGTGTTTAAAGGGGTCCCTCGGTGGTGTCAAACGAGACTCCGGTGCAATATAAAACGAGATGGTTGTGTGCCTGCAAAAGCGCTATGAACATGCTCCCTGTTAACGGAGATTAAACCGGGGTAATGCGATATGCCTTAACCATCACCGCTTAGCCGGAGATTCTAGATGTGCACCGTCTGTTACTTACCGATGTAAAATCGGGTAATGGAACATTCTGTCTTCTGGCCCGGTCAAGATCGGGTTTGAGTGTACTCCGCATGCGCTAAGTCGCGCTGTATGTAAACTAACCCCTCGTAACCCGGAAGTGAATTACATGCCGGTCAATTAGAAAAAGTCGTATTATGTGCTGCAATTGTAGGTTAAAGCAAGTATGAGAATATTGGTAATATTCTTCAGTAAAAGAAGGTAATGGCCAGAGCTGACTGAAATTAGACAGCTGTAGTTCTCAAGTGTTGATAAAGCCAAAGGTAAACATAGCGGCCATATTGGTAAAGTATGGTACACAGAAGGCACTGTAAATTGCGGAAAGTGTCAAGAATGTACAGTGAAGAGTGTCGAACAGTGCAAAAGGGAGTAATGCCCCACTAGACCCAATGGGTGTCAAATAAATCAGGTTAAAAAAATAATATAAGTATAAAAAAATGATAGAATATTAGATGACAGTATACAGATTATACAGTTAGTCTTGTAAACCTGTAAAAAAGGTCTATCTGTTATAGAAAGCAACTGTATTCAAGCCGTTCATTTAACCTTGTTGGGTTACAGGAGTTCAATTTTTTGATCCAAAACATTTCACGTTGAAGCAGTCTTTTTTTGTTGTCACAGCCTTGTTTCACAGGAACACACTCCAAAACCATAAATCGTATCTGACTGATGTTGTGGCTGTTAGAGATGAAGTGTGCAGCTACCGGGGCTTTTGTAGTCTTATTCCTTATGGTGCTTTTGTGTTCTGTGATACGAATTTTAATTTTCCTCTCTGCTTTCCCAACATATGGGAGTCCACACTGACATTTTAGTAGATATACCACATTTTTAGAGTCACAAGTGGCATTGGTGTACAAATCAATAGGCCTTCCGGTGGTGGGATGATTAATGATGTTACATCGGATTATATTAATACAGTGTCCGCAGTTAGCACATGGGGTCGTGCCAGTATACTTTGTGCTCTTATGTCTGGTGTCCGCTTCAATTATATCCTTAAGATTTCTCAATCTTTGATAGGCGAACAAAGGTTTTGTGAAAATCCCTTTGAAATCAGGTTCTTTTTCCACCATTTGCCAATTTTTCAAAATGATTTTTTTTATCTGTTCACTTCGGTTTGAAAACTTGGACACAAAGACTGGTCTGTTCTGATTGGTGTCTTTTAAGTATGTTTTAAGCAACTCAGATCTGGGAATACTTTGAGTTCTCATTTTCGCTTCTTCAAGAACATTTTCGGGATACTTGCGTTCACGAAATTTTGTAGTCATTTGATTTTCATTGATTTCATAAATTTGATCATTCGATGATATTCTTTTCAATCTTAGCAGTTGAGAATAGGGTAAATGGCGTTTTAAAGACACAGGGTGACAAATGTCGGAAGTCAGCATGTTGTTTCTGTCTGTGCTTTTAATGTACACATCTGTTTGAAAAAATTGTTCTCTAGGGAAACTAGTACATCCAAGAATGGAATGGATCCTGTATTGACAGAATGTGTGAACTGTATATGGTCATCAATGTCGTTGATGAATCTGATGAAATCCTCAATTTCTGCAGATGGTCCTTTCCATATGAGGAAGATGTCATCTATGTATCTCCAAAAAATGACATCTTAGACAAATTAGGGCACCAGGCAGATATCAATCCTCTGGCTAGCTTTATTCTCACTCTTCACAGCATGGTAGATATAGGAAATAAGATCCGATCAGAGGGGCCCATTCCCCAGGACCTAATAAGAGACATAGCTATCAGCAAGAGAGAGGGGAAAACACAGAATGACACTAGAACAGTGAACACTGCACAGACACAACGGTAACATGCCTTGACTAACTTTCACACATGTCTGGCAGGAGCACCGTTCCCACAATGCTTACATATAAACAAAGGCCTACATTGCTAAGATGTTGTTAGAAATTGGGGTGTCTAGTTGGCAGAGGTAGAAACCTTTGTCCAAGTAGGGACCCTTCTTCCTAGTCAGGGTAAGGGGGAAATAATTCTAAAATAACTCCTATTCACCACTTTTTTTTGATAATCAAATTTATTTGCATTTATAGGAAACAGGCAAACAAAAAACTGTAGATAATTGCACAATAAGTCAAAGTCCATCTTTAGCAAATAGCAAAAGTTCCAGCCACAATATACATCTTTCAAGTCAGTCCAAGCATTAGAAGAGCAATACAACAGTTTAGGAGAAAGAGCAGACACATATTTCAAGACAGTAGATTCAACCATTTGCCCCATATCTTATGAAATGTCTCGGGACATCCCGGGGCCTCAAAGAGGAGTTCTTCCTGAGCCGCACACCAATCCACCATTCTTTGCCACTTTCGTATGGTAGGAGGTTTAGCCTGAGCCCAGGCCGCCGCGATGGCTCGCTTGCCACCGCCACCGCTGTACCCAGGAGCGTTTGTCAGCTCTGGAGCAGTCCAGGCAATCGAAAACTCCCAGCAGAAGTCATTTGGGATCATGAGGGACCTGCCACACTAGAATCTGTGTAAGCTCAGATGCCACGCCTGACCAAAATGAGGCAAGGGCAGGGCAGGGCCAAACCATGTAATAGAAATCGGCCGGAACTTGGCCACAGCATGTGCAGTCTGGGGAGGTGCGTATCCCTGCCCTGTACAGCAGCCGCGGGCCGTGGAGGGAGTTACGGTGGGGCAGGGAGGCGGGGAGGGGGAGGGGCAGGGTGGAGGGTGCTAAAAACAGGCATATGGATCATTGCAGGTAAGTACACAATTTAATTAATAAAACGAAATTCGTAGCGCGCACTGCATGGCAAAAAGCAATGCTGTGCGCGCTACGAATTTCATTTTATTAATTAAATTGTGTACTTACCTGTAATGATCCATATGCCTGTTTTTAGCACCCTCCACCCTGCCCCTCCCCCTCCCCCTCCCCGCCTCCCTGCCCCACCGTAACTCCCTCCACGGCCCGCGGCTGCTATACAGGTGCGTAGGCATGAGGTAGGCCATGTGAAGATAATAGAGTTGGATGAGACGTAGTTTTGAGGAAGTAATCAGAGTTCTGGGGGCCATAAGGGCATCGCGACAATCTGCTTTCTCCAGGGGACCCACCCAAGCCTCCCAGCAGGTTCGCAGTGAGTCCAGGGTGGCGGGGCCATTATTAACGAGGGAACGGTATATCCGTGACACCCGCCCTCTGCCCAAGTCTCCCATCATAACCTTAGCCTCTAGATGGCTGAAATCAGAAAGCAAAGTGCCTGATGAAATATGTGTAGTCAGGGCGAGGCAGAGTTGCAGATACCTGTAAAATTGGTTGGTGTGAAGGCAGTGACGGGGTTGCAGATCCGAGAAGCCCCTAACATTATTGCCCACCCAGACATCTCTAAGTAACGAGATCCCGATCCGGTCCCACTGCCGAAAGCCCTCGAGGGACGATGTTTTACTCAGCCATGTGCCGTGCCACAATGGTGTGTGTTGGGTGAGTCTCTTGTCCCATCCTGTGTAACGCAGGACAGAGCGCCAGGCCACTAGAACTGCCCTAGTGATAGGTGGAATCGTTTTTGGGATGGGAGCCCCATATCAATAGGCTTGGATTTGTGGAAAGTCCATCGTGTGGAGTTCGATCCGATAAGCCGGGTCTGACCAGCCGCCAGTGAACCAGTCATAAACGACAATAAGTCTGGTGGCCAAGTAGTAGAGGTGAAGATTCGTCATTCCCATACCATCATCGAAGGGAGGAATCCGGCATCGGGGCCAGGGCTATACGTGGTCTCCCACCTCCCCACAGGAACCTGGTAATTACCCCATCAAAGTCTCGGAACCAACTACCCAGAAGGTGAAAGGTGACGTTCTGTAAAATGTATAGAAAATGGGGAGAATCATCATTTTAAAGTGTGCCCCTCTGCCAAGGAGATTGAGAGGGAGAGTTTGCCATCGCTTGAGGTCTTGTTTGGCTTTCATGATCAGGGGTTTTAATGTTGAGGGCCCATTCCAACTCCAGGAGCAGAGCCACCCAGATCCCGAGATATTTGAATGATATCCTCCGTAGGTGGATGCTAGACTGCCAGTCAAAGCAGGCCCTCAAGAGATGGAGGGGGACCAAAGTGGACTTCTTCAGGTTAAGTCACAGGCCCGAGGTGGTCTCAAAGGCCTTGAACACCTCCAGGTAACGCGGGCCGGAGCTCTCTGGGTCAGCCAAGAAAAGTCAGACGACATCCGGGCAATCTTATCCACTTGGTAAGGGTCCCAGGACCATCGCCGGATTTGGGGGTTGTTGTGTATGAGGCAGGCCAGGAGCTCCATCGCCAATGCGAGCAGGAGCAGCGAGAGAGGACACCCCTGACGCGTACCTCTCCGAATTGGAAATGCCTCAGAGAGGGCACCGTTGGGCAAGACTCTGGCTTTGGAATTGGAGTACAAGACAAGGATGAAGCATCAGAAATAGGGGCCGAACCCCATCGTGGTGAGAACATCCTCCAAGTAGCCCCAGTCAACCATGTCAAAAGCCATCTCAAAATCAATGAGCAATGAGCAAGAGGGCCAGGTATGGCGTGAGGAGATGGCAGTGGGCCGAGGCAAGGTGAAGGCGTCGTATACAATGCCGAGTACCGCGCTATGGCATGAAGCCACATTGGTCTGGATGAATCAGTTTGTGCAACAATGGCTGGAGGTGCTGGGCCAAGGCTGTGGCAAAGATTTTCATTTCTGTGTTAATTCAAGAGATCGGACGATAATCCGCACAGGAAGGAGGAGGTGGTTGGGTCTTGGGGATGACTACTATAGTCTCGGAGGGGAAGGCACCCCTCTCTGCCACGTGGTTAAAGAGGTCGACCAGAGGGGATATCAATATGTCTAGGTAAGTCGCGTAGTACTCTTGTGGAAAGCCGTCAGGCCCAGGCGTCTTCCCAGAGTGCAGTAGGGAAATAGCCCCATGGATTTCCTCTAGGGTAAGAGCAAGATCCAGGTCTGTTAATTCAACCTGGGCAAGGCGGGGTAATTTAACACCTGTTTGTTCCAGTAAGTCCACCAGAGAGGCCCCGGGGAGCTGAGCGGAATAGAGCTGTGCGTAGTAGCCTGCGAAGGCCTGAGCAATGGCTTGCGAGGTGCAGTGGTGGGTCCCGTCCGCGTCTCGAATTTCAGGAGTGATTCTGTTAACCTTGGGGTAGGAGACCAAGTTATGTAGCAACTTTCTGTTCTTGTCACCCCAACTGTACACACAGACCACAGGGTAGCGCCATAGCTTTTTGGCCGACTCCAGGGAGATCTGACAGATCTCAAGCTGCCTGGCGAGCTGAGCATCCTCAGGCCCCGCAAGGGTCAGTTCTAGCCATAGAGCCTGGGCTTCCAGCTGGGTCAGACGCACAGCCTGCGCCGCCCTTTTCGCATGTACCAGTCCCAAAGTGTGCCCGAGGAAGGGACTGAACGCGCTTGCAGTAGAGTTGCGGCACTACTTTCTTGCTAACCAGGGTTTACCTGGTTAGCAAGAAAGTAGTGCCGCAACTCTACTGCAAGCGCGTCCTTAATGTCCGTGTCCTGCAAAAACCATGCGTTCAGTCGCCAGACCGCTCGCAACCCATCGACGGTACCGCCCAAACAGAGGCAGACGGCAGAGTGGTCTGAGATACCACGGGGGAGAATAGAGATGCTAGAGACCTGTTGACATTCAGGGGCAGGCAGGAGGACCAGATCTATACAGGAGTGGGTATGGTGGGCCACTGAAGGGTGAGTGTACTGTTGGGCCCAGGAGTTCCAAATCGTCCAAGCGTTGCAGAGACCAAGGGCAGTTGACCAATCAGACAGTCGCTTAGAACTGGCGAGACGCGATGAAGACGGTACGCCCGTTATGTCGAGTGATGGTTGCAAGACTACATTGAAGTCACCTCCAATTATGGCCTGACCCAGGGGTGGGGCAGAGATCGCTTCCATAAGGTGACAAAGAGAAAGGGAAGTGTGGCAGGGAGAATATATGCTGATAGTAGGTTTAGGACATGGCAATGTGGCGGCCCTGCATGTTGGTCTTCACATAGATAGGAGTAAAGGGGAGACCTCTCCGGATCAAGATGTCCACCCCGCGAGAACCCTGCATAAAACTGAAGTGCCACACCCTATCGAACACGTATCTCACGAGGAAGGAGCAGCGAGTGCCCAGGAGATGAGTAGGAGGAGCACGTCCGGCGCAAGACTTTGGGTGCACGCAGAGAGAGCGTCTTTGGGTAACCACGATTTCACTCAGGTCTCCACAAAGGTATCTGCCCGTCCCTGTTCAACCCCTTTGTGGAAACCCACCAGGCGTAGGTTGTTCCACAGCGAGCAGTTTTCTGCATCTTCTGCCCAATGGTGTAGTTCCGAGGTTTGATTCTGCAGGCGAGCCACTTGGGTTTTCAGTTGTCCCAGCTCATCTTCAGCCATGGATAAACGTGACTCCGCTTCTGAAATTCGCGCTGTGGTGTTGCAAAGGTCTTGGCGGATAAGGCCATGTCCACCCGGACCTCGCCAATCTTGCTCTCCACCGAGGCCTAGGAGGTGCCAATAGCTTTCAGGTTGGTGAAAAGGTCACCACAGGCAAGGGGGAGCTGTGGACAGCCCCCTCCGTTGAGTTCCACTCGGCAGTGGTGTATTGGTCCATTTTAGTTTGAGTGTGTGGAGCGGGTGTCTTCCGGGTGCGGTCCCTGCATATTTCAGCCACGAATGTGAACCACTGGTAGACCAGCCGGCCGGGGGCCAAAGTTTCCGGGGGCAAGTGGCTCCCAATGGGGGAGGCCCAGCACCCAAGCTGTCAATACTCAGGCCCAGGCACCGAACCCACCCCCACGGGGGAACATCCTTTACAACGGAACCATTACAACGCGGTATCGTTACAACACAGAATTTACAACGAAAGTCGTTACAACAACTTTCACTGGAGGGCGCTCTAGGATAGGGAATAGTTTATCCAACACCTTCCCTACTATCCACGGGGTCTGGAGTTGGAATAGTAAATTAAACTATTCACTATCCAGCGCCCCCAACGCAAGTCATTGTAACGACTTGCGTTGTAAAACCTGCGTCGTAACGGTACGCGTTGTAACGGTACGCGTAGTACCCTCATACATGCCCCCCACGAAAGCTCAGCAGCGCCAGACACAGGCCAAAGTAGGACCAGGCACCCTGTCCTCCTCTGCCCGAGGCGACGGCTGATCCAAGGAGACTAAAGGCTCACCCAGCTCGTGGCGGGCGTAGACTCAGGCACTGACGACTCCATGGCGCTTGATGAGTGCGGCCAAAACTGCCTCCTCCACCCATGATGATGTGAACGCCACTGGTGGGGAATCCACTGAGCCAGCCAAGTGTGCCCCAATGACTGAGGCCCACCACAATGTCCGGGGCGCTGCAGGGCCAAAGTGAAGGATAAGGGCTGATGGAGGAGGCCCACTTCCAGCGTCCCACGCTGCCTGACAAATGCGGCGGAATCCACCTCCCTCAGGGTAGGTACCTACACCTGGGGTGCACCGGAGCCAAGGCCAGGGATGGGGAGCTGTGGGGAGGATCCACACCAAGTCCTCCATGCCACTTGTTATGCGTGGCTGATTCCACCGCCCATTATTTACAACAAGGGGTGGTGATGGACAGAGTCTCTGAATTAAGCAGAATACTCTCACCCAGTCAAGAGATCAGGGCTAGATCCAACACCGTTTTTTAGCTCATTGCACCATCCCAGTTTCAGAACCTGGCTGTATGCAAATTAGTCTGTCCCTGGCCCAGTGCATCATGGGAACAGGGCAGACCAGACTACAAAAGCCAATTCTTACACTGGGAAGGAAACAAGCTTCCGGGGACCGGTTTCTGGCATTTCAGCCGTCTTCGGCCCGGCTTGCTTGAATCCTGATGGTGCAATGAGCAAGGGACTCACATCTGAGTATACCCTTCCACGCTTAGGGTGGACAAAATTATTTACAACAAGGGGTGGTGATGGACAGAGTCTCTGAATTAAGCAGAATACTCTCACCCAGTCAAGAGATCAGGGCTAGATCCAACACCGTTTTTTAGCTCATTGCACCATCCCAGTTTCAGAACCTGGCTGTATGCAAATTAGTCTGTCCCTGGCCCAGTGCATCATGGGAACAGGGCAGACCAGACTACAAAAGCCAATTCTTACACTGGGAAGGAAACAAGCTTCCGGGTACCGGTTTCTGGCATTTCAGCCGTCTTCGGCCCGGCTTGCTTGAATCCTGATGGTGCAATGAGCAAGGGACTCACATCTGAGTATACCCTTCCACGCTTAGGGTGGACAAAATTATTTACAACAAGGGGTGGTGATGGACAGAGTCTCTGAATTAAGCAGAATACTCTCACCCAGTCAAGAGATCAGGGCTAGATCCAACACCGTTTTTTAGCTCATTGCACCATCCCAGTTTCAGAACCTGGCTGTATGCAAATTAGTCTGTCCCTGGCCCAGTGCATCATGGGAACAGGGCAGACCAGACTACAAAAGCCAATTCTTACACTGGGAAGGAAACAAGCTTCCGGGGACCGGTTTCTGGCATTTCAGCCGTCTTCGGCCCGGCTTGCTTGAATCCTGATGGTGCAATGAGCAAGGGACTCACATCTGAGTATACCCTTCCACGCTTAGGGTGGACAAAATTATTTACAACAAGGGGTGGTGATGGACAGAGTCTCTGAATTAAGCAGAATACTCTCACCCAGTCAAGAGATCAGGGCTAGATCCAACACCGTTTTTTAGCTCATTGCACCATCCCAGTTTCAGAACCTGGCTGTATGCAAATTAGTCTGTCCCTGGCCCAGTGCATCATGGGAACAGGGCAGACCAGACTACAAAAGCCAATTCTTACACTGGGAAGGAAACAAGCTTCCGGGGACCGGTTTCTGGCATTTCAGCCGTCTTCGGCCCGGCTTGCTTGAATCCTGATGGTGCAATGAGCAAGGGACTCACATCTGAGTATACCCTTCCACGCTTAGGGTGGACAAAATTATTTACAACAAGGGGTGGTGATGGACAGAGTCTCTGAATTAAGCAGAATACTCTCACCCAGTCAAGAGATCAGGGCTAGATCCAACACCGTTTTTTAGCTCATTGCACCATCCCAGTTTCAGAACCTGGCTGTATGCAAATTAGTCTGTCCCTGGCCCAGTGCATCATGGGAACAGGGCAGACCAGACTACAAAAGCCAATTCTTACACTGGGAAGGAAACAAGCTTCCGGGGACCGGTTTCTGGCATTTCAGCCGTCTTCGGCCCGGCTTGCTTGAATCTTGATGGTGCAATGAGCAAGGGACTCACATCTGAGTATACCCTTCCACGCTTAGGGTGGACAAAATTATTTACAACAAGGGGTGGTGATGGACAGAGTCTCTGAATTAAGCAGAATACTCTCACCCAGTCAAGAGATCAGGGCTAGATCCAACACCGTTTTTTAGCTCATTGCACCATCCCAGTTTCAGAACCTGGCTGTATGCAAATTAGTCTGTCCCTGGCCCAGTGCATCATGGGAACAGGGCAGACCAGACTACAAAAGCCAATTCTTACACTGGGAAGGAAACAAGCTTCCGGGGACCGGTTTCTGGCATTTCAGCCGTCTTCGGCCCGGCTTGCTTGAATCCTGATGGTGCAATGAGCAAGGGACTCACATCTGAGTATACCCTTCCACGCTTAGGGTGGACAAAATTATTTACAACACCGCCCAGCAGGAGGACTATGGCTCCCAAGGCGTCATCTCAGGTCGGCACGATAGACCAAAGCCCGTGTGGTCCCATGCAACAGAAGGACAGGCACTCCGGCCACTGAGTCATTAATCAGCCCAGATGTGCGAAGGCCCGGGGTAGAGCAAGTGTTGGAAGTATCAGTATAGGGGGCCAGGCTATACCAGAGTGAGCCAGGCCTCAATAGGAGGGCGTCACAGCAGCCGGGGTGAGGCAGGATGTGGGAGTTCAGGCTCGCAAGGGGATGCACCCAGGCCAGTCTAAACCCCCCACTCACCCCGCCACAAGTGTAGCGTACTCACCCACTTCAGTCAGCCGGTCCGCCACTTGGCTCAATGCAAGAGGCCAATGGAGAGCCATACAGGCCACCCCGGAGCTCCGCCACAGGAGGCAAGGTACCAGGACCATGGCAGGCAGGGCGGAAGCAGGAGAACTGATGTGGCAGACTCGGCCGCAGCCAGGTAGAGGCCTCACGTCCCCTAGTCCAGGAGCATCAGGGACGACTCGGGCAGCCCCGATCACCGGGACCCTAGTCCAGCCCGGCTCCGGAGACAGCCAGGCCGCACCCTCTCCTCAAGGTGACGGGTAGGGAGCCGGAGCGAAGTCAAGCCCCAGCCCAGGGAGGAGGGGGTCAGGTCTTAGGGCCTCCGCTGCCCAATCCAATCAAACATCCATCCGCAGGAAGCGCCGGCCTCTGCCGCCGCTCACGGTCACACAGGGCAAGCCCAGGAAGGCTGAGATGCGGTCAAGCAGGGGAAGGGAGGTCCACACCTTCACTCGCAGCACCACAGCCCGAGAGCATCCAGGGTGGGCAGGGCTCAATCCGGCTGGTCTTCATGCCCGGGGCCCCCAGGCAGCAGGCGGAGGGAGCCGGAACAGGAGAGCAAGGGATGAGCTGCGAGAGTTAAGACCCGGGCACCACCATCTTGGAATCCTGCAGGCTGGAGCATAGGGCGAAGTATCTCCGCTGCGATGGCTCCGCAAGCCATGCAGGCTTGCAACACACTGCCCTCATCAGCAGGTAAGGCAGGAAGCCAGTGGGAGGTTTGTAGGAGCACTGATGGAGGCAGAGTCCGACATGGATGATGAAGGGGTCCGAAGCACACTCAAAGTGCGACCGCCATCTTGACAAGTCGGCCACACCCCCCTACCCACCACCTTTGTAGCTTGGCACGAACAGACAAACTTATCTCAGAGGCAGTGTACAAAGCATTTGTGAACACATACAGTAATACAGTGAAACACTACAAATGGACACCACTCCAGTTTAGAGAAATAAGTAATCTTTATCTAAACCAAACGAGACCAAAACAACAAAAATCCACAATACGGTAATACAAATATGACTGTCAAATAGTATAAATACTTCAGTTCAAAGCAAATTGCAGATGCAACACTTTTCACCAAAGTACCTTGGTTGTGTCACGCACACAAACAAAAAGGGTCGCAGGGAAGGTGATGCGTTGGTTCCTTACACTCAGGGAAGGTGATGAATCAGTTCCTTGCTCCGGGGGTGCACAGGTTTCTTGAGTCGGTTCCTTACCGGTGAGGAGGTAATGCGTCGGTTTCTTACTGCATGGGGAGGTGATGTGTACTGTGTCTCCCAATGATGCAACAGACTTGGTGCCTCGATGCGATGCAAGCAACAATCCAGAACGATGCGTGGGTTTTTGCAGCCACACAGCAGGGCTTCCGTCGGAATCAGTGCGGTGATCTGGGACTTTGGAGATCAGTGCACTCAATGCGGCGTGCAGCGATTTCTCAAGCCGCAGGCAGGCACTGCGATGATTTCTTCAGTGATGTATCTGAAACAGGTGCGGATGCGCCACGCTTCACGAAGTTGTGTTACTTTTCCAGCTCCCAGCGGCAAACAGCTTCCGGAGGTCCAAAACAACAGCAGGCACCTCTTAGCAGGTCAGAACTCCCAGCAAAGAAGCTCAGTGGAGCTGGTGATGAAGTCTTTGTGTCCTTGAGACTTCAGAACAGGAGGCAAGCTCAGTTTCAAGCCCATGGAGATACTCCTCAAGCAGGGGAAACAGCAAACAGCAAAGTTCTTCTCCCTTTTCGTGGCAGAAAGTAGCCATTGCAGGCCAACCCTAGACATCAAACAGCACAGGGGCAGTATTTCGCCTCAGTTTCTCCAACTCTTCTCTGTGGCAAAGGTTCCCCTTGATTCCCAGAAATGATCTAAAGTTCCGGGGTCTGGGCCCCAATATCTACACAGCAAAATACTTGCTCTCTGGTGGCAAAGAAGCCCTGTGCTTAATCAAAACCAGTTCTGTCCTCTCTGGTGCAGCTTCCTGGTAGGAGGTGTGAGACAGCATTGTGGAAGGAAGACCAGGCCCATTCAGCTGAAAAGAAATCTCCTCCCCCTACTCTAAATGCAGCCCAGGTCTATTCAGTTCAGCCCTGACTCATCAAGACTCTCTGGAGCCATTGGACCTCCCTAGCCCCTGTCACTCCACAGCCCAACAGTCAATACATATCTTAGCAGAGGCACACTGGACGGCTTAGCAAGAAAATACCTACTTTCTAAGAGTGGTATTTTCAAAAACAGAATGTTAAAATCACCCTCACTAAAAGATGCATTTTAACATTCTGAGTGCAGGCACCCTAAACTTTACTTACCTACCTTGTTCCTAGGGGTAGTTAGGTTTATAAGATGTTATAAGTAAACTCCCCATTCTATCCTATGGGTACAGATAGCCTTACAATAGTGCAAACCAAAATTGGCAGTATTTTACTATCAGGAAATGCCACACACACCAGGGCTTGTTCTACCTTCACACCCGTTGCACCCTACTCACAGGAGTACCTTGGGCCAACTTAGGGGTGACTAACTTGTAAGAAAAGGGAAGGTTAGGGCCTGGCAAGTGGGTGTACTTGTCAAGTAGACATGGCAGTACCAGACTGTACACAGGCTCCGCAATGCTGGCCTGAGACCTTGTTGCAAGGCTACTTGTATAGGTGGCATAATCAGTGCTGCAAGCCTACTAGCAGCATTTGACTTGCAGGCCCTGGGCACACACACAGTGCACTGTACTAGGGACTGACTTGTAAATCAAATATGCCAATTATGGAATCACCAATCGGTAACAACAATTTACAAAGGGAGCACTTGAACTTTGGCACGTAACAGCAGTGGCAAAATGCTCAAAGCATCTAGACCAGCAAAACGAAGTCCAACACATAGGAAAAACACAGGAGATAAAGGGAAAAATACAGGGGAAACCTACCCCAATGATACCAGGTCTAACACTTGTCCCCTCCAGTTGAAATGTGGGATGAACTACCCACCCTCTTGGGAGTTCTCAAGGCGCAAAAACCTGGACAAACCCTCAACATTGGTGTGTTCTGTACCAGGGCGGTGTTCCACTGTGAAGGCCATCCCCTACAGGGAAATGGACTACCTGAACAACTTCTGTTCTCACCCCTCATCTGCATTAACCATCTGAGGGGCCTGTGGTTGGTCTGATCCTGGCAGTGAGTCCCAAACAAGTAGGGCCTCTGCTTCTTCATTGCCCAGACCACAGCAAAAGCCTCATGCTCAATCGTACTCCACCTCTGTTCCCATGGAAGTAACCTCCTGCTAATGAAGGCTACATGTTGGTCTAGGCCCTCCTCATTTAGCTGTGAGAGCACAGCTCCCACACCATGCTCTGAAGCATCTGTCTGCACCACAAATTCCTGTGAGAAGTTGGGTGCCTTGAGCATGGGCGCTGTGCACATGGCAGATTTCAGGGCATCAAAAGCTTATTGGCAGGTGTCAATCCAGTTCACCTTCCTGGGATGCTTCCTGGAAGTCAGCTGTGTCAGTGGGGCAACAATGGAGCCATAACCCATGACAAATTCCCTGTAATACCCAGTGAGTCCTAAGAAGGCCCTCGCCTCTGTCTGTGTATTGGGGGTTCCCAAGCCAGAATGTTATTAATCTTGGGCTGTAGGGGTGCCACCTGGCCACTTCCTATCTGGTGTCCCAAGTACAACGCCAAACCCTGCCCGATCTGGCTCTTGCTTGCCTTGATCGTGAGGCCTGCCCTCTGCAGAGCCTATTTACAACAAGGGGTGGTGAGGGACAGAGTCTCTGAATTAAGCAGAGCCAAGGCCAGGGATGGGGAGCTGTGGGGAGGATCCACACCAAGTCCTCCATGCCACTTGTTATGCGTGGCTGATTCCACCGCCCATTATTTACAACAAGGGGTGGTGATGGACAGAGTCTCTGAATTAAGCAGAATACTCTCACCCAGTCAAGAGATCAGGGCTAGATCCAACACCGTTTTTTAGCTCATTGCACCATCCCAGTTTCAGAACCTGGCTGTATGCAAATTAGTCTGTTCCTGTCCCAGTGCATGATGGGAACAGGGCAAACCAAACTACAAAAGCCAATTCTTACACTGGGAAGGAAACAAGCTTCCGGGGACCGGTTTCTGGCATTACAGCCTTCAGCACTTCCCAGAGGTGGTGCAGATGTTCCTCCCAAGTGGCACTGAACACTGCGATGTCATCCAGGTAGGCAGCACTGAAATCGTCCAGCCCAGGCAACACCTGGTTGACCACCCTCTGAAAGGTGGCAGGGATATTCTTCAATCCAAAGGGCATCACCCAGAATTGGTAGTGCCCCTCTGACATTGAAAATGTTGACCTTTCCTTTGCCCCATCAGTTAAGGCAATCTGCCAGTACCCAGAAGTTAAGTCAAACGTTCTGAGGTACTGGGCAGCACCCAACCGATCTATGAGCTCATCAGCTCTGAGGATGAGGTGTGTATCAGTCCTGGTGACTCAATTGAGCCCTTGGTAGGAAACATAGTACCGTAGTTCTGCCGTCGCACCGGGTGCAGCAGCCTTTGGGGCCAAGACCACTGGGCTGGCCAAAGGGCTGTTTGAGGGCTCAATCACCCATAGAGCTTACATCTTGGAGACCACTTCCTTGATGCAAGCCTTGACCCTGTCAGTCACTCTGTAAATGTTGTGCTTCACAGGAGGACTGTCCCCAGAGTCAACATCATGGACACGCCACTGAGTGACAATAGGGGTCAGGGAGAACAGAGCAGCAAACTGTCCCAACAGTTGGCGGCAGTCACTCTGCTGTTCAGGAGTGAGGGCGGGGGAGAGGGTTACGCCGTCCACTGACCCATCATGTTCCTTAGCAGATGGGAGGTCAGGAAGAGGTTCAGTCTCCTCCTCCATTCCAGCATCTGTTGCTAGGAGCATGCGCACTTTGGGTCTCTCCAAGTTGGGCTTAAGGTGCTTCACATGCAGGACTCTCAAAGGGTTCCTTGGAGACAGTAAGTCCGACAGGTAGGTGACTTTGCTCTTGCGCTCCACCACCTCAAATGGCCCTGTCCACTTATCTTATCTATTTTTTACAGACTGCTCTGACAGAGACATGAAGTGATATCTTCCTGAGAGATCCCATGTATGTTTATGACCAGGCTCGACAATAAAGTTTCACTTGATTTGGAAAATTAAGTTACGTAAAATTTGGGCCGTACAAGAATGCGTATTGAATTTTATGGCATAACTCTAGTTTGTTATTAAGTTTTACCGGCAATCTATGATTGACTTTTAATTAGGCATTAACCACGAATCAATTAAACTTTATTCGTAATACAATATGACACTCAGCTAGAATGAGGCGATTTCCCTTTAATGATTCCTAACGACAGGATGACGTTTTCCAACGACGGAACACGTGACTGCAGCAAGAAGGATTTGTTTCCGTTTCTCGCTGGCGTTCAGTGTTTCCGGGCCGCGGATGTGTTGCCAAGCAGGTTTCATGCAGGGAGCCATCGGCATGAAAGTAAGGCTTTCTGGATCACTATTATCTTCTTTGCTAAAGAATTAGAGCGGCTAGACACCACTAATGCCTGTTTCGTTTGGTTTTATTTCCTTCCTGGTCTGCTTAGACATAGCACGACGTGAAGTTGTCCCCTGCTGCGAGAGCCCATGTAACGCTGTTCTCTAGCAGCCATAGTGAGTTTGATAATTTTTGGGCCATGATCTTCCTTCCTAGTACAAAATTTAAAGGCGCTCTGAATATTGTCCGTGATATCTGGGGGCAATATCAGTATTGACGGGGTATGCACGCATGATGAATTATTTTACAATGGCCCGAATTAAGATGGTAACAAATAGCGCATACTTGACATTTTATATTGAACGCGTCAAGTTTGGCAGTGAATCCGAACTATACTACCCTGATATTTCTGAGGGTAACAAGCATGAATCACACTAAACATGTTGTGTATATTGTCACACAAGGGTGATAAAGGTATCTTACTTTCGAAAATTGAGATGATTGCATAATAGTTTGGCCACATTTGATCGTAAAACTGACAATGTTTGAATCATTGTTAATTTGTTATGATTTGTGTTCCTCATTTTCCTTCCTTGTTTACAGATTGTGGGCCCTGGTGAAGTCTGTGTAAGCCCCCACAGGTAAATCCATGAGTTACACAAAAAACCTTTTTACACATACATCCCCACGGGAATGTGCGCCTTAGCGCGCGGATACCACCGGAGGATTATAATTTTTCTGGTCCTGACGAATGCTGAGCGATTAAGGCTCATTATAGCAGAAACATGTTGACCTTATAACTAAAGGACATGGAGTTTCAGAATAATTAACTCTGTATTGTCCGGTACATTTTTAAGTGACGCTGATTGGCCCCTTATTAAATTTGTACGGGGTACAGTCGGTTTCTTTTAATAAAACACATGCACTATCACTATCACTAATCAGGCGTTGTAGCACACTGGGGGAGACATTCGGTCTCCCCAGTGGGAACCCAATGATGAAGCATGTCACTACCAGGTTGGTGAGTGAGGGTTGTTTTTAGAAAAATAGTTTTTTTCTTTTTACTTATTTATCATTCTTTATTTAGTGACATTATAGTTCATTTTTGAGCTACAAAATAGTTTAATAAGGCACAATTATTTTATTGTGTTTGGCACACCTTGTGACACTCTTTTGTTGTTATTATCTAGCTTCCAGATTCACCTGAGAGAGTTGCCTGAAGCGCTTAGTCTGGTTCCCGAAGGCCAGAATGTAGCTATATACATCCTGGGGAGGTTTACTGGGAGCTCTCTCCCAGCCTTCTTTGACCAGACTTAGAGGTCCTCTTACAGAATGGCTATAATATAATAATAATAATAATAATAATAATAATAATAATGGGTTTTCGGTATGTAGGGGCAAATTTTTACAGAATCGGTAAATTTACAGATTCGGTAAATTAACCGATTCTGTAAAATACCGAATCGGTATTTTTACCGATTCAGTAAATCTGAGATGTAGGTGGGACTCTTCAGAGTCCCAAAGACCCTACAAATTTGGTATTTTACCACCCAATCCAATTGGGTGTTAAAATACCGAATTCAGGTGTGCATGCACATGTGTGCATGCACACCTATGCCATGTGACAGACAGACATGCCCTTAGGGCATGTCTGTCTGCCACATGGCACACATGTCAATTTCTGGGGTGCCAGAGGGTGTCAAAGTGACACCCCCTGCACCCTTGCAGAATTCGGTATTTACCGATTCGGTAATTACCGAATCGGTATTTCCCATTGATTCCTATGGGCTGTGAAGCCCATAGGAATCAATAGGAAATACCGATTCGGTAATTACCGAATCGGTAAATACCGAATATTACCGATTCGGTAATTCCACATCTGGAATTACCTACATCTCCCCCCTCTATTTTAGCACTTCTTAAATACCGAATCGGTAAAATTCGGTATTTAAGAAGTGGTAAAATAGATTTACCTACATCTAACCCTATCTTCTTAAAAATTTGTTTTCCACAACTTGGAGCACTGTACAGTTTTTATAACTCCAGATTTCAGAGCCATAGTTCGCAATGGCAATACTCTTAGATTTATATATATTTAACATTGCATGCACGGGTTTGGCACACAGCCTCCAGGCAAAATCAAGTACCGCACCAGTAGACCTTGCCATAGCATTTCTCTTTGCCCTCCTTTGCGGAGCCCAGGAGCATCTGTCATCAAATAAAACACCTAAATACGGGAATTTAGTGACCCTAGTTATTTCATTACCATCACAACCAAACGTTTTAAGTTCACTTGGCTTTGCTCCCATACTCATAGTGTGTGATTTGGAAAAATTTACATTTTGATTCTGAGAGCCCATAAAATCAGCAAAGGAGGTCAGTAAGTGCTGGAGCCCCACCACTGTGCGTGCCAATAAGGCAGCGTCATCTGCATGAAGTAATGCAGGGATCAGTCGATTTCCCTTGCGAGGGATATCCTTAGCGGCTTTGCACAAACTGAATCTAGATTATTGAGGTTTAGGGTAAATAGCAAGGGAGCCAGAATGCAGCCCTATCTGACTCCTCTTATAATATCTATCTTCTGTGTTAAGTTACCCTTTTGGTCGAACCTTACCGCTGCCGAGTGACACTGTGCAGATTAGACAAGAAGTACACAATATTTTTATCCATACCCATTGCTAACAACAGGTCCCAGAGCTTGGATCTATTTACCCGGTCAAACGCCAAGATTACATCCATGAAAGCAAGATGAAGTATCCCTTTCTTGGCTACTGTATATTTTCCTTTTAGAAGATACAGGTTCAGGCACTGATTCAAAGTGCCTCTGCCTTTCCTGAAGCTGTATTTAAGGTTTGACAGGAAATCATGCTCATCAATCAATCCAGTTAATTTTCTGAGAACTACTCTCATCAACACCTTAACCATAGAATCAATCAATGATATTGGCCACATTGGATCATCTCTCTCTCCTTTTTTAAAGACTGGTACAATGATTGATGTTGACCCGGACTTTGGCATTACCTGTTGACAAACAGTGTTTAAAACATTGGGCAATATATTTGCCCATAAAGGAATATCTGCCTTAAAGAGGTCGACAGGGACCCCATCTGGGCCCGGAGCTTTATTGCTGGCCATTTGGGCTATTGTCGCAGCCACTTCTTGTTCTGAGAAGTTCAAGCTATATGCAGCGGTTAAACACGTGGGCCCTGTGTTTGCCTGATCAGGCTGGTCACCATAGATATGTTTAAAATGATTAAACCAGAGCTCTTTGGGAATATTGCACTCAACAATGTTGCCCCCAAGACCCGAGAAGAACGGTCTGTTGACGATAGCCCAGAATTTCGCACTATTCTTATTCACGTGAACAGACAACAGCTCTTCCCAGGCGTCTTGTTTAATTTCCAATTTGCGTATATGCCGTACCCGCTTATACTCTACCCTTGCCGCAGCTATTACATTTTTATCCTGGGGTTTTTGTTTCAGGGCACATAATAATTTCTGATGGGCAGCTGTGCAATTACGGTCAAACCCCCTCTCTTCCTTGTGAATTACATATTTATTAGGTAGGGAGAGAGCACTGGCTACCTGCTTATAGATCCTGTCAAAAGCTGTGGCAATCACCACTCCCCTCTGGGTACTATCTTGACAGATGGCGATCTCATTCCCTACACAATTTAACAAATCATTTAAAAAAAAAAAAAGGTCTTGTACCACCTTGGCCCATTTCAATCTATGACCTTGATCCCTAGTTTTTATTAAGGGATCTAAGCCCCTAATCTCCACCACATCTGTAGTATTTAAGCACCCTTTTATAATGATATGAATAGGGGTCTGGTCGCTATATTGTGACCATTGCATATCATAATCCAAGACAAGGGGGAATAGAGTTGTGTTGACAAATACATATTTAATAGTGGAAAACATACCCCTGCCCTTAAAGGAAGGGATGCCAACTTCTGCCGTTATTGGGAGAGCAAACCCAAAGTCAGCTAAAACGTCCTCTAGATATCCCCCTTGAGAGGAATGTTCAAAATGAATGTCTAGGTTACCGGGCCAAGTTCATCAAAGACCTGCCACTTTTTATTACACAAATGAATATTAAAATCACCATAATCAAAAACTGGGTAACTTGCTTCTCCCTATCTAGGTCTAAAAAGTGATTTAGGCTCCATAAATGTTCATTTTTAAATGCCTTTTCGAACGAATTACAGAAGTTAAGAACACGTATCTTCTGAGCATAGACAGGGTTCATCTCAACCGCTAAACAATTTGCGGACCTTGTGTCCATTTTACGGTGACTGCCCCCCACTTTAAAGAAATCAATATTAATAGGCCGCCCCTCGAGCGGCCTGCAACAGACGGTCATGTGGCCTCCATATAAGTTGTGTAGCCGTCCAGCCAAAATACATTTTCAGACTCGCAAGTTTCTTGATATCCAGGATATCCTGTTCCCTCACCAGGCCAAGCTACACGGGGTCATCACATTTGTTCTTAAGACCAGATAAATACCAACTTAAAATATTCATATTTCTGTCCCTCTTTCTGCTACTCTTGTAGGGGTACACAAGCTAAGAATGCTCAGACTCTGGTGAGTTGAACCAGTGTAGTGGTATGACTTAATAGTCAATCGTTGGTATCTAACTGGCTCAAAGGGGGATATCTATTGGCCAATTCTAATATATTCCCTGATGGTCTAAGATCTGGGGCAGCCCCAAATGTTAACAGACTTGCAGGTTGTGGGTTCTGATTGGGAAAGCTATTCTGTCTTAGCAAGCGCGTGCGGGCCAGGCCTATGTGCGTCCTTTCTGTGGGATAACCACACAGGGACATAGAATTCTCAGCTAGGTTTCTTACAGGTGGGCGATAAAAGAACTCCAGGGGAAGTGCTCTAATATCACCCAGGCCAAAATTACCATGCTCTTTAAACAATAAACAAGCTATATTAGCCTGATTAAAGTTGACGACGACACAATCTCGACCGTCTTCACACCCTGTCCGACCCACCCCACTCGCCTAGCCATAATGATATGTGATGCTGCTTTAACCCCAACATCCGGCAACCTTGAACACCAAAATTTTACTTTGCGAATCAGTTCATTAGGGTCTCGTTTATGTTGCTTTCAGAAAAGGGACCCTTACTAACACAGCTCACAAGGGGGTAGCCTCCGAGGGTAAGTGGAGCCTGCATTTATTTCCCTGTCCACGTGAAGGCTGATTATCCTGTGCTCTACAGGCAGAAATTGCTAGCTGTTCAGGCTATGGCTGGGACCCTGTAAGAATAGATTGGGCACCCAGGTCAGGCTTATCATTATTAGTAGCTGAGTTATTAAGATCAGAATTGGGAATCCCGGGGTGATGGGCAGTGTATTGGACCCCATTGGACGGTCCTGCCTGTGTATGACCTATACCAACTTGGGCATCCAAAGCCACCTTACTTGGTACTATATCCTTATTCCAACCACATTTACGATCCCTCATTTTGCTTTAATGTGAGTCTATGGAAGATAGTTTAATTGTCATGACCTCTAGGGCATTTTTCATGCAAGCAGTTAAGTCCTCTTTGAGTGTCCAAAGGAAAGTCGCAAAATGCGCTTGACTGGAGTTTTCAATGTGAGTAACGAGATGGGCTTTGACCGAGGCCCAATGTTCCTCTACTCCCCGCCCCAAGCAGAGAGTCAACAATATTTGCCCCCGACTTCAATCCCTTTCTGCATTTCCTCTTGTTTATGGTCCCCGTCGAGGCAGCGGGTGCATCTCCCCACAACCTTCCTCCGATGTCTGCCGAGGGATCCTGGGCAGTGGACAGTATGTCTTGTGACACTTCAATAGGGGCATCATCTTCCACCTCAGAGTCTAAGTCCATGGTAGCACCATGTAAATTGGGACATACAGTTTCACTGGGTGTCTCGCTAGGGGTATTCAGTAAGTTCTTATCAGGTCTAGGACCTCCCCCTAATCCCAGCTGCTCCTCCACAATGTGAATTTCCTAATTTAACACCCCAACAGCGGTTGTCAAATACGGAATAATGAAGGCACAGTTTCTGGGAATCTTAGCTTTTACTTTACCCCGATCAGAATGAGAGGGTCATTTTTGCTTACCCATGGCGAATTGCAGATGAAAGAGGGCTGGCCCAGTCCAATCTCTGCCAGTAGCAGACGGGCGCAGATGGACCCGCCCTTGGCCGAGGCACGCTCGCACATGTCCTGCGCTGCAGGAGCCCTCTGGGGTTTTTCAAAGCACCTCCAGGTGCGAGAAGTCGGTGTTGGTGGTGGCTGAATACCGCAAAGGAGCCTGGGATGTGTAGTCCTGTCCCGCTCCCCCTTCCGATCCCGGCAGTGATGGCAGTGATTGCAGCAAAATTAAGAGCTTACTGTGCTCCGGGAGCCCTCTGGGATTTTTCAAGGCACCTCCAGGCGTGAGAAGTTGGCGTCAGTGGCGGCTGAATACCACAAAGGAGCCTGGGACGTGTAGTCCTGTCCCGGTAGTGATGGCAGTGATTGCAGAAAAAGTAAGGGCTTACCGCGCTGTGGGAGCCCTCTGGGGTTTTTCAAGGTGCCTCCAGGCACGAGAAGTCAGCGTCGGTGTCGGATGAATACCGCAAAGGAACCTGGGACGTGTAGTCCTGTCCCGCTCCCCCTTCTGGTCCCGGCAGTGATTGCAGCAAAATAAGGGCAACCAAATCATAGAGCCCTTGCAAATCATTTATCTGACTACCCTTCACCAATCCATCCAGTGCTCTGCAGGAATAAGACTCATACTCCACCAAAGTGCTTGACTCCAGCTTCTTACGGGCCCTGAACTTCTGACTGTAAATCTTTGGGGTCAAACCATACCTCCTTACCAAGGCTTCTTTCATGGGGGCATAAGACATCTGATCTTCAGTGGACAAGGTTTCCCTCTCCTCAGCGACAAAGCAGCTCCATTACCCACCTCCCCAGTCTCTCTCAGGGATTCTGTAGGGCCTCATTGCTACCTCATATGCTTCAAACCACTGACCAATGTCCTCATGCTTGATAAACGTCTTAATAACCTCCTTGGGGAAGTACACCCTCCCTTCTCCAGGCACTGATGGTGGCTGCCACCATTGGGATTGGACTCTATGCTCTTTGCTTTTAAATCCAGCTCCCTCAAACCTCTTTCATGATCTTCTTCTCTTCCAGTGCAAATTTCTCCCTCTGAAAAGCAAACTCCCTATCCTCTTTCCCCAGCAGGAACTTTGTGGGCTCTAATCCATGCATCCTGGTTTTCTCCCTGTCTTCCATCTGTTAATCTGGAGACAACCCATTTGAAGAGACACTGCTGCCCCCTCCGGGAAGGTAACCTCTCTCCAGGCAGACCTAATAGCCCATCCTGCTGTCCCTCTAAATTCTCCCCCTCCTCCTCAGGCTGAACGGCATGCTCACTGGCATCCCTTGACTCCAACCAGGCCCTCAGCCCTTTTTGGAATTCCTCTTTTCTGGAGAGGCCTCTAACAGAGATTGTAAACTTTTTGCAGATAGCTTACAATTGTGGCACAGTGTCGGTTTCAACCATATCCTCCTCAAACTCAACATCCATGGATGGAATTCATGCTGGCTTTGGCATGATGAAGATTGGTAGTTCTCAGTTGCAAGAAAAAAAATAGTCCCAAAGAAAAAGTTCCACCAAGTGTATGTGGTCGCGTAATGGTCTGCACTATACTAGTAGTGTACACCAATCACTGTATGTAAGACACAAATGCAAGTCCAGATCCTCACCGCTGACTGCCAATGTTAGAAATGGGAGTCTCAAGTTGGCAGAGCTAGGTACCTTTGTCCAAGTAGTGACCCTTCTTCCTAGACAGGGTAAGGGGGGTACACTTCTAAAATAACCCCTGCTCACCCCTTGGTAGCTTATCACAAGCAGATAGGCTTATCTCAGAGGCAGTGTCCTAAGCATTTGTGAACACATACAGTTATACAGTGAAAAAACTATAAATGGACACCACACCAGTTTAGAAAAAAAGGTAATCTTTATCTAAGCAAAACAAGACAAAAATGACAAAACTCCACAAAACAGTAATACAAATTTGACTTTCAGAAATAGTTCAGTTAAATGCAAATTCCAGATGCAATATTTTTCACACAAAGTACCTTGGATGAGTCGTGCACACAAACAAAAAGGGTCACTGGGAAGGTGATGCGTCGGTTCCTTATACTCAGGGAAGATGATGCGTCGGTTCCTTGCTCCGGGGGAGGTGATGCGTCCGTTCCTTACTGCTGTGCACAGGACCTGATGGGTCGGTTCCTTACCGGTGAGGAGTTGATGCGTTTGTTTCTTATTGCATGGGGAGGTGATGCATCGGGTTCTTCCTGCATCTCCCAACGATGCAATAGACTTGGGGCCATATGTATCAAGCAAATTAGCATTCGCAAAGGCCGAAATTCACAGAATTTCGGCCTTTGCGAATGCTAATTTGCTAAATGGTATGTATGAAACATTTTTGCTGCAAAATAAGGAATCGCAAAATTTGCCATTCCTTATTTTGCGATTGCACTTAAGGAATCGAAATTTTGCAATTCTTTAAATGCAATGTATCAAGGAAAAAATAATTTAAAAATGCCCATAAGGATTCACAAATTACCACCAACTTCTAGTTGGTGGTAAGTTGCGAATTCTTTTAAAAAATATTTTTTTTTTAAATCCAAAGGTGCCATATGATGCTCATACATGCCCTTAGGGCATGTATGTGCTCCATATGCCCCCACATGTCATTTTCAGGGGTGCAGCAGGGTGTTCCTGAGACACCCCTGCGCCCTTGAAAATATTCACAATTTGCGATTAGCAAATTGCTAATCGCAAATTTCCCCTTCATTCCTATGGGCCTCCTGGCCCATAGAAATGAACGGGAAATTTGCGATTAGCAATTTGCTAATCGCAATTTAGGAATGTTAAGGAATCACTAAAAAGAAGCGATTTCCTACATACATACCATTTTGCGATTTCTAAATAGCGATTCCTTAAAAATCGCTATTTAGAATTCGCAAAACAGAACTATGATACATATGGCCCTTGGTGCCTCGATGTGATGCGAGTATCCGGGACGATGCGTGGGTTCTTGCAGCTGCACATCAGGGCTTGTGTCAGAATCGGTGTGATGATCTCAGACATCGGATATCAGTGCACTTGATGCAGCGTGCATCGATTTTTTGAGCCGCAGGCAGGCGCTGCCAGGATTTCTTCAGTGATGCGCCGGATACAGGTACGGATGCATTACGCATCTGGAAGTTGCGTTACTTTTCCAGCTCTCAGCGGCAAACAGCCTTCAGAGCTCCAAAACAACAGCAGGCACCTCTTAGCAGGTCAGAACTCCCAGCAAGAAAGTTCAGGGGAGCTGGTGGTGAAGTCTTTGTGTCCTTGAGACTTCAGAAAAGGAGGCAAGCTCAATGTCAAGCCCTTGGAGATCTTCCTCAAGCAGGGGACATAGCAAACAGCAAATACCTTTTACCTTTCCTTGGCAGAACGTAGCCACTGCAGGCCAACCCCAGACAGCAAACAGCACAGGGGCAATATTCCCCCCATTTTCTCCAGCTCTACTCCTTAGCAATGGTTTCTCTTGATTCCCAGAAGTGATCTAAAGTTCTGGGGTCTGGGCCCCAATATTTATACAGCAACATCCTTTGTTCTCTGGTGTCAGAGATGCCCTAGCTCAGTCAAAACCAGTTCTGTACTCTCTGATGCAGCATCCTGTCAGGAGGTGGAGACATCATTGTGGAAGGCAGACCAGGCCTTTCAGGTGAAAGGAAATCTCCTCCCCCTACTCTAAATGCAGCCGATGTCTATTCAGCCCAGCCCTAATTCATCCAGACTCTCTGGAGCCACAGCATCTACCCAGCCCCTGTCACTACAAAGTCAGACAGTCAATACACATCCTAACAGAGGCACACTGGATGACTATGAAAGAAAATACCTACTTTCTGAAAGTGGTATTTTAAAAAAGATGCATTTTAACATTCTGAGTTGAAGCATACTAAACGTACTTTCCTACCTTGTTCCCAGAGGTAGTTATGTTTATATGATGTTATATGCAAACTACCCATTCTATCATATGGGAACATATAGCCTTTCAATAAAGAAAAACGAAATTGGCAGTTTTTCCCTATCAGAACATGCCACACACACACCAGGGCATGCCCTACCGTTCACCAATACTGCACACTGCCCACAGGGGTACCTTAGGGGTGACTAACATGTTAGAAAAGGTAAGGTTAGGGCCTGGCAAGTGGGTGCACTTGCCAAGTCGACATGGCAGTACCAGACTGCACACAGGCTCTGCAATGGCAGGCCTGAGACCTTGTTGCAAGGCTACTTGTGTAGGTGGCACAATCAGTGCTGCAAGCCTAATAGCAGCGTTTGATTTACAGGCCCTGGGCACCCACAGTGCACTGTACTAGGGACTGACTAGTAAATCAAAGATCACAGTCATGGAATCACCAAAGCATTACAACAATTTACAAATGGAGCACTTGCACTTTGGCACTGAACAGCAGTGGGAAACTGCCCAAAGCATCTAGACCAGCAAAACGAAGTCCAACACACAGCAAAAACAAAAACCCACAACAATGATGCCTGGTCTAACAGACGTCCTAAGTCTAGCTGCCAGATAATTAAATCAAACCATGAGCATGGCCCAACAATGTAAAATAGACATTATTCACAGTGTGAACGGCACAGGAAAATGGCTCAAGGCATATTGCATTTTCTGAAGTTTCTTTACTACCTCAGCTGCTTCGCTATACAGCAGCTGGGTTTGTTGTCGCCAAAAAGCGATAGCTAATAATATGCGTATTTAATTCCTTAGCAGACTTCTCCCCAGTGACCAGTAGGACAGTAGAGTAGAATTTGGCCTTGAAAAGGCTCTAATACTAAATTTAGTGGGTTAATGCCAAGTCTTTTCTTGGTATCTTGGGATAGAGAACAGAACAATGTGTCACTGGCTTGCATAACAGAATACCAAGAAACAGACAATATATTAGCGATGGGTGTAACTCACGTAATTCCATGTAGCATGATCATACAGCAATATGCCAGAAAGTAATTCTGTATTTAGTGATATTTTTTTCCACAATGGACGCAAGGATGCATTTTGCACTAAGAAATAGCGCTAAATGCAACAAAATATGAATAACAGTGCAGCAGCTGTTATCACTAGCTAAATGTGCTCTTGAGGTAGGAATTTTCCCCAACGTACTAATGGCACTAATTTCTTAGAGCAAAATGAACCCTTGCAAACAAAATGGAAACGAGGCTGTATTTTGCAATAAGAAAAAAGCACTAAATATAAAACATGAACAGCAGCATGAGCAGCCGCTTGCTAAATTGTTTCAGTGCTATCCCCCTGCCCCCAAAATTGCTCTTAATTACATGAGCAGGCATAACCGTAAAAGCTTTAGTAATTTAGCGTCAAAAAGTAATACTACCAGATTTGCAAGTGCTAAAGCTTGTTATTCTTACTGCTGTAATCATGGAGACAGCTGGATCTGAACCTCCAAAGCCACCAGATGGCCACTGTAGGTAGATTACCAGTAGCCAACCGAAGACCCCAAGGGAAAAGTGTTTGAGAGCAAACAGCAAACTAACATAACAAACTAAAATAAGAAAAGGCAACTGGGACCATATTACAATATGTGCCCGTGGGCCCATGGGTTTAGGAGTTCTTATGGTGGCACTGTGTGCTTTCAGGTCTAACGGACAACATATCCTGAGGGGTTTCATGGAATCAGTCTGGCACCATCCCAAGTTTTATGTTGTCCAACAAATGAACAGTTCCTATTGAAAAGTGAAAATCGTACGACATGCACCTGCTGTGTGCACCCCGGGCCACTTTGGTATTACATAAGGAGCTGCAGCACTTAAGTGGCCCCTTCTGTAATACTGGTAGCACTGGTGCACATGTAGAAGCAGTGCTATCTCAAAAGGGTATTCCTTCATTTGCATGGGGCATGGCCCCATGTAAATAAGGGAATCTATTTGCCTCTACACACCATAGATTTATTTATTTTGTAGGAAGGACCAAACTGTGGAGGGAACTGAACTTTTAAGCTTTAGACAGAACGTGAGCCTGGCCTTATTGGCCTCAACAATGACATCATGGGCATTAAGTTGCTCAGGGCGCCTAGAATGCTGCACGTTCCTGGCAAACCTGGAATTTCCAAAAGTACTCCTATATCTCCAGCCTAATTAAAATTACTCCAGGCCTCCAATATATATATAATACTTTGTAAGTAGATGGTCTTCATTTAGTTGTTCTTTGTCATTTGTCTGAAGAATAGGCAGCATGAAGGTGAGTTAAATGCTCAACATTCATCTTTTATCTGCTGCGATAATATCTTAATGAGGTACAAACATATTGCCATCTATACACATTCTAAACATGCTGTAGAAATGGATCGCTAGAAAGAGGAGTTAGAGTGCTGGCAAATGAGACAGACAGAGAGGTTAGGAAAATAAGGACCTGATTTAGATCTTGGCGGACGGGTTAATCTGTCACAAAGATCAGGGATATCCCATTGGCCGAAATATAAATCCCATTATATCCTATGTCTCTATGGGATATATATTTTGGTGGATGGGATACCCGTCACCGTTGAGACGGAGTAACCCGTCCACTAAGATGTAAATCAGGCCCTAAGCTACTTGTTGGAGCAAATTCAAGGAAACACTACATAGAAGGATATTAGAGAAAAGAGAGAAGGAAGGAATAAGTGACTGTGGTACTGAGCCAGGGAATCAAGTAAACAAGCCAAATTATTTGTAGGAACTCGAAATATTTTCTAGGAGCTGAAAAGCACCAACCTCATGTTTTTTACAGAGCAAAAAAGAGCAAACACTGATAAGCACTATTTTGTACAATTTCTGAAAATATTGGAAAACCCCATTCAAACCCCACAGGAATTCACAACAAACAGAAACCAAAATAGGTAAGCCTGGACATGCCTAATAAAATTTTGTTCTGAGTCACGGTATATGTGCCAGATCTTCAGGAAGGGAGAATAAAGATGATTGATCATGTCCTGGTCTGTTACAAGATTTGCAATGTACCTGGAAAAGGCTGAGCGAGGCTGCCTTCATCTGCTGTGATTGGCTGGGTACCAAAGGACAGAGAACTAGCAGCAGAGAGATTGGGAATGTAGGAAGAGTTTAGGCTTGCCGATCGGGAACCTGTTCCAGTACTAGCAACAAAGGGGACATGAACACTGGCATCGGGGAAAAGAAAGAAGCAACAGGTTGATTCAGTGACAACTTATGAAGTGGCTCATCTTGTATAACTGACTAGTGCAACCCTTGAAGCTGCTGCAAATTGTGCATGTGATGGTAACATCATTAAATATATTCTCATCAGAACCTCCTTTACATGAAGAGCAACCAGTTCCAAGTACTAAACACCAAGCTGTAAACAATAAATTGACAAAAATGCTGTACCAACATCATCAGCACCACCTTTTACAATGAATTAAGAACTCATTGAAAATGGTAAACAGCCATTACAACGTGGCTTTGACACCGCATACCATTACATCGCAAGCTTTACAACGCATGCAATGTAACAACGCGTAGCCATTACTACTTATGTTATTACATTGCATGCGCTTTTACAACGCATGCGATGTAATGGTGATCCACCTTGTTGTGAGGAAACTGAGGCTCTTCTGTTTCCTCACAACGACGCGTATTGTGCAGCGCCTCTCAGCCGACGTGAAGAGAAGCAGGAACCAGGGAGAGGAACCACGAGGAGAGCGAGGTAAGGGGGATTGGGCCTGAGGTGGGGGTAGTGTTTTAGGGTTTAGGGTCATGTTGTGGTGTGTGTGTAGTGCAGGGTAGTGTTTTAGGGTTTAGGGTAGTGTCATGGTTGTACAGGGTAGTGTTTAAGTGTAGGGACCGGACTGGGGTCAGGGGAAGGTCGTGCTGGAGGTAGTGTTTTAGGGTTTAGGGTAGTGCTGTGGTGTGTGTGTAGTGCAGGGTAGTTTTTTAGGGTTTAGGGTAGTGTCTGGGGTTGTCCAGCGTGGTGTTTATGTGTAGGGAGCGGACTGGGGGTTGGGGGAGGGTTGTGCTGAAGGAATTGTTTTAGGGTTTGGGGTAGTGCTGTGGTGCGTGTGTAATGCAGGGTAGTGTTTTAGGGTTTAGGGTAGTGTCGGGGGGTCGTGCAGGGTAGTGTTTAAGTGTAGGGAAAAGACTGGGGTCGGGGGAGGGTCATGCTGGAGGTAGTATTTTAGGGTTTAGGGTAGTGCTGTGGTGTGTGTAGTGCAGGGTAGTGTTTTAGGGTTTAGGGCAGTGTCAGGGGATCATGCAGGGTAGTGTTTAAGTGTAGGGAACGCACAGGGGTCGGGAAGGGTTGTGCTGGTGGTAGTGTTTTAGGGTAGGGCTGTGGTGTGTGTGTAGTGCAGGGAAGTGTTGTTGGGTTTAGGGTAGTGTCAGGTGGTCGTGCTGGCTCGTCTTAATGTAGGGAGAGTGCTGGGGGACAGGGAGGGTCGTGCAGGGGTACTAAATTAGGGTTTAGGGCAGGGCAGGGTAGTGTCACTTACATTGCATACTTTTACCATGAGTATAGCTTTACCACACATGCCTTTGGGTTGTAATGCTATGTGCGGTACAAGCATATGCGTGGTAAGAGTATGCAATGCACTGGCATGTCGTTGTAATTGCAACGCATAGTAATACCCACGTAGTAATGGCACACGTGGTATTAGTACACGTTGTAATGAATCATATTCATTGAAAAACTGTTGACCTCAAATAACAGAGTCACAAGATTCCTATTCAAAATCATCTGTTCAAGGCTTCTGCTTTCAATGTTTTATCTACGGAAGAGCCAAAATATAGATAATATAGATTTGAAATAACTGTTTCAGAAAGCCTACAACAAAATAGCTGGGTATATTTAAGTTGTGCTATGGGAATTTATACAAAGCCTCTTGGCCCTATATCGTGCTAATAATAATGCTTATTTTGATCTTGATTTAGCTAACAATGACAGTGTTTGTAGTAACAATGTGCATAGCTGTTATGCTCCAGAAATGAAGGATCCTGATTTAGCAGCAAGGGAGCTGACCATGGCAGAAAGCATTGCAAAAAGTCAGTAGAAGTGTGTTGAATGAGTCTCAAGGTAAACTGATAACCACTGTGCTGCAAGTTGATATGTATTGGGAGGACTGAGAGCATCAATGTCTGGGTCTAGCAGAGACTGTTCAGGTGCAACACACCTTCAGTTTGAACTTACCTGACATATTATGTCCAATGTAAATCTCCCTTTCACAAAGAACAACTATAAAAATTAGCACTGCCATAATCGATATGCTGATTGTTTTTTGGATATATCTAATGCCTTTAGGATGGTGTCCCATACTATTACGGAGAATACTGCTTCATTCCAATGTGGAAGCAAATCCAAATGTGTTTCCAAATTCCAATATTTTAGACCTTCATCAATGTGTAGGCTTGACCCTGACACTTATTCCTATTAAACAAAGTACACAAATCTTACCCTTCTGTTTTTATAGGCTCATAGGGCCATATTTGCAAAGATAAATATTTCCATGTATATTTAATTACATATACATTTACTCTTGCACCTAGGTGTAACTACCCATTTTTTTGCTGATCACCTGACATCCTCCCTCAAAGGAGGAGGAACATTTCAGTTACTAAAGGAGATTTCCCTATGGGAAAGTACAGGAAAATTGTAAAACGTTAACAATTTGTTTTACATTTTTAAAAAAAATATGTAATCAAACATATACATGTAAAATAGCTACAATTAAGTATTATTAACATGAAGCTATTTAAATAAAATGTTACAGCACATTTACTCATCAAAATACATTAAAATACATCTTTATTTCATTTCTAGTAAAAATGGTTACATGTCGTTCATTTCATCAATTTAAATTTGGTTTAACTTGTTAAAGTTTTTTTATTTAATTGTCTTATATTATTATATATTGATAAGCTTCTAAAGTTATAGTTATAATATTATGAAATTTAAAAAAGTATATTTTTACATAACTTATGATGACAAATTTCAATCCGACAAGGGTCTTGGCCATAGACTACATGCTTTAGTAGCCTTATTTGGTCCAACATCTGTATAATTCACTAATTCTATTTCAAAATGGCAATAAATGAAATCCAACAATACTTTTAAGGAACATGATTTGTACAGAAACCTTCCCATAGCTTATTCTGACCATAAGTATCTTTGAAGGACAACACAAGCCTGTGCAATTCAAATCCATCAATGTTGTATCTTAAGCCAATCTACATGTGAATATAAAACAGCAGTTCCTTAAGTCTATTCATGTAGACAACTCCAAAGTGTGGAAGGAAGGATGTAGATCAAAGTTACAGGTGCACAAAAAGTTTCTCAACTCAATTCATACCATTTGGAGATGAACAGTTCAAATGAATTATGAAACAGGATTACATTTTCCTCCTTGGGTTTCTATTGATACATTCAATTCCAAAATATCTAATTGCTATCCAGTCGCTATTTTGCATTTCTAAGAAATGTTCAGCCATTGGGGTCTTTGTTAGTGATTGCCCTTGAATGTTCTAATATTACTTTCTTAGCAGCAAAGATAATGCTGCCAATCAGCACTTCTTTCATGGACATTCAGTCGCATACCCAACAAGTTCTAGTTTACATATTAGTCACCATTTGATTGTATGTGGGTAGTTAATCCCTGGTACATCATATTCCATAAGAGTCATACTATTTTTACAACTTTTACAATGGCCACATTTGTAGAATCCTGACTGTGAAATGAGCCATAATGTGGTCCTATCGTTGTGTAAATGCCTCTGAAACTATTTATCCTAAAGAGATGAACTTTTTCTATATGTGATCAGAGGTCCCAATTCTATTACACAATAATTTTAAGGAACATGATTTGTACAGAAACCTTCCCATAGCTTATTCTGACCATAAGTATCTTTGAAGGACAACACAAGCCTGTGCAATTCAAATCCATCAATGTTGTATCTTAAGCCAATCTACATGTGAATATAAAACAGCAGTTCCTTAAGTCTATTCATGTAGACAACTCCAAAGTGTGGAAGGAAGGATGTAGATCAAAGTTACAGGTGCACAAAAAGTTTCTCAACTCAATTCATACCATTTGGAGATGAACAGTTCAAATGAATTATGAAACAGGATTACATTTTCCTCCTTGGGTTTCTATTGATACATTCAATTCCAAAATATCTAATTGCTATCCAGTCGCTATTTTGCATTTCTAAGAAATGTTCAGCCATTGGGGTCTTTGTTAGTGATTGCCCTTGAATGTTCTAATATTACTTTCTTCGCAGCAAAGATAATGCTGCCAATCAGCACTTCTTTCATGGACATTCAGTCGCATACCCAACATGTTCTAGTTTACATATTAGTCACCATTTGATTGTATGTGGGTAGTTAATCCCTGGTACATCATATTCCATAAGAGTCATACTATTTTTACAACTTTTACAATGGCCACATTTGTAGAATCCTGACTGTGAAATGAGCCATAATGTGGTCCTATCGTTGTGTAAGTGCCTCTGAAACAATTTATCCTAAAGAGATGAACTTTTTCTATATGTGATCAGAGGTCCCAATTCGATTACTGAACACATTTTTTTTTTCATTTCTTAAATGTACAAATATTTGGAGAGTATCTTTCTTACTGAGCCAGATTGTGTACTGGGAGTCGTGATTAATTTAGTGTTATTTGTTCTGCCAGAATCAGATAAAATTGCATTATTGAGTTTGTTTCGTTTTAGCATGTTCTTTTGGATTGTTTGTCAGATTTTATGTTTGCCCGTTTTAATGCTTTATTTAAATACCATGTTGTTTAAATTGCTTTGTGATGTCATTTAAAATCAAGCTACATGTCAATTCAGAAGTGCAATTCCTTTTTCCACATAAAAACTCGCTGAAAGGTATGTTCCATTTAAAGCTAGAAGGAGGACAACTCTGAGCAGTGTTCTTCATTTGTCAATAACTTTAGCGTCCTTTGATGAATCTTCATGAAATATTCATGAAATTTTCCAAATTATCAGGGCAGTCACTTCAGCTGCTGTTTTAAAAATTTCAGGGTGATCGGACAAGTCGGGGCTAGGAAAAAGGGGGGTCCCAAAATGCTTTTTCTCCATGTTAATTTCCATAAGAAACTTTAGACATGGCTACAGCCCAAACTAGGAACAGATTTACACCAAATTTGGTTGGAAGTTAGTGCTTCATCCAGGAAGCATTATTTTTGTTGAATGGTGGAAATCCATTTAGTAGTTGCTGAGAAATTTCAAGATTTCTCAGAAATACAGCTAAGGTCGTGGTGGATCCGCGGCACCTCCCGATCTCGTCCTCGCGCCATGCCATAGCAAACAGTTTGCTCCACTTTGAGCAAGCGAGAGCATTTTGCTCTTGCTTGCTCAAAGTGGAGGACACTTTTCCTTTTTACACACACGGAGCTACATGTCAGCAGTTCCCTTGGTGTAAAAAGCAATGCCATTTCCCGCAGGAGACGGGAGCCACCAGGATGCAGGGACTTTCTGGCTTTCCCCAACAACGTGGCCATGCCCCAGGGGAAGGGACCTCAGGGACAGAAATGGCCTGCAAGGGGGGACACTCTGCCCTCCTCCCTTTAAGAAGAAAAGACCCCTCACCTCAGGGGCCGAAATCCACTTGGGAAGGGAGGGCCACTTTCCCCTGCATTTTATAAAAAAATATATATAAAGGCCTGACCCTGGGGGATGGGGTCCCCAGGGCTGAAAATGGCCTCAAGAGGAGGGTCACACCGCCCCACTCCTGTATTAAAAAATATATAAAACAAAGGGCAGGACCCGGGGGATGGGTCCCCGGGACAGTAATCAGCCTGGGAGGGGGTCTCGCAGCCCTTCTTTTTTGTTTATTTTAAACAAATGAAGGGTAGGCCCCCTGGGAAGGGTCCTTGGGTCTAAAATATGCACATAGAAGGGGCTCACACAGTCCTCCTCCCCTATAATATTGCTTTTTTTTCATGTGGTGGGAGTCACAAACCCATCGTGGGGCTCAGTGTGGGGCTCAATCCCAAAAACATTTTTGATGACTATGGTTTTAAAAAAATATACTTTTCAGTGTTGGGTTATAGTGTGACTTTGAGAAGAGCCTTTGTGTTCATTTTGAGCTTGTTGCAGCTACATGTAAGTGTGGATGCACAGTTTGAGGTTGCTAAGAAACACCCTGTTGCCCTCCTCTGTTAAGGGAACTCCATCACTTCTATAGATTCCAAGCATGTCAAAAACAGGTTGTTGCTATAGATTGAGCCCATGTTATGATGTATGAGGAAGGCAGAAACAGTTTTATTAACATGCTTCCTGGCTGTGTCAATCTGTGGACAGAACTGATTTGACCACTTCCATTTCTGTCTTTGGTATATATTAGAGTACACAAAGACAGTCTGAGGGAAAAGTGACATCAGTTGTGCAAAGATATCCTTTGTTAAGATTTCCATTCCAACTCCAGTTAGTGTGCCCAGGTCATTGCCACCACAGTGCACAATCATGAGGTCAGGGGTTTGGAAATTCGAAATGCTTTTAACCATAGGCAGCAGTTGGTGCTACTTGAATCCAGTCTGCACATACCATTTAATATCTACATTATGCAAACCCAAGTCTTTGTCAATATGTCTGTCTCCAGCATACATTTTGCCCCAGAGAATATAGCTGTGACCTACAATCCATACTGTGACCATTTTGAAGGCAAGTGTGAACTCAATGACTATCCAGTCTATCCTAACCCTGCATGCATCTTGTCAGCGGTACTTCAGCATTCAGGCCCAGAATAACAGATCTCTGCGCTAGGCTCACCTCATAAAAGCACTTGAATATACAGCTTCATCCCCAGCTATCCTGTATAGTAAGCAAAATGTGATCCATGCAGCTTATTTTATACATATTCACAGAGGACATGATATGAAATACAAGTAGTGTTGTATATATAGCTTACTCTACATGTGTTATCTCACCCCTATAAGGCAGTGACACAGTCATTGAGGTCTCTAGAATAATACTGACACTCACAAGAGTGGGATAACATGAGTTGGCCTTTGATTTTGGTTTTGGCCTGGCATAGCGAGTCGTGTCTCTCTAATGAAACTGGTAGAGAAAAGTGAGAGCTAAAAAATGTTGGCAGATGCATTCACCTCTGTCCTAGTCCATATAAGTCTCTGAAAGGTACACATGCAAGCAGACTGTAGATAGTTATGTGTGTGCGATAAACTGAAAATATACCCTGTCAAGTTTGAATGTCTGAAAATGTGCTCTGTCAAGTTTGCATGTCTGTCTGCTACCATGTCTCAGGTATGTTTGTACTTTTACATGGAGTCTGACACGTGTGGTGCAGCTGAGGACCTTAACTTAAAAACTATGCAGTCTATCATACCTCTGCACAAATTTTGTGCCAGAAGCACAAATGTGTTAGCTAGGAAGGCGTGAAGGAAGCACTTGAACAAATAGCTTTGTACCTTGCTGCTCTGTATAATATGCAGAAACTGATCCATGCAGCTTCTTCTACACACATTTAGAGAGCATGCTGTGTGGAACAGATGTAGTGTAGTACCTATAGGCTTCTCTACCTGTGTCATCTGACCCCTAAAAAGGCGCTGGCACACTCATTGAGGTCTACAGAAAGATGTTGACACTCACAAGAGTGGCATGAGAGGAGTCCGCCTTTCATTTTGGCTTACACCTTATATTGCGAGCTGTGCCTCTCTTTTCAGACAAAACGTGCTCCGAGCGTCCAAGCGAGTGAGTATGATGCGTTCTTCAGCATACTGACTTGATTCGACCGAAGTTCCATTGACGCGTACATAGGCTCCCATTGCAGAAAATGGGTGGGTGGGGAAAAGCGTACACCCTCTGGTGGGCACCCAAAGGTGCTTGCCACACTGTGCATGCTTGGATTGGGGGGACTAATGGGTACCCCCGGTGACCAAGTCAGAGGGCCCCGGGTGAAGGGTGGTCTGCTACTGCCCATGGAAGTACGCTTCCCGGAGCTTTTTCGATTCAAAGGCTCCGACTCGATCCAGCTGATAGATGCGTGCATCGTACTTTGTCGTACTTTGCCGCTCGGAAATTAGACCCATTGTGCTGCAAAAGTCGACCATGTTGTAGTCTTCTGGAGGGCTTCGCTGATGGGTACGAGTCATTCGGAGCGCAAGGCGATATTCACATTGTACTTGCTAGCACGTACAGCGGTACGGGTCGTTCGTAAACCGGGGCTACGAATTGGACTCGCTCGCTACGGATCTCGTTCAGAGCCCTTACGAGCGAGATTGGAATCGGGCCCCAAGTGTGGACTTACATGTTTTCATCCTCTCAAAACAAGGGGTAAAGCCTCCTGATTACTACTTGTAACTTTTCACATGTAGGCAGAGCTCTTCACCACCGGGGTGAAATCCTCCATGTGTACAGTTTGGGCAAAAATAATAATGTTTAATAATTATAAAAACTATTAAAGATTTCATGTAAAATAAAAATGTTATTAACCTGGAACTAAAATAAAATGTTACAGCACATTAACTCATCAAATTAATTGCTTAATAAATAATTAAATAAATAAAATATATTAAATACATTTATATTATCATTATTTACAATAATGTTTAAAAAAACAAACCATTACTTTCATTGTTAGGTTGAGCCAACCAGACACCATAAAAGACCTGTTTTCCACTTAGCAGTATCTTACAGTGGACTTAAAGCCCACCTACTGGTTACCTTTGATTGGCTTTATTGTCACTCTCATTTGCTTGCGTCTTATTTGTGGCATCCTTGTACATCTTGTTTTTGGCCCTCCTCTTGCGCATATCTTCTTTACTTGTGTCCTTCTATTGCTCAATATTAGGTGACTGCTTTTTTCTCTCTGTTTAAGCACTCCACAAAAGGGTATTCCAGCTGTCTCTCTTGTGTGCTTCTCTCTACCCTCCTGCTCAATGTTGCATGTTCTCATCTGTGAGCTAATATTACAAACACAGGATACCTGGCTGTATCTATGCACTGTGCTTTTTAGCAATTAGTCTTCACAAGTCTGACAGGTGGTACCATCTCTTTATATGGAGTTTAGAGTCCTGACTGTACGGGGCTTCATGCAAAAGTAGTGGATTTATTGCCAGGGTTAGATGATCTTTTCCAACTTAATAGTGGCTGACTCTATATTTTGTTATAGGTTGCTACCATTCTCTTGTCCTGATGAAGTGTCTGTAGTAGGTCAAAACATCAATGCATTAAACTTTTCACTGTCATTAATTGTGGCCTTATGTTCAGTACCTTCAACATGGAAGTTCTGCATGGTTAAAGCTGTACCACCAAGCAGTTGATAGTTTTTTATTTTCAGTTAATATCAAATGTGCACCATTAGTCACCCATGTCCCAGTTCACATGCACTGGGTTATATGGGAACATGTCGACGGGCTAACGCCGGTCGCGGGAGCTCCCAAACCGAGGCGATACATGTGGGGTGGAACACGGATAAACTTACTAGACTAGGCATTACCAGTGTTCTTTTTTTTGGTGTCTTGAGTGTGGCGGCTTTAGGGAAACTTTCGCCCTGTCTCTGCTCCTTCGCTGCGGTTGCGGATGGGACCCGATGCGAGGCAGCATCAGGTCTCGTGGAGCTGGGCGTTGGCTCTCTGGTTCTAGGTGGGGTCCAGTAGAATCAGCACTGTACAGCATCCTGCAGGCAGGCAGCAGCGCTTCAGGGAAGAGGCACAGACGCTCGTCAGTAGTCTCTTGTAGGCTGAACATTCTGGGGCATGGACACAGAATAAAGTGAGGGAGAAGGGTGTTGGCATCAGTGTGCAATGTCTGCAGCTACAGCAGGTATCGATGAAAAAGAATCCTCCCCCACAGGTACTTTTTACATCTAAGGGACTTATGAAGGGGATAGAAAGTGAAAGTACAGCGAGTGGGGGTATAGGTGAGAGAGATACCCCAGCTGATATACCTCAGGTACCGCTAGCAAGAAATAGGTATCAGCTAAGATCTGATCCAGAGAAGAAGGCTAATGGTGTGCAAGCAAAGGAGCAGATGGCTTACGAGCCGATTATCGTATCACCCGAAAATCAGTGAAAGGTGCGGGGAGACCTAAACGTTGTGGGTTGAAAGAAGTGCACTCATTTCCTAAAGCTTCACCTTCGCTCAAATCTTATTTTAAAATCATGGATCAGACAAAGGCTGCAGCACTTGTTCAGGGTGGTGGTAGTGGTGTGAGCCAAACGCAGGCCGCCTTGAGTGTGGAGAGACCATCGGCAGTCCCCCTTAGCATTCAATTTTCTCCATTAGAGAACCTGGCGGATGGAGGACGGAATGGGGCCGGCCCAAGACAAGCCCAAGATACCACAATGATATCTACTGAGGGAAGCCAGTGTCAGCTGGAGGCTAGTCCCCAGTT
The DNA here is from genome assembly GCF_964261635.1 of Lissotriton helveticus. Lineage (NCBI taxonomy): Eukaryota > Metazoa > Chordata > Amphibia > Caudata > Salamandridae > Lissotriton > Lissotriton helveticus. Next base: position 1,614,065,543 of record NC_136067.1, on the reverse strand, counting down.
GAGGAGAGGGCTTAAAATCAGCTGGAAAATATAATACTGAGTCTGAGATCAGACATCCTCAAGAAATTTGAGATCTTAGAGGTCAACCAAAGAGGTATACAGGAATAATGTGTGGTGTTAGAAGAAAACCTGGACCGTATCGCACAACGCACTGCAACTCTTGAAGAAGAGGTGAAAGTTTTTCCAGCAGGAATGAGTCAGAATTCCCGGGACATTGAAATTACAAAACAAAACTTGGAATAACTGTAAACTCAATCTAGGCGGATCAATCTAAGGGTCCTCAATATTCTGGAAGGTACAGAAAAAGGAGACATAAACAGCTTTATATGTAAACTATTAGGAGAATGGATATTACTAGATAGGCTGGATCTCAATCTCGAGAATGAAATCCAAAGAGTGCATAGAGATCCACTTAAATTAAACCCTAACATAAAGACTCCCAGGAAAATCCTGATGAACTTTTTCACCTATGTTGTTAAAGAGCTGGTTTTGGGGCGTGTGTTGAAGGAGAGATCCTTGAAGTTTAAGGACTTTAACTATCATGTGAGATCTGATACAGGAAAGAGAACGGCACAGAGATAATATGAGTTAGGCACCAGGATGAACAATTTGTGTTGTAAAGGGGCTCAGGTCCAGATGAAGTTCCGGGTATGTTACAAATCATGTGGAGGAATAAAATGCATAACATCAGTAAACCTGAGGAGGTAGATTCCTTCTTAGCTCAGATGGAGGGAGCCACAGCCACCACATCCAACTCGTAATGGTACACTACTAGCCTTGGTAGGTAAGTAATATTAAATGAAGGTTTTTACAGATGAAGCCAGCCCAACTCAGGTTTCAATTTTGTTTGGTTCACTTTGAACATCTCTCTTTGAGGGGAGGGTTCGCAAAGGGCAGAGTCTATCACCTAGGAATAGGAAGGGGGTTCCCCAGGAGGGGCGGGTGAAGGGGTGCACTGGGTGGTGGGAGCATGGGGAATAAATGGAAAAATGTGTCCTCTTCTTGCTAATTTGTAGTCAATCTAAGATCGGCCCAGGGATTCATCAGTTCAATATACCTAAACAGGAGCACCTGCAGAGAGTGTGAAATTGGTACACGATATGAAGAATTAACTATAAATAAAATTCAGTTCAAAAGGAGATTTTAGAGGCAGACATCACTGAGGAGGAGATCAGGGAACAATGTAGTAAAATGAGCGCTGGGAAAGCGACAGGCCCAGATGGCCTCCCAGTAGAGCTCTGTACCTGAATTAAAGATAAACTAATCCCCTCTCTGAAAGATGCATTTAATGCAATATATATAGAGGGTGAGAGAGCACCTCTATACTGGTCGGAGGCAACGGTGGTCCTAATTTTGAAACTGTATAAATACCCTGCAAGAGCAGATTCTTCTATACCAAAATCCCTCTTGAATACTGACTATAAGATCTTCTCAGGGATAGTAGCTTCAAGAGTAGCTCAGGTCATCAAGGGCATTGTACACTATGATCAGAGAGGTTTTATTCCAGGGAGGCAGCTAAATGAGCTTAGTTATCTGATGATGGGGGTCATTGACATGGCGGAGGCTCAGAAATTGCCTCTAACTGTAGTGGCGTAGGCGCGGCTAAAGCTTTCGATCGAGTACACTGGGTGTATCTCTGGGAAACCCTTAAAAGCTTTGAATTCCCACAGAACGTAGTACCGGCCATGCAGAACCTCTATTTCCTGCCCAAAGCTAGGGGTGCTAGTTAATGGAGAGCTCTTTGATTGGTTCCATATCATCAGCGGTATGGGACAGGGTTGTCCCCTGTCTCCTCTGCTTTTTAACCTATATATTGAGACCCTTGCACATCAGATAAGAGTGGACCCCACTATAATCCTCTTTAAATCAGCTGGGTTAGTGGCAAAACAAACTTTGTATATGGATGACTTGGTGCTATATCCCACCAACCTGCAGATTGCAATTCCCAACCTGATTGCAAGGGCATTAAAATTTGGCAAGATATCAGGTTATAAGGTGAATGTTGATAAAACTAAAGTCATGGATTGGAACCAGGGAAATAGCAGTTGGGGGCAAAATCCCAAATGAGATACCTTGGTATCTTAATAACACAGAAGCTCAATGAAATTCCTAGAGTTAACTAGAAAAAAGTGAGTCAGGAGGTGGGGAAACTTGTAGTAAGTTCGGCCAATTTACCATTAAATATCTATGGTAGACTTAATCCTATTATTCTTCCCCAAATCACTTCCCCAAATCACTTTCCTTTTCAATTCCATACCAATAACATTTCAGAGGGAGGATATAGCTAAGCTCCAGGGAAAATTGGTAGTTTTATTTGGGCATCAAAGAGACCCAGGATTGCTTGGAAAAAACTGAGGAGAAGGTTGGAGGTGGGGCAAATTATTCTCCCAGATGGGTTCATAGATTGCCACACTTTCCACTTTAAGAACTTGCGTAAGTTAGCGAGTAAGCTGGATAGTTCACCAATGGGGAGACTTTTTGAGGCAATGCTCAGAGATTTGGGTCAGCGTCCTTTTCTGTTTAAATATGGGGACACGAAATATTAAAAAAAGGTGAGGTTGAAGGTTTTGAAAACTGCCCTAAGAACATGGATATATTTTCGGAGGAGGTTGAGTACACCATACTATTTATCCTCGGCACCAAATTGGGACTCCCTCTGATTGTTTGATAGACTCAATCAGGTCATTTATAGAGCGCACTACTCACCCGTAGGGTCTCAAGGCGCTGGGGGGGGGGGGTGCCGCTACTGCTCGAACAGCCAGGTCTTGAGCTTCTTCCTGAAGGAGAGGTGGTCTTGGGTCAGGCGCAGGTCGGTTGGGAGTGAGTTCCAGGTCTTGGCGGCCAGGTAGGAGAAGGACCTTCCTCCTGTTGTCGCTCTTCGGATGCGGGGGACGGCGGCGAGGGCGTGGCTGGTTGATCTGAGGAGGCGCTTGGGAGTGTAGAAGTTGATCCGGTTGTTGAGGTAGCTCGGGCCTTGGTCGTGTAGGGCTTTGTGCGCGTAGGTGAGGAGACGGAAGGTGATTCTCTTGTTGACCGGGAGCCAATGCAGGTCTCTTAGGTGTCCGGAGATGTGGCTGCGTCGGGGGATGTCGAGGATGAGTCTGGCTGAGGCGTTCTGGATCCGCTGGAGTCTCTTCTGGAGCTTGGCGGTGGTTCCGGCGTAGAGGGCGTTGCCGTAGTCCAGTCGGCTGGTGACGAGGGCCTGGGTGACCGTCTTCCTCGTCTCGGTGGGGATCCACCGGAAGATCTTACGTAGAATGCGCAGGATGTTGAAGCAAGACGAGGAGACGGCGTTTACTTGTCTGGTCATGGAGAGGGAGGAGTCCAGGATGAAGCCCAGGTTGCGTGCGTGGTCCGTTGGTTTAGGTGCGGTGTCCAGGGCGGGGGGCCACCAGGAGTCGTCCCAGGCGGAGGGCGAGGAGCCCAGGATGAGGACCTCCGTCTTGTCCGAGTTCAGTTTCAGGCGGCTGGTCGTCATCCATTCGGCTACCTCTCTTCAGGGGTAGACTTGCTTAGTCTACCCCTGAAATCCATAGGTTTAAGATACTGGGCAGATTTCAGAATAGGATCAGGCTTTAGTGGGCTCGGAGGTTTAAGAAATGGTACAAGGGTCAACCAACAAGATTTAAATACTATCAGTTACGTTGATTGTGGGCCGCCAAAGAGTGGGCTGAAGAGGAAGATGAGCCATGGCTAGAACCAGCGATGAGAACTGGCCCAATAAAAAAGGAAGTTTCAATTTGGTACTGGGCCTTTTTAGAGGCAGATGATAAGAGCTTTGCAGACATTACCAATGTGTGGGAAGAGAAACCTAAAGCAAGTATGGCAAGTATCCTTTTCCATTCTACGTGCAGTGGTAAAACCGGCCTCACTCAAGAGAAATCACCTGTTTACCACCCATAAGGTATACTGGTCTTCGGTCAAGCTTTCAAGAGTAACCGGGAAAGCACATGGGTGTCCGAAGTGTATGTCTTCATCGACAGATGATAGCAGATGTTCATGCAGTGTCCGAAGATTGCTCATTTCTGGATACCGGTATGTACTTCATAAGGAAGGTTATGGGACAACAGATAGAGGTGAGCCCTCGACTTATATTTTTTCGGCTGCTTCCGGAAGCATGCGTACAAGCAAACTCCATCATAACAAAATTTGTCTTCTATGTGAATCTTTTGGTGAGGCGGGAGATATGCAGGCTTTGGAAATTGGAAAATCCCCCACTCATTGCAGATTGTCTTAGAAGTATCAAATGTATGAGCCAGGCTGATATTGCTTGTGACGCAAAAAGTTTGGAGAGGGCCTGGGCACTGAATGTAAATTGGAGACAACAAATAAGAGGGTCCAATGATTAAGCCATATATGCTGGAGGTCCCAGCTCTCTTCCACCTCTGTTTCTATAGGAGGGGAATAAATGTGGAAACAGCAGTATGCTTTGCGGGGACATGCTTATCTACTCCCTTTTGGGGGATGAAAGCTATTCCAGCAAGAAAGTTGGCGGAATGAGGACAAGAAAAAAACCAAGAAAAAAAAAACAATTGACCAGCACTACGCCGTTTTTTTGGAACACCTATATGTAATTTACTCTTGTATCTAAGCAAAATATAGACAGTAAAAATATAAATGTGTGTGTATTTGATCCCTCAAATTTGTTTTGTTCTGCCAGAAGGAGCCAAGGTCTAAGGCTCTCTCTGAGGGAACCGTTGTTTCATGTTATGAATTAATTGAACATCAAAATATAATAAGAAAACATGATTCAACTTAAGTTTAATCTCTATGCAGGAGTTTGAAATGTCAGCATTTATTATATATGAAAAAACATGTATCATCTCTATAGAGGTCAACAGACCAATTCTCGGAGTCAACTCTTTTAACCATAGTTTGGCAACTGTTAAACTCTCCAATCACCAGGTGAGATAGGCTTCAACCTATTTAGGGAACAGGCAGACAATTACAAGAATGTATTTATGGCCATTGTGGACTGCCATTTCAATAAAACCTGCTCAAAGTCCTGAAAATAAGCCCTCTGATTTGCCAATATGGTTCATAAGGACCATATTGCCTTGATTATTATGCTGACAAATTAATTTTGTTGTGTCCAATATTCACACCATTGAATATCTCACTGGATAAGACTGATTATGACAATGTCTGTCCATGCTATTCAACATTGCATCTGGCACTACATATTTATATTCAGGAGTAATGTAGATGTCCTGGTAATTCTTTTTGTAACCCAGCATTTCCCATTTTCTTTTCTCATCCTCTTGGGCTTCCTCCTAGAGGTCTCTCAATTCACTTAAACGAGTCTGAATTGGATTTAATAGGAAATAAACCATAACTTCTGTGTTTATCACAGGATTTTCTCTTGAGCCATCTAGTTCTGCTCCTTGAATCACAGTTCTATTCTCAAGTGCACCGTCTCTAGCCACCTGGTCTGTATGTTTATTACCAAGCATAACCATATTGTTTCCAGCCTTATGAGCCACACACTTGACCACAGCAATCAGTTTTGCCTGTTTTATTGCTTTCAATATATCAAGAATATAGAGACTGTTCCTGAACGGAGTTCCAGAGGATGTCATAACCCCCCTTTGAGACCACAGTTGACAGGGGCCCACTCCAAACCACACCAGCTGTCTGTATCAATTGTCACATTAAAAAACTATGAACACAACAGGCTTTTGTCAATGCAACAAACTCTGCAACTTGTGCTGAAGTTACATTCAGCAGGTGTGATGCAGGACTTCAGAAATGGAACATACTGCATAAGCAACCCCCAGTGCTCCATATTGATCTCTTATACAGAAGCTATCAATCAGATCAGCCCTGTCAAGAGGAATGTCCTTCATATCTGGTCTTGGTTTGGTACATAACTCAGTACACTGATGCAGTCATGTTTGATTTATTAGCATCATCATCATCATCACCCCTGTCTCTGTTTTCACAATTGTTGCTTGGAACAGGAAGTAATTTTGCAGGATTTATGAAATTACACTTTTTAATTGAAGTATTCTGAAATTGTGGCTTGTTCATATCTGGTCAGTTGACTGGTTGTCATTTGCTGAGTACAAGTCAGCAAAATCTCACTAGAAGGTGGAACAAACACAATCAATGAATGTCCCATCATAATCCTTTCACTTTGCTCAACTGTAATCTAAACAGCTGCATTATATAAATAACTTTATCCTAGGCAACTATAGGGTCCTGACAGGATAACAGGTACTCTGAAACATCGATTATTGTAGCCAAGAAATACATAAATCAACTAATGCAGTGCACATAATAATATCAACAATAAGAAAAATGATTATTCAAAATACATTTATTAATATAAAATACATAATCCAATCATAAACATAATTTTTAAAAATCACACAGTTGATAGGTCATATATGCACAGTTTTACAGAAAATCACAATTTGATTTGGTACATATATTTAAAAAACAAATGTTAAAAACCAAACAAGTGGGGTATATAATTTGTCTCTACGCGCGTTTCGGCGTATACACACCTTCTTCTGGAGAGCCACTTGGTATTTCTAAAAAGAGATAAAATATATTTACAACTGTACATTATAGAAATGATAACAATTTACGTGCACTACATTTACAAACTAGAGGCTACATTTTTTGCTAATTATTTGAGGCTCTGATTCACATATATCAGATGGCTGGCTGCGTGGTTTTTTAAAAACAAAATATGTGCATATCCTAAATGTGTGGATTTACATTTTATCTAAGAGTAAATATAATTTCTACAGTATAGTCAACTAGTTTGACTTGATTGCTCAGTCATTAGATTTAGAGCTAACGGGGCTATAGGAAGAGTGTAGCTCTAGATCTATATTGCTGTATCCATATTTATTAAGTTCTTACCTAATAGGAAATTGTGTTTGCTGCTCTTTCAGATTTTACAGTCTGTGTTTATATAGGGATGCCTTAGGTCATATAGTACCTTCTGGTGGAGGATAACTAAAATGAGGAAAAAAGGAGGGCCAGGTGTCAATATCAGACTTCAGATTGGTAATCCATATTTGTAAAGGAGTGAGTGTTTTGTATATTTACCTTTAGTTTGGCAATTCTGTCTATTCCTTTTGGTTCCCTTAGTTATTAGATCGCAAGATTATGGTATGCCAACATTTTCAGATTGTTCCTTTTGCTTTTATTTTCAGATAGCGTGCACTGCAGGAAAATATATATAATAATTCAACTACCTGACTATTATGGTTTAATCTTGTAAATTGGCTGATATTATGGTTGTTTTTACCTTGATTCACGTTGTCTGTTGAATGACTGATATTTTAACACGTATAGCTTTACTTTAGTACGAAACCGCATTGGCAGTTTGAAAAGTCGCGCTAAGCGTCGCCTTTGATTGGACCTGTAGAGATTGAGTGAGGCAGATGTCATAAATTAAATCATAACCTAAGTTTAACATTCTATTACCATACACTGAAAACGAAAGATGACTGTTTATAATGCGTACCTTGCAATGTTACAGTTTTAGAGTCACAATACGGTTTATTAGGGGCTTGGATAGCCTCCTAAGCCTTATCTTGATACCTGAAACAGACAGAGAAGAACAAGAGGCCGTTTATGACGGTGGAAATATTTTACATGTAAGTGATGATAAATTACATGCTTTTGTGTATTTATTTTGATTTTGTCGTTTATAATGACATGGAGACATGATTATATAAAATCAATATCCATGTAGGGTCCACCCAGTTATTTTATAGTCGAACAGGACTATTTTGTCGTTATATGATATCCGGAATCGTATATTTCAATCGCCTATGCTTAAAGGAGATTGGTATACGAGTCCATCATTGTAGTTACCCGTTAAATTACGCCCAGTTCTACCATGTGTTCTTTAACATTATAATTTGGTATGGCTTAGCACATTATCGCACGGCAAACTAAACGGGTTACTGGTTTTCCCTGCTTCAAATCGGTTTTTACAACGAGTCACTTACTTGATGGCGTTATCGCGCGTGGCCTCAAATGGGGGTCTGCTGCGGTGTACTGTTATTCAGTTTACTCGTATTTTTATACGGATAAAAAATGGCGCGAGTTTGGGTTTAGCTTGTTGCCCCACCTCTCTTTTACTACGTCATTCAAGTACGGTGGCTCGTATGTGCCGATACTTCGCCCCGATTCAGGCTCAGGCTGCCGACATAGTCGGAGGACTATACCTATGGCTATATTGGAGGGTATGTCATTCCCTTTGAGTAGATATAGAAGAAAGACCATATATATAGTGACTTTTATTTATAATAAACACAAATGTCATTGATGTTTTGTGTGTTTTTACATTTTACTTTTAATTTGAACAATACTTCTATCATGTATAGCATTAATTTACAGAATGCTATTCAAGTCGTGTAATTTATGTTTGCTCGCTGCCTCTATATTAAACAATTGTTTTAGTACCATATCTAATTCCAGGTTTTCTGATGAGGATTTGTCGCACTCGCCTAGTTATGGATTGATTCTACTCCTATTATCAAGAAACACGGATATTTTATGAGAATAATTCAGATAACCTTACTTGGATTTAATTTAGTGTCCGTATTTAGGTGTTATATTTAATGGCATTTTCCCACGGTATTTCGTGGTTCAAACCTTTGGGGTACGATGGAAAGCAAAAAATCCAATAGACTTCGCGTTTCTTACGAAATTGCTCTGTATTCACAATGTTTGCGTGGTTACAATTCTCAAAGATATACCAACGTATATCTGTATATTTATGCCGTGGGTCTGAATAATGCTTTACTAGAGGTGCATTCATTTTTAATGTCCGAATTGCAGAACGGTGCTAGGTCAATCTTGTTGCTAGAGATCTGGATGTCTCTCCCACATAACCTAGCCCACATGGGCATAGAAGCAAATAGATTATGTTTTTGCTTTTGCAGTTGGACATTTTTGTTAGTTTAATAGTAAATCCTTGATAATCAATACTGGGCCCCACTATTGCCGAAGTGCAAGCTACACATGAATTACATGTGTATGTACCTGTTATTGGGGGGCTTCCATCTATAGTTCTTTGAATAGACGGTTGTCTCTCCTTAAATCTGGAATGTGTTACTATGTCTTTGATATTTCTGTTTCTTCTTTGGGCAAACATGGGTTTTGACAATTTTGTGTTGTCTTCTGCGCTGCTGTTTAGGATATGCCAATTCGTCATCATTATATGTTTAACGGTGTTATTTAAAGTAGAATGTCTGGTTATACAGACCAATTGATCTTTGCTTTGTTTGATTTTAGGCGTTAGTAAGGCATCCCTATCAAAGAAGCGGGCCCGCTTAAATGATGTCCGGATCAACCTATGCGGATATCCTCGTGCTAAAAATGTAGCTTTCAGAGTATCAGCTAGATAAATCCACACATTTAGGATATGTACATATTTTGTTTTTAAAAAACCACGCAGCCAGCCATCTGATATATGTGAATCAGAGCCTCAAATAATTAGCAAAAAATATAGCCTCTAGTTTGTAAATGTAGTGCACGTAAATTGTTATCATTTCTATCATGTACAGTTGTAAATATATTTTATCTCTTTTTAGAAATACCAAGTGGCTCTCCAGAAGAAGGCGTGTATACGCCGAAACGCGCGTAGAGACAAATTATATACCCCACTTGTTTGGTTTTTAACATTTGTTTTTTTAAATATATGTACCAAATCAAATTGTGATTTTCTTTAAAACTGTGCATATATGACCTATCAACTGTGTGATTTTTTAAAATTATGTTTATGATTGGATTATGTATTTTATATTAATAAATGTATTTTGAATAATAATTTTTCTTATTGTTGATATTATTATGCGCACTGCATTAGTTGATTTATGTATTTCTTGGCTACAATAATCGATGTTTCAGAATACCTGTTATCCTGTCAGGACCCTATAGTTGCCTAGGATAAAGTTATTTATATAATACTTGTGCCCTGAGCTAGGAACTAACTAGCAGTATCAGGGGGTCCCTTTGCTATATATTACATCTAAACAGCTGCAACCACTTTCAAACAACTGGGGAGATTTACAGAAACTCGTTCCCGCTAATGGATATGCCACTGGTCTCATGATTTCTCCATTTTCTGTTCATGTACAGAAAAGGCATACCGCCTATCTCACTGCAACAGAGAATGAACTCAAGACTATAATTAGGCATTCCAAGAGTGGATGCATTACACAAATGTTCCCCCAACACCCATAAGGCCTCTAAGCATTCATAATTGAATGGTACTGGATCTTTGATATCACTATGGGTCAATCCTACAAAATACTTTGCAATGAAGGGAAAAGTTTAGAATCCACTGACAACAGCAACCAACAATTCCCAGGAACTTGGTAGCAGCATTCATTTTTAGAGTTCCAGAACCACTTTCTTTTGAGTCTTTCCCTGCTCCTTATTCAACGTGATCATCAAGATAAACAACTTACTTTTTACAAAACTGAACTTTTGTAAGGAAAACTTTGTAACCAATGTCAACTAAATGATTCAAAAGTGCATCTGTGCCAAGTTTACAATCTTCTTTCACCTTTGACATGAGCAGTAGATCATCTATATTATTATACCAAGACTAAGTTACAGGGCTACTGTACATTTTCTAGATATTTCTTTAGGATCTGACAAAAAATGTAAATACTTTCACTATACCCTTGTGGGATTCGACATCAAATGATAACTTTATTTTGGAATTGAAATACAAATAAGTACTGACTATCTTCATGTAAAGGAATGGAGAAGAATTCTTGGCATAAGTAAATGAGTGTATACCATTCTGCATCTAATGGAATCTTGAATAAGATAACAGCAGGATTCGGTACCACCGGACAACATGGAATTACTATTTTATTTACTTAGATTCTGCATTATTATTCTTTTAGCACTGTTTTCTTTAACTCTCATCAAGGTAAATGCAAGGACTGGCAATCACTTCCCAAAGACCTCCCTGCTAAATAATTTCTTTAAAGACAAATTTCATTTCTTCTTCTCTTTCTTTTAAAAGCTTTTCTTTTTAGTTTTGTAGAAATGTTTAGATTCATGTTTAAACTAGCAGGCGTTGCACTTTTTATTAATCCCATATCTCGTCTTTGACAGTATAGCTTAAATCCAGAATTTTGACATTCATCATATCCATTTTGTCATTTCTCCTCACATTATTCATTTTGCTGATGTCTACCTCACACTCATCAGCCAGTTCCTAAAATTTGTCCTGTGCTTCATTTGCACACGTTGCTGCTTCTTTTACCTTATTTAATCAACATTATATGACAATAATCTTTCAGGTTAATTGCTCCTTTGGGATATTCGATCAATATCAACAGTCAGCTCAATTGGACCTGGAACAACACATGTAGTATCTCCGATAGTACTCTGAAAATATGTCATTGCAATCTCAGGTGGGTCACTCACTGATGCACCCACAATTCTAGGTGAAGTTGCAGTTGATACATGTGTTTGTACACCTGTGGTAACTCCTGCTGCACCTGTATTGAGTACTACAGGACAGGGCTTCTGTATCCTATCTGTAAATCGATGAGATCTGGAATTCCAAAGATCATGTAAAACATTATCCTCCTCATCTGCATCTCGGGTTTCTTTCTTTCTGTCTCGCTCATTGGTTTTCTTTTTATCTCTCATCTCTTTGACTCTTGCAGGGAAAACTCCTTCTCCCTCTATCATATCCTCTTTCCAATGGACCCCCTGGATCTGCGGCGATGCCCAAATGTGGAGGAGAGAGGCAGGAGAGCTGGAACCTGCTTGGAGATCGCTGGTGGTTGTTGCGGCGGAGGGGAGATGCCCTCTCAGGCCTGCCATTTTGGTCACAGTGCGGCCCACACTTTGAGGTTCTCCGGCAGGAGCTGCAGCCCAGGGGAGTGAACACATGGGATCTGCAGTCTGCGGTGGCTTCATAAGGTGAGACATTGTGAGGTGAGGTTCAGGACTATGATGTGGACTGCAGAATAGACACATTGAGGTCGGGGAGGCCCTGCTAATTCAAGCTGCCTGAAAATGGTCGTGTACTGAAGGGCTGAGTGGACCCTGACAGAACATTAGAAAGCAGAATGTATGGCATTAGTTGATACCTTCTCTAAGTGGTAATTGCTTGGAAGCCGGACTGCTGGGCTGTAACTTGAAAAATGGGGATGGCCTAGGCTGGCTGCGGTCATATTTACGGTGAAAGGTGGGAACTGAACTATTGCAACAAACCCCCCGTTCTTTAATGTTTCTCCTCCTCGTTTATGTTCCAGCTTATGTATGCGCATGGTGCTAGAAGGGGCAAGAACATAGGTAGAAGCAGTCGTTGTGTGGCAAACTGACCCACACATCTGCACAGAGGTGAGAACCACTACCCTGATCGCTGCCTCTGGAGTAACTGTGAGGGGGCAGAGGCACAGCTGAGATAGTCACGCTACAGTGGAGTAGATATCATGAAAGAAGATGGGACGCACGAGGGGGGCGGGCCCCGGAGCCTCCTCATGAGCATCTTCTGTGACAGAGACAGATGGATTGGAGTCCCCGGTCTCACACAACATAAAACAAGATGACAGGTTTGAGGCTATTCTTCAAGTTATTAAACGCTCAAGGCTATCCAAGGAGGCAAAAATTAACAATGTGATGATACAGCTGATGCTTCTTCATGCAGATCATCGAAAACTGTCCGAACGCGTCACCACTGTTGAACATACTGTGGCTGAGTTTCAGCCGGCCACGAACACTGTGACCCAGTAGATGAAGGATTATGAACAAAGACTTTGCCGCCTGGAAAGCAGGATGGAGGACGCAGAAGGCCGATCTCTCCGCAATAACGTCTGCCTGATAGGCCTTCTAGAAGGGGCGGAGGGTTAGGATGCTCTGACATTTATAGAGACCTGGATGAAAGGTTTGGTGCCGGCGGCGTCTCTCCACCCACTTTTCAATCGAGAGGGCCCAAGTGTCCCCTTAAGAAGTCCTGCGCAGGGTGCAGGTCCCCGCCGTTCCTTTTTAAGTTGCTGCACTACTGGGACAGAGTCTCTATTCTACAAGAAATGCAAATATTAAAAGAGGTCCAAATAGGAAATGCAGAGGTGATGTTGATTCCGGATTACACCATTGGGGTGCAACGTTAGCGGAGTTCCTTGCTGGCGGTGAAGAGACAGCTTAGGCAACAGACTATCCAGTACTCCCTTCTCTTTCCCGCGAAATTAGGTGTCATAGCTGATGGTAAAACATGCTTTTTTGAAACACCGGAGGACACCTGGGACTAGCTGGAATCCACTGGGAAATTTTCTGGCCCCAGATAAACTGGCCGAGGTAAAGAACGAGGAGACGCACCACGCACCGCTGCGGAATGAAGACAACGGAAACGCACCCATAAACTGTTGGAGTACCGAACCTAGAGCAAACAATTAGGGAGAGAGGATGTTGGAGTTAGCCAAAGAGTCAGATAAAGAGAGACTGTCTATAAGGTCCTTGGATGATGAGGCCTTGCTGGGTCTTGTATATCAGAAAGTGTTTCTTTGTCGCTGTCAGAGGTCACTCCACAAACGGTGGATGGAATTATCTAAGATATAATGTATTGATTGGTCATATTGTGTCTCCCTGGATATGGGTGGCACTGGTGTGGGAGCAGTGACTGGGGGGTGTGGGGGAGAGGGGGTTTGCAGACTATCTTGGCAGTAAAAACTGGAATGAGGACCACCTATTAGCCACACAACTGGGAGAACACGGGTGACTGGGCCTCATCCTTGGTATTGGGTGGGCATGTTGTGCTACATGTCACGCTCCCACACTCTTATACACTCTAAGGGATTGCTTTGAGTTTGAGTGCTATGGCACTAGGTTTGGGAAGTTCCTCACAGTTGGCACGGGTGCTCTTTTGGCATTTTATATCAGAGTTATCACTGTTTTTAGTTGAAAGAAGTTCAATTGGGTGGATTCGTGTTTGGCTACTGCTGCCTCCGAATGACTCCGTACACCATAATCCATTACATGACATTTGTTCTCTATCATTTATGCACCTGACTCTGCCTATAACATGACAACACAACACATTATAACATGGAATGTGTGAGGATTATGCACTCCCTCTCGTAGATATGTGGTATACACATATCTTAAATGGCATAACGTGCAACTAACTGGCACAAATTACAATGCAAGTGGAGGGGACACATTTACGCCACAAACTACTCCAAATTTACCCGAGGGGTGCTGGTCTGTGTCCACCCGGGTACCCACTTTTAGTGGGGTAGATGGTAGTGGACGTGGAAAGGAAATACCTCTTCCTCAAAAGCAGATTGGATGGAAGGTATCTCTTACTGGGCAATATCTATGCACCCAACACAGATCAGGGGCCGTTGTGGAATAAGTTATCCACAATACTATCTAAGTGGTGTGACATACACTGGATAAAAGGGGGTGACTTCAATGATGTGCTTGATATGTCACTGGATCGATCATTTCTACCACACAGGGGCACTTAGGCATGTACAGGGGCCTCACTGCTAGGGGGATGGGTTGATGGATGGTGGATATCTGGAGACAATGTAATCCTGACACACAGGAATATTCTTTCTATTCAGCACAACACAGATTACATGTCTGTCTTGACAGATTTTTAAGGACAACTCGGCCGCACACATTCAGACCACAATCCACACTGTGTATCAACATGGGGCACACAGCCCTCCTCTGGTCCCAACATGGAGCTTACAACCCACCTCACTATAAGATACACCCTTCAGGGAATCCCTTCACACAGCTATAACAGAGTACTTTACGCATAACACAGACATGGCGTTGACTGGTTTGCAGGAATGACGCATTCAATGTAGTGCTACGGGGTGACTGCTTGGGAAAGGGGACTGGAATGTGGCGGCAGATAGAGAAGGAGCTCCAGGAAGTGGGGCGTACCTTAATGTTACTGGAGACACTCGTGGTTTCTGACCCTGCGTGCTCTACACAATAGACGACTGCGAAGACAACACATGCAACATTAATGGAAAGGCTGCAATGCCTCAATTATGAGACGCAGTTCGCTAAGACACATGCAATGGCAAATCACTCTTGTACCTTACTGGCATGGTTGATGCGACAAGAACAACTGCGCACTCCCATTACGGCATTGCAATCCCCTGATGGTTCACAAAAGTTTACACAGCATGAAATATACAGGAAAATGGTCCTGCATTTCTCTTCATTATATCAGTCATTTGTGGTGGCATTGAAGTCGGAAACACAGGAATTTCTTAACTGCCTTCCCCTACACATACTTACACCTGACCAGCGCGCAAACTAAATTGAGGCAATTTCATTGACCGAACTACAGGGAGCAATTCACTCCTTAGCATCGGGCAAGGTACCGGGCCCAGATGGTTTCCCAGTGGCGATCTAGAAGGCCTATTCCATTCTTTTACACCGAGATTGTCGAAAATACATGAGGCGGCACTGTGTCTTAAGCGTCTTCCAGACTCCATGTGTGAAGTCATGCTAGTTACTTTGCCGAAGCCAGATAGAAACCCGAAGCAACTTGGCTCTTATTGCCCACTGGCACAATTAAATGGGGATTACAAAGTTGGTTGGTATACTGGTGGGCTATCTGACACCATTAATGCCCTATTTAATACATGAAGACCAAATGGGTTTATTCCAGACCAGTCCACAACACTTAATCTGCGCAGACTGTTCAGTGTGATGCCCTATGCCCCTCGGGCCTGGTCCAGTTCTGGTTGCCTGGTGCTTGATCTAGAGAAGGCGTTCAACACTGTGGAATGGCCCTTTATCCTCAATGTCCTGACCAGATATGGACTGGGCATATATTTGTATCTCATTAGTGCATTTACTATATAAAAACCTGGCAGTGAGTATGAGAACGGGACGCATGATGTTCCAACCCATCTCAGTGAAAAGAGGCACTAGACAAGGTTGTCCCTTCTCCCCTCTTCTTTTTCTTCTAGCAATAGAAACTCTGTTATTGGTGATGTGAACAACTGCAGTCTCATGGGGGATTCCCCTGGGAACTGAACTACACACAATCTCAATATACGCGGATGATTTACTACTGTGCATTAAGAATGTTTGAGCGGTGCCGGATACCATGCCTGATACGCTCAATCGCTTTGCACATCTTTCAATACTGCGAGTAAATTTGGATAAGACTTACTTGTTTCCATTTAACCCTACCCTGCCAAATCCGATGTTCACCATTAATGGGACACCAATTGTATGGAAGGCATCCATGTTTAGATACCTGGGTATTAGAATATACCACGCAGAACAAGATCTACTTGATGGAAATCTCACAAAGGCGATTACCTCTATATCATCGCAGATGATATTCTGGAAGATGCTGGCTCTGTCGGCAGCTTTAAGGGTGTCCCTCATAAAAATGGTAGTGCTTCCGCGGTTACTATATTATTTTACGAACTTACCGTTGTATTTACCACTCTCCTTTTTTGACCGATTGAACACATGTTCTGAGAACTAATATGGAGCAACACAAGATGTAGAGTGGTGCTCATAAAACTGTATCTGCCGTTAGATCGGGGAGGACTTTCAATCCCCATCCCGGATCACTACTATCTAGCATCCCATCTTCAATGGGTGGCATGTTGGGTGGTGGGAAGCTACCTAGCAGATACGATGAGCGATAAAATGGCATATAATGAACACAACATCCTTGCGCTGTTTCACCCACATGGCAAGAGGATTAGCCCTCGCCCCTTGCTGCCGCACGTAGCATACAGGTGTTATCACCGCTCATTATCTCTCACAAAACATATTAGACCTTATGCACCTGCAATACCATTGCACTGGACCCAGAGGGGTAAGAGACTAACTGTTCCAGCCAATCTGGATGCATGGAATGTGGCGGGCCTACACACCTTGGGTTACCTTTATTTAGACGGAACACTCATCCCATACATAGATATTACACAGGAAGGTGAAATACCTCCAGGACACTTCCTCATGCATGACTCATGGATAAGCTTATTGCAACTTAGCTGGGGAGACATTATGCAAGAACTGCCAACTAATCTAGTACTCCAATATATACAAGTTATGGGAAATGGCAGGCACCACACCTGGTGGTTCGCAGAGGCGCTCCGTTTACACAGAACATTTGATCTTGCACCACTGCTAGCAAAGTGGGTGGTAGGTCGTCCATGTACAGACACAGAATGGAAGGTGATTCTGGCAAGTCCCACCTTGGTCCCCGCAATGCCAGATTCAAAATAATACAATATTATATAATACATCGGGCATATTTAACCCCAGAGAAAGTCAATTGCTACATTAATGGAAATGAGGCATAGTGTCCTCGATTGATATCGTGTATATGTTGTGGTCCTCTGGCAAATTAAGGCAATATTGGGAGGGAGTAGTACACCATTTAGCTGTTTGCACTGACAGAAGCCTCTCGAACACATGGAAAATGTGTCTTTTAGGATTGTTCATACGAGACAAAAAGCATAGAGCCACCAACCGATTTCTAGATCTGGGGCAGGCGGTGGCCAAAATACTAATAACGAAGAGATAGAAGTCTAAAGATCCCCCAATGCTAGTGGCCTGGACTCACTCTGTTCTTAACTGGGCTAGAGCAGAGGCAGCATCCGTCCGGAGGGAGGACACCCTCGGGCTGCACACATTTCCCATAGCAGATAGCTGGAACTCGATACTAGTGGCGTTGCAAATGAACATGCTTCCTGATCCGATAGAGGATCTTTCACAGAATGAGGAATTACTGGCTACTTGAGGAGCCCATATAAGGTCCATCCAGATAGAAAACGCAGGGTGTGTTGCTATGTACATGTAGGCATGATTGACGGGGAAAATGTATTGATAACAATGATTTATTTTTGTCTGTAATCTGGAGCTATGCAGAGTGTGTCTGAGGGGGTGGTGCGGAGCGTGAAAACACCCAAAGTTTGGCAATGTTCGTTTCTGGTAATAGGTTACAAGTTGTATGTTCGTACATAATATGTTTGAGGCTGGTGATAATAGCTTCCCCCCTTTGTTTTTTTTCCTTTTTACTCTCCTGTATGGGACCCCTATGGTTGGTGGGGTGAACCTCCAGTCCCATCAAGGTACTTCTGGGGTAAACATGATTACAACGGGCCTGCAATTGAGTTTATGCTGCAATAACAAAATTGGCAATTTAAAAAATGCAGGTGGGCTGTATGGGGGGATTAGTGCATGTACATGGCCACATATGCACATAATTGATGATATGGAGGACAACTAGGGAAATCCCTTGGGGGTGATACTGGGATTGTGGGACATTTATGTACGTAAGATACAAACAAAATGTATTTTTGCAAAAATGAATAAACAGATCAAACAAAAAAATCATATCCTCTTTCCAATATATCACCTCTCAATCCCACTTGCCTTCAAGCCACTGTCCCAATAAACCCTTCATCTGCTTATTCATTTTCTTTCTCTCTCATTTGTATCCATCCAATCGCATTTGCTTAATGACTCAAACTGTGTAGGTCTAGGCAACAGCTTTATATCAATCATAGTTTGTCTCCCAAATTCTAGTTTTTAATGTTGAAAGGACCTTATAAAGGAAACTGCAAGTCCTTGTCAGAAGAGGTACATTTATTACATTTAGAAATCCAGGTAGACATATAAAACCTGGTGTCTGTCATCATCTCTATGCAGGAGTGCCTTCAGCAGGTAATCTCTAGCCCTCAGTAGCACATATGCTAGGGGTTTTTAGGCATTTTCAACACGGTACCCATAATTTTCACTTAATACAATAAAAACTACTCAAAATAAGCCAGTGACCAACAACCAATCCCAATGCAGCTATACCTAAGCTGAGCCAATGACATTACGGCTCTGTCAACAACCAGCTAATGACACCAATATTCTTTGGTGACGTTTCACCATTACCAGTGCAACTCCTCAGCTGACTAACCGATCACAGTTTGCCTTCTCCATGAATGAGACAATTGCACAGCCTTTCTCAATGAATTTACGCTAGTTAAATGAAAATACGGTCCCCTCAACCTAAATAGAACGATAAATTTAGCATGGTAGAATAAGACGTACCTCACAAACAACAGACACAAGATTAGCACCTTCAAGGCACTGGTCAAAGTCAATTCACACTAAGCAGACCTTTGCATAGCCAAAGCCTCACATACATCATTAAAATCCTTTATTCAGACAAGACTCAACACCTAAATAATACACCAAAATTATTCCCAATCTCCAGAATCGTTCAGCCCTATTCATACTTACAATCAAAATAGTTCAAGAACAGCACTGTAAGTCAGGTTCTCTGCAAAATCCACCAGGAAACTAGACACTTGAAAATCCATTAAAACTAAGGACTGGGCAAGGAGGGGATTCTAAAGCAGAAAGGAGGTGCTCTTTCACATGCAATCATCCTAGGCTACCAAAATATGTGTGCTTGGGGTAACCTGACATTTTAGAAACCCAAAAATTATACCTCAATCAGTATGCCACATTCACTAGATGGAAGATGGTGTTAAACCTCAATTTTATGAGGTAATGTGTCCCTATGTTCAGACTCCTCACAATGCATCAAAAATCAGAAATACAATGTATTAAGTATTTGGACCCACTTGATAACTGAGTTTTAGTTCAATAGAAAGTTAAAGGGGGTTATTACAAAATTCAACAGTAAGACGGTACAGAGTCAATGCTATGAAGGATTTCAATAAAATTGGTAATACAGCATTAAAATGGCTGTGGAAAAAAACAAGCATGTCTTAGCTTGACTGTGTGCTGCAGAAATTGCAAGGAGAGGCGTGGGCAGCTAGGGAAGACATGAGTGACAATTGTGAGATTCCATCTTTGACAAGATGGTGTCTATACCTAAATTGTGGCCTAGTTAACATACATCAGAAAAAACACATTTCTACACATCATAGAGAATTTGTTTCACATGCAGCAGTACTATGTCAGTGTATACATGTATAATTAAGTGAGAAAATGCATTGTGCATGTTGCTAATGATGCACACAAATATAAACACATAAGCTTCTTTCACAGGTATAGGACTTGTACAAAGGAGATTAACTGTTGGAATGGAATTGCTCATGATTGTGCTCTCAATCGCTGTGTTTAAAGTTTAAAAACTTCGGGCCAGATGTACAACCAGTTTGTGACCCGTTTGCGCACGCAAAAACCTACATGGCCACGTAAAAACACTATTTTGCGAGTTGCAAAAAAATTGCGACTCACAATATAGTGTTTTGCAACTTGCTATTAGGAAGGGGAGTTCCCTTCCTAATAGCTACTCTCTAGTCATGTATGAATATTTTGCAACCACAATTGCGGTTGCAAAACACTCACTCACAATTTACCGTCCTCTTCAAGAGGGTGGTAATGGATTAACAAATGGGAAGGGGCCCCCAGGAGACACCTTCCCCTTTGGGACTGGCTCTAAAAATATTTTTTAAGGGCTGGCGGGGGTTCCAGGGACCACTACCTGACCTTAAAAAATGAAACGAAAATGTTTTTTTTTAATGCACCCCGTTTTCCTGCCTTAAAAACTGCTTTATTGACAAGCAGTCCTAGGCATAGAGGTCTGCTGAGCCCAGCATCCCACCATCCATGCGAGAGCCAGCCATTCCCAATGGGGTCGCAAATTGCGAGTGGCTCATTAATATTCATTAGCCTCGCATTTTGCGACCCCATTGTACATTAGAAATTGCGAGTTGCAATTTGGAATGGTCGTACATCTGGCCCTTCATGTTTTCTGTCATTATTTAAACTAACAAAGTTGAAAAAGAAAGGAACATTTTCCAGTTTCCTCATGCATGTTTTCTAACCGCAGTTGCTAGGAAAGGTTATTTTGCTAACTTTTATCTTGGGAGGAAGAAGGAAAACTTGGTGTTAGATCCATAGATTACATAAACCTTAGCAATCAGCATTGTTTGCACATTTTTGTAACAAAGAAGGAGCCAAGCACAAATGACTCTCCTCGCGCCATATGACATCATCTGTGATAAAGGTTTATATGGGTCCGGTGCAGGAGTGGGGTTTAAGACAATGACCGTTTGTTGAGAGCGGAATATTCCATCTGCTGACCCAATGACATCATAAGGAATGTGAAATAACTATATGGCTAGGGATAATTCGGATTTAATAAATTAATACAGCCCTCTAAGCTAGATGGCTAACAATATCTAGACACTTTGACTAAGAAATAGACTAACAGACTGGAGATGTCAGGCAAAATATGATTGGGGTGTATCTAATATTTGTCTTAATCTAGATATTATCTGCTGAGTACTGCAAAATAATCGCATGGTTTTATAATACCAATCATTGTGTGTGTACTGCTTTTGGGTACAAGTCAGTTCTAGTTATCCTCACATGCAGATAAAATATTCTCTGACAGGTTTGTAGAGCATAGCTTGCTAGAGAACGATTGAGAGACACCAGTCTATTCTCATTTTTTTCAAAGAAGTATGAAATTCCTTTTGGTGCTAGAGGGATATTCTAGGTGCGACTCCACTAATATTGAGGGAAACATGAAAGAATCATTACCAGACAGCAGTAGCGGCGAGCATTTGCGACGACAGAGGGGGGCAGGGGTTGGCTCAAAAGAAAATAATTATAAATAAAATAAAAACTTACCGGGCGAACGTGACATCCTCCGCTCCGGACCTCCACTGGAACTGTAACCTGGTGCCTGTGAGAGCAGCGCCCTGATTGGAGGGAGCAGCCTCACTCGGTGCTCCACAGCACCCTGGAGGCCTGCACTGACTTCAACCCAGCTTTCTTTAGGTAGCTGGGTTAGAGATGTTTAAAGTGGGCATGTGTGGCTGGCCGGTTCAAGACGACCGGCCAAAAAGACATGCACACTTCCAACATAAGTGCATAGAAAGCCCACACTCCTCCCTGCTGCTGTCACTCTGCAGTGACCCAGCCCCTGTCCTGACGCTTGGCTCAGGCTGGGGATGAAAAATAAAATGGTAATAAATCACTATTATATTTTTTATGGGGTTTTAGGGGGATTTTAAGTGGGGCAATGCACCTCTGCCCCCAACAGTGGTGCTACCCCTGCAGACACCTTGTTTATATGTGTGGTAAGACTTTAACCTAACTCTGCATCTACTGTCATGGAATGGCTACATGCTCTTTCCCATTGTGGTGTTGCTAGTTCAGTGTCACTGATTTGCCTGACAGTGGCAATATTCGCCCTTTCTATGCATGTCTATATTCTCCATTGCCCTGTTCTCCACTTTAGCCAAGTCTGATGTTGTCATGGTATATTTTTTTGCAAGTGTGTCTGGTGACCTCACAAAGCTGTTAAGGAGAAAATGATGATGAATATGTTCTCTCTTGTCTCTTTTTAAACAGGTGGTGTAAACTCTCTTCTACCTCTGTTCCTAGAGCGAAAAAGCATTTTAGGAGCTGCCGACTTCTGTGATGCTTTTGTATACCATTCTTCCAATAGCAGGTTATTGTGGGGTAAAATAATGGCCTTTTCCACCAGAGTAGATGCCATTACACCTTCATAGGAAACATCAGAAAGAAACGGTAGCTCTATTTCAAAATCTCCCAAAAGTGCAGAGCACTCAGGGCTAGGTGTACAATGCATTTTACTGGTTGCAAAAGGCCCATCAGGCTGTTTGTGACCAGTAAAATTATTTTCGAAATGTACAGAAGGCAAAAGGAGGCTCAGTAAATTGTTACTGAATCGCATTTTGCTTTTGCGATTCAGTATTAGAAAGCTGCATGCTTAGGGAGTCCCTTCCTAATACCGAATAGCACTGGTATGTATGAATAATTTTTTGTTCTGGAATGCAGTTGCACAACATTCTCAGTTACCTCCAACTTCAAACTGATGGTAACCCATTCGCAAACGGTAAATGGTCCCCAAGGGATCCCTTTCCTTTTGTGAATGTGGGCGCCAACATTTTTTAAGAGTAGTCAGTGGTGCCACAGACCACTGCCTATTCTTAAAAAATGAAAAGGTAGCTTTTCATTTTTTTAAATGTATTCCATTTCCCTTTAAGGAAAATGGGCTACATTACAAAAAATAATATTGCTTTATTTAAAAAGCAGTCACAGACATGGTGGTCTGCTGGCTGATCCCAGCAGGCCATCATCCCTGTGATTGTAGCCATTCACAATGGGTCGCAAATTGCAACCTGCCTCATGAATATTGATGAGGCAGGTCCATTTGTGACCCACTGCGAATCACTAAAATGTTGTACATCACAGTTTGCTAATCGGAAATCGCAAACACGCAATTTCATACAACTGGCCCTCAGTCTTCTCTTCAATTGCATTGAAGTGAGTTTTAAAATCCATAAACAAAGACTGAGCAGCATAGGCTTCATAAATTCCAACACTGTTCAGCAAATGAGAATCTGAATATGCCTTTTTAATGATGAGTCCACCTTCTTGTCTATCAGGTCCTTGATAATAACATCATCTGCAATTGACTGGATTGAATTGACCTATAGGGCAATCTGTAGTGCCAGAAGGCTTGGTCTAGCACATCAGTACCTGGGCTGTTTTGTGGTTGTTTGTGGATCTATTTTATGGTCTGGTGGGCTTTTGTAGAGTTGAGATCTCGATTAGCACAAACATGTTCTGCAGCAAGCACAAATGCATAGAGTCACCCTTACTTTGCCGAACATCAATACAGCGTGTTAAGTACAAAACTGCCCTGGTTTGCAAAGGTGGACCACTTTTTACCTATCTGGTTCTCTAGTAGGGACCACTTTTATTTTGGTTTCAGGGCCTATTTTTGAGTACGAGTCGGCCCTGGCCATGAAGTTCTGCCCACCAGACTTCCCATTAGGAGATCAACTGCAGCTGAATCTTGCAACTTCTCTTCTGTTCCCTCCAACAGCTAAAGTATTGTCATTAATCTTAGAAAATTAATCTTGTTTAGAGTAACATCCATGACACAAGGATGAATTGGGAGACTCACTTGAGACAATTTCTGGAGTTGTCTCAACAAAGTCTTTGCAGAAGTACCTGGAAGCTCTGGTTTTGAGAGACCCATATTTTGGAAGACAAGTCAAAAACTCTGGAAGCATATCTTTACCAATATATTTGCCTCTTTGTTCTACTGAAAACACCTCTAACTCTTCATCTGAACCAGACTATTTTTTAGAAAGAAATTCATTATAGGGTTCATCGTAGGGTTCACAGAAGGGTGCATAAATAGATAGGATGTTTTTTTAGGGTTCTGGGGAACGTAGCAACAAGGGTTAGTAAGGGGTTAGTAAAGTGTGCCTGCAGGAATAAGAGGATTGAACATAATGTATTTGGTGGCAGACAATGGCATGATAGATGGAATGGGCATTAGGCTGATTTGCTGATAGATTGAGGTGAACAACAGTGTTTAAGGAAATGAGAATGTGCTGGGATTTGTGTATGTAAGGCCCTGGCAACTGAAGAAGAACCATGTAACTAGAATTGACATTTAGTTTCAATAAAGATGTTCGGAAAACCCTGCAACTGATGAACTCATGAACTAGTGAGGAACAGTTTGTCCCAGCACCAGATCAAGAGGATCAAGTATCTCTATGACTCTCTCCTAATGACTTTTACTGAGATGGCTTACCTATGATTCACATTGTCATTTGGTATCTTAGGACTGAAAGAACAATGGAAGTGGTAAGGTTTACAAGAGAGAAAGGGAGACTTTTGGTGATAGCTGAGATATGAAGATCTACCAGTTGGAAGGAAGGAACAGAGAAGAGATGGGAGGTGGGGTGAGGAATTCAGGAAATTAATGACTGCTTCATTGACTCCACATTTGCCAACTCAGGCATTACATCACATGGTATTCACACTCTTCATATTGCCACACAGTGAAAATTCTTTATCACCAGTGCATTAAGCCAGGTTTTGGTAAAAAAAAGTGGACAAAGTGCAGCAGAAAGTTATTAATAGTCAACTTTTAGAATACTTGGAGCAACGTCAATTACACCATCCTACTCAGCATTGAGTCAGTGCAGCTTGTGGACACAGAAGAGTTCTGTCAGATTGAGATAATGGAGACTCTGAAGCATTAATTCTGCTGGACTTGAGTGCATCATTCGATACGGTCTCCCAAAGAATACTAATAAAAGGACTGAGTGATTATGGAATCTGTGATAACCCACTAATTTGTAGCTTGGTTCACGATTTTTTTGGAAGGGAGTTGCTTCCAAGTGGTATCATCTCCAATGTCTTCTATGCTTCTATGAACCTTCAGCTAGCATTTGGGATTCTTCAGGGATCTTCCTTGAGCCCCACTGTTTTCAACATTTATGTCCCCCTTTAGTAGATTTTTTTGAGTCCTATGGGTTGACTCATGTATCATAGGCAGATTACATGCGATTGAACTGTTTGCTTAATGCTAGTATAACTGAATTCTTAATAGTGGACATGCAACCACAAGCCTGGGGCCCTCACTGGTTGCCTGATGTGTTGGAAAAGGCTCCTACTCGGAAACAGGCAGTGAAGAATATGGGTGTCTGGATAGATAATAAGCTATCCTTTGATCTTCAAATTAAGGCTGTGACATCCTGCTGCTTTGAAGAAGATTGAAGATTGAAGAAAAATGTGTGGAACTTTCTCCATCTATTCAGAGGAGGATTATTCAGGCTCTCATTATTTCGCACATAGATTGTGGATACATCTTGTTCCTTGGTACCCCGAGGAGATTTCAAATCATCCAAAATGCTGCTGCAAGATTGCTGGGACATCTACCCAAATATATGAGTAGCTACAGAGTCTGCATTAGCACCCTATAGAGAGACACATACAATTAAGGGCACTATGCATTGCTCATTGTGTCATGAAGAATACTGGCCCTCCTGTCCTTAATTCTTTTCTGCAGGTTTACCACATCACAAGATCTCTTAAATCGTCATCTCTGAATTTGGCATTTACTTCTCACTTTAAGTTAAGTAGACAGAGAGGCAGCTCCTTCAGTTGTCTGGGGCCTAAACTTTGGAGCAAACAGGCTCCTGGCGGCCTACAGTGAAACAGTAATCTTTTGACCTTCCAAGCACACCTTAAAACCTCTTTTTTACCTGCCTTTTATTAACTTCTGTTTAGGCGCACTGGGAGGCCCTCTCTAGGGAACCCAGCAATATAAATCCTTTTAACATAATGGATCACTGACATAATATTGAATACACAAATATAGAATTACCAAAATATCAAAGAAAAAATATAGAATGCAAAAATATCGAATTCCTATCTACAAACAGGTAAGTACAAAAATATCAAAACAAAAATATTGTTAGTCAAAATATCGAAATTTTTTATATGTCTTAAAAGTAATTTAAAATTAATGAAATAATAAATATAACATTTACTATTACCACTCCGGTGAGTGCAACAGTAGGGAAAGCGTTGGATTGTGTGGGGGTAAAAATTACTATTCCCACTCCAGAGAGTGCAACAGTAGGGAAAGCATTGGATAGCGTAGGGGTAAAAATTACTATTCCCACTCCAGAGAGTGCAACAGTAGGGAAAGCGTTGGATAGCGTAGGGGTAAAAATTACTATTCAATATTAAATTACTTGCCTTCAATTCGATATTTTTCACCACTATATTCTGTCCATTCGATATTTTGTCCATTCTATATTTTGACTTTGATATTTTGGTAATTCTATATTTTGAATTCGATATTTTGTCTTGTTACCAACATAACACGTTGAATTCTTAGGACTGCTGGAAACACTTGCAGGTGTATACAAGTCGTTTGTCGTGTAGACTCTGAACTCCTATCTTCCTCTCCATGTTTTCCAAACCTTCCAGGAGGTGGGAGTTTTTATGAGAAAGCTTTGTCTGTGGTTTTCCATTTTTAACATTAAGGGCCTGATTCTGATCCGGTTAGGAAATCTTCCCGATCGAATCTGTTTGAAAATGGTTTCCGACCCACTCGGATCAGGAGAGTCCGATGCTTCCAGATACAATATGGTTGGACTCCCATTGACTTCAATGGGAGCCTATGTTCCTAACTGCATTGTAATCGGGCCCTCATTAGGGAAGACACGTTCCCGATCTGATTCCGAAGGAGCAAATGCTGTTAGGAGGCCTTCCTAACCTCATCATAATCAGGCCCTACGGGGGAATGCTTTCCTAATCTCATCGGAATAGGGCCCTAAGTGTTGCTCCATGACCCAGGCAATGCCAGTGTTCTAAAGGTGCACCCTCTTTTCCAGGACCCACCTCCTCCAAGCCCCCTTCTCCTGCTCCTACCATGGTAGGTGTCAAACTGAGGACATTTTCCCCAGGTTTGCATGTCTGTGACTCACTGCGCAAACATTTCAAACTGAACATATCAAATGCACTCAAAAGTCGCCTAGGGATTCCAGGAATCAAAAAACTCTTTGTCATGCGATTTTGTTTCTTATGATGCCACAAACGTCAATAACATTTGCCAGACTGAATAAATTCAGTAGGGTGTACTCGGTGGGAACTTTATACTGTTCAAGAAAATATTGTGTAAAAAAGAGCTTTCAAAATAATTTTATTCCAGTCTTTGGAATAAAATAATACTGTACTGAACGCTCTTATTTTAACATCTATTGCACCAGGTTAGCAGCTCATTTTTATAGTTCGAAAATAGCTATTTCATTTCCTGTGGTATGAACAATCCCAAGACTCATTTCTCCGTGTTTGTAAACAAAACAGAAAATGTACAAGTCAGATATATATTTCTTAGACTGCTGGTGCTACGCATGTATTTTCAATAATAAATGAAAATCTACCTATGCCGAATTGTTGCAGAGGTGTCAGCGGTGTGTTGCTGGCTGGAGTGTCTGTCTGTTTCCCATCCTGGCTTTCATCATATTTCTCTGTTGATTGGTGTCACCTCGCGCGCTTAGGCTGGCGGCCTGTCTGCACGGGGTGCGAACGCATTCCTCGGAATGCTGATTTGCTCGTTTCACACCAGTGTCAAAATGACTTATTAAATTTGGCACCTCCTGGTGCTCAATGGGTGATGTGTTGCTGTCCCAACACTAAATGACAATAAGCATATGCAGCTGGTGGGCCGGGCACACTCATTTGGTTTGACGAAAGTGTCGCGGCGACGCGCATTAAATGGCTGTCCTTTTCATCATCTTTAATTGCCAGCTATAGACCTTAGCGCCCGCTCGGTGTAAGTGTTAGAATAGCGCTCCTTCTAGCCTGATTAATGGTGATAATAATAAACCTGTGTTCGTTCCTCCCAGTGGCAGCCTTATTCCATCAAGGGATGGATTCTCCTCTTAATTAGCCACAGGGCCACTGGGGAGGCTTCAAAGTCGCCAGAGTGAAACAGCCTGAAGCGGAAACAGATCAATGCGAGGGGTGAATTTGTAACTTGGGAGTAATTGGGAGCTGGGGCGACCAAGGGCTGTCTTCCAGTACAATCACAGAACCGGATTAATCCTCTCCACTCCTATCTGCCCGCATTGGCATTGTTAGTCTGCACCTTCACTTTTGAGTGATGGTGTATTCTACGCATGTTGTGCGGGCTTTATTCCGTATTAACTACAAAAACAAGCTTTTAGCGTTAATAGGGATGATTCACAGATCAGTCAGTACTAGTTTACCAGGCGTATGCTTCGTTTATCTAGTATTTCCTTCTTTTTCTTTTCTTTGTTTAAAAAGGCACCTGTCTGAAGCCTTGGAGTCTGACTACCATATGCATCTGCTACCAAGGGATCTAGGGCCAGATGTAGGTAATTTTATTTTACCACCTCTTAAATACCGAATCATACCGATTCGGTATTTAAGAAGTGG
Organism: Lissotriton helveticus; assembly: GCF_964261635.1. Taxonomy (NCBI): domain Eukaryota; kingdom Metazoa; phylum Chordata; class Amphibia; order Caudata; family Salamandridae; genus Lissotriton; species Lissotriton helveticus. The sequence continues at coordinate 1,614,036,818 of NC_136067.1, read as the reverse complement.
TAAAATATAAGTACCGAGATGTAGGTAAATACAGATGTGCATTTACCGAATCGGAAATATTCGGTATTTACCGATTCGGTAAATACCGACCGGTAAATGCCCATTCATTCCTATGGGCTTTGAAGCCCATAGGAATGATTGGGCATTTACCGGTCGGTATTTACCGAATCGGTAAATACCGAATGTCACAAGGGTGCAGGGGGTGTCACTTTGACACCCTCTGGCACCCCCAAAAGAGGCTCGGGTGCCATGTGGCAGGCATACCTGCCCTAAGGGCAGGTCTGCCTGTCATATGGCATAGGTGTGCATGCACACATGTGCATGCACACCAGAATCGGTATTTTACCATCAAATAGTATTTGATGGTAAAATACCGATTTTTTAATGCTTGTGGGACTCAGAAGAGTCCCACCTACATATCAATTTTCCCGAATCGGTAAAAATACCGACTCGGTATTTTACAGAATCGGTAAATTTACCGATCGGTAAATTTACCGATTCTGTAAAATACAGGGCCCTACATCTCAAATTGCATTTACCGGTCGGTAACGGCCGAATTCGGCCGTTACCGACCGGTAAATGCCTACCTACATCTGACCCTCAGTGGCTTGTTTGGGGTTCTAGCAGTTTTCTGACCGATTGCCCTGATTTGCAAAAGCCCCACCCATAAAAAGTGGATATTAGAGCCCCGAGTCTCAAAAACGAGAACAGATCAACACTCTTGGATTTACGCCTGTGTTTGTAACATATTTATACATTTTTGGGAATTCATAAAAAAAAATCAAGGAGTATTCCACTAAAGGTAATATGGTTGCAGTTTTTCAGCCATACTGAAATTCATGATCATTAACACAAGCTTAGTTGTACATGTGTACATATGTAGATGTAAATGATTTGTAAATGTTAATTTGCACTTGCTAACTTTTTCATTGCTTCAAAGCCTACTACTTTTTGGGATATTTTGTATCTATTCCTATCAGCGAACGAGCCCCCCCCCCTCCCCCCCCCGCTAACCCCCACAACATATATAGCTCTCCGATCATATTAAAGGAGAGGTTGGGCTGTAGAAAACAAATGAGTACCAATCAGTTTCTGTGTGCTCACCAACTTTGTAGCTGTCTAACCCTGTGGGTAGAACGACTCTTGCTTAATATTACGCTCCTCTGTTATATTACAGGTGACTAAATACATTGATAATTTGTAACTTATTTTGTCTAAATTCTCAGTGTTTAAAAAAGTATAAGGCCCAGGGCCAACGTTTTGCTCAGAAGCCACTGGCCGCTGCTTGCAAAGTTTGAGGTGCTGAGTACCCAGGCTGTGAAGTCTTGATTCCATATCATGCTTCTTTAAATCACCACTGGACACTCCCTGCAACTTAATCTAACTCTTACAGGTTCTTTTTAAGTCGAGCCTACTAGACAGTGCATGCGCTGTCTGTTGCAAGGCATATTGTGGTTTACCATTAACAAGAGGGGCTTGGAGTCTGCCCTCTGCTTACCACTGGTTGACTTGCCTTGTCACTCTCATTTGCCTGCTCCTTTTTCATGCCCCAGTGTGTCAATCTTGTTTTTGTTCCTCCCAGGAAGCATTGACTCTTTATCATCGCTTTGATTGGCTAGCACCTTTACTTCCATTGCTTGCTTTTCAAGCACTCCTTTTTTCTTATGTATTGAGCATTCAATGAGAGTGCATGTGTTTTTGATCTGTCTCCCAAAAGTACTTCTCCCCCATGTCGCCCTCCCAGTTGTGCTCACTTGTGTGTTTCTTCCCATTACCTGCCCCAGCTATGCCCTCCTTGTTGTTTTCCCTTCCCTCCCGCCCCTATTGCAGGCGTTAATGTTGATTTATGCGTTCGTCTCACCACTTTCCACTGTGTTGCTTCCAAGTCCTTTAACCGTGTTGCTTTTGCATCTGTTCGTCCCACCATCCCTGTGTTGCTTTTACATCTGTTCTGTTTCTCCCATAGCCTCCCTCGTGTTGCTTTGTCCACTGTTTTGCTTCCATTCTCCCCCTCCTTACTTAAAGAAAATCCCCCCAAAATGCTTTCAAAACTTACATTTTTTCTCTTTAGTTGCTGATCCAAATAGGTGACCAAAAATAAAAAAAGTGACAATGTCATTTTTTCGGTGCCCCATGCATGGAGCACGAGTCTTCAAAATGACATTGGCAGTTGCGTCAAATATTTTTTTTTTTACCTTTAGCCATGCTGCACAGCATTGGGGATGCTGTGCATCACTTTAAATCCCATTTGCAAAGCTGATAGGGCACAATGGCTATGCCAATGCTCATTTGTCCCTGCTGTCTCCCTTTGTTACTGTTTTCCCATCTTTCTCTTCCTCCTTTATTCCCCCTTTTTTATTTTTGTCTCTCTTGCTCTGGATCAAAGTCTGTTGTAGAAAAATGGATGTCCGTTCCCTAAAATTGTGCGGTGCGGAGTGCGGTGGGCCAGTAATCTGTTGTGATAGTACATTGATTACACATTGAAAAATTAGCTGCAGATATTACCAAGGCTAATTGTGCTTCCCAATGTTTAGCAGAAATAAAAAGGATACTAGTAAATACTTTTTTAATAATGTGTTCCTATAAATTAATGGCTGAAGTGGATCAACGTTTTCCAGGTAGAGGTAAATACATATGTTAAAGATTGTCGAAAACGTGAGTTGCAGCGGGTTATAATTTGTTTATTTATTATATGCAATACTGGCTGGTTAGACATATCCCCATCTGAGTACCCTAGACCCATACTAAGGACCATGCACCCTATATCTTTTATGGAATGTTAAATATATTTGTTCCAATGTGTCAAAGTTAGTATCCATGTCACACCATGGCATGCACGTCAGTTTGCATTTGTTGTCATTCCCACCTAACAGTAGTCCATGGACTTATATTAGGCTTCCTCTCATTCTCAGCACCTTTTGACAATGTGCAGGAGAATACCTTCCCACTCATGCTTAGGAACCCCCATGGTTGGCTGTGATTTGTTGCCTCTCTTGCTCAACTGGGAGACCTGCCCAGAGGTTGCCCCTACTCTTCCTGATCACAGGCTTCTAGGCTTCCAGGCCTGTGATGCAGTAGGTTTGTATGCCAATGAGACTGTCATACCCTAGTGGCTATTCCCAGGGACCCTTCCCAGCCTGCTAGCCCCAGAACAGCAATTCACACTCAGAAAGTAAATGTACAGCTAAACTGGCCAGGTGTCTCTGTGCACAAGAGTAAGTTCTTGATAGGTCACTACCAAAGCAGGAGCTCACAATAAGTGGACTCTCAGTGGCCACCCTGGACGTGGTTTCTATAATCCTCACCATTCACTGAGATATTTGATGTACCACTATCTGTAGTAATTTTTCCTGACACCTTCAACTCCAGGCTGGATTTGCACAAGATCCTGCTCCAAAAATAAGAACACAAAGGTTAGTGACCCCCTGCATTCTCAGTAGCACAGCCCAGGGATCCACATAGACTTCTAGCATGCTAGGTTATCCAAAGTTACAAACCCTGCAACTAGAGTTTGTGACTTGTGAGAACTTTAAAAACTGAGAACTATTGATGGTTGAAAGTGAGAACTGGAACCAGAGAATTACAGAACACTACACAATCCAGAACTCCGTAACTCTGAGCGCTAATCACATTTGACTCAATTCAGACCCTAGATTGGCCTTGGGATACAAGCTTGGGGAAGCTCATCTCAACATCTCAGAGAAGTATCAGAACATACATTTATGTAGACAAGTCAATACCAAAAGCAGCATCTAGTGGGCACTTTGTTTAATTCAACTGGAAGGGGCACAAACATCAATAATATTAAGTAGGAATCCTTGTAACTTGCTGTGTTGCTGCTGATCACCTATTGCTTTTACCTCTTAGTCATTCTTACCAAGTCCTCTATCAAGTAGCCAAGGCTGTGTAAACTCTCCGCTAAACCCGGCCCTGAAGAGGAGATAGCAAGAGTAGCCCTGAATCGGTATAATATCTGGGGCAAGGGGTTAGAAGAGAGTTGTGGGAAAAGGTGATTTAGACAAAGGCAACTTGGAGTGTTTGATATATTTTGCAGAATAATCACTCGTAAAGTGTATTAAGCGCAACACCATTAAATTACAGAGTACTCTAGAGACACAGTGAGGCCTCAAATGGACCGTTACCTGATTTCGCACCCTTCTCCATCATACCTCACCATGCTCTTTGCACTACCCAAGTAGAGGTAAGAGAGGATAGGAAGGTGGAGTAGAGATCCATGTCTCTTTTGCAAGATGTCAGTGCAGGCAAAAGGTAAGTAGTTGTTCCAGTACTAGATTGACACCCATGAGTAGAGGCCAAACTGTAGTTCTGGGAGGGACCCCTGTTCCTGCAGGCCACCATCTCAGTGGCCCACAATATCTCAAAAGCTGAGGAAACTGTTGGCTGTAGTCAGGTTGACTTAGCTATCACCATGTCACTGCTATTCACCAAAATGGGCTAAGGAGAAAAACTATGAAAGCCTGTCTTTGCTAAGCAGAACTTACCTGAACACACCAACCCCAGGCATCCAAGATGAATCACTGCCAGACCAATTTAGGGGACCGCAGCACAGAAAGGGACTGCTTAGCACCAACCGTGGTAGTTGAGGCCATTTGGGCTGGTATCTTGGAGTCTGTCCTGTATGGCTCTGCAAACTGGCCCAAGTACACAGTTTTCACATTTTATGCTTATGATAGTTATTACTTCTCAGGGAGGTAGTATGGCAGGGCAAGAATTCAGAGCTGAACAGTCAACCAACAGACGCAATAATGTATTTTCCAGCCTAGTGCTCATCTTTTGAATTAGAAGAAGGCACTTTAATCATGTAGCATAACGTAACACTACATAGAGCAATTAGGGAAATCAAACACAGTTGTAATACTGTTTGTGTTTTTTCTTAGCAAGGTACACCCTTCAGTAAGCTTTTGCCTGCCAATAGAGTTTCCCAGAGTCTATAAGCCCTGGCATGTAACTGGAGAAAAAGCATTGGTATGGCACAGGTACAGTTCACTCAGTCAACCCCAAGATGTAGATGTAGTTCAGCTCACTTTCACCTTATAGCGGTTACTCAGAAAAAACGTACTTTCATTCCACAAACCCCAGTTTGGTACTCAGTCTCTTGTTACACTCACAATCATTAAGTCCCTTGTTTACCTTTGTTCAGTTGTTGCAATTCAGAGTGGTGCAGGACAGACAAGGACAGCACTCTGGTGGTAGCAGCTCCTGTGTTGTAGAGCCCTTGGCTCTAGCCTCACTCAGAAACTGACAATTTGGAGAGTTTAGCGACGCATCTTCCCCACCAGTTGGTGTCTTCGGCAGTAAGTCCTCCCTAGGCGGGGTGCAGAAGAGGTTTGGGAGTGGGAGAGGTGGCACCTGGGAAGATCTTGATTTTGCGAATGTCTTAGTCAGTTGTGACCCCATAGCCAATCAGGGTGCTCACGACAGTGGCAATGGAGCATTCTGACTGTCATCTGTAGGGGGAACATCAGGTTCTCAGTCACGGTGGGCCGCAAAACACACACAATGCTCAGTATTTGTAGAAGTCTTGATGTGATGAGATGCTTTCAGGGAGGCCAGGATCACCTTCCTCACTTGAGTTGCCACTATCTTTGCTCCCTTGTAGTCGCTCACTTTTCTTGGCTATCACCCATATCATAAACAATCTGGGCTTTTCCCCCTCAAGAATCCCTTCTCCTGTAGGGCCAGCCAGCCAGACACACCACTTTACTTTCTCAGCAGGCAGCTGGGCAGACATTTAGGTGGTATTTGGACAAAATATCGGATTAGAAATATCGAGTTGTGGAACTATCAGAAAAAGATCTTGTGATGCAGGAATATCACTGACAAGAATATTGATTTTTCAGGTCAGTAATATTGTTTTCAATCATATCCTTCTTGTCAACTATCGTTTTCAATAATATAGTTGTAAAAATATAATTTTTTTATTTTTCTGTCTGTGTGTTAGTTCATATATTCATTTTATGTAATTATTGTTTGTATAGTTGTTAATAATATTTTGAAATATAGTTTGCAATTTAAATGTAATTGCTAATAGTTATTTATGTTGTTGTAGCTGGTTGCTAAGTTTGTATTGATTTAGGGTGGGACGTTATTTATAATTAAACAATTATGAACTCATTATTAATTATTTAATTCATTAATAATTATGTAAATGGTGTAATAATTGTATTAATTAAGTTATATATTAAGTGCAGACTGCTGTATAAGTAGGGGATAGGGTGGGAAGTTAATTTAGTAATAACCATCTAACAATTTATTATTAATTATTTAATTTATTAATAAATATGATGTACATTGTCTAATAATGATACTTTTTCAGTTATATATTTGGTGTGGGCTGTTATGTTTCTAGGGGTATAGGGTGGAAAGGTAATTAAATAATAATTAATGATTAATGTAATATAAATTATTCAATTGATTAATAAATATGTACATTGTGTAACAATTATATATTTAGGTAATATATTACGTGTGGGCTGTTGGGGTTGTAGGGATAGGGGTGGGAAGTTAATTGAATAACACTTAATTAACAATTATTTAACAATTTGTTATTAATTATTCAGTTGATTATTCATTATGCAAATTGTATAATAATTGTATTTTTTAAGTTATATATTAGGTGCGGGCCGCTGAGTTTGTAGGGGTAAAGGGTGGAAAATTATCTATGAATTAATTATGAATTAATTATTAAATTATTAATTGATATTTAAAGGATTATTATTTATGTTCATTGTATTTTAGTTATATTTTAAGCGTGGGTTGGTAAGTTTGTGGGGATATAGTGTGGTAAGGCAATTAAGTAATAATTTTTTTTTAATGTATTAATTAATCATTAATTAGATCACTATATTATATATTTTTTGGGTTAGTTAATAAAGTTAATATTAACAGTTTTAAGTTTGTTTTAATCGGATAGGGTTATGTTTTACATATGCTATGTGTTTGAAATGAAGTACATTCCCTACTGTTGCACAGACTGGAGTGGGAATAGTACATCTTACCCCTCTGAAGTGCAATGCTTTCCCTACTGTTGTGAAGGCTGGAGTGGGCTTAATAAATGTATTCCCTCAGAAGTCGAATGGTTTCACTCCTGTTGCACAGACTGGAGCGGAATTAGTAGATGTAATGAAGCAAACACAAGGAGATGATGGACGCAGCACTGAAACTTTTAAGACACTCACCCCCAGTCACAGATCTGGACTGAATCCATCACCGTTCTTTTGCTCACTTGGCCACCCCAGTTTAGACCCAGCCATATGCAAATCAGTCTTGACCCCTGTTCCACGTGGGAACAGTCCAGCCCGAACTGCCAAGCCAGGTCTTCCCTGGACCTGAAAAGAGCATCCTTGGACCAGTTTTAGGGGACCACGCCTCATCAGACAGGCTAGCTTGAATCCAGTGGCAAAGTGAGCAAGGGACCGATGTCTGAGCATACCCTGCCAACTTAGGGCAAACACAAGGAGATGATGGACGGAGCGCTGAAACTTTTAAGCCACTCACTCCCAGTCACAGATCTGGGTTGAATCCATCATCGTCATGTCTAAAAAGATTCAGCGCTCTGTCCATCATCTCCTTGTGTTTGCATAGTAGATGTAGTCTCTCAAAAGTCCAACACTTTCTCTACTGTTGCACTGACTGGAGTGGGAATAGTAAATCTCACCCCTCCGAAGTCCAACACTTTGTCTACTGTTGCACAGACTGGAGTAGTAATAGCAAAACTTGGCCCTCCAAAGTACAACATTTCCCTACTATTGCACAGACTGGAGTGGGAATGCGTAATCTAACCTCTCCGAAGTCCAACACTTTTCCTACTGTTGTGCCGTTTGGAGTGGGAATAGTAAATTCAAACACTGCGAAGTCCAACACTTTCCCTACTGTTCCACAGACTAGAGATGGAATAGTACATCTTAGCCCTCCTAAGTCCAATACTTTCCCTACTGTTGAACTGTTTGGTGTGGGAGTAGTAAATGTAACCCCTCTGAAATCCTATGCTTTCTATACTGTTGCAAAAAATGGAGTGGGAATAGTATATGTATTCCAAGACGCCAATCATTTTCTTAATGTTATTTAAATGTATCTGGTAGTATTATTTGTTTATCTTTTTTGATTTTATATCATCTATCTATCTATCTATCTATCTATCTATCTATCTATCTATCTATCTATCTATCTATCTATCTATCTATCTATCTATCTATCTATCTATCTATCTATCTATCTATCTATCTATCTATCTATCTATCTATCTATCTATCTATCTATCTATCTATCTATCTATCTATCTATCTATCTATCTATCTATCTATCTATCTATCTATCTATCTATCTATCTATCTATCTATCTATCTATCTATCTATCTATCTACCTACCTGCCTACCTACCTACCTACCTTCCTATCTATCTATCTATCTATCTATCTATCTATCTATCTATCTATCTATTTATTCACTGAAAAAACTATAGGTTGCAGGGACGTTATAGTTAGGCTCAGGTTTCACTCATACAAAAGCATTGAAATTCAGAAGTTATAGTTACCTGAGCTAACTATACTTAAGCCCCCGCAATGCACTGCTTATGATCTCACATATTGCATCACTCATGACATGGTCAGTAACATCACTAATGGCATCACTGATGTCATCATCCAGTGAGTGTGAATGTTTTGTAAAGTTTTTCAATTTAAATATATATACTAAGATACTACATAAGGTAAATTAGTATACTTTCTGTAGTACTGATGAGTGATACTATTTCTAATATATTTTATCTGACTAGCTGTGTTATTGTCTGTATGAGCGCGTGAGTGGGTGTCTCAGTGGCTATATGGGTTTGTGAGTGTGTGTGCGCGTGAGTGGGTGTCTCAGTGGCTGCATGGATCTGTCAGTGAATATGTGAGTGCATCTGTTGCTTTCTCAGGGGGGATGTCAGTGACTCCATGGGTCAGTGAATAGATTTGTGTGTGGTTTTCTGTGTGTAAGCATTTTCAGAGATTTTATACTTGTTAAAGATATGTACTAAGCTACTACAAAAGTTAAATTAGTGAACTAAGGGAATTAGTAATGAGTGATACTACTCCTAACATATATTATGTGACTAACTGTGTATCCGTGGGTGTCTTAATTGCTGTATGGGTGTGTGAGGGAGTATGTGAGTGACTGTATGGGTGTATAACATTGGTGTGTGAGTAGCTGTGTGGGTGAATGCATGGCTGTGTGAGTGGCAGTATAGGTAAGTTAGTGGGTGTATGTGTGGCTGTAAAGGTGAGTGAGTGGTTCAGTAGATGATGACTTCAGTCATCAGTTATGTCACCGACCATGTCATGAGTGGTGTAATATATATATATATATATATATATATATATATATATATATATATATATATATATATATATATATATATATATATATATATATATATATACAAAACCTTTGTTTCCCTCACGCTGCAACTCCACCGCCAGCCTTGACCACATATATATATATATATATATATATTTTGCCACAATGTGATCCTTGAGCCCCGTGCGCTCAATTCCTGGTGCTCAGCGTGGGGGCCGGATCCTAGCCCAATTTCAACAAATTTTGCATACCAATGACGCGGCACTCAGCGTTTGGATATGTTAATTTTTTATTTAACCTACAAGCTCGGTCCGAGCTTGTAGGTTAAATAAAAAATTAACATATCCAAATGCTGAGTGCCGCGTCCTTGGTATGAAAATATATATATATATATACAACAAAAAAAGAAGGTATTTCACATAGCTGTGCCATCGGAGGAAATGAAAAACAAGTTAAAAACATCGGGCTGTGGAACTTATGGCATGTTCTTTTGGTGTAGGACATTTCTTTGAAAAAGTTTCCATGGGGAAACGAAACGCGTCAGAACAAGTCCCAATCCTGCTGTCCCCTTTAAATAAATTGGCTAAAAAGTGAAGTAACGTGTGCGGCTCAGTTTCTTTCCGCAAGGGGAGATGTTTGTGTACATATATATATATATATATATATATCAAGCTCAAGTCTATACCAAAGACGGTGGGGCACTGGCGGTGGGTGCCGCTGACACGGTGGTACGCCGTGTATTAAATGCCGCTCCAAATCTCCTCCCCCAGTCCGGAAAGAAAAAGGCAGCACTCGCGGGGTGTTTAGTCAGTTCTTCCAAGTTTTATTAAAGTCCTCACAGACGCGTTTCGGGTCAAGCCCTTTATCAATGTGTCAACACGAGTGTTGCACAGGAACTCATTTTAAAGTGCAGCGTGCAATCTTACAGGGAAAGAGAGGTAGGACTACTCGTCGATGTTACACGAGCGCCATGTTGGAATGTGCAAATTGAGCAAAAACCATATACAAACAATTCATTACCAATAATGGAAATATTTTCAAACCGTAATATCGAACATGTCAATAATTGTACATTAAGCCGTGATTCGGCCAACCTGGTTCATATTTGTTGCAACCATGGTAAAAACACTTCAATCAAGCCGTGAATCAGCAATTGCATGTGTACAATACATTCAGTTGACGTTATATAGTCATTGACAATTCAGTTTCCAGACCTTAGATATTATCATCATGAATATTTAGCACATGTGCCTCCCATCGGAGTGTTAACAATAAGTGATGATATATAATTTATAATTGCATTGCCCAATATCAAGCACACTCCCATTTAAGAATCTTGCAGTGGATCGGCTCTGGCGGTTCCTATCGCTAGAAACCGCAAAGAAGGACCCCTGAAGAAGCCAAAATTGGCAGTGCAAATTCCCTGTAGATTGTGGTGGTGGCCCTGGTAATGTGTGTTTAAGTTTATTTTCTTAGTTTGATGGCCAATTCCTCCCCACTGTTAAGGCCTGTAGGAATTTTAGTTTGCAGGTCAATAATATAACAGGATTCTAGGCGTCTAAGTTTAGTGAGTCTGTTGCCACCTCTTTCGTGTTCTGGTACCTGGTCAATCCCAAAATACTGCAAAGCATCCCTATCGCTACGATGTTTAATCGCAAAGTGCTTAGCTACTGGAGACGTCATGTCTTTGTTGGCTATAGCACGCATATGCTCTTGGATTCTTAGTTTTACGCTTTTAATGGTGCTCCCAATGTACCTCAGCTTACAGGGTCACATCAAGCAATACACCACGTATGATGTTTGGCAGGTGATGAATGAGTTGATGGGTTTTCGGTTTTTAAGACCTGGTATTTCATAACCTAAAACCCTCCTGCTATATGCACAGGCTTTACATTTCCCGCAAGGGAAAAAGCCTTTCATATCTGCCACGGTGTTGGTTCTCAGTTTCGGAGCATCTAAGTGGCTATGTACTAAGAGATCCTTGAGGGATTTCGTTCTCTTAAAAGTCACCAAGGGACCACTTAGGATATCCATCCCAATGATAGGGTCGGTTTTTAAGATGTGCCATTTTTTTTCGAAGTGTTGCCTTCAAGAAATTGGCAAAATATTTCCATTATTGGTAATGAATTGTTTGTATATGGTTTTTGCTCAATTTGCACATTCCAACATGGCGCTCGTGTAACATCGACGAGTAGTCCTACCTCTCTTTCCCTGTAAGATTGCACGCTGCACTTTAAAATGAGTTCCTGTGCAACACTCGTGTTGACACATTGATAAAGGGCTTGACCCGAAACGCGTCTGTGAGGACTTTAAAAACTTGGAAGAACTGACTAAACACCCCGCGAGTGCTGCCTTTTTCTTTCCCGGCTGGGGGAGGAGATTTGGAGCGGCATATATATATATATATATACATACATAAATATGTATGTGAAATTATATATATATATATATATATATATATATATATATATATATATATATATATATATATATATATATATACGTGAAAAAAACAAAAGGTTATTTATAGTTAGGCTGACATCTGACGGTTACAAAACCAGAGAAATTCTGCAGTTAAGTTACCTGAGCTATCTATAACTCGTGCCCCCTCAATGCACTGCTTACGATCTCGCATATTACATCCCTCATGACATGGTCAGGGACATCACTGATGACATCATCCATTTAAAAAAGTTTGAGCGTTAAATATATAGACCAAGGTGTATTAGAGAATCAATGGGTTTCTGAGTGCCTGTATGGGGGATTCAGTGGGTGCGTGACTGACTGTATCAGTGAGTGATTAGGTGTCTCAGTGAATGTATGGGTGAGTGACAAGGTTGTGTGAGATGTCTGTATCAGTATGTGAGTTAGTGTCTAAGTGGCTGTATGGGTTGGTGAGTGGGTACGTCAGTGGCTGTATGGGTGACTGATTGGTTGTCTGAGTACCTGTATGGGTGTATGAGTGTCTGTTTACGTGGGTGAGGGTGTGAGTGCCTGCATGGTAAGTGAGTTGGTGAATCAGTGGCTCTATGGGTTAGTGAGTGCATCTGTGAGGGGATGTATGAGTGACTGAGTATGTGTATGGCTATGTCAGTAAGGGAATGGATGTGTTGGTGGTATATAGGTGATTTTGAGAGTAGCTGTATGGGTGAGTGCATGCTTGTGTCAGTGGCTGTATAGGTGATTAAGTATGTGTTAGTATCTGTATGACCAAGTGAGTGGGTGTGTGTATAACTATATAGGTGAGAAGTAGCTGTGTGGTTGACTCTATGGGTAAGTGAGTAGACATGTGAGCAGCTCTATGGGTGACTGATTCAGTGTGTGAATGTCTGAATGGTTATGTGAGTGGATATGTCAGTGGCTGTACTAGTGAGTGAGTTGGTATATGAGTGGATGTATGGGTGACTGAGTGGATGTGTGTGTAGATCTATAAATCAGGGAGTGGGTGTGTAAATACAGGTATGGGACTGTGAATGGGTTTGTGAATGATAGTGTGGAAGCTGGAGTGGATGTATGAAAGGTTATATGGGGTATGAGTGGGTACATCAGAGAATCTGTAGATGATGTCATCAATGTTGTCATTTGAGATCTCATCAGTGATGTCATGAGTAATGTCACTAATCATGTCATGAGTGATATAATATGTGAAGTCTTAAGCAGTGCATTTTGAGGTTGCAAGTTATAGTTAGCTCAGCTTACTATAACTGCTGAATTTCTCTGGTTTTGTATGAGTAAAATATCAGCCTAACTATAACATCCCTGTAACCGTAGTTTCTTTCAGTGAATTTCTATGATTTTTTAAATTCCATTTCCTAAGTATAACGTCCCTGTTACCTTTGTTTTTTTAAGTGTATTTCAAAGGTTTTTTAAATTATTTTTCACAATTATAACGTCCTTGTATTGTTTTTCCTATATTGAGATATTGAACATTACATATGCATGATGCACCGCTTATTGTTGTATTTGTCCTCTATTAATTAAAAAAGTACATTAATCATCTTATTTGAAGATATATTTTTTTGGTTTTCGTGACAACATATCGATTGCTGAGGACACACACAAATCTTGCAGCGGGGTCAGCTGATCTCCCGCCAATGGGAGCGCCATAATCATTTAAAAGGTGGGAGGAGGTGAAACCTAGGTTAACAAGCGGCATCTGAGGAAGGCGGTAAGCCGAAATGCATTATGCCTAGCTGTTACCTGTGAATAAAAGGCTTCCTGAACAGTACCCCGTGTGTCCTTGGATTGCTTGAAGAGGTGATCGTGATGTTGATATTTACGCGCCTGCCAGGAGCGCGTTACAAGGACCCGCCTTGCAAGTTGTTTCGGGACTTTGCTGGCAAATGAACTATGTTATTCAAGGTGTTGAATTATCCCGAGACCGCCTCATCAACGAGCCCGGCAAGTGGCTGCTGTCATTGACAGAGCGTGACTGCACGTTAAGGAGTGATGACTTCATTCTCTTTACAGCTCGGCTTGGTTCGCGAAGTGAGGCTGAGGCGTTGGGGGCCCGAGGGTAACCTTAGCACTGTTATGAAGGGAACACCGGCTGCCACACGGCCCCACCTTTGAGATGGCAATTTTCAGCATCCACATGGAATTTAGAGATCCAGCTGCGAATGGAGGTGCATTTTGGGAACTGTAGTTACACCTAAGACTGCAGTTGCCTCCAGCAGCGGGGTCAGCTGTTCTCCCACCAATGGGAGCGCCATAATCATTTAAAAGGTGGGAGGAGGTGAAACCTAGGTTAACAAGCGGCATCTGAGGAAGGCGGTAAGCCGAAATGCATTATGCCTAGCTGTTACCTGTGAATAAAAGGCTTCCTGAACAGTACCCCGTGTGTCCTTGGATTGCTTGAAGAGGTGATCGTGATGTTGATATTTACGCGCCTGCCAGGAGCTCGTTACAAGGACCCGCCTTGCAAGTTGTTTCGGGACTTTGCTGGCAAATGAACTATGTTATTCAAGGTGTTGAATTATCCCGAGACCGCCTCATCAACGAGCCCGGCAAGTGGCTGCTGTCATTGACAGACCGTGACTGCACGTTAAGGAGTGATGACTTCATTCTCTTTACAGCTCGGCTTGGTTCGTGAAGTGAGGCTGAGGCGTTGGGGGCCCGAGGGTAACCTTAGCTCTGTTATGAAGGGGACACCGGCACACGAACACGACGTCGCTACGGGTGTGTCATCAGGTCGAGGGCTGTGGATGGGTGCCGGCCGTTTTATCAAGAACGGCCTACTGGGACACAGTGCCCACTCCCTCTTCCATTGGACTAACAGGACCTTCAGTCCAACACCAGTTCTATTTTTGACTCAGCATACGGACTGAGCAATTATTGTGAGCAAGGTGACATGAATCTCCATACCACCCAAGAACTCCATTGACACTTCTTCCTCTGTTAACCGCAAACAAACTTATATCAAGATCTCGTCTTGTATAATCAACCTCTGAAAGAACAACTATAGAACAGGATTACATTAGCCGGGAAGGTGACCCCTGGACCCCGCTTCCTCATATGTTCTTCCCCATATGCGACGTCCAACTGATTTAAAGCCCTGAAGAAGTCCCAGTTTGGGACGAAACGCGTCGGCTGTATGTGTTTTATTGCCTCTTGAAAATAAAGATTCAAAGAAGAACTCCAACATCTCTGAGGAATATCTCCTTATTTTGCTTAAACATCGTTTGCACTTACTGTTTTATGTTTTGTGGTGCACCTTTGCTGCTGTTTGTTCTGAATCAAAATTCCCTAGGGAATAGGCACGGTGATGATGGGTGCCATTCAGTGTGCACACAACCCCCTTGATTAAACTTAAGGGTTAAGATACCTCACGGGGGAAAGTTAGTCAGGTGCTTACTCTAGGCAGGGTCCATCATTTATTCAGTTTTTTGCTTCCTGAACAGTACCCCGTGTGTCCTTGGATTGCATGAAGAGGTGATCGTGATGTTGATATTTACGCGCCTGCCAGGAGCGCGTTACAAGGACCCGCCTTGCAAGTTGTTTCGGGACTTTGCTGGCAAATGAACTATGTTATTCAAGGTGTTGAATTATCCCGAGACCGCCTCATCAACGAGCCCGGCAAGTGGCTGCTGTCATTGACAGACTGTGACTGCACGTTAAGGAGTGATGACTTCATTCCCTTTACAGCTCGGCTTGGTTCGCGAAGTGAGGCTGAGGCATTGGGGGCCCGAGGGTAACCTTAGCACTGTTATGAAGGGGACACCTGCTGCCACACAGCCCCACCTTTGAGACGGCAATTTTCAGCATCCACATGGAATTTAGAGATCTAGCTGCGAATGGAGGTGCATTTTGGGAACTGTAGTTACACCTAAGACTGCAGTTGCCTCCAGCAGCGGGGTCAGCTGATCTCCCGCCAATGGGAGCGCCATAATCATTTAAAAGGTGGGAGGAGGTGAAGCCTAGGTTAACAAGCGGCATCTGAGGAAGGCGGTAAGCCGAAATGCATTATGCCTAGCTGTTACCTGTGAATAAAAGGCTTCCTGAACAGTACCCCGTGTGTCCTTGGATTGCTTGAAGAGGTGATCGTGATGTTGATATTTACGCGCCTGCCAGGAGCGCGTTACAAGGACCCGCCTTGCAAGTTGTTTCGGGACTTTGCTGGCAAATGAACTATGTTATTCAAGGTGTTGAATTATCCCGAGACCGCCTCATCAACGAGCCCGGCAAGTGGCTGCTGTCATTGACAGACCGTGACTGCACGTTAAGGAGTGATGACTTCATTCTCTTTACAGCTCGGCTTGGTTCGCGAAGTGAGGCTGAGGCGTTGGGGGCCCGAGGGTAACCTTAGCACTGTTATGAAGGGGACACCGGCTGCCACACGGCCCCACCTTTGAGACGGCAATTTTCAGCATCCACATGGAATTTAGAGATCCAGCTGCGAATGGAGGTGCATTTTGGGAACTGTAGTTACACCTAAGACTGCAGTTGCCTCCAGCAGCGGGGTCAGCTGATCTCCCGCCAATGGGAGCGCCATAATCATTTAAAAGGTGGGAGGAGGTGAAGCCTAGGTTAACAAGCGGCATCTGAGGAAGGCGGTAAGCCGAAATGCATTATGCCTAGCTGTTACCTGTGAATAAAAGGCTTCCTGAACAGTACCCCGTGTGTCTTTGGATTGCTTGAAGAGGTGATCGTGATGTTGATATTTACGCGCCTCCCAGGAGCGCGTTACAAGGACCCGCCTTGCAAGTTGTTTCGGGACTTTGCTGGCAAATGAACTAGGTTATTCAAGGTGTTGAATTATCCAGAGACCGCCTCATCAACGAGCCCGGCAAGTGGCTGCTGTCATTGACAGACCGTGACTGCACGTTAAGGAGTGATGACTTCATTCTCTTTACAGCTCGGCTTGGTTCGCAAAGTGAGGCTGAGGCGTTGGGGGCCCGAGGGTAACCTTAGCACTGTTATGAAGGGGACACCGGCTGCCACACGGCCCCACCTTTGAGACGGCAATTTTCAGCATCCACATGGAATTTAGAGATCCAGCTGCGAATGGAGGTGCATTTTGGGAACTGTAGTTACACCTAAGACTGCAGTTGCCTCCAGCAGCGGGGTTAGCTGATCTCCCGCCAATGGGAGCGCCATAATCATTTAAAAGGTGGGAGGAGGTGAAACCTAGGTTAACAAGCGGCATCTGAGGAAGGCGGTCAGCCGAAATGCATTATGCCTAGCTGTTACCTGTGAATAAAAGGCTTCCTGAACAGTACCCCGTGTGTCCTTGGATTGCTTGAAGAGGTGATCGTGATGTTGATATATATATATATATATATATATATATATATATATATATATATATATATATATATATATATATATGTATATATATATTATGCTCCAAATTTCCTCGAATTTGACAAAGAAATATCCGCACTCACGGGGGTATATTCATCCAGGGTTGCTTTTATTGCAGACAAGACAGACGCCCTCGCGTTTCGGCAAACAGCCTTTCTCGATGTCAGTAGCCACTAGACATCGGCATGTTTTTAAACAGTATCAACACAGTAAAGGAAGGACTACTGGTTGGCTGACATTAACCAGCGCCATCTTAGAGTGGTGTATTTTTTGTTTGTAGATGTGATCACCTCCTTGTTTGCTATATTATAAAAAGCACACAATTTAAACCACATATCAATCCAAGTAATAGGAATTATGAATTGCAAATTATTTGCCATAATATCCCCAGGCAGTTTACAATATTAAACTAAACTGGATTACTCGATATTTTTTCACAAAATTAAGCCGTGTATCGGCCATTGTCCTTCCTTAAATGTTATTCCTGTCTGTTTTTCAAATCAAGTCAACCCACTGACATTTTTGCTCTCTATATACATTAGCCTTTCTTATAGCTTATGTCAAAATTTAAAGCTCTTATTCTAAGTTCATTTTAACCAAGTCATATCATTACATTTACATAGTTACAGATGTATCAAGGTATCCTTCATAACCTCTACTGGATTTCAAAGCTTCAAAATGGTCTAATACCAAAACCATAAGTTGAAACCAAATTATAGATCAAATTTGCAAGATTCAAGACTAAAATGATTTAACGTTTCAGCAACCCATACTACATATCCACAAACAGTTGTCCTTCTATATACATATATATATATATATATTCACAGAAAAAACCATAGGTTATAGACCATATATAGTTAGGAATTAGCATTTACAAAACCTTGAAAATTCACTGAAAAAACCATAGGTTATAGACCATATATAGTTAGGAATTAGCATTTAGAAAACCTTATTTTACTCACACAAAACCATTGAAATTCCATATATAGTTAGTTGCACTAACTATATATCGCGCACCCGCAATCCACTGCTGATGATGTCACATATTACATCATTCATGACATGGTCAGTGACATCACTGATGACATCACTGATGACATCACTGATGACATCTCAAATGACATCACTGATGACAACATCCAGTGATTATGTGTTTCTGTAAAGTTTAAATATGTTTTACATATTGAAGAATGAGTGGATGTATAAGTGTCTGAATGAAGGTTTTAGTAGGTGCGTGATTGACTGTATGAGTGAGTGATTAAATGCGTCTTACTAAATGCACGGGTTAGTGACTAAACTGTCTGAAAGTGTGCATCAGCATGTCTGTTGTTGTGCAAGCTGCTGCATGTGTTGATCAGTAGCTATATAAGTAGCTATATGGGTTATTGATTGGTTGCACAAGTATTTGTATGGGAGACTGAGTGTGTGTATGGCTGGCTGGGAGGTGTGTGACTCTGTGCAGATCAATGTGTACTTGTATCAGTGATTCTATAAGAGAGTAAGTATGTGTTAGTATATGTTTGAAAATGTAAGGTACTCTATGTTTAACTGTGTAGATTAGAAAATGGAACTGTGATTGATTCTTTACAGGACTGACTAGGTGTGTGAGTAACTCCATGGATGAGTGGCAGAGTGTGAGTGTCTGTATAGGTGTATGAGTGCATATGATAGTGTTGTAAAGATGAGTGATTGTATGTATGAATGATTGTATGGGTGAATGAGTGAATGTGTGTGTAGACGTAGGAATCAGTGAGTGCGTATGTAGTAACTAGTATTGGTGTGTCAATGGTTTCAAAAATTATACTCTGTATTTAACACTGGGTGTAACAGAGGTTATATTAAAGTGTGAGGAGATGCATTGTATTGTCACATTAATGATATCATCATTGATGTGACCATTGATGTCAAATGAGATATCATCAGTGATGTCATTTGAGTTGTCATCAGTGATGTCATCAGTGATGTCACTGACCATGTCATGAATGATGTAATATGTGACATCATCAGCAGTGGATTGCGGGTGCGCGATATATAGTTAGTGCAACTAACTATATATGGAATTTCAATGGTTTTGTGTGAGTAAAATAAGGTTTTCTAAATGCTAATTCCTAACTATATATGGTCTATAACCTATGGTTTTTTCAGTGAATTTTCAAGGTTTTGTAAATGCTAATTCCTAACCATATATGGTCTATAACCTATGTTTTTTTCTGTGAATTTCATTGGTTTTTTAACAGCTAATATCTGTAGCTGTAAAATGTATTCTTCTTTAAATCCAAAAATATATTTTATATGTTTATGAATAATTTTTTTTTTTAATATTTTTTTTTCTACGTTCCCGCTTCGCGAATCGGGAAGCTTCCCGTTAGCTGACCTTGATGCCGCGAAATAGACCGCGAGCCGGTAAACGTTTCTTTACCGCAAGTGCCGCGTTAGAAAACAACATCGTGACGCCTCCCGTCCGCATGACGTTCCACGTTGTCGCGTGATACGTCATATGACGTGCTACGTTAGCGAACTGGTACGCGAAGCGAGTCGCAAAGCGCAGGTTTCTGGAAGCAAACCGTGAGGCCCTGCAAAGCGCTTAACGTAAACACAGCAAGTCATGTGACTTGGTAATAACACTTTTCATTGGTTCATTTCACTTTTGGTTTCCTAATGATGTAAGACTAGGTCATATAATCTAAAATGAACACTTTTGATTGGTTGAGAACTCTTGTTTTTCCCAAATGATGAAAATCCCTCCTTCTTTCCTCACTCTGACTTTCATCATTGTGAGAGAAAGACCCTTTGTGATCACTGAGCAATGGCTTCTTTAGTAGCTTCAGCTGGTGCTTCCCCACCACCTCCACCACATCCAAGGAAGAGTGGACCACCTGCTCAAGTTATAATTCAACAAGAAGAGGAAGAAGAGGAACAGGACGACGAGCACGAAGAGAGGCAGTTTTTGCCTGAGCAGCCCAAGACGTCTCACCGGAAAGAAAACTTCATTTGGCAATTTTTTAAAATTCCCAAAGGTCAGAAAAAAGTAAATGCAAGATACGTAACTTGCCTTATATGTCAAGATAGACTGTCCAGAGGAACCGAGAAAAAAATACAGTTTCGGAAACTACACAATGCATCGCCATATGACTAGGTGGCATCCTAACAACTACAGTGCTGCACAGTTTCGGAACGACCTAGATAATCTCCCTATTATGGCCAGAAGATCTGTTGTACCGGAAGTAACGGGACCAGAGGGCAGGGAGATGGTGCCAAATATACAAATGAAATTTGGTGAAGTAAAACACATCTGCGTATTTTGCGATGGATTCATTTCCTACGGAGAAAGAAGCATCACTCTGATCAACAGAGCTATTGACTATCATATGCAAGTTTGTACGAAACGCCCAAAATAATAAATACTTCTTTTTTTGTTTTGTTGCTCCTGTTGAGCCCTTTACAATGAATCGTTTTCATTGCCCCCTCCAAGAAAAACCCAAAAAATATAAAACTGTTCAGAAAAATTCAAAAAAAGTAAAAAAATGTTCCGAAAAATAATAAAAAAAATATAAAACAACAAAAACAATAAAAAAAAAAGTTCTTTTCAGAACTACCTCCCCGTTATTAAAAAATTGGTACAATATTTGGAACTGTGCCAACCTCTATTTCTCTTAGTTCGCTTCCCAGTTCGCTCGCCGGTACGCGAACCGGAAGCGAACCAAAAACAGTAAGTATAAGGGAAGGAAACAGACACTTATGTTAAAAGAAAGACAGCTATAGGGGAGTAAACTAGAGATACTATTACCCGTAATCCACTGCTGATGATGTCACATATTACATCATTCATGACATGCTCAGTGACATCATCAGCAGAGGATTGCGGGTTTTTTGGCAACGTGCCTTATCCACGGTTTAATAACGCTGCCTTTTGCTTTATATAAGTTTTCAAATTGTATGAAATATATACCAATAGGTCGTTATGAACCTTTAGGTAATGCTTTTCTTCATGAGGTCTGGTCGCTTCCATACACATACAGATGTTTCAAAGATGATCAAGAAGTTTATCTGAATGGAGAGGAATGCACTGAGACGCCAGATCATTCACTAATGTGTAGGCACATACAGTTACACGGTTCATGCAACAAACACCGACCAAATATGGCTTGCGTGTTGCAAGGCACGCCAGTTCCTGCTATCATCCCCACGTTCAAGTTGTTGGAAAATGGTAGTTATTTGATGCTCAATAATGAAGATTGTTCTGAGTTAATTAAAAGTATTCCTTTTATCGTAACAGTAAGTGAACGGTTTATTTGCTGCAGAAATGTTCTATTTCCTCCCACACATGAACATAGGGAGTTTTCAATCTGGCCACAAATACCAACCTTGGGAGCACATTTCAACGGCATGGCAAGAATAAGAGCTCTTTTGTCTCAGAGAGAGGTGACCTTGAGTTCGGCCCGTGAAACTTTCGTGCTTCACATAGCGAACACCCGTACAGAGGTGCAGACCCTTTTCAATTAAGATTTGCCTTTCAATTTCAGCAAGATGGTTCCGACTATCTTTAACGCATCCTCCACAAAGGCCCTGGCGCACTTTTTTAAAGTTGTTACCAGTGGTCTCGTGACTTCATTTGAGAAAATCTTTGGAGTCATCCCTGCTTCCTTTCATTATATTTTCTCCACTCTGCTTCGTGGATTGGCATTTTTACTTGCATTACCAGCGGACGCTCTTGTGCTTTTTTACATTTTTAAATATGGATGTCCCTCCTATGCAACCTCCCACCCTGCAGATGCTGACACTGTTCCGCAATCGCATGCTAGAATATTATGGCACAATGCCGTTGGCGATATTAAGCACGGCATATGGATTATCTTTTCGATTCTCCTACTTCACCTGTGTCCAGCCTGTATTTCACTGCCTGACCTGTGATTTCGATTGGGCCATTGATTTGTGTCTCTGCGGACCGGTTTCTCCTGACGTCGACTTTAATCAGCTGATGACTCCTATCATTACTCACGAGTTGGTTTGTCCTGGCGAAAGGATTATGGCTGTGGCATTGATGCATGGACTACTTGGTCCCTGGAATTTACTGGCGGCAGCACAGTCTTTCTTGGAACAGAGCTTTCTTGAAAACCCACCGAGCTGTCCTCTGATGGTGATAGAGGATCCGGTGCTGGGAGAGCACGTATGTTCTTTTCCGCTTTTAAATTGGATGGCTGAACTGTTTTCGGATGAAGACGGTGACTTCCTATTGGAGGCTGTTGCAGCTTATTTTGCATACACAGTTATGTCATAGACCTTTTTCATGTTTGATATGCTGAGTACTAGCATTTCATTGACAATTCATTGACTTATTTGTCAAGTTTTTATTATTTACCTTGCCTATTGGCTTAAGACTCGATAAAGTACTTGGCTGTTTTATTTTTCTTTAGCATTAAATTTTCCTAGTTTTTAATGCTTTACCTTGCGGACCGTCCACATATAAACTTGCAATCTACTCTCATGAGATGGCACTTCTATTATCTTATTCAGTTCGTTTCCGGATCATGGGGAGGTGTCATCTAGGTCCTGGATATCTTTACACCGTGTTAAGTTAGCATGGGCTCATTACCGGTTTAAACGCCATTTTTCCTTTTTTGCAACTTCTGCACACGACACTTAGTTGTTGCTTTAGCTTTCCACCTAGTAGTTCATCGTGGTTTACATGAGAATAATATGTTATTGCTCTACTATCTGCTTTGCTTGTTAAACTATATCTGTACAGCGAGTGCTAAAGTTTCAAGAACAACACGATACAGAATTGTTATGAGGTCTGATCTCCACGACTTCATACTCATAACATAAGTGCAACTTCTGCCAATTCTGGGCATGAGGCGGGTTTTATATTGCTTTGCCGAACACACATACACAACAGTTGATGCGGTTCACATGAAGAGAGAGCTGGTGTATGCTGATGTGATTCCTTCAAATCTAAGACACTAAAGTATGGGCACGCCCTAAACCAACACAAAGAGACCTTCTTAGCAAATAATATAATATGTGTATTAGGGAGGGTGAGATATAAGCAGCCGCGGGCCGTGGAGGGAGTTACGGTGAGGCAGGGAGGCGGGGAGGGGGAGAAGCAGGGTGGAGCCCTCTCTACCTTGCCCCTCCCCCTCCCCGCCTCCCTGCCCCACCGTAACTCCCTCCACGGCCCGCGGCTGCTTATAAGTGTTGCTAACTCTTATTCATTTACAGCATGTTAACATACTGTCACCATTCGCTTTTTATGTACTAGTAACTATGCTGGTAATTTTGCTACTGATAATATGTGTACTTGTATTCTCCACCCTGCTTCTCCCCCTCCCCGCCTCCCTGCCTCACCGTAACTCCCTCCACGGCCCGCGGCTGCTTATAAGTGTTGCTAACTCTTATTCATTTACAGCATGTTAACATACTGTCACCATTCGCTTTTTATGTACTACTGACTATGCTGGTAATTTTGCTACTGATAATATGTGTACTTGTATAATCTAAGATACTACGCCTCAGAAGACGGCATTAGTAAATAAACATTTCAAATACACATGTGTTCTTCTTAACTCCATGTTCTGGTTTCTAAGAAATATATAACGACCGACTGTTCATGAGTTCCACGTATCCTGAGGTACTATAAGTTCATATTCTGGATTGTCTAAACATTGAGAGTTTGTTATATCCAATGTGACACTGTACCTAGCTTGCTAAGGAGTTTTTGATTACTAACGTGAGTTTTGGGACACCCTAATTCGCCGAGGTTCCAATCCTCTGTCCACAGTTCTGTGTGAGAACAGAAACCCTGCGACAGGGGCACCCCCGACCCTTGCTGGAGCTTCATCACACTTGCGATACAACTCCAGCAATGCGCCACCTTTACGGCACAGATACATCACGCATCTGTGCTGTTTTTGCCCCATGATGCGCCGCATTGTAAATGCAGCACACCATAGGTGACGGAACAGCGGCACAGAATGACTAACACATCCCTGGTGATGCGCCAGTCATCATAAATGTATCCCTATGCTTCTTATCTTGTTAGAGATGAACCGCCATATGTATCATCAAAGTTTTTTGCATTTCCTAAATAGCGAACTTTAAGGAATAAATAGCGATTCTTTACCATTCCTAGTTTGCGATTAGCTATTTGCTAATTACAAATTACCCATTCATTTCCTTCATTTCCATAGGGCGGTTGGACTCACTTTTAGCTCGAACGGCTGAATGGATTTGCACGAAACTTGGCAAAATTGTAGGGACTGGTAGCCCGATGTGCCTTTGCTATGTCTCAAGATATATGCTCCAGTGGTTTTTACGAAAACTAACTTTGAAAAATATATATTGGGCTACATTGGCCTATATATATGTTGGAGCCCAAATGTAGCCCAATGTAGCCCAATGAAGCCCAATGTAGCCCAATGTAGCCCAAAGATGGCCGCCAGACACACAAAAAAACAAATGTAGCCCAAATATCAGCCAGATGTAGCCCAACTATAGCCCAGTGACAGAATGACCAATCCGCTTCGCAAACCTCCGTTACGCGAGGCGGAGCGCTGTTACAGATATATATCTTTTTTTGAACGTTCATTTCTCAAAATCCACTGGAGCACATATATTGAGACCTAGCAAAGGCACATCGGGCTACCAGTCCCTACAATTTTGCCAAGTTTCGTGCAAATCCATTCAGCCGTTCGATTATTATTATTATTATTTTTTTTTGCCCCGCGGGGCCCTTTTAAAACCTCCACATCAAACCTAGGGGGTCAGCGAGGTTCTACTATTCCCCCTTATGGTAATTTGCCCCTTCGCTTTGGCCTCCTCTTGTCTCTCGATCCTACCGAGAGACAAGATGGCGGCCGCTACGGACTGTTTGGAATGTTGACAGACGCCAGAGAACCAATCAGCTTCGCTTCACAAAGCTCCGTTGCGCGAAAAGTACGCGTCCTGGGCCGCTGCCCGGTCCGCTGTTACAGATATATATCTTTTTTTAAACGTTAATTTCTCAAAATCCACTGGAGCACATATATTGAGACCTACAAAAGGCACATCGGGCTACCAGTCCCTACAATTTTGCCAAGTTTCGTGCAAATCCATTCAGCCGTTCGGGCTAAAAGTGAGGCCAACCGCCCTATGGAAAACTCAATGTTAAAAACACGTTTTGGGACCCCCCTTTTTTCTCGGCCCCCACTGGACGAACCCCCCCAAAATTTTCAAGGGCTGCTCAGAAACAAAATGTGCCATTTTCCTGAAAATTTCTGCCAATTCCGTCCACAAACGCCAAAGTTATTAGACATAGAATTTTCAAAAAACCCATAGAGAAAAAATCCTAACTATATATACCTACTGGCGACCGCCAGTAGGTAATATATATTTACACAAATATACATATGTACAGATATACACTCATATCAGTGGTGATGTCATTAGTAAGGCCTTCAGTACTTCGTATGATGTTACAGTTTCCTTATGCACCAATATGAACCATAAGATCTTCGCCACTATTCATACCCCATGGTGTTTTTGTATGGAGGTCAATAATATACCTCGATTCTAATCTGCGAAGTTTCTTGAGCCTATCCCCTCCTCTGATATTGTCAGGGATTAAATCCAGTCCATGGCACAGGAGCAGATTTCGGTCGCTTTTGTGATATTCCGCAAAGTGTCTTGCGACCGGATATGCTTGGTCCACCTTGTCTATAGCCCTCATGTGCTCTAATATCCTGATTTTGAGAGGGTGCACCGTACTGCCGATGTAACTCAGCCCGCATGGGCAAACGAGGCAGTACACCACATACGGGGTGCTACAGGTAATAAATAGACATATTTTACAGAAAGTTTGAGTCTAGCTTTTAAGTGAGATATTGATTTAACTTCCCCATTGTATACATTTGTTTAAAAAAGTGCCCCTTAAAGGCATTTTCCTTGTTCACAGCGACACCTAGCAATCACATTGATGTTGGTTGTCGCGAATACCTTGTGTTTTTGAAGAAGTGTTAACCACATATATAGACATGTTTTACATAACATTAGAGTCTAGCTGTTTAAAAGATATTGATTTACCTTTCCCGCTTTGTCTACATTGGTCAAAAAAAGTGCATCTGAAATGCATTTTCATTGTTCAAGGTGACACTGGACAATTGCAATAACGTCACTCATTACTAACTACATCAGTGCATAAAAAACATGTTTGTACACATATTTTTCTAGTAAGTTTTATGAAAATCTGCGTTTGAACCCTACGTTCTGTCTTCGCGGTGATGCCGATAGTCGCAATGCCTTCAGTAGCCGCAAAAATTGTGCGTATTTTAAAAAGTGTAACGCATTTTACAGTATTTTAGACACTAGAGGTTTATTACTGCACTTTTTAAAGTCATATTTTTGTAGGGAGATTTTATAATAATCTTTTAAAGCAATTTCATATTTTTGCGATGATCCCGGTGCCACAATATGATTGGTAGCTGAGATCCCTGAAAATACGTCATGAAATGACAAAACAAAAGCAGACATTCAATAGCCAACACCACATATAAAACTTATAACTGCAAAATAGATTATAACCAACACACTAAACACATCACTATCTAAAGACTCTTTAATAACATGTATAACTCCCTTAATATCTCTATAACACAGTGCATAACTCTTTCAGTGGAACCTGTGACTGCACACTGTATCAGTAAGTTTCTCATTCGCTGTATAAGTATTTCAGTGGATCTGTGAGACAGTCATCAGTCTATCTATGGTTCTGTAACAAACTGTGTGACTGTCTCTGTGCATCCATGACTGGGTGCATCATTGTCTCAATTGGTCTGTGACTGGTTGCATGAGTCTCTTAGTCGATATGTGAGAAGGTGCCTAAGTGCCTTTGTGTATTTGAAAGTATGTATGTGACTGTCTGACTGAATCTGTGAGTGGATACATGAGTGTCTAAGTGGGTGTCTGAGTGAGTGGGTGCATAGCTTTCTCAGTGGGTCTGTTAGTGAGTGCATGAGTCTGAGTGGATCAATTACTGGGGCGTGAGTGTCTGAGTGGTTCTGTGAGTAGGTGCATGGGTCTCTGAGTGGGACTATGAGTGGGTTCATTAGTCCCTGAGTGTAACATTCACTGGGTGCCTAAGTCTCTGAGTGGTTCTGTGTGTGGGTGTGTGAGTGACTGTATGGGTGTGTGAGTATCTGTGTGTGTCTGTGAGTGGGTGTATGAGCATCTGAGTAGCTATATGACTGTGTGTATGAGTGTCTCAGTGGGTCTGTGAGTGAGAGCATAAGCCTCTGAGTGGGTGAGTGAATGGGTGCATGCATGAGTGTCTGAGTGGTCTGTGACTAAGGAGGGCGAGTGTCATGGTGTCATGGTGGGTCTGTGAGTGGGTGCATGTATATCTGAGTGAATCTGTGTGTGAGTCTCTGAGTGTATGAGTGAGTGACTGAGAACATAAGACTCTAAAAGGGCCCGTGACTAAGTGTGTGAGTGACTATATGGGTGTGTGAGTGGGTGCATAAGTGTCTGAGTAGATCTATGAGTGAGTGCATGAGTGCCTCGGTGGGTCTGTCACTGGGTGTGTGAATGTCTCAGTTTGCCTCTGAATACACACAGGTGTGAGTGGGTGTCTCAATGGGTATCTGAGTCTCGGAGTGGGTCTGTACATGGGTGCGTGACTCTCCAAACAACTCTGTAAGTCGGTGCATGAGTATCCGACTGGGTCTGTGAGTATATGTAAGAGTGTCTAAGTGGGTATGAGACTGTGTGCATAAGTCTATGAGTGGGTCTCTAAGTAGGTACGTGAGTCTCTGAGTAGTTCTATACATGAATGCATCACTCTGTGAGTGAGTCTGTACGTGGGTGCATGAATACCTGAATGAGTATGTGAGTGGGAGCAATAGCATCTGACTGGGTATTTGACTGGATGGATATGTGTATGAGTGGGTATGTAAATGGGTGTATAAGTCATTGAGTGAGTTTGTGAGTGCATACATGAACCTGAGCCTGTGACAGTGACCGGCGAGTGTGTACAAACATTTATATATTTTTATATTTTCCCCAATATTTGTGGTGTCGCTGTGATAGTCAGGGTGTCCCGGCACTGGTACATGGGAGGCCACGCTGGCGATCGTGGCGCCATCAAGAAAATCGCGCGCCATTCAAAAGAATTGATTTTGTACACATAACTTGTGTCACTATCACCCCCATTTCATAAACTTGGGGCCAGACAGGTTATCATAGCTTTCACAGAAATGTTCAGCCCCAGGAACCTTTACCAATTGATAAATTGGCAGCCACAACTTTCTGTTCAGGTTGAGCCCAACCAATCACAGCATTCCCGTTGGCATGCGCATTTCCGATTGACCGTGAAATCATCACAAAATATCTGCATTGGGATGGAAGTTCAAAGATAAGTTTAAAAATTACAAGTAATCCCAAGGTAATTCCTGGCATGGAACTCAGCAGATATAAAAGGAAAGGAAAGGGAAGGATTAGTATTCAGCTTCCCAGAACCCTGGAAAGTCTACAATGGCCATAAAAAAAAATGCCTTCCAGCAATGATGCTCAACCACACCTGAGAAGACACATGGTGAACAAATTCAGATGATACTGGTACATCCAGAGACATTGATGCTGCTCAGATATAGCTACCAGCTTTATCCTGATGGAGAACTCTGATTTCTGAAAAACTCAGATCAGGGTGAGAAACCTAAACTACTCGACCCACGAAGCAACATTGACAGCTATGAAATCCAAGTTTGTCCCATTTGGAGCTTTTGATGCCAAAACCAATGGTTTATGTGACAGCTCAACAATGACTTAGCTGACTTGGAAGGAGCTTCGCCAGCCACAGCCTTGGACCTTACCCCATTGCAAAATCTTGACTTCCATTTTAGAGACTAAGGGCCAGATTTATCAATATTTCATGCAACACAGCAAGACAATTTGCTGCTCTCTGTGAAAGGGACAGGACAGGAATGTGCCATATTTATAAATATAGGGCACACTCCTGCTCTCTGCCTCCGCTGGTGCACCATCTGCTGCCTAGAGCCAATGGAGGCACCCTTTCACGGTGGTGCAAGCGTGCCTGTGTTGGAGGCGGGATTGTTTTTGTGCATTAAGAGACACCTTCCTGCACAAAATAATTCCTTTGAGGCCTTTTCCTCTTCTGAAGTTGGCTGGAAAATGCAACTCACTTAGATAGAGGGAACAATGAGGAGTAATAAGGATATTTCTCATTGTTATGCTTCCCCTGGGAAGTCCTAACTTTTTGACACATTCTCAGGTCTAACACTCTTGGCTATTCTGGGAATGCGCCAAAATCCATGGGTGGAACACCCACGGGCCACAGATGGAAAGCAATACCAGGGCAGAAAATGCAAGACAGTGACTTGGGCTGCCTTGCATTACTCTAGATATACCAAGCAAAGCAGGTCCATGCAACATGGTTTTCTTGGTAAATCTGACTTCAGAAATGTGTTGCCTTTGTGATGCCATGAGTGAAACAAAAGCAACGCAGTGCTATGATAAATCTGGCCCTAAGTAAAAACTTTCACTGGTACAATCTGCTTGCTTTATCTGACATTTCCTCTACTGTAGTCAGCTTGCAATTCCACCTAGGTCCCATTCAACTGTGAACAGTAACTTTTGATTGGAGCTGTATGTTTGCTTGGTGGTTATTGCCTTAAAATTTGAAAAATGTATATCTTCAGTTCTCCTTAACCTACTATAATGATCTTGAAATCTTTTTGGGAATTGTATATTTGGTTCAGTTCTTTATTTTAGAATTGTTGGTGCTGCTTGAACTTAACACCAACTTCTCTGGGAATTGCCTTCTTCTTGTGGAGTAGCTACCTGGAGTTTAGCAGAGTTTGTTTCAGAACCATTTTAGACTTAAACCGAGTAGATTTATTAAGTTGGCAGCAGTACTGCTCTCCCAATTTAATAACCTAATTCCTGACAGGTATAAAAATGTGATGAATATTAAGGCAATTACCACAATTTCTGGCAGGAGCAAAAAACAGTGGAAACTTCCCTTTTGAGATGAGTACTGGTGCTGGTGTAAAAGTGTTCCTATTACATATAGTGGGGAAGCCACAGTTTGACCCAAACTGTGCGCAATATGTATGGCACACATTACTGTTGCAGGTTTTATGCTCTAAATTGTTTTACACTACATGCTCCTGTGATGAAGAGAAATAAAGAACAATTGAATAGCCAAAGCAATGCTAAACCTTATTAAACTTTATCATACCTGTTTAACTTGAACAGGCAAATTATCAGGAAAGCCTGGCAACAATACATACAAGCATACATACCGACCGGTACATGCATAAGGAAATTAGTCCAGTGCTAAACCCATTATTGACATAACATTGTTCTATTTTTGCTGTTCATTTCGATAATGGTTCTGCATTTCTATGTGATTTCAAAAACAAATTGTATGGTTTCAAAACTATATGTTAACAATCAGTGGCAATGTTTTCCATTTTTGAATCCATCTTCAACCATTGAAACCTGAAGTGTTGTGAGCAAGTGGAGATGACCGCTCGTTAATGCCAGAGCTCCTGACCCTGAGGTAAGGGCAATTAATTTCTGTACTGTTAGACCTGTTAGCCTGAGGATGGTCCTCCCTCAATCGGTTTGCCTTTTCCCTGCTATTTTGCTGAATTAATTTTTGTTGGCCATAGGCTTCTGTGCATTTAACCATGGCTAACCAGTGCTAATGTGCTTGTGCTCACTATCTAAATATGGTAAAATTGGCTTACACCTAATTGACATATTTAATTTACTTATAAACACCTAGTAAATTGGTATACTTGTGGAATTTTAGTTCGTGAACTGAACATCATCTGCGCCATCTTGCCCATTCTTCAGACTCACGTATGAACATACACGACAGCCATTTTAGGTACCATGGTCTCCCTGTTCACGATCGATCATCAGCGCACTTCCCTGACCCTGCAAGCATCCCCCATGCACCCTGGCTGCCCCCGCGCTCACATGCACGAGTCATGAACCCTCCTCTTCCGCATGACTCTGTCTCTGGGAATCACACCCCGCGCCTGACCAACACCTCCTTTCCTTCCATGAATACCCCTCCTTTGATGACCCCTTCCTCTGAGCCCGATTGTCTGCACGGACCGCTGGTCATCCCTTAAGCCTGAGGATACAGTTTATTGCCCACTACTGTATGCACTCGCCCCTCTTCAAAGGAGCAACTATTGATCACGACCTCCCCACCCCCTGAGATTCGATCAGGCGCACACATTCCAAAGGAATCGGCGAAACACTCAGCTGCGTGATAGCCCCCTCCTATTGTACGGGGGGTGAGGACCTCTACTGTAGCCACGTGTTGGAATGAGCCGGAACTGGGGGGATACCGGGGATGTCATTTTTCCATTACTTCACAATGTCTTTATTGTAATAAAGAGCGGTCACATGTCGTCAACCAGTGTATAAAAGGCCAGGTCTCAGAGAGGCTGTCAGAGAGCACCTCGAGACGATACCTTGTTGTCCGATCTGATGTGTTCTGCTCCGTCGGAATAAAACTTGTTTCCTGTCTTCCTGTCTCCAGCGCCTGCCTCTTTATTTGATAAAATTCGTATGGTATTAGAGGCGTTTAACGCCGCGCAAACTTACTTGAGAAACATCGACTAAATCGCTTGACCATTTTCCTGACTTTCCTCAATTGGCGTCCCAAGTGTGGGGCCCATCAGCGACACGTGGATCCAGTGGGAGAGGTCCCGACGACAGAGTGAACGACTGCAACGATCGGGGGAGCTCCTGTCCGATAGACCCTCGTCTGACAGCCGATCATCCGAACTTCACTGGTTCCAAGCAGACCTCTCCCGAGTGATCTACGGTCCTGACTGGGAACCATCAGGAGTGCCGCGGTAGCAGCAGAGAGTAGAGGACGATCGGGCGCTGGAAGCGGAAGACAAGAAACTGTCCATTCGGTCCGGGTAAGGTCGTGACACACGACGAATTGCAAATTGATTGATTGTTTGATTGATTGAAATACTAGTATTTGCATTGTCGCTCTTTGAGATATTCGCTGCCTGCAAACGGGGAGGAATAGGAATATTCTATCTCCCTTTGCGGATAGTGAAGGGTAGGTAACGCGGACTTTTGTCCCTCATTGTAATCTGTCGTACCTATTTTTCTCCCCATTGATTGATTGTCCGAACATAGATTGTTTGGAGTATAGTTCTTTTGAGGTTCGCTGCTTGCAAATAACGTAGAATAGCCATATTCTGTCTAGTCTTTGCAAACAGTGAGAGATAGGTAGTGCGGACCTTTGTCCCCCGTTGTAATCTGTCATGCCTGTCTTCTCCCCACTGATTGGTAGTTGGAACAACCCGGACCGCTTATTAGAGATGAACCATCCAGCTCCATTGGAAGGCACCCCTAATAAGGACATGTTCATTAAACAAGGACTAGTCGCTATAGCTTATAGTAAGTTATGGCATAAATATACAAAGAAGGACCCCGAAAGTCAGTGGCCACTGATAGGTTCCTTTGATGAACATAAAATAAAAGCGCTAGAAACAGCTGTTAGAATAAATAAGGCAACACCCACCATGCTCGATAGTATCGGCATGTGGCGCAAAGAAGCAGAACAACGAAGGAAAAGAGAAGAAGCAAGAACAGGGAAAGAGTTACGAAAGGCAGCCCACCTGGCAGCGAAGGAACTAGATGAAGAAATAAGAAGGAGAGAGGAAGTTAGACAAACGCAAGAATCAGGGTCGACAGGCCAATGTCCTGTTAGGACCCCCTCTACGCTCTACCCGGAGATGCCCTCCAAACAACGGGCAAACGACGAGTTACTGCTAGGTCCTCCGATTATCTACATGCCCCCTCCTTATGCCCCCTGCCAGCCTCTGGCACAGCACCTACCAGTTCTGAGTGCGGGCGAGGGTGACTCTAGCGCTAGTGCCCCGGCTCTTACGGCCTTCGCACCAGCCACATTGGTAACAACATCAGATGAACTCGAGACTAGCAAGCAGCTAACGGCCAGACCAAATAGGTTGAGCAAAGATGAGCGGGATGGGATTGACAAGATAGCAAAGACATTGGTAGAACGGAAAGAGAGCGAAGAATATACGATGGATGTGCACAATTCACATGCCGGTAGCCATAGACGGCATTTCATTTTACGGTTCAGCTACCACACCCTGAACACATATGAGGATAGGTATCAGACTAAGGGTCCTGCTAAGCTGACGACCCTATATAGAAAGATCGACGTTGGAGATGGGACTGAACGCGATGTGACGGACCTTTTCATGCAAACGCTTGAAGTCTTCCGCCACCTCACGGAACAGAAACCAGAGGTTAAGATCACAGTCCCTGAAACGGCTGAGTCCCCATTAGAAGTAACCAACACTATGATGCCTATCAGAGAAGCCGCCCCCTACTGGGTTCCCCCAAGAGGTCAGGGAACAAACGACAATATCAACCACGCAGATGCAAAAGGAAGGGTTGTGTACAACTGGGTTTACCAACCATGGGATCGACAAGATATTTTAACCTTTAGGCAAACCCTGCCTGATTTAAGGAAAAACCCGACAGCATTTTACACCGAATTAGGTACAGCCTTGGGCTCAACGATAATGACTCTAGCAGACATTGATTTGTTTTTCGGGTTATGTCTGCCGGCTGACGTGTGGAAGCAAATCCGGAAAGCCGAACACACAGATCTGTTTGGACATACCTGGAACCAACTCAGTGAGCTAGATAGACGACGAGAGCCCGGAAGGAAACCGATAAAAGACATACTGGAACTTCCGGACAAAATAGTTCAAAAGCTAAAAACCTTGATCCCAGAGAAAAAGGTAGATTGGTCAATAGTCACGGCTTGCCGTTGGAAACCCCAGGAAGACGTATCAGAATACTTCTCCCGATTCGAAACGGTGTTCTCCGACTACAGTGGCCAAGACATGACCACCGCAACCGGACAACACCTATTTGTGCAAAACTACGTAAAGGGTCTGTCACGAGAGGTTTCTGAAAAGTTACAAACGAGCGAGAGTAGTTGGGGGGCCTCCAAACCCGCCGCTATCCTCCAAATGGCTCAGTACTACGAACACCAAAAGAATGAGAATGATAGGGCAACCGAGAGAAAGAAGAAAGATTTGAAAGAAAGGGTGATGATAGCTCAGATACAAGGGGTGGCAGTCGGGAAAGAACTACACAGGGGGAGCTATCAATCAATCGCCCCTAGAAATCCACCCCCAAAGGACCGCACACCCACTCCCTACTCTGGACGTAGGGATATAGAAGATAATCAGTGTGCCTTTTGCAGAGGATTCGGGCATTGGAAGTCTCAATGTCCGGCTCTTCTGGAACTGATTAAAAATAAAGAAACGAGGGACATGATGAATGGCCCCAGGACTAGAGGACAGGGACGGGGATACACAAACGACCCCAACAGCGACAGACCAGGAAGATCGAACACATTTGACCGCCCCCGACAGAACCAGTACCAACTATCTGATAGTGAGAACACCCCCGACTTCGCATAGGACTGCCAGGGGCAAGGGAGGGATCCAGTCGAGCTCTGTGTTGACCAGCAAGGTCCTTACGTCACCGCTAAGGTCCTGGGCACAAAGTCTCCATTCTTGGTAGACACTGGAGCGACACGTAGTGTATTATCAAAGCGACTGATTCCATGGGCACCCTTGTCTGGCTCACACATTACATCGATAGGTTTCGACGGAACGCCCTCCACTAATCCCCTGTCTGTACCTATCTCCTTTGACCTAGGAAACAACCCCACGGACACAACATTTCTGCTCTCCTCCAACTCCCCTGACGCCATTATGGATATTGATTTACTAAAACATTTCCGAGCTACTATTAGGTGTTCCCCAGATGGAGTCCTAGTCATCCTGTACGACAACCCGAACATGTCCAGATCCCGTCCCGCACGACATATGTACTCTATAACTGATGCTGACCTAACCTTGCTCGACACCCTACCCCTGTACCTATGGGCCAGAAACGGCTTGGATGTAGGACGAATGATGATCGACCCTGTGCACATAACTGTTCGACCAGACGCAATACTCCCGAAACTCCCACAGTACCGGATATCGCCCGAAGGCGAGAAGGCATTGGTAGCGATTATTCAGTCCCTGGTAGATGCAGGAGTGGTAGAGGAAGTGGTTAGTAATGTCTGCAACAGCCCTATCCTACCCATTGTTAAGAAGCAAGGTGAGGGAGATGAGAAAGCGTACCGCTTCATCATCGACCTGCGAGAAGTCAACAAAGTGGTGGTGCCACAATACCCCGTAGTCTCAGACATCACCACCATTCTGACCCTCATCCCGTCCACTGCCACCACCTTCACCGTTATTGATCTCAAGAATGCATTTTTCTCTATCCCTATCCATCCAGACAGCCGTTATCTCTTCGGCTTCACCTTAAAAAACCGTTCGTACCGATTTTGTAGAGCTCCCCAGGGCTACACTGAAAGTCCTAGCATTTACAGCCAGGCCCTCAAAAGACAGCTGGACGCCGTCCAGCTACCAGATGGAGTGGTGTTGATCCAATATGTCGATGATATCCTTTTGGCGGCCGACACCACTCCACTTGCAATCACGGCCACTATCCAACTCTTGCACTTTCTTGCGGAGAATGGCCACAAAGTCTCCAAAAAGAAACTGCAGTTCTGCCAGCCTCAAGTGACATACCTAGGCCATCTCCTGTCCAAAGAAGGGAGGAAACTTACACCCGACCGAATCCAAACCATCCTAGACACCCCCATCCCAAAAACACAGAAGCAAGTCCGTTCATTGGTGGGCCTTACCTCTTTTTGCTGACAATGGTTACCAAATTTCAGTCTCATTATAAAGCCCCTACTTTCCCTGTTGGCCAAAGATGTTCCCTTCCTACTCCCTTGGACCCCCGAATGCCAAGCGTCCTTTAAAGAGTTGCGGGATGCCCTTTGCTCGGCACCCGTCCTAGGAACACCAGATTACTCCAAGCCCTTCTCTCTCTTCACTCACGAAAGGGAGGGATGCGCATTGTCTGTTCTAACTCAGCCCATTGGCTCCAAACAACGCCCTTGTGCCTACTTCTCTGCCACTCTTGACCCAGTCGCCAGAGCTTTACCTGCCTGCCTTCGAGCAGTAGCCGCCGCTGCTGTCTCTTACCGTCAGAGTGAGGGTATTGTACTTTCAAACTCTCTCACGGTGTTGGTACCCCACGCAGTTGACACCCTTTTGAACCAGACCAAGACTCAACACCTGACTAGTGCACGACTGACGGGGTATGAATTGACTCTACTTGCACCCCACATCACTCTGAAGAGATGCACACCTTTGAATCCTGCCACACTGTTGCCCTTGCCTGAAAATGACCCCGATGCGCCCCCTATACACGACTGTGTGACCCTCACGGACGAACAGACCAGGAGTAGAATTGACCTCCGAGACATTGCTTTTACAGACCCTGATGGAGAGCTATGGGTAGACGGCTCTTGTATCAAACTCCCAGACGGCACCACTTCAGCTGCCTATGCGGTGACGACAGCCCTAACAGTAGTTGAAACAGCCCGCATCACGCAACGATCCGCACAGGCGGCAGAGCTAATTGCCCTCACACGAGCATGTATCATAGCAGCAGGAACCACGACAAACATTTACACGGACAGCCAGTATGCCTTCGGGGTGGTTCATCATTTTGGGCTCTTGTGGAGGGAAAGGGGATTCCTGACGTCCCACGGCACGCCCATCCGTCACGGAGATCTATTCTCCGCCCTGATTGAAGCAGTCCTCCTCCCCAAACGATTAGCAGTGATCAAATGCCAGGCACACAAGAAGGTTACGGACTTAGTTGGACAGGGAAACGCACTGGCCGACATCACTGCCCGAACCACAGCTGAGAATAGGACAACGACACGCATATATGTGACCAGGTCACAAGCAGAAAAATGGACTGACGCTAGGGAAACGATTAGGGACATCCAGTCTGCCAGCGCACCTCACGAACTGACTGAATGGGCACGGGTGGGTCTGAAGGACGATGAAGGCTGCTGGCGGACAAAAGACACGAACAAATGGTTGCTGCCTGACTCATACTTGATCCCCATACTGACTATGGCACACTCCCCTGCACACATAGGTTGTGCCCCCATGATCGAACTCATTTCCAAAGTCTGGCACAACAACAAAATCCCCGACTCAGCCAAACGCCTAGTCCAGCAGTGCCTTATCTGCCTACAACACAACCCTGGGAAAGGAACTGTAGTACCCCGGGGAGGGTTTGGGATCCCCGACCACCCCTTTGAGGTCCTCCAGATGGATTACATCCAGTTGGAGAGATGCCAAGGCTTGAAGTACGTATTAGTCATTGTATGCGCCTTCAGCAAATGGGTGGAAGCCTATCCAACCCGTGATAACACTGCCATGACTACTGCCAAAGTACTACTGAAAGAGTTTTTTCCCCGCTACGGCCTTTGTCGAATTTTATGGAGCGACAATGGCCCCCACTTCATAGCTGAAGTTATCCAACTAATCTTGAAGGGGCTGGGAGTAAAACAGCGGTTCCATGCGGTCTTCCACCCCCAATCCGCTGTCCTAGTTGAGCGACACAATGCTACACTGAAACTGAAACTGTCAAAAATAGTGGCCACCACAGGGCTTAAGTGGCCAGATGCCCTCCCACTGGCATTGCTATCGATGCGCTCCACTCCCACTAAGCACCACTTGACCCCCTACGAGATTGTGTTTGGGCGACCAATGAACCTCTGGACTGCCCCCAAACCGACCTCCATTCACGACGTCCCCGACGTCCTGCTGTCAGATTATTTGTGCAAATTAACTAAAACGTTGTCTGTCATTCATCAACAGGTGCAGCAGGCCATCCCCGATGCTTCCAGGGGTCCCGGTCACGATATCCAACCGGGAGATTATGTTCTAGTCTGGAATTTTCAACGGGCAAAGAGTCTGGAACCCCGGTGGACGGGCCCCTGGCAAGTACTGATCACCACTCGGACGGCTCTTCGAGTGGAGGGAAAAAGGCACTGGCTGCACGCCCACCACTGCAAGAAAGTCTCCTCGACCCTGGCCACGACAGAAAATGTCGACACCCAAGAAGAGCTCCTGAACAAAGACCGACCATCGTTGAACTGCTATCCTGATACCAAGGCACTTGTACTTGCAAAATTCTCTGATCCCACTGTGCCATCCCGGGAAGGGTATTTCCTGCATCGAAAGGAGGGAGCTTCGGCTAAGTAGACCACGGACTAAGTTAAAATCTCAGAACGGTGACCTAAAACAACCAAGGGTTACCCGGAGAGAAGCTAAACAAAGTCTGTGGTTCTGCCCACTACCGAGCACCTTGAAGATGATGGAAGCGCCAGATAAGAAGATGATGGAAGCGCCAGATAAGAAGATGATGAAAGCAACAGGAAATACCCACTACAGGAACCCAAAGACTGACAATTTGCACGAATCAAAGACAATCGCTTTCTTCATTCTCTTCCTCCTTTGCCTCCTCCTCATGACTTCCTTCTGGATCTTGGAGGACAGCACACCCGCTCATCAGATATTGCTGACCACTGCACAGCCAACCACCATGAAAGAGCATCACCTGATCTCCCTTTCGCCTCAGCTCCGAGAAAGGCGTAAGGAGTTCTGGAACAATTCCTTCGTGCAACTATTGCACCAACACAACCTTGCTGCAAATGCCATGAACTGCTGGATCTGCGGGTTGCTCCCGCATGCCACTGGACACTCCATCCCCTTCATCCCTTCTCCTTTCTCAGTACATGGCTCCTGCCTCGCCTGGTTGATCCTCTTGCAGGAAAGCCACAAGGTCAATGCCGCTTCTGGTCAAACAGTGTCACATTTCTACTATGGGTTCTGGCTGAACAAAACAGGAAGGACATCTGCCCCCTTTTGTCCTGTGACCTCAGGTTCCGCCTTTCATATGAACATCCCTGCCAAAGAACGAGTCGAGATGCAAGTACTCCACAATCCAGCTAGACCAACCTTCGCCCACCTGCGGAAGCGAACGGCTGCCACTCTGACTGTGGCCCTGTCCGTCATTAATGTCACAGGTCTCGTGTGCCTCGAAGGCCGGGGAACACAGCTGGTGGGTCACAGTTCCTGCCGTATCACCAGAACATTGGTCTCAGTTGACCCCCCCTCCTTTGTTGCTTCTCCGAATATGTACTTTGTTTGTGGCATCAAAGCTTACACTTGGCTCCCGAAAGGTTGGAGGGGTACGTGCTACATCGCCTTCATTCTTCCCCCCACGTATGTGGCCCCAGCCTACCATCACCGGCAAAAGCGTGCCGGAGACATTGGACAAGCCGACTCCACCGGAGCACAGTTCCTGGATGCGGTGAAGGGACTTGTTCCTCTGTGGGGCCCAATGGCAAATAGCCGCGCTATCCGACACCTGACTCAGGCAGTGGAAACAACCATTAACATCACGGCTGGCATCCTCGCTAACAACACGGCTGAGCTTCAGGCAGTCCGCCTGGTGGCTCTTCAAAACCGCCTTGTCCTAGATGTGGTTCTGGCCGACCGTGGAGGAGCATGCCGCATCATCGGCTCCAGCTGTTGCACCTACGTGCCAGATAACTCTCCTTCAGTCTACAAAGCAATCGAACACCTCCACAGACTATCCTCAGAGGTTCACCAGGAGCAAGAAGGATGGTCGCTTGGAAGTTGGTTTTGGGACACTTTGAAGGACTGGGGATGGAGGTTGTTTACATTTATACTGATACCAGTCCTGATACTGTATGGGTGTTGCTTAGGTATTCAATGTTTGCCACCTTTGTGTTCACTCATTTCTAACTGTATGTGCCCTAAGACTTTGGACTTTAGAACTGAGCACATGAGTCCCCTCTATGAGATAGAAATACGTGGTCTTATGGGGATAGATCCGAATTGACAAGCTGGCGAGACATGTTAAAAGGGAGGACTGTGGAATTTTAGTTCGTGAACTGAACATCATCTGCGCCATCTTGCCCATTCCTCAGACTCACGTATGAACATACACGACAGCCATTTTAGGTACCATGGTCTCCCTGTTCACGATCGATCATCAGCGCACTTCCCTGACCCTGCAAGCATCCCCCATGCACCCTGGCTGCCCCCGCGCTCACCTGCACGAGTCATGAACCCTCCTCTTCTGCATGACTCTGTCTCTGGGAATCACACCCCGCGCCTGACCAACACCTCCTTTCCTTCCATGAATACCCCTCCTTTGATGACCCCTTCCTCTGAGCCCGATTGTCTGCACGGACCGCTGGTCATCCCTTAAGCCTGAGGATACAGTTTATTGCCCACTACTGTATGCACTCGCCCCTCTTCAAAGGAGCTACTATTGATCATGACCTCCCCACCCCCTGAGATTCGATCAGGCGCACACATTCCAAAGGAATCGGCGAAACACTCAGCTGCGTGATAGCCCCCTCCTATTGTACGGGGGGTGAGGACCTCTACTGTAGCCACGTGTTGGAATGAGCCGGAACTGGGGGGATACCGGGGATGTCATTTTTCCATTACTTCACAATGTCTTTATTGTAATAAAGAGCGGTCACATGTCGTAAACAGTGTATAAAAGGCCAGGTCTCAGAGAGGCTGTCAGAGAGCACCTCGAGACGATACCTTGTTGTCCGATCTGATGTGTTCTGCTCCGTCGGAATAAAACTTGTTTCCTGTCTTCCTGTCTCCAGCGCCTGCCTCTTTATTTGATAAAATTCGTATGGTATTAGAGGCGTTTAACGCCGGGCAAACTTACTTGAGAAACATCGACTAAATCGCCTGACCATTTTCCTGACTTTCCTCATACTGTATACTCAGGGCTGGTAAATTCAATGCTATTAGTGGGCCTGCAGCATTTATAGTGACACCCACGTAAGTAGCTCCTTAAAACTTGTCCCAGGCTTGCCATTGCAGCCTGTGTGTAGTTTTCTTGCCGTTTTAAACTGCTTATTTGACTTTGCAAAATAAACCCTTTGCCAAGCAATAAGCTCCATTTTTAATACATTTACTTCACCACTAAGGTAGGCCCTAAACAGCCCACAGGGCTGAGTGCAGTGCATTTAAAAAGTGGGACATGTACTTTTAAGTTTTACATGTCCTGTTAGTGACAAAATCACTAATTAGTTTTTCACTACTGTGAAGCATCTCTCTCTA
This sequence comes from Lissotriton helveticus, assembly GCF_964261635.1. Classification (NCBI taxonomy): domain Eukaryota; kingdom Metazoa; phylum Chordata; class Amphibia; order Caudata; family Salamandridae; genus Lissotriton; species Lissotriton helveticus. The sequence goes on along the minus strand of NC_136067.1, from coordinate 1,613,995,521 downwards.
ACAAGTCAATTTCAGCTTTATTCGAGTTACACTCATAAAAGCACACAGTAAAAAAGAATAATTGTCTCCTGGGCTGCACATTAAAACATGTTAAAACTGATTAGTGTATACATTCTAAAAGCTTATGTTAAAAATATATGGTACACAATAAAAACGAGCCTATTTCCAGCTTTGTGCTCAGCCTAAAAAAAAAAAAAAAAAAATCACAGCAAGGGCTTCATCCTTATAGCCCAAGCCCACCCCAGATATTTGGCTACCGCCATCGAAATTAATGGCAAAGTGCTGGTGCATATTATTCTTACTGCTACTGCACTGCTTTTAGTACCCATGGTTCTACACATTGGGGTTAGCCAAACTCATCTGGGACCTTCATAGGCAGGGCAAACGAACATAAAATGGGCAACTGTTTCTGAGTGTCTCTGGCAAGCCGGGCAAGTGTCCACACGTGCTCCAGCCCACCTTCCAGCAAAGGATTTTAATGGCAATGATCCAGCTCTAAGCTGGAAGTAAAGCTTCCTATCACCGGGTTTAGTGATGGAATCCCAGTATGGTTCCAATGTGGGAATAACTTTTGCCTCTAAAATACACCCGTGATTCCAGAGGAATCTGCGTTACTCCAAACACGGAATGCCACCCGTTCCCAATAGATCTCTTTTAATATCTGTTTTGATGTAAACAAAGCTGCCACCGGGTCTTCCCAGAGCTCTCGCATACCCATTCCCGTCAGGGTCTCACGAAGTTTTTTTAGCCAGCCAGTCTTATGGAAGACGTCCAAATTAATGACGTCCATAAGGCCTTCAGCATAATGTGAGAGCTCTGGCGTAGTCCAAATTCTTCTCCAGTACAGAACAGGGCGTAGCCTCGCTATATCTACAACAGCCCTTCTTCCCAAATCGTACCTTAATGGGTTCAGTGGAGTACTCTGTGGAAGACCGGTAACATTCCTCAGAAATCTATTTTCAGAGAGAGATAGCGGAGTCAGTTTTTCGAAGCCCCACAGCTCAGCGCCGTAAAGCGCTGCGCTCAGAGCTTTTGCTTCATAGACCTGGAGCACTGCCTTAATTGGCTTGGTTGACGACTTACTGTGTCCCAGGTTCAAGACCCCCGAAACTTGGCGGTGTTTTAGGGCAGCCATACTTATGTGTTTATCCCATTTGCTACCTTTTTCTATGTGCATATCCCGGTACACAAAATCATTGACCCTTTCCAGAGCTTGCCCACTCATATAGAACTTCCGTCTAAAGTTTGAGTGTGGGTTGAATACCATGAGCTTGGATTTAGCCATGTTAACCTCTAAGCCGTGGTCAAAACAGAATTCCTCGAACACTGCCAGAGCACGTTGTAGACCACTTTGAGTTTTGGATACAATGAGCGTGTCGTCCGCAATCAATAGCATTGGCGTCCTGACTCCTGCCAACTTAGGTGCATCTGTGTTTACTGATGTCATGCAGCCCACCACTCCATTGACATACAATGAGAAGAGTGTAGGGGCCATTGCGCAGCCTTGGCGCACTCCACGTTCGACCGGAACTTCAGAAGTGACATTCCCCTGGCCACCCCACTGGATTTTAGCATAATTGGCCTCGAGGATTTCATCTGGCATACCCAGTTTTTTTAAGACAGCCCATAACTTGGAACGTGGGACAAGATCAAAAGCGGCACGTAAATCCACGAATGCCGCATAAATACTGCCCTTGCCCAAAAGCACTGTCATACATTGGGTTACCTTATTACATTTAACAAGTGATAGCTTTTGTTTGGGAACAGGTAGAAATGCAATCTTTGATGCATAAGGAATTATAATTTAAAATCCTCTTTAATAGTAAAGTCAGATTTTAAGTCACAGTTCTGGAAATGACACTTTTTTAAATGTAGCATTTTCTTGCCTTTGCAATTTGGTGCTTGCAGCCTCTTCCTGAGTCACATGACTAGCTGTAGTTTTCAGTTGACCTTTGTGCATTACCCCAGGCAGCCACACAACAGAGGGACTGGTTGTTGGCAGAATGTGCAATCCTGGCAGGATGAGGGGGCAAAGTTGTGCACAGCCCCATTTGCACATCAAAGACCCTGCTTCAGCTCACACACAAAGAACTTCAAATTATTCTATTGTGCAGATGCCTGGGACCAGGGCAAGGAGGCAAGAAACAACGGCCATTTCTGTGGGGGGGGGGGGGGGGGGGTGAGGGGGACTCCATAAGTGCCTTCCACTTCAAAGCAGGTACCAGTTATACAATTAGGACCCTTGGACCTACTCATCAGTTCTCTTCTGGACCTGTGGAAGGAATGTCAGGGAACTTTCCTGCTGCCTTAGGCCTGCAGTGTACTTCATAGGACTGCCCTGCTGCCTGCTGTGTACTTCAGGACTTCCCTGCTGCAGCAAGAGGACTGCCCTGTTTCCTGAAGCCTTTCCTGTGCCCTCAAAGGACTGCACTGCTGCTAGAGACCTGTTCTTCTGCTTGTACCCAAGACTTGCAGAGAGACTTCAATGGCTAGTTGGCTGGACTTCAGATCAGAGCCTCAGGGACAGAAGAGGCTCCAACCTTCTTCAACCCGTATTTGGACCCAGTCTAAGTGAGTCCGACCCTTCAAGTGGCACCCGTCCACTCCTGGGCCCTTGGACATGGTACTAAAGGGGCTCACATAGCCCAAATACAAAACCTGGGAATTTGCAACCAAAAATTGCTCTGATAACCGAGAGGAGAGCAGGAACTACCTGCTTGCCAAGGTTCATTGCCAGTCAGCCTAACTTTGTGGTAGCACCCACTACATTCTTTTCTGCAGCACCAAATCCTGTTCAGTATTTCCTCACAGAAGGGGTATCCGGTTTGAGGAGTTCTTGTCAGTAACAGCCTGAGCTTCATCCCACTGGGGATTTTTAACTTCCAAAAAAGAAACTAAGGGCCTTATTACAACTACATGCAGTAGTCATCGTGCTAGTCCGACGACCGCCGCACTGCGGGACCGCCAGCCGTATTAAAACTGCGGATGTTGGACAGCCACTGGACCGATGCAACCACAGGGAACCCGTGACCCCTTGGCAGTGGTGCAGCAGTCTGAGATAGCAATAGGCTGGTGGTCCCGCTGCATCATTGCCCAGTATATATTGCGAATTACCTTAGCTTGACCCTTTCAACAGCAGTGAGACTGTCAACAGCAGAGAGACTGCTGTTGAAAGAGTGGTTGTGATGCAACTCAGAGGGCTCCCTGTTGCCTCTATGCAGGGGGGTGCATGCAGGGGGGGCACATGTTGTGCCCCCTGTATGTCTGCACCACCAGGACAGCATGGATAGCAATCAATAAGAGCCCTCAAAAATAAATCAATTGGAATAGAGGAAAATGGCATAACAAGCTTCCAGGACTGACTGGCCAGGAGACAGGATGGAGGGAGAGAACAAGGAATCCTCAATTACCTGGCAAGCAAGAGAAAAAGTCCAACAAAAAATATGGAGGAGTATCAAACTTGCATAAACTCCTGGAGGCAGAAAATGAGACAGCAAGCAACAGATCCACTGGCAAAAAAGGAAACCAGAAGCATTGTGACACATGCTTTCCTAATTCTCATCCCCTTAAATACTTGAAGTGGACCTGCAAGAGGAATCAGAAAGGGAGGAAGTAAAATCAGCCATCCTGCTTATAAATTTGCATTTATTTTTAAAACATTTTAATGAATCCATTTATGTTAAAATTGTATCCTGTGGAATTTTATTTTAAGTACCTACCTCCATTCTTTTCTATGGGAGGGTGTTGCAGTACCTGTGATACGCAATGGACAATGCTGTACTTGCTCTAACTCTGAGCTGGAGTACATTTACAATTGTTTTGTATTATTTTTGGCTGCAGTAATTATAGAGGTGCTGTTTGTGAATATCAATGGACTTACTCTTTTGCAAATGGGTGCATATCCCTCAACACCCACTCTATCCCTTCTTTAACCACTCCTTACTCCCACTTACCCTTTCTTTTTAGTAGTAAATATTCCTAATTTTCCTGCCACTTGCATGACCTTGCTACAGTTACAAGTAAAATGTATATTACGTATGTGGAGATCTCCACTGTCAGGGCAGAGATCTCCGCACATTAAGGATAGGAGAGACAGAGACCTCCACATGTTAGTTTGTGATTAGCATTTTGCAGTATGTTAGTAGTTCTATTGCAGTACTAATAAATATACTATCAAATGAAATTTGTGAGCAGACCCCTTAATTTGTAATTTATTTTCAGAATGCAGCCAGCACCTATGAATAATATAGCGCAAGATGTAACACATATATAACCCTATTAAACATTGAAAAGATAATTAAATGGGAAGGTGTAATCTGTTATCTGGGAGTTAGAATCTTTCAGACGGGGCGGGTCCTTCTAGGAATCAACTTGGCCAAGGCGGCATCAATTTTGAAGTCATGTATACATTTTTGAAGACCCTCCCACTACCAGAATTGGGCTGAGTATTACTTTCTAAAATGGTAGTGCAGCCCTGTATTTCTTCTCCAATAGCCTAGTGCTACTTCCAAGAAAGTTCCTCGGACATAGATGCACTGCTAGGGGACCTAATATGTAAACATAGCCTATGCAGAGTAGCATTAATCAAATTGAGACTTTGAGCAGAGCACGGTGACCTCGGTGCCCTAAATTTCAAACACTAATTCTTTGCAGTAGAGCACTAATAAGTCTGCCAATGCTCTTGAGTATTTCATTAGAAGAAACTTGCACCACTCAAGAAACTGAACTCTTCCACAAATTTCTTCTACCGAGTGTAAAGTTGAGGTTAGGTGTGTCTAGGTTGATATTCATAAAACTAGCTGTTATCAGAGAAGCATAGCTATCAGGAGACACTTAGGGCATGATGTACAAAGTCTTTTTGTGGTCGCACTGGGTATGATTCACAAGATCAGGCGATTTGCAAATGCAAAATGACTTGTTTGTATTCACCACACTCAAAATGTAATTCATAAACACATTACCAAAATCAGTATTTGGAAAGGGTGTGTTTAGGGCAGGCCTTCCAAATAGCAATTCGGAATGGGATATATTAATGTTTTGTGACTGAAATCCAGTTGCAAAACAGATATATTATACCGACTACTAAAAGGTAGTGGTAAACCATTTGAAAATGGAAAGGGGTCCCCAACTCATAAACAATTCTCATTAAACTTTACATTTTTCAAATCCAAAACACATCCTGTTTTCCTTTAAAGAAAATTTGCTGCATTTAAAAGACATATTGCTTTCTTTAAAAGCGGTCACATACATGTTGGTCTGCTGAACCTGGCATGCCACCATCCCTATGATGGAAGCGAATCATAGTGAGTTGCAATTTGTGACCTACCTCAATACATTTTATTAGGCAGGTCAAAATGAGCCCTACTATGATTCAGTATTTTGTGAACTGAACCACATAGTAGAGGTCAGTTTGCAAAATACCATACTGATTGCAAAAATGCTGGTCACAAATTGCAAATAGTATTCTCTGACCTGCATTTAGTACATCTGGCTCAGAGGCTCTTCTCCCCTATTATCCCCCTACTTTCCATACTTAACATCAAAGCCACCCCAGAGCAACCTATCAGAGATACTGGGATAAAGCAGCTCTTTCGACGTTAGGTGACCCCCGTTGAGGATTTTGAAGGCATTTATATTTTAATGCATCATTAGTATGTAGAAGTATTTTCATGCATGATTACACATATACATGCTGATAAAGGGGCCGATTAGGATGGCAGACGGACTTGCGTCCGTCCGCCATCCCAGAGGTGGAGGGACCGTCCGCATGGACTGCGGAGGTCCCTCCGTGCAAATCAGGATGTGACCGCCACCCTGGCGGTCACATCCTGGATATTTAACATTGCGGCGGGTGCTGCTTCAAGCAGCACCCGCCGCAATGTTAAAAGTGCATGTGTAACATTTACATGCACAAAGCGGCAGGCACCGCGCGGTGCCTGCCGCTTTGTGCATGTAAATGCTGGGGGGTACCATAGGAACCCCCATGTGCACCCCCCACCCGCCTACGCCCTGGGGGCCCGCAACGGGCCCCCAAAAGCAAAAGTACACATGCTTTTCCACGGCGGAAAAACCGCCGCGGAAAAGCATGTTTACTAATGCTTCCTAATTTGGCTGGCGGTGTCTGATAGACACTGCCAGCCAAATGAGAGCTTTTCCGCCGCGGTTGTAATCCGACCGCGGCGGAAAAGCAGCGGACAGAATCCAAGACCCACCAGCCATCGTAATGCGGCGGTGGGTCTTTGGTGACTCCGCAGAGTTTTTTCCGCCTCCTCCGGGCCGGCGGTGGCTTCCGCCGGCCCGGAGGAGGCGGAAAATCCTCTATCATAATCGGCCCCATAGTGTTGTTGTTTTTTAAACAAATTCTTAATGATGTGTAGAACTGCATTTTTCTCATCCTTCTTCACCAGGCCTCAATTTCAACCTAATCGCCATCTTTTTCAAAATAGTAATGTCACTCTTGTCTTCCTCCTGCACACCTTACTGCCTGTCATTTCTGTAGCACGTAGTCAAGTAAATTATTATTTGTTTATTTCCATTGTCATTATTCATGCTATTTTTGATTAATTCCCCTACTCAGTCTCAAAACTGCAAATATTTCTTCAAGGTATTTTCACTAGACCACTGTGCCCTATATATTCCTATAACACACTGTTGCTTATGTATATAGTTTGTTCTAGCACCTCCTTATGACATTAGTATAAAAGGGGTCCGAATAATTATTCATGAAGGGGGATAGTGATTCGGTGCTAGAGCAATATGACATTTTATAAGTCTGCGCTCTGATTTGATGCTGAAGCTATACATTTGCTCACACCACAGTGATTCTGCAGTTTGTTAATTTCACATGGGAAAATAATATATAAAACCCTTCAGTTTTAAGGGTGAGCTAACGACTTTCCTGTTCCACTATGGATGTTGTATTTTGCTTCCCGATTTTGCTGGCATCTTAGAACTTACATTAATTTTGCATTTCTCTGTATTGCCCTATTCATTGAGAGCCTTCATGGCATTGGCTCTGTGTCACCTTACTTTAGAATTTTGTAGTAACACCCTTTAAAAATTCAGCTGATCTAGAATTGAGTTATTGAGTGGGTCGATTTACTTAATTGACTGTATGTTCTGATATTTTTGATGCATTGGAAGGTGCCTTAACAATGGGACACATTGTCTAACAAAATTGAGGTTTAACACTGTCTCCGATTCATCGAATTGTGGGCATACTGTTTAAGAAACATTTGGGGGTGTCTGAAATTGTGGATCCCACGCTAACACCCGTTTTAAGGTGGCCACTTGCTTAGATTTGGAACACTGATCAAACGGTTTGATATGCACAGAAGTCAAGCCTAGTTCACTATTAGAAGTCGGGGTGTTTCTAAGGAGACCCTATGGTACTCTAGAGGGAAAGTTTAAGGCTCTTGCAAGGTGATGAAAACACCCACTAAACGACTATTGCGAAAGTTCAATTTCCTGCAAAGGAATGAGTTAATCAGTGATTGCGCTGTGCAGAAGGGATATGAGGATAGATTTTGCATTGATACAAGGATGCAGTGGCTGATGTGTTATGACTTTTATGTATATTGCAGGGTATTTTATTCCTTTTAAGACCTTGCTGCCCCTAAATCATTATTAAATACTGGAGGCCTTGATTACGAATTTGGCATTCCATCAGGCCGCCAAAGCTGTGGTGTAGGTGCAGTGGTGGTGGGGGACCACTGCCCCAATGGTCCTACCGCCGTGTTACAAGTACGACGGTTGGACTGTTTTGGGACCGCCACAACCACCAGGCGCAGCAGTCTGGGGCAGCAATATGCTTGGCAGTGCAGCTGCGGCACCACCAAGCATATTTTGATTTTCCCCACCACCAACGTTTTCATGGTGGTGAGCCCGCCATGAAAAGGCTGGTGGTGGGGAAACGAAGGGGCCCCTACAGCGCACCCTGTTGCCCCTGTACAAAGGGATGCATGCAAGGGGGCATATGGGGTGCCTTCCTCTGTGCATGCATGCCCAGTTCCTGCATGGCATGGACTAAACAGTCTATGCTGTGCAGGAACTTGCACCACTTTGGGAATGCCAAATGTCCACCCGTGAGAACCCGGGGAGAGGAGCTGGCCTAACGCCTAAGGCAGTCGACCTCGAATCTGGGGGACTGGTTTCGAGTCTGGGCAATGAAGCTAAACATCCTGTAATACTGGGCAAATCACTTAGGGCCAGATGTAGGAGCCCTAATACCGGTCGGTAACGGCCGAATTCGGCCGTTACCGACCGGTATTTGGGTTTTCAGATGTAGGGGCCATTATTTTACAGAATCGGTAAATTTACAGATTCTGTAAATTTACCGATTCTGTAAAATACCGAATCGGTAATTTTACAGATTCGGTAAATCCAAATGTAGGTGACATTCCTGAGAGTGCCACAGGCCCTTAAGAGTCGGTATTTTACCACACAATCCTATTGTGTGGTAAAATACCGAATTCAGGTGTGTATGCACATCTGTGCATGCACACCTGTGCCATGTGACACACAGACATGCCCTTAGGGCATGTATGTGTGCCACATGTCACACATGCCTGTACTTGGGGTGCAAGAGGGTGTCAAAGTGACACCCCCTGCACCCTTGCAACATTCGGTATTTACCGAATCGGTAAATACCGATTCTGTATTTCCCATTGATTCCTATGGGCTTCACAAATACCGAATGTTACCGATTCGGTAATTCAAATTTAAAAATTACCTACATCTCCCTCCTTCATATTTACCGATTCATAAATACCGAATCGGTAAAATTCGATATTTATGAGTCGGTAAATTGAAGTTACCTACATCTGGCCCTTAATCTCCCTGTGCCTAACAATAATGAATGTGTCCTCATGTAATGCAACCGGTGCTATGTAAAGCACCCTGATACCCGATTCGGGTTAAGTTCGCGCTATATAAAACTCTGTAAAAAAAAAGAAAAAATTAACAGGAGAAAACTCCTAATCTGATGGGCGGCTGACCGGCCGTCTTTTGGCAGAGTGGGGTGGCGGTGTGCCTGTTGCACCGCCAAGGTTGTAATCAATACATAAGTCTTTGGTACTATCTAATCAGAGAGATCTCCTTGTTGCAGACAAAGTAAATATGGAATATATGCCAAGAAAATAACCACATCAGTAAATAGCTTGTCATATCTTGCAAACACCAGCTCTTAAACATTTTTGGTGAGTCATTATCAAAGCAAGTTTTTTGCTTTCGCATATGTTAGTAACAGATAAATACACCCCACTGCTCTCAATAGACATCAGCAATGAATCGTATTAATGACTGGGGGTTTGAAAAGCTAGTCTTGTCTTCAATTGTTTACACGACACTTATGTGTTGTGTCCAGGAAAATTGCTTTTCGTAGTGTCTGTTGGCTCTGGCAGCAGTATTGTGATGCCACAGTTGAATCAAGATAGGGTTTAACAGTAGATTAATGTAATTTTCTTGTTACAGGTGACTAGTGAAACCACAACTAAAGCCTAATAAGACAAATTATAGGCAGATTTTCATACAGGCGTGTAGGCTTCTATGTATTTATGAAGTCTATCCCAAGGGTCATCTAAATACGCCTAGTGTGGCAGGTGGGCTGGACTGGGGTATGCAAATGGCTTACTAGAATGGGTCTGTTTTGTGCTTGCTAACCGAGTGTGAGGCCTAGATAGAGGCTGGTGCAGAATGACACACAACTGTGAAGGTATGATGCAATGGAGCACTTATGGCTCACAAAGAAGGTTTTTAGCATTATTTACCACGAAACCACATTTTTTCATTTTGTAATGCAGTGCAAGGTATTTTTTTCTCTTAGTCACATGGACGTGTAGGCACTTGCTAGGAAGATGCTACAGTTGCGTTTAAGTGATAATCATAAGCTAAACGTTTACACTGAAGATTATTAGTGGTGCACATTGGGGAGAAGTGTTTCGCATCTTCCAGTGGTGCGGAAGACGATAAGTTTCAGGTGTTTTTAATGTCAGTATTTTGAAAAAGCACACCAAATCAACCTATATGCTCATATCTAATTACAGAAGCACTGAAAGGCAAAGGAATCCACTGGATTGCACAGCTGTATCAAAAGATTCACTAATGTTTTTCAAGTGGAACACGTAAAGACGAGGCCGATTCACACAAGCTTTTATGAGTATGAGAAGTAATACTACAGGAGTACTATTTTCCGTACTCATGCCATTGTGTATCTCCCTGAAACATCAAACTCCTTGTTGGTAAAAGTGCCAATAGGTCACAGTCCTTTCTATTGCACTAATTGCACATGGCTAATTCTCGAATACTCCATTTTTTTCCATATTTGATCTTTTGGGGCCAAATCATGAATGCGTGTAATGGTTCGTAAAATAGTATAACTTTACATTCTTAAAAATGACTTTGCTAAGAAGCCCTGTTACTTTTAGAGGTTGCTGCATATTATGAAGGAGCTTGACATAGGTAGTTTTTCTTTCTTAATTCAATGGACCTCCTGCTACGGGTTTAATCCATTTACTACATTGGATTAATTAGGGAAAAGTATGGGATTAGAAAGGCTTTAAGTTCTTTCATCTTTAAGAAGAATCCAATTTGCTCAAGGTTTTAATTTTCATCACTAAAATATCTCGGGGGAACATCGCATCAAAGAGCAAAAGAATTTAACACGAGCCTGTTTTGCTGCCTTTTAATGAAAAACAATGTACTTTGATTGTTTATATCTCTTCCTCGCACATCTCTCACATTTGTACACACATTTGTAGCACATGTTCAGATACTTCCATACTTCTTGATGTCCAAAAATACTTGTTTTGTCAAAAGGCAGTTTTAAACAATTTACAGAAGGAAAAGCAGATGTGAGCACAATAGTTTACTCAATCATCTAAAGTAGTTTGAAGTCATAAGATACAGAGAACTGACCGAGTTTGAAAGTGTCTGAGGCACACAAACATACAGGCACACATACTCCGTACCCCCTTCTGTTTGTCGTGAAGATATATACATATATATATATTACCTACTGGCGAGTAGATAGTTATAGTTAGTGCCTAGTTTCCATAGGAAAAGTGTTTTTTGTTTTCCCAATAACTTTGGCGCCGGTTGACGAATCTTCGTGAGATTTTCAAAACTTGTGGCCCTATCCTTAAAGTTCCGGGGTGATTCGCCAAATGGGGGCTGAGAAAAAGGGGGGTCCCAATTCATATATATAGGATCTGTGAGCAAGGGCGGACGCCCGAAACGCGTCAGATTTGGTAACTCTCTTTCAAATAAATCTTTGCCGACAATACGTTTGGATTTGCGCGGTCTTTCCTGTCCCTGCTTCTTTGCTGGCGGCGTTGTGGAAGACTGCAGTTGCTATATATATACCAGCAGTCCGAGTACACCACAGCACAAACGGAATCCAAACGCGATTTCTTCAAGTTAAGGTATTTTTTATTCTTTTTACAACACCATTAGTGCAAACAAGGAGGACGGTCTATATATATATATATTTTTTTTTTGGGGCCAAAAGCTCAACAAATTATCATGTCCACTTGGCTGATAGATATGAAGATTGTAAGAGTGAACCAGAGTGTTGACATACGAGATCCTGCTTCAGACACTCTCTAACTTTTAATTTTGAGAAACAACCAATCAAGATATCTCCAGAATTTACCTCATTTGAGTTTTTAAAAAAGAATCCACGGATTTACACCAAAGGTTTGAGGTAAATCTGCCAAGCAGTTTTTGCAGTGCACTTAAGCAAGAAGTCTATTGGGTGGTCCAATGGAAAACACATTTAATGACCTCCCTATAACTTTTGTCCCTTTGATTAATGCTGTTACAAACAGTTTATGATGGTCATATGAATTTGCAAATAGGTTTAGCTCGGATTATTCGTGATCAAATTATGTTGATGTAATGGACTGACTAAACCATTCATCAATATACAGAGTAGGAACAGTTATAGAAGATAACTACAAAAGTATATGTATAAGGAGCTTTACAATAGAGGGCCAGTTACAGGCGTGAAGCGCCCTTAGGCCTAAAAGGACTTGAGCCACACCCCACCCCTCTCCCGTCTTGGTCTCAGCCCAGGCTGCTGCAACTTCAGCTGCTGTGGGCTTAGCTGGGCAGTGTCTGGAGTCTTATCTCCGTCACACCCGAGCTTTTTACAGGTCTTTAACAGAACATTTGCATGTCTTTGTGAACTGGTTAACAAGGCTTTGTTTTTTTGACTGGTTCCAGTATCCCCTGCCTATCCCTTCGATTTGTAGATTTGCATTTTATTTTTACTGCCACAGTGGGAGAAGGCATTCCGTGAAAAGGCATCTCACGAGTATGGATGCCATATTTCCTAGGGAGAAATATCGCCAATTGTTGTTGTTTAAAGAGTCTGCAAAGGCCTTGACACTAAATAGGGCTGTAAATAAAATGGGATGTATACATTTGTAACATGACTTTTCTGTCTTCGTTTTCTTTAATTATTAACCATGGATCATTAATGCAGCCGTAGAACACATTTAAAAGTGCTATTTATATTTGCTGTTCGAAGTATGCACAATAAGTGCTAAACTAAAAATACTGGCTTTAGGTGATTTTGCTGATTTTTGTAGTGGCTTGGGCATCAAAATACCAATGGTGCAGGTATATATCCAATCAGCTGGCATTTAGGAGACTGGAAGTTTGTTTTGGGGGGCAGCACATTATTTATTCCCCCCACCCTCCATCCCTGATTGATGCCAGAATCGCAATAGTTTAGCTAAACCCTTCACCAGCAGTCAATACAATGCTGAGTTACTTCAGGTGTCTGGGAATACATCATGCATTCAGACAACTACCGCCTCATTCTCACCACTCACCCTTCACTTTCATGTTCACTCTGCACTCACAGCGATCACACTGCACTCACAGCGATCACCATGCACTCATGCCATTCACCTTCCTCCTACCCTGCACTCACACAAGGACATGCTTACCCTGAATGCACATCACACTCCACTTACTTCTCACTTTCACCGCTCACCCTACAATCACGGCGATCACACTGCACTGATGCTGTTACCCTGCACTCACAACATGAATCCTCTTCTTACCCTGTGCTCACACGAGCACACCACTAACCCTCCACTTACACCAACCACACTGCACTTATGCTCCTTGCCATGAACTCACACCATTCTCTATACACTTACCCTGCAGTCACCTGAGCACACCATTCACCCTGCACTCACAGTGATCACGCTGCACTCACACCACTCATAATGCACTTACGCTTTTCACCCTGCACTTACACCCTGCACTCATGTGACACTTCACTCACCTGTCACTCTCACGCCTTACTCTGCAATCTCACTCAAACAAGCACATCACTCACCATGCAAATCAAATAAAAATAAATAAACTTTATTCGATTTTTTGCATTTAGAAATCATAAAAGTCACATAGTAAAATTTACAAAATACTGTTTTAAAAATAATTAAAATATTACATACAAAAATGACATCTTTATATACACCACTTGTATCTTAATATCCCTTCTTAAATTAATTCATAATTATTTTACCAGTCATTCTATACATTGGTCCTCCTCAGATTGGGTCTCCTACGTTAAACTCTTTCTTTTTTTCAATATGGATTTCAAAAGTCCAGATATAGCACCCACACAGTATACATTGTCCAATTTCTGTAAATATAGGAAGGCAGGGTGACATTGCCTCCAGCCCTCACTCTTCAGAAATGGTAAAATCCACCTCGTTCTTTCCGAGCTATAAAACGTACAAAATAAAATCACGTGTATTGTCCTCTGAGGAGAGCTTTTATCACAGGAGCAACTGCAAAGGTCACTGGTCCAATCATTAGGTTTTGGGAAGCTGACTAATCGATGGAAACTGTCAAATCTGAGTCTTTTAAGGACATACCTGTCATACCCTCCAATGCACCATTCCAAGTATGGTTGAATATTGTAGGATACGAGAGTTAGCTGGTGTGGGATTACAGTACTTTTCTTCATCTCTGTGGCCGCTCTTAAAGCCTCTAGGTGTGCCTAACAAGTAGTATTAAAATCCTTCCTCGAAATTGTACTCAGAGTTTCGGGGTTATTATAAAAGTCTGGTTTACCCATGTCTATTAAAGATCTTCTAATATAATGTAACCATGGAATCCTATTTGCATGGGTTAAGCTCATAACATCTCCATTATGTCTCTGTTTAGCTCAGTGTTATTGGCCGTCCAGACTCTGTGCCATAATAGCAGGGGCTGCATCTTAATCAAGTATGAGATATAGGGAATCCCTAATTGATTGTGACAGTTATACACTGAGGAGCTCTGCGGTACTGCTAGTAAAAACCTTAAAAACAAATTTTCCTCTCTTTGTACTATTGCTACATCCCGGTATCCCCATACTCCCGCCCCACACATAGCTATACTCATACATTTTGCTTGGTAAATTTTAAGGAGTATCCCTGGAGGTCTTTTACCCAATTCATTAGAAAAGTTAATCAGTGCCCCAATTGACCTTTTAAAAGAAGAGTTCTATTCTTAACCGCCGGGATCCATGACCCTGTATTATCAAGCAAGACACCCAGATAGGAGAAAATATTGGTTGTGTTAATCCTATCGTTCCCTAGGGTCAAACTTTTAGAATTATTTCTCCCCTTTCCACATGTCATCACATATGTCTTCTTGACATTGATTTTTAGGCCCCGGCTATCCATGAAATCAGTGTATGTTGTAAGGGCACTCTGTAGGCCTAGCTGGGTTCCGGCCATAAGCACTGCGTCGTCCGCGTAGAGCAGAGACACAATGGGCTTATTGCTGTAATAAGAAGGGTCTTTTGTCCTGGCCGTTAATACCACTTCTAAATTGTTGGTATATAAGGAGAAGAGGAACAGGGCCAGGACGCACCCCTGCCTCACACCCTTCTCCACGGGGAATGATGCAGTGCATTCGCCCCTACTCCATACCTCACTTTTGCTGAGCCCCCGGCATACAATTGCCTTAGAAGCTGTACTAAGATTGGGTCTACTTTTATGTCTCGCAAAATATCCCAAAGTTTATTATGACTGACGCAGTCGAAAGCGGCCGTAAGGTTCACGAATGCTACGTACATTTTCCCTTCTTTGGCTTGAGTATATTTCCCTAACAGCATTATAAAATTCAACACCTGCTCAATAGTCCCTAACCCCTGTCTAAAACCGTACTGTACGTTAGATAAAATTTTATTATCCTCTGCCCATGTTTGCAATTTGTTCAAGACTATTCTACCTACTATCTTAACCAGAGAGTCCATCAGGGAAATTGGGCGGTAGCACGCCGGATTTTTCCGTTCACCCTTCTTGAATATTGGAATGATCACAGATTCGGACCATGTTGTGATAAATCCCTTCTCACAGCAGGCCTTCAATACCTGTGTCAGCAAAAGGGACCAGAGTGCGGGGATGTTCTTAAATAAATCCATAGGGACGCCATCTGACCCAGGAGCTTTGCCACCTTTACTTGCGTTTATTGCTACCGTGACTTCCTCTTGAGTGACATTTAACCTTATGGGCGTGAAACTTTCCACCCCTCCTTGTGCCCGCAAATCAGTATCAGTTATAAAATCTTCGGCCCCCCTATCGCTATAAACGCCAAAGAAGAATTTTATCCAGGCCTCTTCGTCTATAGCCACTTCTACCCTTGGTCCATCATTGTTTGCAAAGAAAGGAGCATTTATTGCCCGCCAGAATATAGTGCAGTCCCTTTTTTGTGAGGCCTCATATAATAGATCCCACGCCTGATCTTTACGTTCTTTTTTCCTATTTTTTCAAGCCAGATTATAGTTCTTTCTTATGTACTGATTTATCCCTGGTTTCTCTCAGTCTTGTTGAGGGCCGCCTTCAGTTGGTTATAGGTTTTCGTACATTTAGTATCGAACCATCCATTTATCTTCTTTGGGGGTGCCTTCTTGTGGGCTCTTAACGAGTTTTGGATCTCAGTTGTAATTAATGAGTATGCCCTCAAAATGTTGTTATACTCCGCGCTATCTTGGAGACATACCACTATTAGATCATGTGCATTTCCAATGGTCCGTTTGGTCACCTCTTCAACATTTATCTTACTCCAACTTAAAGAATAGCCATTCTGGCGCGCTAAAGAAATATTTTGTGACAGTGCCAGGTAACTATTGTTTTGTTGTTCACCTGATTTGGGGATGATTAGGTTAATGCTCAGGGGCAGGTGATCGCTAAGGGTGTTGAGATGAGTTTTAAAGTTATCAAACCATGAGGCATATCTAATAGGGACGATTATAAAATCTATCAATGACGTTTGGCCTCTGCCAATGAACGTGTGTGTAAAGTCAATGGAAGGAGTGCACAAAAAATTACAAAACCCAAATCATGCCCTGCCATAAAATAATTGAACATTTCACCACTTGCAGTATGGATAAAATGTGGGGTGTGTACATGTACTTCATTATAGGCCCCACATTGAGCATTTTCTAAATTACGACAAATGCCTGTATTGAAATCCCCACACCATATATTAATCACATCGATGTCATTTGGTACCCTTATTTTACGTAATTCATCACCAAGCAAGTTTATAATTTTACCCACTTCTCCCTTTGCGATATTATTATAAAAGTTCACCACACATAGTACTACAATAAAATACAAATGGATACCCAGCATTTGGTAGTAACTCATGGAACTATACATTTCTATTTTTCTGACCTTAATCAAATTTGTGATATATATGCAGAGGCCACCTTTATGTCTTTCATGTGTGGATCTAACAGCGGGTATATGGAACGTCTTGTAGCCATCTAAATTAATCTCCTCTAGTAACCAGGTCTCCTGGAAGCATAGAATGTCAAAACTATATATAAAATCTATCCAGATGGCATTATGTACCTTTGATTGTAAACCAGCAATATTCCAGAATAGCACGCGGATCCTATCCGGAACATGAACATTTAGACCATCAGGAGCAATGGCTCCATTAATACATTCCCTAGTCTCTCCATCTTCGCTGTCATTTTTTGGAAGTACAACACTGATCTCATCAATCAATACATTTGTTGATTCCTCCCTAGTGCCTTTTGTCCCACTCTGGGCCAAGTTGCGTCCCCCATCTTCAATCTCTACTTTATTTGTACAAGATTTTGGGGATGCTACTTTTTCGACCCCACTGCACTCATTACCATTCTCTGGAAGTCAATCGTTCTCATCCAGCGATTGGAGCGGCATGAAACTATTGGACACCTTTATATTATATGCCAGCTTACTTGTGGTCTGTGCATTGGGAAGCATATCCCTATTCCATTTAAAAGGTCCTGGTTGGTAGAAATGGCTTAGTGGTAGAACCTTTATGCCCACTTCCAGATTGGTATTATTATTGCCCGTTCGTTGGAGAATTTCCCGGACCAGGGATGGAATTCCTAGGGAAAGAACTACACAATCCCCTTGGACGCATTTATCAATTGTGCCCACCCAGGGCTCCCATCTAACCCTTTTAAAGGCTAAAAACATATCAGTGGTTAAGCCTGTTCTAGTTCCCAGGCAATGGATTGTCTTGTTCCTTAGTGTGTCCCATGTTTCCTTTTCTCCTTCAATTAACGGGGGAGCGTTTGCCAACACCACTGTGTACGGTAGTGCTGCGGGGGGTAGATTTAATATTTGGCATTGCTCTAACTGTTCCATCGTTATAATGTTGTCTTTCCCAGATTTAGGGCCCATATCCTGCCTTTTGTCCCTCCTGTCTATACTCTATTCTATTAGTTTACTACCATTCCCTAGACCTCTGGTATGCGCTGTGTTAAAAGTTTTTGGGGGCTCGGTAGCCGTCGCAGTATAATCCCCTCTTTTTGCCTGCTTCCCGGGGGGCACAGTATTGCCTGAAGTCTTCTGGTTGCGTGTTTTAAAAATGTCTACAGTTTTCTCTGTTTCCTTTTTATTACCTTTATTCTCCGCTATCAGGGGTCTATTTTGGTTCTCTAGTAATAATGCCAAGCCCTGTTCTATCTTTACTAGTCTTGACTCTATGGCTTCGATTGATTGTTTAATATATTTACTTAAATCAGTCAGTTCGTTCGCTAGACTATTTGTTTCTGCGTCATATGACCCATGTCCACGTTTTGGGTGTTTCCTGCCTACGCCCTTATTTTTACTTTGTGTAGGTTTGCCATTCCCCTGTTTGTTCTTAGCTATATTTGCCTGCGGGGGAGGCTCTGATGGAGCTTTATGAATCAAAACCTTTGGACTACCGGTGACAACCTTGCATTCATTCTTCCCACCCAGCACTTTCACCCACACCCAGACCCATGTCACACCACTCACTCAGCAGTCACTCCTCTCACCCTACTCTCACACTGTCACATAGCTCATTGTGCACTCATGTAGGCACTCCTGTCACTCACAAAGCTCACCCTTCACTCACATGGGCACATCACTCACCCTGAACTCACACCACACAAACGAGCACAGCACTCTCTCTGGAGTCACACTACTCACTCTGTACTTCCTCCTCTCACCCTGCACTCACACAGACAAACCTTTCAGACAGCATTCATGCAGGCACTCTGTTCAACCTGCCTGCACACTGGGACAATAGTCTGCTAGAACTCATTGGGACACACCATTCACTCAGCACTAACTCTTCTCACCATGCGCCCACCAGTCACTATCACAGATCACCCATCACTCTTGCCACTCAACTTGCACCACACACAGGCACTCCATTCACCCTGCATTTACACCACTCACACCACCCTGTGCTCACTCCTCTCACTCTGCATGCACTCATCTCACCCGACATTCACATGGGCCCTCTTCTCACATTGCATTCATGCAGCTCACCCGACACTCACATCACTACATTGTTCACCCCACACTCACACCACTCATGCTGCACTCACTCACACTATTCACCAGCACTTACACGAGCACACCTCCTACTCTATAAGTATACAAATTACACAACTTTCATGAATATACAGATATTTCTGCAAATGTGCCCACTAAATAAATGCTCTTTCCATGGTTCTAGATGGCCACATAATTCCTTTGCAACAACGGGGGTGGTGTAAGAGGGTAAAGTGGACTGGGTATGTGGGATGGCGCGAGGAGGAAGTCTAGGGCTGAGGCTTTGGGGTGTGGTGATGGATTGAGGATCGTGTGACACCCTCAGCCATTCCTGGCTTTCCATTCACCACAATACTTCAGTCTGGTTTTTTTTACATTGTAAGTTGGGTCTCAAGAACCCCAAAACGCAAAGTGTTACTGGATAAAATCCATTGCTGCTGAAGAAGTCGAACACTTCATAAGATCAGTTGAATGCTGTGATGTTACATGTTAGAATGTGTATTTGTTCTTTTCCAATACTGTAACTGCTTAATCCACACGTGAAACCAAATATAAGCCCTGTACTTTTCATTCACATCATACTTGTATCAAACATTAACAAGGTAATATAATATTATTTTTGAATACCGTATAGAGAATATGTTTTTATTAAGCTTTACTAAAAGGCAGGGCAGGTATACCAGAAGAAGCAGGGCAAGCTTTTCTAACACAATAAAAGTGGATCGATTAATAGAAGTGTGAGTGGCAATGTTTCTGTGTGTGAGTGTGACAGAGTACAAATGTATAAAAGAGTGCCAAAGATATAGTGATAATGTGTGTGAGAGAGAATGTGTGTGTGCCATGTGTGTTATGCATACAAGTGTGATGCAGGTCTGGAGATTATTCTTGCCTTATGGACAAGAGCACTAATAGAATGTGGATGAGAGGTGTTACCTATGGCAAACTGCAGGCCCTGACATGCTTCTATTAAGACACCATCATTGGCTGTGGGGGCTCGATCTGTATAACTGAGAAAGCTGCTAACGCAGTCATAACCAGTACAGGGAAAAGGAACACGGGCCACCACACCTGGCCGAAGGACCTGACATGATGCTCGTAATTCTTAGCATATTGAGTGGATCCATAGCAAAATGTTGGAACAGATTTTTAAGTTAACTCTTGTTAGCGCCTTGACGCCCACGGGCAAAGTTGCGCTGTACAAATCCCCCTTCAATTCAATTAAATTCATAAGATGTTTGGTACTCATTTCATAGGGGGTGTCAATGGCAAAATGCTGACCCATGTATATTGGAGTGAATTTTTAGAGGCACCCATGGGTGTGGCTGAAGTATCCATGGTTCATTTCTGGCACTCTCATATTTAATGTACTCCTTGGCATAAGGGGCGCACCCATGAAAAAATCATGGACTTGGTATAGTGGAAGTAATTTCTGACTCAAGACATTTGAAAAAAACGAGATCTACTCCTAGAAAAGGCCAGCCTTCCTTGGTGCACCATGAAAGTACTGGAATATTTCATTAATGCCCATAAGGGTCTGCGGCATTTTAGCAAATTTGGTCCCAAAGAAGTCTAATCTCCCTGAAATCATCTACAAGAAATATGTTAACTTATTTTGCTTGCTTGAATGTGTGGTAAGTATCACACCCCACCACTTACATAGATCTTTTTCCTCATATAATGGGTATCATCATAGCTCGCACCTCATTTCTAGAAATGCTTCTCCAGCCCCATTGCTGGAAGCAGGATGGAATTTAAGGCAGTGTGACTGGAGCAGATCCACCTGGCATTGACTTCGGTGGGGGGTGCTATGTTTAAAAATAATTTTTGGTCTAAAAGCACATGAACTTACTTGTGCATCTGTTCAGAATTTTGTCTAACTGCAGTTTTGGCTCATTATAAAGAAGTTATGCACAAAAAGGAGCTCCAGGGGGTCAAAGAACCACGACGCCCCCTCTCACAAATTCCAAAACAACAACAGAGCTGTTCTGATAGGTGAACAAACTACTCAGTGCGTCCACCATACATTTAAAGTCACACAATTTTGTGTGACAAGACAGCGGTTATATTTATACTGTCTGTTCTAAGGGGACCTGAATCATGTGCTGCTCATTAAAATCTGCTGTATATGCGAGCTCTATTTCCCAAGGTTTGTTCCACCCTATAGTGTGAGTGATAAACTAAAGAAGAAGAATAGTGAAGACAATTGGCAGTGCCTCACGGGAGTAACACCATGGGAGTTTGCAGACTGGTTCTCGTCTGCATCCTCTGGTTCTCATCATTAGCAACTGCCAACTTATAACCAAAATAGTGATAAAGAAAAATCCAGATGCTAAGTGTGGTATGTGCGAACCCTATGAGGTGTACCAGGATCTGAACTAGAACCCGGTACTCCTAAATCTAAAAATGAGCTAGACAACCACTGGCTGTATTTCTTTATTCCTTGCTGTGTGTCTGCTCACATAAAAACCAACATGTTTCATTGCCAATGTGATCTTACGGCAATTTCATCAGGGCAAGGGTCAATTTTCCACACTGCACAAATTTTTGTCTGTTTTTTATACCTGCGGGAGACAGAGACAACACCACATATCCTGTCAACAGAGGCATCAAATATAACATGTAGTTTACAACATGAGGGAGCCACCAACATATCGTAAGGATATTTACCGGGTGGTTGCCCTGCATGGGTACACCTCCAACCCCTTTTAATTGCGAGTGTGTACTAGTCCACATACGCAATATTCATCACACGTTGCTGCTGTACGTCAGGTGGTGAAGAAATGGGGAAATAGGTCAAGTATTAAAATCATGTAATACCCCTTCATTGAGACGGAAATAAGGGGCCCCTCCTATTACTGGACTTGCAGACTTCGGGTGTTGAAGTAACACACTGCCAAATCATGAGGCTATTGCGTATAAATCACCAATGTCCCTGCAACATGTCTAACCCCTACCCCCTTCAGGGGTGTGTTGGTCACTTGTTTGTGCACAAATCCGTTGCAGAGTTTATGTATGGTGGACGCACTGAGTAGTTTATTCACCTATAAGAGCAGGTATGTTGTTCATCAAGAAGAAGCACAGAGGGTTAATGTGCCTGCTGCAAAGAACTTATGCCAGGCAGATCACAGAAATGAGTGTGAGTGAACTATCAGTAGCACAATAAAAAATGAAATGTATGTCAGAGAGAGGCTATGGAGAGATGAGGTGGACTTTTGGAGAGTGGTAGCAGGGGAATTCATGAGAAGAAAGCTATGGGGGAGGCCAGTACCAAAAAGACTGTTGTCTCGGCCGCCACCAGTGATGAAGCCAACCCTGGCTGGGTGTCTTAGCCCCCTTGAAGTTCGGGTCTAGTTGCAACCAAGGCCAGGTATATAATTGGCCAGAAATGTTGAATAAAGAGTAGTGGCTACTGTCTTTTTAAATAAGGCAGCGACTACAATTGAACCTTGGGAATTGTGAAATACACATATTGGGGGGTACAGCCTCAGAAGGACTGAGTCAAGGTTTTCTGCTTTTTAAAATCTGCAATCGTCTGTTGCAGTAATACAGTTCTACGAAGAGATGTCTGACTGAAAGAGATGGGCAAATTCTGAGTTAGGTAGTGAGTGTAGAATATGTGTAGGGTCCTCTGAACCAGGTTCATAGACCTACACATGCATTTGACTTCAGTGGGTAGTTGTAGGCAGATAAGGACTAAGGTGAAATGGTTCAATCAAAGCATATCATGAATGAGATATACTGCTCGATGGAGACTTGCCATTGAGGGCATAACACATCCTGTTGCAATGCCTGTGAGCAAGTCAAGGGTTGATCTCTTTAGCAACCCAGAGGTAGGTGTTTTTTTAAAGTTGAGATAAGGCCTGTTGCTTCTCAAGGCCATTCTCTCATCCAGTGTGGGATAGGATAAGGACTAGCCTAAGAACCAGGCTAAATCTGTTCCAAGAAGAGTCAAAAACAACTGGAAACCCAGAAACCAATTGAAAACAAAGAGGCCAAACA
Organism: Lissotriton helveticus; assembly: GCF_964261635.1. Classification (NCBI taxonomy): domain Eukaryota; kingdom Metazoa; phylum Chordata; class Amphibia; order Caudata; family Salamandridae; genus Lissotriton; species Lissotriton helveticus. Next base: position 1,613,972,704 of record NC_136067.1, on the reverse strand, counting down.
GAAGGAGAAGTTCCAAGTCGCAGAAGAAGAGCAGCATAAGGCTAGGGAGTACAGGCTAGAAATTATAACACACCTGAAATGTACCCAACCTCCTTTTATAGTGAAGAGAAAGGATTAACCAAGAAGTGATCAAAAGCACGAAGGACATCCAACTTCCTCCACCTTGGAATGGGAATATTCTTAATTAAGAACAGCTTAAAGAAATGGAATCCTCAAAGGAAAAAAGCATAGAACCTATGGATTCTCCTCTACTTGGAAAAAAGTGCAACTAGGAATAAAGAGATCCACCTGCCTCACTCAACGCTCACTATAATATCATTTTAACATTTGTTTTTTTCAGTGAATTGCTGTGTTTTTTTTGACAGATGGTAAGTTGAGCATACTCCCAAATATCTGTTGCGATCTGTGCCAACCCTTTCAGCAGTGGCCAACTCCCATCGCTGTGCACAGCCTTTTACCATCCACAGTAGGGGGCTGGACCCAGGACCTGGATTTTGGCCAGGCATTTTCCAAAGCCCCCAAAGACTGGCTTTCTGCCGCTGTGCCTGACATTTGGCCATGCACAATGGGGTTGACCGCAGAGTCTGGCCTCTGGTCAGGCCATGTGCTCAACCACCCTGCTGTGCATAGGCTTTTGCCATGCGCACTGGAGTTGTCCCAAAATCTAACCTCACTGCAGGCAACCAATCCCCACCATGCTCATCCTACAACCTGCACAATGGCAGTTGGCCACAAGATCTGGTCTATGACCAATCCCTTTTGACTTATTTAATGTTTTTGTTTTGGTACGGCAATACCGGGTTGGAGCCACAGTACCACACCAGAGGGCCTTGCTTAGTAGAGTGGTTCCAGCCGCAGGAACCACTGTTTGAGACCAAAATCCTTTTGTTCCTTTACATTTTAACCTAAGAGGGACCTTTTGGGAAGCCCACCACATAGACCTGGTTGTCAGGGTGTGCTAATCCTGCCCTCATATGAGCCGTTCTTCACTTGTTTTTTTATTCCGGGGCCAAGTCCCATAGTTCTGTAAATGCTGGTAAAATATTTTATTGAATGTTGCAGCCAGCCAATTAGATCATTTCAATACTTCCGGTCCTTCTGCGGATCCACGGTACTAAAATAACAGATTAAAGTAAAAGCTCATGCATTCAGTAAGAAGGGGCTAATTTGTAATTCTTTGTTCCACTGGAGCACCACTGTACTCCTGTGATACCCAACAGTACAGACAACTGTAACTTTTTCTAAGGGTTAGCTCCTTCATGCCCTCGCCCACCCATCTTTAAATGATAATTTTTCAAAAATAGCCCTAAAGATTTACACCAAATCCCCCAAAACATGCATTCTGAGGGAAGTTCTAACTTTGTGACAAATTTAGTGTATTTCTGTTCTTCATTTTTAGAAGTGTGGAAAATATTTCATGGCATCCTGCAAAATAAAGATTTCATCAAAATGAGAGCTTACAACATCTGCAGAGCTTTGCCATTATCAGTGCTACTATGATTGTTCGGCATGGAGGACCAAATTATGTGGCAAGTTTATCTAAAATAGGCTGCAAAAATTTAAATTATGTGACACATCACTGTCAGTATTACTTTCATCCATTTGGCCTAAAAACAGCTGCGCAATCTGAGAATTATGTCGCAAGTGTGCCTAACCTATAATAATGAGATATTTAAGACTGAGTACAGGTTGGGGAAAGTTGAAGGCTTGTCAGGCAGGGACAAGGTGACATATTAAAATGTTCTTTTCCTTGCTAGTTATTTAAAATCTGACTTGACAATTGAGTTGGATTTTTGATAACTATTAAAAATAGTGGTTTAATTATTTTTATAGCTCGTCCCTTTCCCAAGTTATTTAGAAATATTCTTAATTTTAATCTACACTCAGGTTTTCTACATGGGACAGGTAGGCCTGCTACACAGTGAAAAAGCCTTTTGGGAATGGCCACTATAGGGACATTTAACGTAAATGTTCTGCATTTCCAAATTTGAAATAGCATGCACTCTACCTTGTGGGCTAAAAAACCTACCTATGGATGACTTACTATATTTAGAATTGTGTTATTTATCTCTTAAAAATAGTTAGTTTAACAAGTCGCAGTTAAGCTACAATGGCAGGCCAAAAGCCATGTTTTCTTTTGTCACACAGTGGGTGGCACAATAAATGCTGTAGTCCATATGACAGTTAACTTTTCATGCTATTGGTGCATTATGGGTCAGAGCACATATACTTGTCAATAGAAGAAATGCCTCAGTGCACAAAGTCTAGAATCCAGCAATAAAATAGGGTCCACGTAGTAGCTTAGTCTTATTCAGTTCATGTGTTTTGTAATGCTTACCCTCTGTGATGAAATGACTAAATTCCAGAATCTTTTGGTGTATGACCTTGGTAGCGTGGAATGGTGTGCTTTGTACAGAGATTTGGCTGTCGACCAGTGGTGTTGGTTAAGCGGCTGCTTGACCGTGTAGCCTGTTTACATTAAACCTCATGAAGAAATCTTGAAGCGACTCCGTGTACTTATTTCAGTCCAGCAAAGGCAAAAAATAGAGGAGCACAGAAAAGGTAGATTTCCTACAGCTATTTACAAAATCTGAGTGTAAAGTTACTCATAAGTGTCTCCACCCCCTGAAACAGGAGGATGAGCCACATTTATGAGTGTAAAACTACTACTGCCATAAAGGAGCAATAGTAAGACCAGGGCCACACATGGCCAACCACTGATACTGCAACACCGTCCAATAGAAAATAATGGAGGTATAGACTTGACATAATAGAACAATGAAACCTCCGCATGTTACAAGAGAGGCCCCAAAAATGTAAAAAAGTGATGGACATACTAGAAAGTTAGTATAAATGGCAAGGTTATGAGCTGAAGTTTACGAAGATTTTAGGAACATTCCAAGAGCGTGTCATTAACTTACAGAACTGTGAATTGATAATTTGTCCTATTTGTAAATCTGTTGGAAAGGAGTGCGAGACATGGCCAGTTCTCCTTTCCTCCGAAAAATCACAGGTTCCTTTTGAAGCTTTGTGATCTATTGGTTGTGACTCCAACATTTTGGGGATAACATGGCAGAGAAGCTCAGCAGAAACATTGTGGAATGAAAAAATGACAGTTGAGCGGGCAGGCACAGTGTTCCCTGAACCCTGGCTCAGCGCGAGGTTATGAGCATTGCATTTGTTGTTGCGACTGTATTGTTATAGTTAGGGTAGACTCTCAATGGGAAGAACATTTTTTGTTTTGCTAATAACTTTAAAAAAAAAGTGAATTCACCTTGGCTACTTCTTGGAAAGTTAGAGGGTCGTCCATCAAGTGGCTCCAGAGAACAAATGGGGATCCCAAAATTCAATTTCCCCATGCAATTTCCATAGGGAAATGTTGAACAGCGCTACAGCCCAAACAACTGAACAGAATTACCCCAAATTTAGCAGAATTCTAAGTGTTAATCCAGAAACTGAGCCTTTGTTATTTGGTGTAAATCTGTTCAATTGTTTTGGAGAAAATATGGTTCAAAATGTATGGATATCTGAATGGTTGAATTGATGGGACTCCCATATGAGTCCTACAAGCAGGCCACTTAAAAAAATAAAATAGTTCCATTTGCTAAAGGGACACTTTCTCCAGTTAGCTGCCTCACCCCAGTGGGAGCGAAAGGCTGAAAAGAGCTTGTGCTCTGATTGGCTGGCCGCAACCTGAAGAGAAATGTTACAGCCGCCATTACAGGAATTGAGGACTCGGTCCCCATGTCCTGGTAAAAAAACAGTTTTGAAGGTATAAGAGAACAGGGTAGGGATACCCTGACCTATCCCTGGGGTCGAAAGAAAAAATAGATAGTGAAAAAAAATGTTTTAGGGAGTTCGGCAATTCCACTGGACTCTAACAGCAGCCAGTCCAGGACCTTTGGTCCTACGGGGGTCCTTTGGGAGCCAGCATGACCCCATTTGTTCCCGCTGGAGGTACAAATGATAGAACGATTAAAAAAAATGTGCCATGTGTGTCTCAGTGGAGTTGGACTCCAGTGAGGGGTTGGAAGCAGGACCTGGCCACAGGTCAGGATCTACGGACAACCCCACACCACATACAACCAACAGCTATGCATGGCAGGGGGTTGGTTGCCCATTGATGTGTTAGAATGCTAATTATACTAAATTACAATAAATAAAATCCTAAAAATTCACTAAAAAAACAAAGGTTAAAGTGAGATTATAGTTTGGTTTGGTAATAATATCTTACTTTACAATAAAACAAACCACTGAAACAACAAAGGTTAAAGTGTTGTTATGGTTCGGTGAAAATATCTGTCAAAATATAAAAATTTAAACCGAACCACTAAAAATCCCCAGTTATAGTTACTATTTTGCACGCACATATTTGATCAATGTGCAAAACTTTGGTACAGGCCAGACGTCCCCCGCTACCTGAGCTTCAGTGAGGCCCTGGAGACCACATCCCCTGGGGCCAATTTACAATTAAACGGGAGGTGCCATGAGGCCCGCATTATCAAGCCTGTAAATGGTTTGGGACCCTATTCCTTGGAGTTGTCTCAATTATTGTGTCTCAGAGAGACCAACCCAATGAACACAGTAGTTTTCCTGTCCACCAATGTGCAGGCAGGGAAACATATGGTTGCTCATACCTAGTGGGAGCATTTTAAAAGATCCCGCTTATTGGGACCAGACATGCCTTCCCTGCTCAAAGGAATGTAGGCAGGGAAAGCCTGTCTTATCTCACTCTGGGGGATATTTAAAAATGCTCCCGCTGGGTGGGTGTAAACATTTGTTTCCCTGCCCACACTCTTGCAGGCAAGGAAACTCAGATTGCTCCTGCCCGATGGGAGCAAACTTAAACAGCTGTTCCCACCAGACAGAAGCAATGCAGACTCCTGCAACACCCAAGATGGGTGCATGTGGGGAGCTGAAGGGGGCCGCAGGAGCTCTGGGGCTCCTCTTGAAGCTTCCACAGTACTATTTGGTGGGTGCCCAAGGTAGGCATCGGGGCAGCCACCCAGAAGCAACTGATGCAGAGGGATGGGGTCCCCAGGGTCTCTACAGGCTTAGGGAGAGGGTTGCATGCTCCCTCATTTTACAATAAAAATAGGACCCCAGGGAATTGGGTTCTCATAGCCTAGAGTGGCTCGGGGAGGGAGGCTGTGCGCCCCCCCCTTTAAAATATGTTTTGACCTTGGGGGATGAGGACCTGGAGGCCACTCTTGGCTCTGGCAGGGCGTCCGCATGCCCCTTCCTTTTAAAGGTCTGGGGGATAAGTTCCTCTGGGCTATTTGTGGCTCAGGGAGGGAGACCATGCCTATCTCCTCCTCTTTAGACATATCTTCTGGCCCTGGGAGATAGGGTCCCTGTAGTCACTATTGGCTTGAAGAAATGAGCCATGTTCCTCCTCCCCTTAAATAAAAAAAAGACTCTATTGGATGGGGTGTCCGGGAGGAAGCTGCTTGCCCCTATTCTTAATGAAAAAAGTCCCTGCGGAAGAGGTTCTTAGGATTCTTGGTGGTTTGGGTAGGAAAATTGAGTGCCCCTCCCCTTGATAAAAATGCAAAGGCTGTGGAGATGGGGATCCCTGGGGCCCATAGTGGCTCAGGAAGAGGAGTGTGTGCCCCCTCCCCCTAAAAAAAACAAAGACCCTGGGCGATGAAGTCCCAGGGGGCCTGAAGTTGCTTGGGACGGGGGGCTGCACCAATGGGTTGGACTGGAAGGGAAGGGAGTTGGCATTATGCATGGTAATAAAATACCACACACAAGAATTTCATTGAAAAACTGAAATATTAAAAGTAAAGTTATAGTTATGTGAACATTTCTGTGAGAACATAACTTTTTTTTCAAACAACCACTGAAATTCACCAGTTATAATCATCGCTTGTTACTAAAACTCATGCCCAAAGGTAACTATAACTCATCCGCTTCCAGTCCCTGAGGTCAGACAACGTCCACCGCTCATGGCCTTTGGTCATGTGCGACGAGAGGTTGGCCAGAGGGCATGGCCTGCGGCCTGGCCCTGAGTCCAACCACCATGCATGGCCGTCTGTAACACCACAATATAACAAGCATTTGCAATAATGAAAGGCATTGTCATTTACAAAACCATTGGGTCAAAGTTTCGAAAATGTGATGAAAAGGTATTTTGCAATGTGGTAAAACTGTTCCTGCATGTTATCCCTAATTACCGCATGCCCCACTTAAAATTGGGAGGTAAAACAGCAGGAGAAGGTATGGTTTTTTTCGGTAGGGAAGTATTACTTTTTGAAACTCGCACCCTTAATTACCGAATGCTACAATTAAAATTGGGAGGTAAAACAGCAGAAGGTGGTATGGTTTTATTTAGTGGCAAAATGTGTCCTCTTTTGGGAACTGTGAGTCTTACATGACTATGAAAAGTCTCAATTATGCAAAATACCAGTGCTGTATTCGATCTTTACAATGGAATTCTCTCTGATATTCATAAATGGGAGAGTTTCTACGCTCTTGTACAAGATCTTGTAACAGAAACAACAATTTGTAAAATGTCAAACTACATGAAAAGAAATCATGGGCAATTAGCAAAATATATGGATTTTTTTTTTTAGCAATTTGCCAGATTTGTAGAACTGAATGAAAACACCATACCGAAAACACTGTACTTAGAGTAAAAGAAACAGGAGCTTTATCTGCTATCAACTTTGGGTAGCTACAGTGCAAAGTTTAACACAGGACCCTTTGCAAATTTGGTAAATAATCATTTAGTGGCAAAATGTGTCCTTTTTTGGCTGGTATGCTGAGAAAAACAAATCATACACAACATGAAGGTTGCACATACCTGTATTCACGAACCCACCAGAATTAGGGATGAGTCCACATAACCCACGGCTGATCCTTCACAGTAATGCTAAGTAACCCTGGGCGTAGTTCGCGTAGCCGCACTCCGCGACGCTACGCGAAGACGCACTTGCACTCCGCGAGCTACACGTAGCTCCGCGGACATTCGTAGTAGCTTGCTAGACCCGTTCGCGCGCCGTTTTTCGTCTTCGGGAGCGCGGTGCGCGTGTTCGGGGCGCTGCCTGCATGCTCGAGATAGCTAGCGCGCTAAGTTACTCAAAGAGGTTTGTCCCGCCCGCTTGCGTTCCCTTATTTCCGGTTCCGGGTCACAAGTAACGTGTTCGCGTTGTGTTAGACATGTTCGGGAACTCATCTTCTCGTTCGCACTGCCAAAGTGCGTGATCGCGTCAAATATCGCGCGAACTTACCGCGGCGGTCGCGACGGGCGGAGCCATCTTCGATTTCACACTCTGGCTATGGTTTTGGGCCTACTTTAGCATCTAACTCCTATCTCTTCCATCCTGGTCTTTTCACTCAGTTTTTTCTAACTTTCTTTACTTATTACCTATTTCTCTCTGTGCCTAGGTTTATATTTCTCATTTTATTTTTACTTTTACAACTTTTTTTGCAACTTTTCTCTTGTTTTATATTACTTCCTTCTTTTACCTTGCTTCTTCCTTCCCCTACCTTTTTGTCTTCAACTTTCCTTCTCCCCTCCACCCAGAACCATGGTGAAGGGTGCCAGCAGCATCGGCGGCTCAAAGGGCAAGGCGGCTGTGCCGAAAAAAACCCGGCTGCCTTGCGGCAGAATGCGCCCCGCAGGAGTGACGCCCCGCCAACTTTTTGGGGAGGAGGAGGTGGCCGCCCTGGTCTTTTTTATCCAGCGCCACCTCCCCTTGACTTTGGCAGCAGGCGGCAGGCCCGGCTCCGGCTACCAGCGCATTGAAGAGCGTCTCCGGCGGTGGGCGAAGGTGCGCCGTGCAGTCTTCCGCTGCTCCGGTATCCGGCGTACCCACCATCAGCTGTCCCACCGCTGGGCCGACATTTTGGACCGGGAGCAGGACCTGTTGGACCTGCTTGGTGTGGAGGTTGTGGGTCTTGGTGAGTGGCTACCCCAAAAATAAAGTGTGTATATCTATTATATTTATATATATATATATATATATATATATATATATATATATATATATATATATATATATATATATATATATATTATTATATATATAGTTATATATATATTTATATATTCCATCAAAAAGTTGCCTTGCAGCAAGGAAACCCACGCAGAGAAGTGCTTCACAGCTTTTATTTTACAAACCAGCCAAGTTTCATTACATGGGCAAAAGTTCCTTTCCTGACGCGTTTCAGAGCCAGAGGGCTCCTTCATCAGAGGATGATGCTGCTTCTTGCTGCCAAACTCGCATATTCAGGCGCCATTAGCTGCATGCTGAAAAATGTACTCACGTGCCACGTGCCTCACACCCACGTGACTTCCACAGGTGAGACTGTCTTTAGGCATGCTGGAACCTGTAGTATCATAGCGAAGTTTTCCCCAAGTGGGTGCAGTTCAGAAACATAGTCTTTTTCTTTTCAAAGTGAAATCC